>NC_083367.1:5350000-5975000 GCF_030254825.1 Meriones unguiculatus
TAACTTTAGCGCCTGAGATTCTCTCTTCCATCTCTTATATTCTATTGGTGTTGTTTATTTTTGTGTTTCCTGATTTTTCTCTAAGTTCTCCAGCTCCAGGGTTTTCTTAGTTTGTGTTTTCTTTATTGATTCTAATTCTTTTTTCATGCCTTGCACCATTTACTTCATCTGTTTGATTTTGGCTTTCCATGATGGCCTCTATTTTTTTGCTTGTTTTCTCTCTTCATGCCACTAATTGTGCCTCTGCTTGTTTGGCTGTAGTTGCCTGTATTTCTTTGAGATATTTATTTGTTTTTTTCCTTTATGTGCCTTTGACATCTGGATGAGCCTAGAATTGTGATTATTTTTATGTGTTTCTTATGAAATAGCATGCCCGTTGATCTTTGAGGTTGCTGGTGATTTCTGTTGGATTTGTTCTTATGCTGACCTCCTGGAATCTGTCCTTCAGACTGGGTCTTTCTCTGATGTCTGGAGAACTCTTCAGGAATATGAGAGAGACCCACAGGTTTGAGAGTGGCTGTTGTTGTTTAAGCTGTAGCTGAGGGAGGAAGTTCTCAGGAGCAGGTGTGCAAGTTGAATCAAGCAAGCATGGGCATGTAAGTGGAAGTGTGCCTTAAAAGACAGGGCACATGTAGATGCCTGGAATGTGGAGCTTAAGCACAGGAGGGGGTGCGGGTGCTGGTTTTGGTGCTATTATCAGATGCAATGCACATGCTCAAGTGTCTTGACTACCTCAGTGGCCTACAAGCTTTTTGTACTGTCCTCCTGGTATTCAGACCTATCTGGGCTCCAGTAATTTTTTGCCTGGACTCCACTTGTAGGCCCACAGAGCATGTTGAGAACACTGTCCCAAGAATCCCTATGTTGCCCACAATGGCAATGTGGGTGGAGGAATCTGATGTCTCACTAGCAGTGTAGAGGGACTCTGGATCTGGAATTCTGCATCCACTCACTTGAAGGTGCAATCACATGCTAGCAGGTATAATCGTAAGCAGGTTCCCCCTGCTCTTTACTCTTAGATGTGGGCCTGCAGGGGCAAATGAGAGTGAAGGAGATCTGTCATCTCAGTGGTGTCCAGTGTTTGGAAGGCCCTATAAGCCCATACATATGTCTGCCAATGCAGTGGAACTCTAATTATATATTCTTATGTTTTTTCTGTGCTTCAAAATCAAAGGCTGTGATTTATTTATCTCTTGAACTCTGAAGCAACTGCTGTTTTCATATTATATGTCTTAATACTTTTTATTTTAATAAAATACCTCACTCTGAGTTCCTAGTTGATAAAAGGAAGTTAATGTAAAAGTGTAAATACTACAAGCACAATGAAGCATTGAAGAACTTTAAGAAACGATGAATAGTTCACTAAGTTCTAATAATTGCTGCAAATAAGCCAAGGTTTTGAAACCTTAGGGAGCTCGTGAAGATGTATAAGTAACATTGAAGAGTCCAAATTTCTAAGGACAGATGGAACATTTACATCTAACTTATGCAGTAGGTGATATGAAGTGGGGACTGTGAGGAAGTTGAACCACTTGGACTGTTCAAACTTCTGAAAATAGACGCAATGCTGCAGTCTGTTCTTTCTATTTAAATTTTGGACTGACAGGGAAGGTGACTGTTCAATTCCAGTAACTCTGAGGGCAGAGCCATATGCTATCAGTCATATGATGACAATCTTTCCAGAATGCTAGTGATTGAGTTTGGAGTAAGGAAGCACAATGTTAAACTTATGCTTGTAAGCCATATAAAAATTGATTCTTTCAGAGTAGAAATCTTTACTTTCTTGACTCAAAAAATAAAAATAAAATAAAAAATAAAACAAAACCAAAAACCAACAACCAGGCAATCTTCTATGCTTCAAGGCATTCCTGTTGACAGCAAGAAGACAAAGAGCCTGATGTTACTGCTGCCACACTCATGCATATTCCTATGATCAAAGCCTTATGTTTTATACAAATTACATACGTGAAAATGTTTTAGAGTGCTTTGCTTTCCCCCTGCATTACTACATGATGACTGAATTACAGCATCACATAGTGATCTTATTTCATTTAAATCAAGTAAATTAAAAATAGTATTCATATTTTGAGCAAACTGAAACACAATGCTGTAAGTCTAAAATAATTTCCACTTCAGCACTATGAATATCCCAGTTGCATCAAACCACTTTTTTCCAAGACAAATGAATTCCCTTCTTTTTTTCTCAAAATGATTAGTACATTTATTTGGGAAATTAACATCAAATTCTTAGGACTTGAACAATATTTAATATAGTTAGAACAATATATTTTCATAGTTACTTTCAAATATGTTGCAGTTTTACATGTTAAGCCTTACCATTCCTCTTATGTCACCAACCTGGGTATATGCAGAAGCTTGTGCATTCACTTAAAACAGAGGTTGTTATCCTTGTTTCTCTTCTCTAAATAATTCATTCCTTTCCATCTCTGAATGTTCAAGTATCTTAATTCACATTCTTATTCACTTGCAGTTATTGCTGTATTCTAAATACTCTAAGAAGAGCACAGCGATAATAGTGAGAAGTATTTGGCCTTAGTGGATATGTTTTTGCTAAATTATTTCACATGTTGGGGGTTCTTAAAGAAAGCTAATATGTGGTTTACATGTAACAGATTTCCTAAGTGACTGTGAAACTTTGACATAAAAATTGCCTTTGTATTAAAGATTTATTTACTATTTCTTTTACCAGAAATGAACCAAATCTTTTATTTATTTTTATTTTTATTTATTTTATTTTTTATTAATTACACTTTGCTCATTTTGTATCCCCCCATAAGCCCCTCCCTTCTCCCCTCCCAATCCCATCCTTCCTCCCCTTTCTGCATGCATGCCCCTCCCCAAGTCCACTGATAGGGGAAGTCTTCCTCTTCTTCTTTCTGATCTTAGACTATCAGTTCTCATCAGAAGGGGCTATATTATTTACTATTATTAAGAGTTAACAGTCTATTAAAAAAGCATGATAGAACAAAGGCATTAAAAATGTGTTAATTTTTTTATAACTGACATCAACAACTGGAAATATTCTTTTTAGTCATTTGATATTCAAGCCTGCTGGTCAATTCAAAATATTTATTCTGATGCTTATGCATATATATTTAAATAAAATAACTTCTATGTATTTCTGCTTACTACAACTGAACAAAATGGTGTATAGTGACTTAAATATATATTAGTCACATATGTTGATTTGCATTCATTATAATTTAAAGTAATTAAAAAATAAAATAGTAAATTTGGAAAATGAATTTATTGATATGAAAAACTAATTTCAATGAATATTTTTGTTTTTGCAATTTAAATATTTATTGTATTGTGTGGTAATCATTTATCCATAGCTTTTATTTCATTATACATATTTTTTTATTTGTCATTCTTTTTTTATAATTAAATTTTATTTTATTAATTACAGTTTATTCACTTTGTATCCCCCATAAGGTCCTAACTCCTCCCCTCCCTGTACCGTCCTTCCTCCTCCTTCTTCATGCATGCCCCTCCCCAAGTTCACTTATAGGGTAGGTACTCCTCTCCTTCCTTCTGATCTTAGTCTATCAGATCACGTCAGGAGTAGCTGCATTGTCATCTTCTGTGGCCTGGTAAAGCTGCTCTCCTCTCAGGGGGAGGTGATCAAAGAGCAGGCCAATCTGATTTTGTCAGAGGCAGTCCCTCTTCCCATTACTATGGAATCCATTGTACACTAAGCTGCCATGGGCTACATCTGTGCGGGGTTTCTCGGTTGTCTCCATGCTTGGTACTTGGTTGGAGTATGAGTCTCTGGGGAGACCCCTGTGTTCAAATTTTCTGGTTCTGTTTCTCTCCTTGTGGGGTTCCTGTCCTCTCCAGATCTTACTATTTCCCACTTGTTACATAAGATTCCCTGCACGTTGCCCAGCAGTTGGCCATAAGTTTCAGCATCTGCTTTGATAGTCTACAGGGTAGAGCCTTTCAGAGGCCCTCTGTGGCAGGTTGCTAGGTTGTTTCCTGTTTTCTTCTTCTTCTGATGTCCATCCTCTTTGCCTTTCAGGAAGGGGATTGAACATTTTTGTCAGGCTCCTCTCTCTTGATTAGTTTCTTTAGATGTACAGATTTTAGTAGGTTTATCCGATGTTATATGTCTATATGAGTGAGTATATACCATGTGTGTCTTTCTGCTTCTGGGACAGCTCACTCAGGATGATCCTTTCCAGGTCCCATCATTTACCTGCAAATTTCATGATTTCCTTATTTTTCATTGCAGAGTATTACTCCATTGTGTAGATGTACCACAATTTCTGAATCCATTCTTCAATTGAGGGGTATCTGGGCTGTTTCCAGCTTCTGGCTATTATAAATAAAGCTGCTACAAACATGGTTGAACAAATGTGCTTATTGCGTACTTGAGACCCTTTGGATATATGCCTGGATCTTGAGGAAGTGCTATTCCTTGTTGTCTGAGAAAGTACCAGATTGATTTCCAGAGTGGCTATATGAGTTTGTGTTCCCACCAGCATTGGAGGAGGGTTCCCCTTTCTCCACAACCTCTCCAGCATCTATTGTCACTTGAGGTGTTCATCTTGGTCATTCTGATGGGTGTAAGATGAAATCTCAGGGTCATTTTGATTTTCATTTCTCTGATGGCTAATGACATTGAGTATTTCTTTAAGTGTTTCTCTGCCATTCGATATTCCTCTACAGAGAGTTCTCTGGTTTGCTGCTTTTCAGCTTCTTTAGTTGTTTATATATACTGGATATTAGCTCTCTGTCAGAAAAACAGTTGGTGAAGATTCTTTCCCTATCTGTAGGCAGTCGTTTTGTTTTGATGATGGTGTCCTTTGCTTTACAGAAGCTTTTCAGTTTCATGAGGTCCCTTTTATTGATTGTTGATCTTAGAGCCTGTGCTGTTCTGTTCAGGAAGTTGTCTCCTGTGCCAATGAGTTTAAGGGTATTCCCCACTTTTTTTCTAACCTATTTAATGTGTCTGGTTTTATGTTGAGGTCTTTGATCCACTTGGACTTCAGTTTTGTGCAGGGTGATAAGAATGGATCTATTTTCATTTTTCTACATGTAGATATCCAGTTAGAAAAGCACCATTTGTTGGAGATGCTAACTTTTCTCCATTGTATGGTTTTGGCATCTTTGTCAAAGCTCAGGTGTCCATAAGTGCATCAGTTTATTTCTGGGTCTTCTGTTCTGTTCCATTGATCCTCCATTATGTTTCTATGCCAGTACCATGCAGTTTTTCTAACTGTTGCTCTATAATACAGCTTAAGATCAGGGATGGAGATGCCTCCTGAAAATTTTTTCTTGTAGAGGATTGTTTTAGCAATTCTGGGTTTCTTGTTATTCCATAAGAAGTTGAGAATTTTTTTTCCAGGTCTGTAAAGAATTGTGTTGGTCATTTGAATCTGTAGATTACTTTTGGTAAAATGACCATTTTTGCTATGTTAATTCTGCCAAGCCATGAGCATGGAAGGTCTTTCCATCTTCTGATATCTTCTTCTAATTTTTTCTTCAGAGATTTGAAATTTTTTTCATAAAAGTCTTTGACTTCCTTGGTTAGGGTTACACCAAGGTACTTAATGTCATTTGTGGCTATTGTGAAGGGTGTCGTTTCACTAATTTCTTTCTCAGCCCTTTCGTCTTTTGTATACAAGAGTGCTACTGATTTTTTTGAGTTAATTTTGTATCCAGCCACTTTGCTGAAGGTGTTTATCAGCTGTAGGAGTTCCCTGGTAGAGTTTTTGGGGTCACTCACGTATACTATCATATCATCTGCAAATAGTGATAATTTGACTTCTTCCTTTACAATTTGTATCCCCTTGATCTCCTTCAACTGTCTTACTGCTCTAGCAAGGACTTCCAGAACTATGTTGAAGAGATATGAAGAGAGTTGGCAGCCTTGTCTTGTCCCTGATTTCAGTGGGATTGCTTTAAGTTATTCACCATTCAGTTTGATGTTGACTGTAGGTTTGCTATATATTTCCTTTATTATGTTTAGATATGTGCCTTGTATCTCTTATACCTCTGATACTTTAAGAATGAATGTATGTTGGATTTTGCCAAATGCCTTTTCAGCATCTAGGGAGATTATCATGTGTTTTTTTTTTCTTTCAGTTTGTTAATATAGTGGATCACATTGATGGATTTCTGTATATTGAACCACCCCTGCATACCTGGGATGAAGACTACTTGGTCATAGTGGATGACATCTTTGATGTATTCTTGTATTTGGTTTGCAAGTATTTTGTTGTGTATTTTTGCATCAATGTTCATAAGGGAGATTGGCCTGAAATTCTCTTTCTTTGTTGAGTCTTTGTGAGGTTTAGATACCAAGGTGACTGAGGCTTCATAGAATGAGTTTGATAATGTTCCTAATGTTTTTATTTTGTGGAATAGTTTGAAGAGAATTGGAGTTAGCTCTTCTTTGAAGGTCTGGTAGAATTCTGTGCTGAAACCATCTGGTTCCGTGCTTGTTTTGGATGGGAGTCTTTCCATGACCACTTCTATTTCCTTGGGGTATATAGGACTATTTAATTGGTTTCCCTAGTTCCTGATTCAGCTTTGGTAAGTGGAATCGATCAAGAAAATTGTCCATTTCATTTAGATTTTCAAATTTTGTGGCATATAGACTTTTGAAGTACGTCCTAATGTTTGGATTTCCTTAGTGTCTGTAGTTATGTCCCCCTTTTCATTTCTGATTTTGTTGATTTGGATTGTGTCTCTCTGCCTTTTAGTTGGCTTGACTAAGGGTTTGTCTATCTTGTTGATTTTCTCAAAGAACCAGCTCTTGGTTTCATTGATTATTTGAATTGTTTTATTTGTTTCTAGCTTTGAGTTTGATTATTTCCAGCTGTCTACTCCTTTTTGGTGTGTCTGCTTCCTCTTTTTCTAGGGTTTTTAAGTGAGCCATTAAGTTGCTTGAATGAGCTGTCTCAAATTTCTTCTTGAAGGCACTTAGTGCTATGAACTTTCCTCTTAGTACTGCCTTCATTGTGTCCCACAAGTTTGGGTATGTTGTGTGTTTATTTTCATTGAGGTCTAGGAAAACTTTAATTTCTTTATTTATTTCTTCCCTGACCCAGCTGTCATTTAGTAGCAAGTTGTTCAGTTTCCATGTGTGTGTAGGCTTTTTGCTATTTCTGTTTTTAGTGAGGTCCAGTTTTATTCCATGGTGATCAGACAGGATACAAGGGATTATTTCAATCTTCTTGTATCTGTTGAGGCTCGCTTTGTTACCAACTTTTGGTCTGTTTTTGAGAAGGTTCCATGAGGTGCTGAGAAGAAGTTAAATTCTTTTGTGTTTGGGTGTAAGGTTCTGTAAATGTCTCCTAGGTCCATTTGATTCATCACCTCTGTTACAGACATAGTTTCTTTGTTTAATTTCTGTTTTGTTTACCTGTACTTTGTTGAGAGTGGGATGTTGAAGTCTCCCACTATTAATGTGTGGGGATCTATATGTGGTTTAAGTTTTATCAATGTTTCTTTCACAAATGTGGATGCCCTTGTATTTGGGGCATAGATGTTCAGGGTTGTGGTGTCTTCCTGGTGGAATTTTCCCTTGATGAGTATGAAGTGTCCTTCCCCATCTCTTTTTATTAATTTTGGTTGAAAGTCTATTTTATCAGATATTAGAATGGCTACTCCTGCTTGCTTCTTGGGTCCATTTGCTTGGTAAGCTGTCTTCCAACTCTTTATCCTCAGGTAATGTCTATCTTTGTGACTTAGGTGTATTTCTTGTATGCAACAGATTGCTGGGTTTTGTTTATGCATCCATTCTGTTAGTCTGTGAATTTTTATTGGAAAGTTGAGTCCATTGATATTGAGAGAGATTAATGACCAGTGGCTGTTAGATTCTTTGATTTTGATGTTGGCTGCTGTCATAAGGTTGTGTGCTTGGTTCCTTTTTGTTTTACTGTAGTGAGGTTAATTATTTCATGTATTTTCTTGTAAGTAGCTAGTTTTATTGGGTTGTATTTTCACTTCTAGTGTCTTCTGTATCACTGGATTTGTGTAGATATTGTTGAAATTTGTTTTTGTCATTGAATATCTTGTTTTCTCCGTCTATGAGGACTGAGAGTTTTGATGAGTATAGTAGCCTGGGCTGACATCTGTATTCTCTTAGGATCTGCATGATATCTGTTCAGGCCCTTCTGGCTTTCATAGTCTCTGTTGAAAATTTAGGTGTGATTCTATTGGGTTTGCCTTTATATGCTACTTGCCCTTTTTCCCTTGCAGCTTTTATTATTTTTTCTTTGTTCTGTGTACTTACTGTTTTGATTATTATGTGGTGGAAGAATTTTCTTTTCTGGTCTAATTTATTGGGTGTTCTGTAGGCTTTTTTTTTTCAATGCAGTTTATTCAGGAACTTTGAACAATCATCTGACCCTGGGGAAAGCCAGCCCATAGCTTAAATAGCCTCTGGGTAGCCAACCCCAGCGTGCCTTGTGGGCAATGCAGATAGGTCCACATACATGGAAGCAAGCCAGATCCTCAGCCTTAGCCAAATGTGGAGTTGTTCGTGACAGAGAGCACTCACCATCGGGAAGGTGGAAGGCGGAAACCAGCTCCATCTTTAAGGCATAGCATTCCGCAGCTCTCTACAGTTCCCCCTTTTTGTTTTAGACGCATCAGGCAAGAGTAGAGGTCTGATCTCTGATATTAGAAATAAATTGGGACTTTGTACTGATGTTCATTTAGGTGTCATCCACCCAAAGAGCATCAGACCCGTCTGATACCTTTTTCTCAGAGGCGCGACCTGGGGCATCAACCCACATGCAATCAGACATGCTCTTCTCTGGGTCCAAAGCGGCTGACCCTGAGTGCAGTGCTTAGCCTCGCATCCTGAGCTTAACATTTTAGCTTTTTATGGTAGCCAACCATGCTTGGGGAGACTGTCCTGCTTCAATGGCTGTAAAGGCCTGCATGGTCAGGCTTTTTATATTCTTATTAGCCTCTCCTTTAAGTTGGGGAAATTTTCTTCAATGATTTTGTTGAAAATATTTTCTGGGCCTTGGAGAAGGGAATCTTCTTTTTCCTCTATTCCTATTATTTTTAGATTTTGTCTTTTTACATTGTCTTGAATTTATTGGACAGGAATTTTTTGTCAGGAATTTTTTTTTAGATTTAGCATTTTCTTTGACCAATACATCTATTTCTTCCATTGTTTCTTCCATACCCGAGATTCTTTCTTCCATCTCTTGTAGTCTATTGGTTATGCTAACGTTTGTAGTTCCTGTTTTTTTCCCTAATTTCTTTCTCTCCACAATTTCCTCCATTTGAGTTTTCTTTAATTTTTCCAATTTTATCTTCAGATCTTGAGCTGTTTTGTTCATTTCCTTCACCTGTCTGATTGTATTTTCCTGTTTTTCTTTCAATTCTTTCAGCTGTTTGTTTGAACAATCCTCTGTTTCTTTTATTTCATTCAGTGATTTAAGCATTTCCTCTCTAAAGGCCAATAACTTTTTGGCTGCAACTTCCCCTATTTCTTTATGGATGGCCATAATCTGTTTGAGTTTATCTTCTTCTAGGTCTTTATGCATTTTATTTGTTTCTTCTGTTATCCTCTTCATGAGCATAGTTGTTAGGTCATCTTCTTGGATTTCAGTTGTGCTAGGATGTCCAGTGCTACTTGCCCTTGGATAACTGGGTTCTGGAAATGCCATATTGCTCTGTCTTTTTTGGTTGAGCTTTTACGCTGGCCTCTAACCATTGGGGTATCTTAGGTGTTTGGGGTAGTTTCTATTAGTTCCTGGGAATCTTGTGGTGTAGAGAATTCCCTTGGCAGGATAGTGGTTTTTTTTCTGAAGGAAGCCTTCTCAGCTTTTTGTGTATAGTCACTGGATGGCTGGTGTTTTTCAGGAGTTGCCGCTGCTTACCTCAAGCATAGAGACCTGAGTGGTAACTGTCATCCTTGTTAGTCAAGAGAGTTCTTCTCTTGCTCAAGGAAGTCCTGAAGACAGCTGCCCTGCTTCTGGGTTTCTTGCTGTAGATTTAGTAATCTGCTGCTGTAACTTGTGTGTCTTGTGGTTTGGTCAGTTTTGTTAGGGACAACTGGTTGCCCCTTGGAGCAGTATCCAGGGGTTGATCTTGGGAATTCCCTGCTTTTGTATGTCTGAGGTTGTGGCTCTATGTCTCAGTACCCAAGCAGTAATCTGTGGCAGGTGGGTACTGCTCTTCTGGTAACAGCAGGCTATCTGGTGCACAGCAGGTCCCTGGGTTGGGCTGGTCTGCAGGAACTATTCCAGGGATATACTGGATGGCCTAATTCTGTTCCCTTTGCTTTGTTCCCTGTGAGGATTTCTCCTGACAGTGACTCCCAGTCTCTGGTGTTTTTTTGTGCCCACTGATCAGCCTGGGAAGGTGATCTGGATGCGTAGGCGTGTGGCTCTGGTCTGGGGACTTAGTGCCTGTGTGACCAGGGATCTCTTCTGGGTTCTGGCTGGGGGACCTGAGAGGGGACCAGACTGTTTCCCACACCATGGGGGTTTCCTCTCACCTGGGAAACATGATCGCTGTTGTTTTAGGGCCCAGAGTTCAGCCTCTTGGTCGCTGTTCAGGAAATGTTGTCCTGCTCCTCAGAGGCAGTGTTCTCCTGCCGCCGCCATCTTGTTGTCCTCCCACAATATTTTTTTAAATGAGTATTTTAAACTTTTAGTATTTTAGTTCCACAACATTGCAGAAATCTTTCTACGTCATGAGGCTGCTAGCAATCAACATTCTGTGCTGGAAAAATAACAAATAGCAGTAACCTCGTTATTCATAAGGTGCTTTATCTCATCAACAGCTCAAACACAAGAAATTGATAAATTTTGTTGAACTTTATTTGGAAAGAATTTTGTATGCAAAGGCTACAAGGTCATAAAAATTATGACTTCATTACTTGCCTTTGTTATTATTGCATTCATCACCCACAAGGGGTCAAACAATTACAAAACAGGGAGAAGAGATGGGTGTTGTTAATTCTAAGATGTGTTGACTATAGGACTGATTGTCTATTCAGCCAGTGAATATCCCTAGGAGTAAAATGATAGGCTTTGTTTATTAGACTCTGTATGACCTTCGCTCACTATCAGTAGTTCTACTTTATCAGGCCAGCAGTTGTAAACTGTCATGTAACTGCTCAATTTCAGGATCTCTTTTTCCTTCCTTCCATATTCCAGACAGACAGAAAATGGCTTAAGTTACCGTCAGTGAGGTTGATGGATGAGTACTTACCAGCTACAATCCATGATCCATGTAGGCTGAGGATACCCTCCTCATTTATTGGTTTAAGCGGGATTTCATTTGATTCCCTGGAATCACTGTGAATGCTTGCTATTATCATTCGAGGTGTTTTAACCCTGATATGAAAGACAAAATAAAGTGTATGAAACTTATATTTGGGGAAAGAAATAGTGTTAATAGATTTTATCTTCTCAATCTTGCCATATTCAGAGACAAATCAGCTGCTTTTTATTTTGATAAGGAAGAGCACTTACCCTCACAGTGCGGGTAAGTGCCTCTGCCTCCTAGCCTTTCTGTCGGTATTAAAGGAGTGCTTCAAAATATGGGCATGGCTTTTCTCCAATGGACATCCAAAAAAAAAAAATACACATTTCACAGTGTGCAGACTCCTACTTCTCCAAGTGAAACATACCTTTGGTGTTAAAGCAATTTCAAGATTTAAAAAAGTCCTCCCAACACTTTGAAAGGACCCTGAACGCTGCAAATGAGCTCCATTTCTTAGGAGGGGGCTGTGATTTCACAGCTTAGAATTGGCTTTATTACTTAGAAGAGATATTAAATCAAAACCAAATGTAATTGTACCTAATATGCAAATTATGCTATGAATTTTATCCTTTTATATCCTTATGGGATTTCTAGGAAGGACATTTAAAGCAAATAGGTTTTGCTGAATAACTGAGGAATAGATGTATTCACTAATCATTGTAATTACTTTAAGTATTAACTGGCAGTTAAGGCAGTACCTTAATACCTTCTACAATAGAATGTTTATTTCATTTTCCAATATAAACAGAGTTCTGCTAGATGATTATTCATCAAAGTACATGAAATGACCTGACCCCAAAAAGGCTTATTTTGTGATGGTGCATTTGCATTTGTAATTATTTTTTTTTAAAGTTCACTCCAGTAAGTAAAGTGGAGGACTTAATGGCTCCCATTTGTAAATAGATGGCATTATTTATTGTAATACTCAATTATCTCTGCTCCAGGGATTGTTCAATTATGCAAGCCCTCATCTACCAAAATAAATACTCATTAAGGTGAGCATCTATGCCAACAATATAAATTTTCTTTGATTTAGTTTTTATGTGCATAGTAAATCCTGAAGAAATGGGTGAGTTGAATCAATAAAAGCCTAGATTATAGACATAATTTGACAAATTAGATGCCCATTTAAAAGCAATGAGATGATTTGTTAAAAAAAGTAAGATTATACAATTCTTTTGTAGCGATATTCCTCAAGTTGTGCAAAATAAGCAAAATATTACAATGGCTCCAAAATTTTATTTTTATGGAAAATCAGAAACGGTCAATGGTATAAACAATGATGGTCACTGCAGAACTCAGTTACAATGATAAATAGCACACATGCAGCCTCCAACTTTTTCAGGCTCATCGCAGAGAAGAAAGTTGGTGCATCTCATTCGAACTTCAAAGCTGATTTCTCCTTTTTATGTTTTAACCAAAGCTTTCAAGAATAGAGGCCAAGCTTTCTCTACAATTTAAAATTCAAAGAGCATCACTTTGAAATTTAATAGAGCAGTGTTTGCTAAAGTAAACATTTTAGTCACAGTGCGGGTAAGTGCCTCTGCCTCCTAGCCTTTCTGTCGGTATTAAAGGAGTGCTTCAAAATATGGGCATGGCTTTTCTCCAACAGACATCCAAAAAAAAATACACATTTCACAGTGTGCAGACTCCTACTTCTCCAAGTGAAACATACCTTTGGTGTTAAAGCAATTTCGAGATTTAAAAAAGTCCTCCCAACACTTTGAAAGGACCCTGAAAGCAGCAAATGAGCTCCATTTCTTAGGAGGGGGCTGTAATTTCACAATTTCCATCTACAGACACAGGCTTGGGAGGTAGGGAAAGAAGTGGGTGAAAAAAGCATTCATGGTGTCAACATGTGCTGTAAAAAGCCTTTTGTAGTATTTCAAAATGGGTTACTAACGCTGTTCAATGAAAGGCCTGTTTCTTTTACAATGCATGCTAAATCCAGTTATGGAAAAAGAACACAGATAATTCTTTTCTTATTGAGAGCTAAACCAGTTTACCAAACCATGTATTTTTTTTCCTGGTAATCCTAGAATAAAGACAAATACATGTATTAAAATGATTTTTTTCTTCATGCATCAATGGTTACATGTTGATGAACATCTTTTTTAACCTTGTGAAATATTACATCTTATTTTGTTTCATTATTTAAATTGGTTTCCATTCAAAATACATTTGAATACATAAATTCCCAAGTGGGTAATAGAACTTGAAATTTGAATCATTTAGAAAAATATATTTGAAACAATTAATATTCTTATTTAGGTAAGTCTACATTATGTGTATTGGATTGTTCATAATGTATTTTCAGTATTATATATTTATAAGTGGGCAAATATTTATAGAAATTACATGTACAAATTATACAAATATAAAACATGCTTTGAAAACATCAAATTTTATGTTAAAGACTATATTTTTCCAATCAACAATTAACATTAATTTTTCTTGTTTGAATTATACTAAAATAAATATATTTTTAATTTTGGTAGTGATACTGTGTTAAAATACATTGTTTATATAGTACATGCTTTTTATGATTCTTTTTAAAATTAATAAACGCTTTGAAGATTTAGATTCAGCTTTAGTTAAAGAATAAAATAAATTTTACGTTAATTACAATTTTAACTTTTTAATTACAAGTATACATTGATCTTGTGTTGTAGTATTTCAATTCAAGTTATATTTAAACATATTCTACTTATTGATAGGAACTTCTTTTCAAATGAAATAGGAGTAAACAAACCAAAAAAAATATTCAAGGAAGCAAAAAAAAAAAAAAAAAATCCAAGTAAATTTTCAAGAGGCACACTCTATGAGTTCTGTTTGTTGTGCTGTCAGTTCAATGTTTCCCCCCTGGCACAGTAATTATAGCATTTCAGCTTTCTGGCAACAAATGGTTTCTGGCGGTCACCAAATGTCTCTGATTCACTGCCACGTTTAATTTCCACAAAAGCCGTTGACTACTTCATGTAAGCTGAATGCCAGGAATATTATCCTTTACATCACTCCTAGCTGCTAATTAATGTATGTATAAATGTTGAACAGCCAAGTCTACACAGAGCCATTACAGACAGACACTATGTCCATAAGTAAAATGGAGTTCTGATGCACAAAAAATTATGGCCATACTGTGTGTCTATCCTGATTGAAGTGCACTTGAGAAATATAAAGGTATCTGAAACTGAAAATGTATTTATCTGCTCTCAAGGAGCTCAACTATTTCCTTTTGTGTTTCAGGACCCTCCCTCATCCATCCTATGCCGCCTTTGCATCTCTAAATTTTGGAAACAGAACAGAGGACCGAGATTTGACATAATTCATTATGAGACATATGGCACTATGGTTTCTTCACCTTTCTTTCCTAAATCAAGCAGAAATTCCTTTCAATTTCTAGGTTTGCAGCCAATCTAATGGGAAGTGCGACAGTCTGAACTAAGGTTTATCTACTATATATTTTTTGTTTCTAGATAACAGTGAGTGCATGACTGCTAAGAACAGAGTTCATTTTGAGGTCAAACAGTACTGGATAACACAAAATCCCTATGCTATAAGGTACCAAAATGCATTACTCTGTCATTAATAGTGTCTTTACAGGAAATGGAAATATACCTGCAAGTTTTCAGATAACAGAGGGAAATAAAAGCTATAATATAAAAGTAAAAATTCAAGGATAGTGAAACCAGGGGTCATGCATTAGAAATCAGACAATATACTTTATTCAAATGCTAAACTTCTTAGTGTCACCAATCGGTGATGAAAAAGCTTCTGGTGAAAAATTCAACAATTCTCATACCTCTAAACATGTCTGTGGGCTCTCTGTAACTCATCCTATTAAGGAACAATGAATAAATGATTGAGAAAAAAAATCCAATGATGTGGTAGCATATCATGTTTGAGTAGTGACTGTTTTTGGTTATTGCATGCATGTATATACGTGAGTATGTAAGTGTGCATCATATCACTAGGCCATTGCACAGGATTATCTTCTGTATGGGATTTGCCAGCTGGATAGGAGCCTTTTGTAGAGATATGGATAGCTGAAACAAGACACTGCAGTTGAGATGAAAAACATTTAAATGTGAGTAAAGGTCTTAAAAGTGTTTGAAAATGTTTAAATAAATAACTCAAAATAAATCAAATTTATAGAAATTTTAGACTGGGACACATGCTGATGATAATTCAATACAAGGTTGATCTTCATGGAACACCTGCTTAAATATTTAAGGATAGGAACTTATTACTAGAGTAGTCTTTATTCCCATGATTAAATAAAATGAAGAAGTGGGAAATAGTAAGAGCTGGAGAGGACCAGAATTCCACAAGGAGAGCAACAGAACCAGAAAATTTGAACACAGGGGTCTTCCCAGAGACTTATACTCCAACCAAGTACCAGGCATGAAGATAACCTAGAACCCCTAAACAGATATAGCCCATGGGAGTTTAGTGTCCAAGTGGGTTACATCGTAATGGGAAGAGGGACTGCCTCTGACATAATCTGATTGGCCTGCTCTTTGATCACCTCCCCCTGAGGAGAGAGCAGCCTTACCAGGCCACAGAAAATGACAATGCAGCCACTCCTGATGTGATCTGATAGATCAGGAGGATGGAGAGGAGGACCTCGCCTATCAGTGGACTTGGGAAGGGGCATGTGAAAAGAAGGGAGAGGGAGGATGTGACCAGGAGGGGAGGAGGGAGGGACTTATGGGGAGATACAAAGTGAATAAAGTGTAATTAATAAAAAATAAATAAAATAAAATTATACATCAAAAAAGAGAAAACTTGCTCTTTTGAACTAAAAATTTCATTCCCATAATATGATTTTATTCTAGCACTAGTTTCTGAAGCAACACCACCCATCTTTTTCATTTATATTTTAATTTAAATGGTTTTTCTTTGTAATTTATTCCCTTTGCATTCCTATTGTAGTCCCCTCCCTCATCTCTTCCTGGTCCAAATCTCTCTCCCTTTTCCCCACTATTCTGCTCCCCTATTTCTCAGAAAAGTGGAGCCCTCTTCCCCAAGCATTGGACCCCAGCCTATCAATTCTCATTAGGGATGCCTGCATGCTCTTCCTTTGAGGCCTGGAAATGTTCCCACCAGCCCCATTATACTTCCTGAGGACAGAAGTTAACATGTGAGACAGATGTTGTTTTCTACTGCCCTCTCACTTCCAAGTGCCTTCTTCAACAATGAATCAAGATATCAATCCCAAACTACTTTCAAATTTTCTTTTTAACACTGTAGAGTTATTTTTATTTGCACACTAATATTGACAGAGAATCACCACAGCATTTAATACTTGTACTTATCAGTGCAGCTTACAGAAAGAAAATGAATCCTGTGATAGTGATGCTTAGCTTTTGTGAATGCTCATTAAAAATTTTTTAGTTTTATTACAGGTTGAATAGCACACTGGAGTCATGTTAGTATTGCCATTAAAAAAATTCCAGTTTGCTCTTTACAGGAACCTTTATTCAACACCTCCTTACACACTCTTAGGTTTTATGTATCTTTAAAACACATATGTAATTCTCTATTTATTGACATAAACTCTATTCCAGTCCTTCAATAAGCTGAGAAATATTTGAATAGTATCTTTCCACATGCTCAGTAAAACATCTCTGCAGTGGAAATAAGTGTCTTACTTGTGTGTGACAAAGAACAATTAGCTGTTTGTTATAAAATTTATTTTCTTTGGCAATTTTTTCTTTTAAATTATGTCCATAGAGAACTAGAATATATTTTTTTTAAATTAAACAGTTACTGAATACTTACTTTGTAACTGAAATCAATCTGACATTGAAACTTGTCAGTGTAATGCAAGTGTAAAATATAAACAATATCTAAGCCACTACCATTTCTAAAATTTAAAAATTCACTGTAAGCAAAAATAAGGAAAAATATGTCACCCTCTCTATGTTTTAAGAAGCATAAAAGAAGAAGAAACAGAAATACTGTAGAAGCAGGAGAGTGGAGAAGAGCACAGTGAGTTTCTATATTCTGGGCATGCCATGGACATAACAGTAGAGACACAAAGCAGATGTACACATCTACCCATGACTTGCACATATAACCACAGATGGTGGAAAAGGCTAGTGAAAAGAAGAGAGTGAACGAGAGTGAAGAGGGACAAGAAGAGCAGTAGAGGTGAATGTCATCACAACAAAACTTGTTTTAATTAACATTATTTTGTGTCATTAATATATAAAATAATATACAGACTTAATATCACTAATATGCAGGCTTGAAAATGGGAAGTATATGTTCACTGAAATGATGTTGGAGAAGTGAGTAAGGATTGTACAGGATAAAAAGGAAAGAACAATTTGCATGCAAAACTAAAATAGGGTGAAAAGAGCTTTTAGGCTAAATGGTTTACATTTCTTTTCATAGACTACCTGCAGTGTGTCACCTTATCATAACAGGAAATCTTCAAACTCTTCTGTTTATCTCCAGACATCCAAAAGAGTATTTCTGGATAAGGCTGGGCAACCTATACTTGTGCTGTTTCCTTGGTGATGATTATGCATAGAAATGTTTGGAAACTAATATTTTATGGTATGTGAAGTCATTTGGGTATTATTTCTACATTGGGACCATGCTATGTTAATGAAGCTGACCATCAATTACAGTGCTGACAGCAGAGACCCTCATAACATTTTTAGTTTGAGTATTGGTAGCAGAAGGTGTTAAAACTGTCCTGCAAGACAGTGACAGGGTCATAATATTAACTTGGAAATAAATGTGTTGATAATATGAACGATATAGTGGGTGACATAGTTCACAGGGGTTTAGAGATCTTCCTAACACTCTGGAAATTTTCAACACATTGGCACCCATGATACTGAAGAAGATTTATAAAGGAACTGATGGCTTTTCATTGGTAGAAACAAACCAATATAGCAATGTTGGTAGACTTTGATAGGGAGAGAATAAAGCTTAAAAACTTACAGCCAGTTGTCAACTATAGTAAAAAGATGTAACAAATCTTGTGGAAAAATATTTAAACAAACCTGCTGCAGAAGTTGAGAAAATTAATCCAATGTCTGAATTGTGTAGTGTTAACTTCTTCTGGCTTCTTTATAGAGTGTTATCCAATAATTAATTGTAAATATTGATGCTGAAATTATCATCAGCTGTGGATAGTTTAGAGAAATCTCCTAGAGAGCTGTGGTGGCTGTCATAGAATTAAAATTTTATTATTTTGAGCAATACTAATTTCAAAGTTAACCATTGTCTCTATAACTTAGCATCTTTGGATTAGGAAAACATTGTATGATTTTTATTCTTCTTGATGAGACATGAGCAAACATCTATTAATACAAATGCAACACCAATAACAAACAAAAAGTTCCTATTGAAGTTCATCTTGGCAAACAAATAATTTTTTGGACTAGATTTATTTACAGAGCATGAGTGAAATACTAGTATCAGGAGTGCATGAAACTCTTAAGATAGTTGCATCACTGCAAAATTTCACCCATCCTGTATGAGAATTTTATGGAAGTTACATTATGGAACTCCAATTTAGTTTAACCTTCCATTTCCTAATGAGAAACAAAGACATTCCCATTTCTTATATTCTCATTTACCTAAATCACTTGTAGCTGGGCAAAAGAAAGGTAAACTTATGTTTAGACTGTTAGAAGAGACTTCTCTGATCCCCTCTTTCTTCTCTTGCTAGTGTCATCTCCATTTAGAGTTAGTTACTGATGTATCATTCAGAATAATGAGCTGGTACAAAATGGGGAAGAAGTGACTGTGCTACACACACACGCACACACACATATACATATGTACATACATAGATGTAGCGCACACACACACACTTTGTATATATATATAACATATATATAACATATATATATATGCTGTCCTATAACACAAGATGATCATTTGGGTAAAATGTTTCTTTGATGCTTTCTCTGTGTGCATGACCTTGTGTGCTTCCTGTCTTTCACTGCTCTGTCCCGGTGTAAACATATCAAATATATGTTTGCATAATATAAGTGGAAAACAATTCATATTTGTAAATGTATAGTTCAGTGATATGATGAAATAAGTTTTCAGAAAAAAATAACTGTAGTTTTTATTTTATACCAAATAGGTTAACACCAAAAGTTCAAGTTAAACACTGGAGTATGTTTTCTTTCTGCTTTTATTTTTAAGTTACATTTTTTATTCACTTTACTTGCTGGCTGTAGCCCCATACTTCCTCCCTTCCCAGTCCCACCCTTCCTCCCTTCCTTCTCCCCACTCACCTATTCCTCAGCAAAGGGGAGCTCCCTCTCCCATCTGCCCCTACCTTATCAAGTTGCAAGAGTAAGTATCAAGTATCAAAGACTAAGCATGTCCTCTTTTCCTGTGGCCTGACAAGGCAGTCCTGCCAAGGGAAAGTGATCAATAAGCTGGCAAGTAAGTCCATGTCCAATGCAGTTCCCACTTCTCTTGCTAAAGGACCCACATGAAGCCTAAACTGCATATCTACTACATCTTTGTAGGGGTCATAGGTCCAATTCATGCATAGTTCTTGGTTGATGCTTCAGTCTCAGTTAGGTCCTCTGAGCCCTAATTAGTTAGCACTGGTGGTCTTATTGTGGAGTTCCTATCACCTCCAGATCCTTTTCTCTTTCCTCCCACTTTTCCACATGACTCCCTTCTCTTGCCCAATGTTTGGTGCTAAGTCTCAGGATCTGTTTTGAGGTGCTTCTGGTCTTTCAGAGGATAACTCTATCAGGCTCCAGTCTGCTAGTTCAACAGAGTATCTTACATAGCTTCAGGGAATGGAACTCTCACATAAGATGGGTCATTGTTTGGTCTAGGCATTGGTTGCGCAATCCCTCAATATCTGCTCTATCTTTACCCCTGTACATCTTGTAGGCAGAGTAAATTCAGGATCCAAGTTTCTGTGGGTAGTTTGCTATTCCTCTCTCTTTACTAGGAGACAAGTCTAGTTAGAGGGTATCCTCTTTAGTCTCTAAGTGCTCTGCTAGTAGGAATCTCTGCTTGAATCCCCTCATATCCACCCAGGAGTCTACCCTGACTTAGGTCTCCAACTTGTCACAGGGATACCCACACCATCAGTTTCTCTTTTATCTATAGGCCTTCAGTCCTCTACCCCTGTCTATTCTGTCTCCCCTTCCAAGTGAGATTTATGCATACTCCCTTGGATTCTCCTTGTTATTTATCTTCTTTGGGTCTGTGCCTCATAGTATGCTTATCTTGTACTATTTAACTAAAATCCCATTATAAGTGAGCACATACCATGTGTGTCTTTCTGGGTCTGAGTTACCTCATTCAGGATGATATTTTCTAGTTTCATTCATTTGGCTACAGATTTCACAATTTCTTTTTCTTTTACTTTTTTTTTTTTAATATCTGAGTAGTCTACCATTGTGTAAATGTACCACAGTTTCTTTATCCATTCTTCAGTTGAGGACCATCTATGTTGTTTCCAGCTTCTGGCTATTACTAAACAAGCTGCTGTGAACATAGTTGAGAAAATGTCCTTATGGTGTAGTATCTTTGGGGTATATGTCCAGAGTGGGTCTTGAGGCAAAGGTATTCCCAATTTTCTGAGAAATTTCCAGATCAACTTCCAAAGTAGTTGTACAAGTTTACATTACCATCAGCAATGGAAGAGTGTTCCCCTTTCTCCACAACCTCACCAGCATGTGCTGTTCCTTGAAATAGACTGTTGATCAATAGACTTGAATAGATGACCCAGAAAGAAACCCATATACCTATAGACACATGACTTTTGACAAAGGAGCCAAAACCATACAATAGAAAAAAGATAGCATCTTCAACAAATGGTGCTGGTCTAATTGGATGTATACATGTATAAAAATGCAAATACATCCATATTTATCTCTGTGCACAAAACTCAAATCCAAGTGGATCAAAGACCTCAAAATAACACCAGATACACTAAACTAATTAATATAGAAAGTGGGAAAGAGACTTTTATTCATTGGCACAGGAGACAACTTCCTGAACAGAATACCAACAGCTTAGGCTCTAAGAGCAACAATTAAAAAAACAGGACCTCTTGAAATTGAAAAGCTTCTGTAAGGCAAAAGACATTGTCAATAGAACAAAACAAAAAGAGTCTATATCCAATCCTATATCCAACAAAGGGCTAATATTCAAAATATGTAACAAACTCAGGAAATCAAACATCAATAAACAAAATGACCCAATTAAAAATGGGGCACAGAACTAAACAAAGAATTTTCAAGAAAGGAATTGGCAAAGAAGTGCGTTAAGAAATGCTCAGCTTCTTTAGTCATCAGGGAAATGCAAATCAAAACAACTCTGAGATTCCATCTCACACTTATCAGAATGAATATGGGCCTGAAAGAAGTCTAGAATATTATATGGCATTTTTCCTGCCATGACATTATTCTTGTTTGCTGGTAATTCTGTCAGGAACCTTCTACATGCAGCTCTGACTGTCATATTTCATATTGTACACTCCAGTGGATATTGTGATTCACATTTCAGAGTTCCTTACAAGTTACCATGTACACATACTTTTAATTTTTTCACTTATTATGATGATTTATATCCATTTGGTAAGCATGTTGGGATGCCTACTTACTCTTAATCGAGTGTAAATTTGCTGAAACAATACTTTCTTTGTCAAGAGTTATTGCACAGAGGTGACCTGTGCTCTCTATCCCTATAAGATTTGGTCTGGGAACTCTTTTTTCAACAGAAAGAGTATTAAAATGCTTAATGCCCTGTTAACTAAATATGCTTCTGCTTTGATTTCAGAACATGAGCTTATAGTGATTTTTTTCTGTGTTTGCTTCCTTCTGAGACCTTCCTAGTTTCAAACACATACTCCAGGTTAGTTGCTACACCCTCTGTACTTCCTAATTCAATTGTTTTCTATAATATCTAGTTATGACCTCAAATCTCCTTCACTATACACTCAATTTATGAGAAAAACTCAGTTATTTATACAAAACTAAAGGACAACCTATTTTATTCCAGGCTCGGGGCATTTTATAAAATTATTTTTTAATTTTTATTAATTACAGTTTATTCACTTTGTATCCCAGCTGTAGCTCCCTCCTCCATCCCCTTCCAATCCCACCCTTCCTCCCTCTTCTCCTATGTTGCTCCCCCAGTCCAATGATAGGGTAGGTCCTCCTCCCCTTCCAACTGACCCTAGTCTATCAGGTCTCATCAGGACTGGCTTCTTTGTCTTCCTCTATGGACTGGTAAGGCTGCTCCCCCGACTTATGGAGGTGATTAAAGAACCAGCCAATAAGCTCATGGCTATGGCCTTTTGAGACAGGCACCATGCAACAAATAGTTAAGGAAAATAGTGCAATAATGTTCCCTTTGGGATTGTGTTACAGTTGGCATGTTCTGTTACAGCATGAGTGAACATCTGCCTGAGATGAAGTCTAGCGTCAGATCTCAATTTGTGACCTGTATGTTACCTTACATTCTTGGTTTATTTATAAAAATTTTTGCAAAAATTATGAGTACATGCATATTTATAGAAATGCATATTCATTCTGAAAATATAATATTTGTAATAAATAGAGTCAAAACTCAAATAAATATTATTTAAGTACATGTAATATAATTGTTATTAACTATCAGTAATAAATAGAAGAAAATAGAAAATTTGTGACCATGAGTAAGAAAATTTAGCTTGGTCAACGAATGCCGCTTTCCAAATAGTAACTTTCTTTTCTTTCTCCTCTATTCATTGTATAGAAGCATGTTAATTAGCAATCATAAAAATAAATACTCTTGCTTTTTTCTTGTTTATTATTTTTTACCTAAAATATAATTTATTTTTATTTTTTAATATTTTTATTTTTAAATAATTTTATACATTCACTTGTATCCAAGCTGTAACCCTCTCCCTCTTTCCCTCCCAATCCTCCCCTCCCTCCCTCATCTCCTCCCTGCCCCCTTCCGAGTCCACCTTCTGAGAGGGGCTGTCCTCCTCTCCTTCTGTCTGGCCCTAGCTTATCAGGTAACTTCAGGATGGTTGCAATATTCTTATCTGTGGCCTAGCAAGGCTTCTCCTCCCTAAAGGGGAAGGGGAAGCTCATGAGTTCATGTCAGAAACAATTCCTGTCCCCCTTACTAGGGTACCCACTTGGATACTGAGCTACCATGGGCTATGTCTGAGCAGGGATTGTAGGTTATATCCTGTTGGGAGTGGTGCCTCTGGCAGCTGCTTTGATATTTAAATCTCAACGGAGAGACTGCTTTTACTGGACCTTCTCTAAAGGCAGGGTAGAATTTGCAAGTCCATCTCCTTTTGTTTGTGACAGCAGGTAGGATAGCTTGTGAGGATCACACCTCTTCCTCAGGCTCCTCCTGGAATTTAAACCATTGTTCTGAGATGTTTCTACTCTGGCTTAGAAACTCTACAATAAAAGGCTGACAGTTACTGCAGAAGAAGGCTGAAGATGATGCTCCAGCATCCTGTCTCAACTCTTGTGTAAACAGGACACAAATAAAGCAACTAGATACAATGTTGTGCAATGGGAGGAGACAGAGGACAAGAAAGAGGGGAGGAGCCAGAAGGCAGGAGATGAGTGGGAGGAGAACGAGATTTCACAAAAAGCAAGTATAATGTGGGAAATCTAAATGTTAGGAAACAGAGGGCAGGAGGCAGAGGAGGAGGCAGAGACTTGAGGCTTGCTGCTGGCACTGCTTGCTGCAGCAGTCTGACTTTTGCTGTGGCTGTAGAGTCTGGACCTTTAAAAAATTTCCTGTGTGCTGTGTGTTTATTTTATTAATTTTAATCCTCACTCTCAACTCAAGAACCATTCGACTCTGCTGGCTGGCTCCGGCAATATCCATGCATGGTCCTTGGTTGGATAAACAGTCTCATAGAAGACCATTGTGCTCAGATATATTTGGACCTTGTGGGGCTCCTTGTCCCCTCTAGGATATACTAATTCCTCCTTCCTTAATATGATTCCTTACATTCTGCCGAAGGTTTGGTTATGGGTCTCAGCATCTGCTTTGATACACTGCTAGGTAGAGTCTTTCAGGTGCCTTCTGTCCTGTTACTTGTTTTCTCCTATTTCCAATGTCCATCCCTTTTGTCTTTCTAAATGAGGATTGATCATCTTACCCCTGGACCTCTTTCTTGTTTATCTTCCTTAGGTGTACATATTTTAGTATGTTTATCCTATCTTATAGTAAGGATACACCATGTGTGTCTTTCTGCTTTGGTGATACCTCACTCAGGATGATTTTTTCTGGATCCCACCATTTGCCTGGAAAATTCATGATTTCCTTGTTTTTAATTGCTGCATAGTATTCCATTGTGTAAAAGTACCACAATTTCTACAGACAATGAGGAAATAAAAATAATCATTAGGTCATACTACAAAAGCCTGTATGCCACAAAGTTAGAAAATCTAAAAGAAATGGACAATTTTCTTGACAGATTCCATCTACCAAAATTAAGTCAAGACCAAATAGAAAGATTGAACAGCCCTATATACCCAAAGGAAACTGAAGCAGCCATCAACAGCCTCCCTTCAAAAAAAGCCCAGAATTTCCAAAACAATCTTGTACAACAACAGATCCTCTGGAGGTATCTCCATCCCTGATCTCAAGTTGTACCACAGAGCAATAATAATAAAAACTCCATGGTACTGGCTTAGAAACAGAAACGTGGATCAATGGAACCAAATAGAAGACCCAGAAATACCTATGAATACTTGATTTTTGGCAAAGAAGCCAAAACAATTCAATGGAAAAAAAGACAACATCTTCAACAAGTGGTGCTGGTGCAACTGGACGTCTACATGCAGAAAAATGAAAATAGATCTGTATTTATCACCCTGCACAAAACTAAAGTCCAAGTGGATCAAAGACCTCAATATAAAACCAAATTCTCTAAATAGGTTAGAAGAAAAAGGAGAGAAGACCCTAGAACTCATTGCCAATGCACAAGAGACAACTTCCTGAACAGAACACCATCAGCACAGGCCCTAAGAGCAACAATCAGTAAATGGGACCTCATGAAACTGAAAAGCTTCTGTAAAGCAAAAGACACTGTTGTTAGAACAAAATGACAGCCTACAGACTGGGAAAAGATCTTCACCAAGATCTTCAGCCATCTTGACAGAGGGCTGATATCTTGTTTATTATTTACAAATTATTTCTTTTATTTTTGAACTCCTATGATCATTTCATATTTTCTCCTGCCCCTTCTCTTTTTTAATATATTAATTAAAGTTTATTCACTTTGTATCCCAGCTGTAGCCCTCTCCCTCATTCTCTCCTAATCCCACCTTCCCTCCCTCTTCTCCTCCCAACCCCCTCTCCAAGTCCACTGATAGGGGTGGTCCTCCTCTCCTTCCATCTGACCCTAGCTTATCAGGGTTCATCAGGACTAGCTTCATTGTCCTCCTTTGTGGCCTGGTAAGGCTGTTCCCCCCTCAGGGGGAGTTGGTCAAAGAGCCAGCCACAGATTCATGTCAGAAACAGTCCCTGTTCCCATTACTAGGTAACTCACTTGGATACTGAGCTACATCTGAGCAGGGGTTCTAGGTAATATCCATGAATAGTCCTTGGAGTATCAGTCTCAGAAAAGGCCTTTGTGCCCAGATATTTTGGTACTGTTGCTCTTCTTGTGGAACTCCTGTCCTCTACATGTCTTATTCTAAAATCTCCCATTGTATTCTTCCTTCCTTTTTTCAAATTCATGTCCTTTTTTCCATTAATTGTTATTACACACATATATACATTTGTAAACATACCTATATTTTAAAGTATAACATGTTTTGTCTTTGAAATATTTCTTGTATTTATATTACTTCTATTATATCATGTGCATTTCTTATATGCAAATATATTATTTCAATCTCCTTTTTTTTTTATAGACAGGGTTTCTATGTGGAGCAGCCCTAGCTCTCCTGGACTTGCTTTGTATACTAGTCTGTCCTTAAACTCACAGTGATCCATCTACCTCTGCCCTCCTGAGTGCTGGGATTAAAGACATGTGCCACCACATCCAGCTAACATTATTTCTTCAATAAAATTCTGAGTGAGAAAACAAACATTTCAGTACATTACAACATTCAAAAATTTTAAATAAATACAAAACTAAGAGTAATTAAATATTTATTTCAACAGTGTTGTTTCATGAAAATATGTGGTTCAGCAAGATGACTCATCAAGTCCACTCTCAGTCAAGTTTAACGATCTT
This sequence comes from Meriones unguiculatus, assembly GCF_030254825.1. NCBI lineage: Eukaryota > Metazoa > Chordata > Mammalia > Rodentia > Muridae > Meriones > Meriones unguiculatus. Next base: position 5,376,483 of record NC_083367.1, read on the forward strand.
GAGTTCAGTTCCTAGGAGATACATGTTGACGGACATCACTGTTTCCCACAAGTTATCCTCTGACCTCTTATGTGTGTACTCTGGAATGCACATACAAAGGTGTACATTCATATTCACACACTCAAATTAAGGCAATAAAAATGCAGTGCATATATATCAAAATAACACTTTAATAACATCATTTGATATAAAAATCTTAAACTCCAATTTCAGTAGTCATTAATATACTGCATAGGGAAGAAGTCAATGGGAAAATTCTTATGCATATTCAATTTCCTCAAGAGAAAAAATATTATAACAAAGTTTTATTTTTCACTATACACTAAAGACATCACAGTTATAAATTTTCCAGAGTAATAAATCATCACACACAGATGACTTTAATTTTCTGAATTTACTGAATTTGATCATATGTTGCAGGACAAATCACAAAGTTCTGCCAAAGATTTGATTTTACTTTTCACTGTTTTCTCATAGTAAAAAGAAAATCACATTATGTTTTAAAATTTTAGAAACCTTAGAATGCAATTTTTTCAAGACATACTTTATCTCTGTAGGCTGTCTTGGAACTCATTCTTTGGACCAGCTGGCCTCAAACTCAGAGATCTACTTGCCACTGCTTCCTGAGTGTTGGGATTAAAGCATGCGTCACCAAGCCTGGCTATACCTAATTGAGTTGTTGGCCAAAGGGACCCCGTGGGAATCCCCAAACAACACAGACTATTGAAGACAATAGGTTGCAAGTCACAAACTGAGAGCAAAGCTCCAATGTTGAAGACAAAATCTATATAACTTGTTGAATGTAGAAGTGTGGAGATGGATACATAGAGCCTTCACTCTGTTTGTTCTAGTATATTTGGTACAGAAAGGTACTTTGCAGGGTATCAATAGAGAAATGTAAGTACTATCTCCAAGACCATCTCCAATGGTAGCATACAATATGTGGGAGTAACAAAAACATATCTGTTTTAACTTAAGGTTTCCTCCAGGAGATGGAACAGGTCCCCAAATGGTATAGATAACTAAGAACCAGACAGATAGGGACCTATGGCAAAATCAAGTAATACGACCATGGTCCATTCTCTGTCAGTCACCTACCCCTGAACATGAGGTTTGAAATGGAGTGGTTGATTTAGAGGTCCTTGTTTTCTTGACATCCTCTATCCTCTCTGACTCTTACACTCTTCTGTCTTCTCTAAGGAGTTCCATGTGCTCTGAGGGAAGGTAATTGATGGAAATTGCTTCTGTAGGAATGAGTGTTCCAAGATCTCATTCTTTGCTTAATATCTCTCTGTGGATCTCCATATTTGTTCTCAATTGCTGCAGAGGGGAGCTTCTCTGATGCTGGTTAAACAAGGCAATGATCTAACATTCAGTGTAACAGAATACCATCAAGAGTCATTTAAACACTATTGTTTATTTATGTAGTATCTGTAAAATAAAACTACAAAGAAACATTATGGCCTTTTAAATCAAATTGAGTTTTTGTTCTGAATATAGTTTGCCTGACACAATTAAGAAATAGAAAACTTATTATTAAAGAAAAGTCCAAAGATTCCCTGCACTCTGCCCAAAGGTAGGCCATAAGTCTCAGCATCTACATTGATAGTCTGCAGAACAGGGTCTTTCAGAGGTCCTCTGTGTCAGGCTTCTGACTTGTTCCCTCTTTTCTCCTTCTGATGTCCATCCTCTTTGCCTTTCTGGATAGGAATTGAGCATTTTAGCATGACTCCTTCCTCTTGATTAGTTTCTTTAGGTGTACAGATTTTAGTAGTTTTATCCTATATTATATGTCTATATGAGTGAGTATACAGTGTGCGCGTCTTTCTGCTTCTGGGATAGTTCACTGAGGATGATCTTTTTCAGATCCCATTATTTACCTGCAAATTTCATTATTTCCTTGTATTTTATTGCTGAGTAATATTCCATTGTATAGATATACCACAATTTGTGCATCTTAGGAAAGAAGTGGGAAACAGTAAGATCTGGAGAGGACAAGAACTCTACAAGGAGAACAACAGAAACAAAAAATCTGAGCACAGGGGTCTTTCCTGAGACTGATATTTCAATCAAGGACTATGCATGGAGATAACCCAAGACCCACTGAGTTCACTGAGTTCATGTCAGAGACAGTACCTGTTCCCCTTACTAGAGAATCCACTTGGAGACTGTGCTACCATGGCCTACATCTGTGCAGGGGTTCTAGGTTGTCTCCATGAATAGTCTAATCACTTTTTTTAAAAAAATCTTTATAATAGCTCATTTCTAGTATATCAATGTGAAAGAGCTAAGATTTTCCTACTGAGTGTCAGTCATTGGATACTGGCAGTTCAGTATCCAAGTGGGTTCCATTGTAATAGGAACAGGGACTGCCTCTGACATGAACTGTTTGGCCTGCTCTTTTATCACCTCCCCCTGAGGGAGAAGCAGCATTATAAGGCCACAGAAGAAGACAATGCAGCCATTCCTGATGAGTAGGAAGGAAAAGAAGACCTCCCCTATCAGTGGACTTGGGGAGGGGCGTGCATGCAGAGGGTGGAGGAAGGGAGAGATTGGGATGGGAAGAGGGAGGGAACCACAGGGGGATACAAAGTAAATAAAGTGTAATTAATAAAGAATTAAAAAAAAAAGAAAAGCCAATTTTTTAGAGATTATTTTTTAGCTCTGATTTGTGTTCTTTTGTTTCTTTCCTTAGAACTGCTGGAGTTTTTTGTTTTTGTTTTTGTTTTTTTCTCTGCCTCTCTTTTTTCCTTGTTCTACCTTATTTCAGAAATCTTACTGTGTTTTAGAATCTCATTGAGTATATCATTTGCATAATCAATATGCTTAGGATTCTTCACATAATTTACCATGTTTGCTAAGACATAAAGGCTACTCCTTCTTAAAGATACTAATAAGAGAACATATTTAACTATCAGTTGTTCTCTATTTTTTCTTTAAATCTCACATTTGGATGTATATTATATCAGCTCTGTCTTTCTCATAGCACTGCCTGATTCACAGACTAGATTATATACTTGGTGAAGCAACAGGCTGTCTATGCCATTTCTTATCATGTCTCTGTAGAGGGGAACTTTTATGTTCATTTTGTAATTTCTCATCTACTCTCACTTTTTTCCATTTGCTTAGAAGAGCTTCAAGTTAAATGCTATCTTTATTCATCAGCTATCTCCTTACTGCTTATTGTATCCTCTGAAAATAATTCCCAGATTAAGAAGACAAATATGCCCAGGCATAATTAAGATTCTGTGTAGAAGAATTGAAAGTGAGAAAACCAAAAGCCATTCTTTGCTGTCCAGTTTTTAAACATTTCTCCCCCAGTATTTCTACTGTATTTTCTACCTATTTTTTTATCTAATCACTTTTTATTTATTTATTTTTTATTACAATTTATTTATTTCATATTCCAGCTATAGCTCCCTTCCTCAGCCCCTCCCAACCTGACCCTCCCTTCCTCTTCTCCTCCTATGCCCCTTCCCTGGTCCACTGAGAGCAGAGGTCCTCCTCCCCTTCCCTCTGAACCTAGCCTATCAGGTCTTATCAGGACTGGCTGCACTGTCTTCCTCTGTGGCCTAGTAAGGCTGCACCCGCCCCAGGGAGAGGTGATCAAAGAACCAACCACTGAGTTCATGTCAGAGACAGTACCTGTTCCCCTTACTAGAGAATCCACTTTGAGACTGCGCTACCATGGCCTACATCTGTGTAGGGGTTCTAGGTTGTCTCCATGAATAGTCTAATCACTTTTTAAAAAAATCTTTATAATAGCTCATTTCTAGTATATCAATGTGAAAGAGCTAAGATTTTCCTACTGAGTGTCAGTCATTGGCTCACCAGATTATTGTAATTTTTTTAAGATTCTCCTTTCCCTAAAATTAAAAGTTTTAGAAAATCTTATAAGATTCATCCATTTGCCTACAAATTTCATGATTTCTTTGTTTTTAATATCTGAGTAGTATTCTATTGTGTAAATGTACCACAATTTCTTATGTAACTAGAAAATATAATCCTGAGTGAGGTAACCCATATGTTACCCATAAGCAGAAAGACACCCATAGTATATACTCACTTGTAAATGGATATTAGCCATTACAATGGATATTACAAGGATAAATATACAAAAATATGCAGACCTAAAGAAGCTAAACAAGGAGGACTCTAGGGAAGATGCTTCATTCTCATTCAGAAGGGAAAACAGGTTTGACACCAGAAGAGGAGGAAGAGAGGGAACAAGACAGAAGTCTACCACAGATGTCCTCTCAATGACTCCTCACAGCAGGGGATTGAAGCAGATGCAGAGACTCACAGCCAAAGTTTGGGCAGAGTACAGGGTGAGATAGAAAGACCTAGAGGGGACAGAAGCTCCATAAGGAGACTAACAGAGCCAACAAATTTGGGCCCTGGGGGGCCTGAAGAGACTGATGCATCAACTAAGGACCATGCATGGAGAGCACATAGACCCCCTGCTTAGATGCAGCCTATAGGCAGCCCAGTTCCCCAGTGCATTCCTAGTAAGGGGCTCAGGGGCGCTGGCTGAAATGAGCACCATTGCTTGTTCTTTGATCATTCCCCTCTGTCCAAGTGGGCTTACCAGGCCACAGAGGAAGAGTATCTAGAGTATCCTGATAAGACTTGATAGGCTAGGGTCTGATAGCAGGATAGGAGGACTTCCCCTTTTCAGTGGACTAAGGGAAGTGAATAGAGGAATAAGAAAGAGGGAGGAAATGGGAAGAGATGAGGAAAAGGATTACAATCAGGATAAAAAGTGAATAAATTTGAAAAATAATAAAATAAAAATTAAAAAAGGAAAATCCTATAAGAGAATTGGGTACATGTCTTAGTACTTAGAAGTGGCAACTTTGGGATTGAATTGACTTGAATAATTAAAAATATTTCATTGTTATCATGCTAGAAAAATATGTCTAATAAAAAATTCTAGCCTCTCACTGAGTATAGTAATACATATGAGCATGTGGAGATGTGATCATTTGTAAAGTTAATTGTAGAAAGTTATATACATATCTATAAATATCTTGTGAAGTGTTGAAAGGAATACTACCTTATATTCTTTATCATACCATGGTTTGAAAGACTGAATATAATTTTTTTCTATGTTATGATTCAAAAGGTCTGAATGTATAATACTAAACAATACTTCCTCCTTCAAAAAATGGCATTTGGGATAGTAGTTATTTTTGTAGGCATTTTTGTAGTAGTTATTTGTTTTTCATCAGCCCTAGGAATAATAGACTGTGTTATTGGCATCTATATGTTCAGAATCATATCTGACCTGGAAGACAATTCACAAGATCCCACATATTTAGGGGCAGTGTAGATTGGAACTCAGGGTAGACAAAAGGTGAGTCTTCACTTTCTTCTTCATGTGCTAGGTGAATTTCAACATGTAAGTTGAGAATAAATTTATTATTCTCTTTTGTTGTGTGAAGTGCAATGTGTATGCTGCACTGTTTTGGAAAAGGTTTGTACCCCACCCCACTTCAATTTCACATGCAGATAAAATGAACCTGAGACTAAAGAGACCTGAAAATTTCCCAAGCTCTGTCAGTACATGAATAGTCAGATGGGATACTTTGGAAAACAGAGAGGATGAAATAAACAAGAGATGAAGGGAAAGTGAGAAAATATGGAACCATTCATATATAGGAGGTGGGCATAAAAATGAGGTTGTGAAGAGGTATTAAAAATTGAGTATATAAAGATGACCTACTCAGAATGGGAGTTGACAGTGGTGGGTAATTAAAACCTCACAGAGTATTTGGAAGAAATAATAAACCACCTTTTTACTTGGTAAGGATGACACCAAATGATTGATGTTATCAATATGGAGAAACACAACATTATGCAGTTGTCAATAAATCATCTATAAAGAACAGGAGTTTTATTGTAGGCTACATATATAATTATTTAGAAGTAGAAGCCTAAATACCCATCTTTCAATATTACCAAACTTATACATACAAAATAAATACATCCTCTTTATGAAAAACAATGCCAAGTTGTAGGAAGGCCAAAATAATACTACAAATATTGACATAATGTTATAATGTAATGAGAAATGATAATATAGAGAGTGTGCTTGAAGATTATGCACTCCCATGCAGGTCTGAATACCCAGGGTAATGGCACACAGACTCATGCATTATGGATGTGGTTGTCTCTTAATGCTTCTTGTGTTGTGAGCTTTGTTGTAATGTAACAGTAGTATTGACAGCTGTGTAACTTTTAAGAAAATAAAGTCTTATTGGGAGGTCCTTTAACCATAGGGCTGCTCTTCTCAGAGAGGATTAAGGTGGGTTTTATGAGGTCTCTGATGCTGTTCTTTTGACCCACTTACTCTGGGAAGATCAATCCCGGTCTCATCCAATTTACAGGCCTCTTCAGTATTGTGTACTCAAATGTCATTTTCTCAATATTTCTCAACATTTCCCAATATTTCTCAGTGTTAGGCTGTGTCCATTTCCAGAACCACAGATAAATAAACTCTGTTATGAAGATACCTGAATCCAGATATTCAGAATAATGATAATCAGAAAGAAATTATAAAAGACTAAAATTTGGTATTTGAAAATGTGTATCTGAATCTGTCATTTGAAACAGCCAAGCATTTCATTTCCTGTATGAGATAACTTTTGAACACTCATGTAGCAAATCACAACAAACTTAGCAACACAAAATCAGTTGAACATTTTATTTTTAATCTTACCAATTTGATTGATCAGATATTTGTGAATTAAAAGCACCACAGGCTCAGGGTTCTACCTGACTTAAACTAATGTGTGTGTCATAGCTACCATCTTACCTCCAGCTCAGGATTCCGTGGATAAGCCATCCAGGTTGTCGGTAGGTTTCAGTTTCTTGCAGTTGAAAACTGAACTTCATATTATCTTGGAACATATCTACCTTGAGGAAACTTAGTACACTGAAGACCACCTTATAGTCCTAATAAGGAATTTTTTATAGCACATAAGTTTATTCTTTAAATACAAGAACATCTTTCCATTCCAAATCAGTGGGATAGTATATGACACAGAAAACTGCAGTTATCATCTTATGCTAAAAAAATGACCTTATCAAGAAAGGCACTATTACATTTTCTTTTCACATTCAATACGATATAATATAGATATACATATATGTACATGTATGTAGAAACCTAGTCTATATGGATATTAAAATTATGGAAGTGAATTCAAAAGATGTAGTGAAGTTTTACTCTTTCATGTAAACTAGAGAACAGAAAAAAAGCTTATTTCTAGTACATTGTACATTGAACATTGAGAAAAATTGGAGGATAAGCAAACAAACAAAGGTAACTGTGTGCTTTGTAAATTTCCAATGCATATTTAAATATTTAGTGAGCATGGATTATATCTTACCACTAGACTATAGAAAGTTTTGCTTGAACATATCCTCTTTTGCTTCACCAAGAGGGATTGAATTGGGTTATATTCTCTGAAAATAAAAGCTCCTAAGTTTCTTTGTATCTAAAATAGTATTTGTTACATGTAATCATGGGGACATTGAAAGGTCCATCAAAGATATTTAGGTTAGTTTTACATTTTGACATAATGTTTTTACAAATAAAAATCTGGGGTTGATGATTGAAATAAATAATCTTCACGATTACTTTTTAATTAGTACTATGAAACCATTCTTAAAATGTGTTGAATGATGGTCTCATTTCCTATTTTAATGAGTAAGACAAAGAGAAAATTGTCTTCTTGTACTGGAATCAGGGTGCTTGAATAGCTGTATTACATATTAATATGATTGACCCATAGGGAGAGGCACTATTAGTAGGTATGGCCTTGTTGTCTTGTTGGAGGAAGTGTGTCACAGTGGAAGTGGGTTTTGTGGTATCCTATACTCAAATTAATCCCAGTAGGGCACACGGTCTCCTTCTGCTGCCTGTGGATCAAGATGTAGAACTCTCAGCTCCTACATCTTTACCATGTGTGCCTGCATGCTGCCATATTTCTCACCATGATGATAATGGACTAAACCTCTGAAACTGTAAGCCAGCATCAATTAAATGTTTTCCTTTAGAAGAATTTCTTTGTTTAGCTAAGTACCCCATTTTTAAATTGGATTATTTGATTTGTTGCTGTTTAAATTCTTGAGTTCTTTATATATTCCAGATATTAGCCCTCTGTCAGATATAAAGTTGGTGAAGATCCTTTCCTATAGGCAGTCATTTTGTTCATACAGTTTCCTTTGATTTACGGAAGATTTTCAGTTCCATGAAGTCCCATTTATTGAATGTTGATCTTAGAGCCTGTGATGTTGGTGTTCTGTTCAGGAAGTCATCTACTGTGCCAATGAGTTCTGGCTTTTTCCCACTTTTTCTTCTAAGAGGTTTAGTGTGTCTGGTTTTATATTGAAGTCTTTGATCCACTTGGACTTTGGTTTTGTGCAGGGTGATAAGTATGGATCTATTTGCATTTTTCTACTTGTAGACGTCCAGTTAGACCAGCACCATTTGTTGAAGATGCTGTCTTTTTTCCAAGGTATGGTTTTGGCATTTTTTTTTCAAATATCAGGGGTATAGGTTTATTTTAGCGTCCTCTATTTGATTCCATTGATTCACCAGTCGGTTTCTATGTCAGTACAACAGAGAAATATCAAATGGCAAAGAAATACTTAAAGAAATGCTCAATGTCCTTAGTCATCAGGGAAAGCAAATTAAAAAAAAAAGACACTGAGATTTCACCTTACACCCATCAGAATGGCTAAGATCAAAAACTAAAATGACAACACATGCTAGAGAGAATGTGGAGAAAGGGGAACCCACCTCCATTGCTGGTGGGAATGTAAACTTCAAACACCAATCTTTTGCTTTCTCAGATAATTAGGAATAGTGCTATCTCAAGATCTAGCTACACTACTCCTAGGCATATATCCAAAAGATGCTCAAGTATACAACAAGGACATTTGCTCAACTATGTTCGAAACAGCTTTATTTGTAATAGCCAGAAGTGGGAAACAACCCAGACATCCCTCAGCTGAGGAATGGATACAGAAATTGTGGTACATTTACACAATGGAATACTCAGCAATAAAAAGAAGGATATCATGAAATTTGCAGGTAAATGGTGAGAACTAGAAATGATGAACAAACTAAAATCCATATACATAAGAAGCTAAGCAAGAAGAAGGACTCTGGGTAAGATGCCCAATCCTCATTCAGAAAGGCAAAGAGGATGGACATCAGAAGAGGGGGAAAACAGGGAACAGGACAGGAGCCTATCACAGATGGCCTCTGAACCTGCTGAGTATCAAAGCAGATGCTGAGACTCATACCAGGCAGAGTGAAGAGAAACTAATGAAAGAAGGGGGAGATAGAAATACCTAGAGGGGCCAGGAGCTCCACAAGGAGAGGAACAGAACTTAAAAATCTGAACACAGGGGTGTTTTCTGAGACTGATACTCCAACCAGGGACAATTCATGGAGACAACCTAGAACCCCTGCAGAGATGTAGCCCATGGCAGCTCATAATCCAAGTGGGTCTCTTGTAATGGGAACTTTGACATAAACTGATTAGCCTGCTCTTTGATTACCTCCCCCTCAGTGTGGGTGAAGCCTTACCAGACCACGAAGACAACAATGCAGCCACTCCTGATGAGACCTGATAGACTAGGATCAGATGAAAGGGGAGGAGGACTGCCACTATCAGTGGACTGGGGGAGGGTCATGGTGAGAAAGGAGGGAGGGTGGGGCTGGGAGGGGAAGAGGGAGGGAACTAGAGGTGGGATACAAAGTGCATAAATTGTAATTAATATAAAAAGAGTGTCCTTGGTCATGGTCCTCCTAATACAGGAGGAATGATATATATTTTGTCATTATACATTTTACATACATTGTTTCCTATCTTACATTCATAAATAAGTGTCCATAATAGAAGGACATTTACATTTTCTTTTCTTGAGTTAGTAAACATTTATCTCAATTATACAATAACCTTGGTATATTTTCTGTTAATACAATATTATGTATCTTTATTTTATTTTTAATTAAGCATTTACTAAAAATTTATTCATACAAATTATGTGTTTGAAACTAATCCTCTTCCTATTTCCTTCTCTCCAGTTCCTCTGCTTTCCTCCTATATTTTCTTTTCTTTAATTAATTTTTTTACATTAAATTTGCTTTGCAACCCTTCCTTTATTCCCTCCCAATCCCATCCTCCCTCACAGCTCCTGACCTCTCCAGGTCTTACTATCTCCCCTTTCTTTTGTAAAAGTATCTGTACTCTGCCAAAGTTTGGTTATGAGTCTCAACATCTGCTTTGATACACTGCTGGGTCTTTCAGAGGCCCTTAGTGGTAGGCTCCTGTCCTGTTTGTTGTTTTCTCCTTCTTCCCAAGTCCCTTTGTCTTACTAACTGAGGATTGATCATATTACCCCGAGTCCTCCTTCTTGTTTAGCTTCTTTAGGTGTACAGATTTTAGTATGTTTATCCTATTTTACAGGTCTAGTAGCCACTTATAAGTGACTATACACCATGTGTGTCTTTCTGCTTCTGGGACAACTCAGTCAGGATGATCTTTTCTAGTTCCAACCATTTACCCGCAAATTTCATGATTTCTTTGTTTTGTTTTGTTTCATTGATTAATATTCCATTGTGTAGATGAACCACAATTTCTGTATCCATTCTTCCGTTGAGGGACATCTGGGTTGTTTCCATGTTCTGGCTATTACAAATAAAGCTGCTACAAACATGGTTGAGGAAATACCCAAGATATATACCCAGGAGTGGTATAGCTGGATCTTGAGGAAGCACTATTACTGATTGTCTGAGATGGCACCAGATTGATTTCCAAAGTGGTTGTATAAGTTTACATTCCCACCAGCAGTGGAGGAGGGTTCCCCTTTCTCCACATCCTATCGGCATGTGTTGTCACTTGAGTTATTGGTCTTAGCCATTCTGATGGGTGTAACATGAAGTCTCAAGGTTGTTTTGATTTGCATTTTTCTGATGACTAAGGACATTGAACATTTCTTTAAGTGTTTCTCTGCCATTCTGTAGTCCTCTACAGGGAATTCTCTGTTTAGCTCCATACCCCATTTTTAATTGGATTTCTTGATTTGTTGCTGTTTAACTTCATGAGTTCTTTATATATTTTAGCTATTAGCCCTCTGTCAAATATAGGGTTGGTGAAGATCTTATCCCAATCTGCAGGCTCTCGTTTTGTTCTGATGACAATGTTCTTTGCTTTACAGAAGCTTTTCAGTTTCAGTTTCATGAGGTTTCATTTATTGATTGTTGCTGTTAGAGCCTTTGCTGTTAGTGTTCTGTTCAGGAAGTTCTCTCCTGTGTGTATTGAATCTATAGAGTACTTTTGGTAAGATGGCTATTTTTAGTCTGTTAGTCCTGCCAAGTCATAAGCAAGATCTTTCTATCTTCTGATATCTTCTTCTATTTCTTTCTTCAGAGACTTGATATTTTTTTCATACAGGTCTTTGACTTGCTTGTTTAGGGTCACACCAAGGTACTTTATGTGTTTTGTGGTTATTGTGAAGGGTGTTGTTTCCCTAATTTATTTTTTAGCCTGTTTGTTTTTGTATACAGGAGGATTACTGACCTTTTTTTTGAGTTAATTTTGTATCCAGCCACTTTGCAGAAGGTGTTTTTCAGCTGTAAGAGTTCCCTGGTAGAGTTTTTGGGGTCACTCATGTATACTATCATATCATCTGCAAATAGTGATAATTTGACTTCTTCCTTTCCAATTTGTATCCCCTTGATCTCCTTTAATTGTCTTATTCCTCTAGCAAGGGAATTTCCCCACTGTTAAGGTGGTGGGTTCGATGTGTGATTTCAGCTTTAATAATGTTTCATTTACAAATGTAGGTGCTGTTGTATTAGGGGCATAGATGTTTAGAATTTTGATGTCTTCCTGATGGATTTTTTCCTTTGACGAGAATGAAGTGTTCCTCCTCATCTTTTTTGGATTAATTTTAGTTGAAAATCTATTTTATTTAATATTAGAATAGCTACTCCAGATTGTTTTCTGGGTGCATTTGCTTGAAAGACATTTTTCAAGCCCTTTACTCTGAGGCATTATTCATCTTTGTTGCAGAGGTGTATTTCTTGGATACAGCAGAATGCTGGATCCTATTTCTGCAACCATTCCGTTAGTCTGTGTCTTTTTATTGGAGAGTTGAGTCCATTGATGTTGATAGATAGTAGTGACCAATGAATGTTAGTTCCTTTTATTGTTGAGTTGGTGGTGTTACTGCATTTCAATGCTAGGTTTATTTTAATTTTTTGTTGTGAAGTTATCTATATCCTGTTTTTTCTTGGGTGTAGTTTTGTTAGTTGGATTGGGGTTTTCCTTCTAGTATCTTCTGTATTGCTGGGTTGCTTTGCAGATATTGTTTAAATTTAGTTTTGTCATGGAATATTTTGTTTTCTTTATCTATGTTGATTGAAAGCTTTGCTGAGTATAGTAATCTGGGTTGCTATCTGTTTTATTAAAGTCTGTATGACATCTTCCCAGGCACTTCTGGCTTTCTTAGTTTCTGAAGAGAAGTCTGGTGTGATTCTGATAGATCCACCTTTATATGTTACTTGACCATTTTCCCTTGCTGTTTTTAATATCTTTTCTTTGTTCTGTAGATTTAGTATTTTTACTATGATGTGATGTGAGCAGTTTCTTTTCTGGTCTAGTCTATTTGATGTTCTGTAGGCCTCTTGCATGTTTATGGACATCTGTTTCTTTAAATTGGAAAAAAATTCTTCTATGATTTTCTTGAAAATATTTTCTGGACCTTGGAGCCTGGAATCTTCTTTTTCATCTATTGCTATTATTCTTAGGTTTCATCTTTTCACGGTGTCCTTGATTTCTTGAATGTTTATTGTTTGGGACTTTCCCGATTTTATTTGTTCTTTGAAAGAGGTATCAGTTTCAGCAATTATATCTTCAGCATCTGAGATTCTCTCTTCCATCACTTGTATTCTATTTGTGATATTTACCTTTGTGGTTCCTGCTCTTTTCTATAAGTTCTCCAGCTCCAGGGTTTTCTCTGTTTGTGTTTTCTTTATAGATTGTAATTCTGTTTTTATGCTTTGCACCATTTCCTTCATCTGTTTGAATGTGGATTCCTGTCTCTCTGTGATGGTTTCAGTTTTGTTGTTTGTTTCCTATCTATATGCCACTAATTGTGCCTCTACTTGTCTCTCTATTTGTTTGGCTGTATTTGCCTGTTTTCTTTGTGAGCTTTGTTCATTTCCTCTTAATTTTCTTCCATTTGTGTGGCTATTTCTTTGAGAGATTTGTTTTTTCCTCTTCATGTGCCTCTATTAACTGAATAAAGCATAGTTTTAAAATCATTTTCATGTGTTTCTGATGAGTTGATTTTGAGGGTTGCTGGTGAAGCCATGATTTCCTGATTTTTGTTGGATGTGTTCTTATGCCAACCTACGGCCATTTGCTTATCTGTAACCTTCACTGTTTGTTCTTGGATTCTGCAGTTCAGACTGCAGTTCAGTCTTTCTCTGGTATCTGGAGAATTCTTCAGAAAGCTGAGAGAGTTCCAGTAGTTTGAGAGTGAGAGATTGTTCTTCAGCTCTACCTAAGGGAAGAAGATCTCTATATGCAGAAGGACAAATTTGGGCAAGTGTTTGTGCGTGGAAGTGTGCCTTGAAGGAAAAGGGTATTAGAGGATGTAGATGCCTGAAATGTGGGACGGTAGCGCTGTGCATACATCAAAGTTATTGCAGGAGCTTGAGGTCATTGCAGGAGCAATTTGTTTATGCAGATTCCCTGAATGCCTCAGTAGTCTACAGGCCATTGGTATTCAGCTCTTTCTGAGCTCCAGGAGTTATTTGCCTGAACTCCACTGGTAGATCCGCAGAATAGGGCCTTCAATGTTGAGAACACTGTCTCTCTGTTTCCCACAGTGAGTGTGTGGGTGGGAGGGATCTGATGTCTGGTTGCTAGCTTAGAAGGACCCTGGATTAGGGGCTCTGCAGGCTCTTGAAGGCGCACTCACTCTAGCAGGTCAAATCGGGAAGAACAGGAGTTCCCCCTGTTCTCTACTCTCAGTTTTGGGCCTGCTGAGTCAAATGTGCTTGTAGGACCTTTGTCAGCTCAGTGGCACTATAGCCACTGCTGAACTTGGGAGTCCAGTTGCAGCTGTGGAACTGGGAGGCTGGCACAGGTGACTGCTGGGAAGTCCTAGGGAGCCACAACAGCTGTCCACAGACTTAGGTGGTCTGGCCAGTCTGGTGTACTTGGGTTGTTTAATGGGTCTGTGGGACTTTGCTGGCTGTACTGCTGGCTGACCATCACTAAGGGGTTGGGCCACCCATACAGTCACTGGCTAGGAGGCCCTGCAGGTCCTTATAGCTGCTCATGGACCTGGGACTCAGATGGTTGGAACCGTGGACCCTGGGCTTAGAAGGATGGTGCAATGGATCAGGTTCCTAAAAGGCTGGTTCCACAGATCCAGGACCGGAAAGGCGGGTTCAGCTAGCAGCCACCACTGAGGAGCTAGGAGTCCCTCCTGTGCTGTCTCAGTCCCCAGGCAGTGAGTTCTGTGCTAAGTCTTTGGCATGGTGGGCTGGCTCTGCAGAAGAAGAAGACCTGAAATGGGGAAGTGCAAGGAGTTCAAATGTTTGCCACTCTCTGCCCCAGAGAAGTCTTCTGATGACTTGAATGTAAATGGTCTCAGCTCATGTGATGTTTCCTCTCATTCAGGAAGCCTCAGTGTTCATTTTCTGGCTTCAGCTGTCCCTCCACTCACCAATTTCAAAGTTTCAAATCCTCGGTGAGCTTTGGTTGCCACCGTCTTGTATCCCCCTCATTGTATCTTTATTATTGGCAAAATTATCTTGTCTTTATTGAGCATTTTATTTAAAAATAGTAAAGATTTATACTGTCCTAACACAGATATCCATCATATGTGTGCATTTTGAAATTATACTATGGTATATTGTATATATTTATATAAGTTGATTTGTTTATTTATTTACTTTAGCTTTAGTTAGGTACCATTTTATTGCTAATAACAAAATTTCATTTAAACTTTATTTTGGATTTGTGAAAGTGATCTTATTATAGTTATTCTGTCTTCTTTCCATATATTTATCTTAATACTACATAAGTACATTGCACCTTTATTATATAGGATATCTACAGATGTTGCTTCAGTCTTTGAGAATATGTTATCAATTCTTCTCATGTACTTTTATCACTATTGCTCCTACAATGTTAGTTTCAGCCACAACATTGTGCGTAAATAGTTTTTCAAATTTGGTTTTGACAAATATTCTAGTACTTTTCTGGACTTATGACTTAATGAAATATTTTTAAAAGTATTTGAACTATACTATTTATACTCAAATGTTTAAAAAACAAAATGAATCATCAAAAATA
The DNA here is from genome assembly GCF_030254825.1 of Meriones unguiculatus. NCBI lineage: Eukaryota > Metazoa > Chordata > Mammalia > Rodentia > Muridae > Meriones > Meriones unguiculatus. Next base: position 5,391,878 of record NC_083367.1, read on the forward strand.
TATCTTCTGTTCTGTTTACATGCCTCACTATGATGATTGACATTCATATTTATTATTGGTATTAACAAGAAAACTACGTCTTATTCACTTCCACACTAATATTAAAGTCTTTTTGTGGTGTGAAAATATTCATGAATTTACAGTTTCAACTTCCACAGCATTTTATAGAAAGACTTTGGCTCTTTTATCCTTACAAGAAATATAGCTATTTAATTTCAAATCTGCTAAGAAAAGCAGACTCTAAGCAGGTATGAATTGGCAATGTTTTTACTTTGTTATTAAGATTTTCTCTTCAATGCATTTAGCTAGGCTTATTGCTACTGAAGGAAAAGGGATTTAAGTCATCATGGTTTCCCATTTCTGCAATCATAGGACTTGAATTTTGTTTCTGGAAAATTTAAAGTTAAAGATACAAAATAAATGATAGCTAAATCATCTTCTGAGTGAAAGCAGCTATCTACACTTAGTTTCATGTTTGACATATGAATATTATTTGGATATTATTCAATTATAAAATCCAATTATCTAACACAACATTAGCTGAAGTTACACAAAATCTATTTTCATGGGAACACAATAATTAAAGTGTTGCAACATGACTTCTACCTAGAACACTTTGAAGTAACCCCAGACATTTAAAACACAATCAGAAAAGTTCTTCTTTACTCTCCCATTAGATATACAGAATTCACAATCTGTACCTCAGATACTTTATTTTTGCTGCTAGACATAGAATCTTCATAAAAATAGACATGTTCAGATCCCTCTGTAGACTCAGTGGTATCCACAAAAACAAAACTAATGTCTTGGCTATTTTGGCAGTTGCTGAGAGTATTTATCTCTCTTTATATTGTCAAATTGAAAGGCAAAAAAGAGAAACTTTAATTCTCATTTAATCCTTTAAAACTTCTTCCTTGTAAAGAAAAAAATCCCTTTAACTAGGTTGTGATGAGTTTTACTCATAACCCTATAATAGAAATAGAACAGAAATTAGACATAAAAAAGTCTCTTTCAACTTTTGAGCATGATTTTGAAGTGAAAGTTTTATTCTGAATTTGAAATATGCCAAGGTTTATGGCTGACTTTCAGGCACCACTTCCTTTGTTGGCAGTAGATGATTTGGAAATCAGATGTCTGCACACTTGTGATATTTCCAGGCTTAGAGTGTCAAAAAGACAAAATGGCATATGGTAAAGAAAAAGGGATTTCTCACATTCAGGAACACATTTCAATTTCTAAAACATAAAAATAAATAAGTACTTTTTCAAATTCATAAGAGAAACAATGAGACCTTTTCCAAAATTTCATAAACATACCAAGGTTAAGCAGCAAGATGCTTGAGTCTGTCACTTCCTGAAGCTTTTTTACTAAGTGGATAAGTTCAGAATTCAGGATTGTTGTGTTAACTTTGGCATGAAAATGACTTCTTTGACAATGGTGATGTAATCCTCCTCAAGAAAAAAAATAGTCTAATTAAAGTATACACTTGGATGTTTCATATGAACATTTTGTGGGAACTTTCTTCAATATTCACTAGCTAACTTGTAGTCCAGGTGGATCCCTTGTATTAAATCTGGCCAGGTTGAACTAAGATCTGCCAGTAGGGGTTGATCTATTGTCCATTTACTGAGGTTCTTTATTAGAACTGTTTATTAAAAAGAAAGAAGGAAAGAAAGAAAAACCAGAAGCTGGAACATTCTGGAGTCTGCTAGTTTAGTTGTCTATGTGTTGATCTTTTGACCACACCCCTACTTCAGTATGTCATTACAAACTAAATCAGTGCATTTTAAATTTTCTTCCTGATAAACTTTCATCAATAGAAGAATTCAAAGGGCTAACTCTAAAAGCTGAGGAGGTGTTTCATTCAGTAAAGTGTTTGCTGTGTAAGTGGGAGAAACTAAGCTGAGAAATCAGCACTCACATACAAACAAAACAAAACAAAACAACTAGTGTGTTGACTTACACGGGATTGTAATCCTAGTACTAGTACTGGGTTAGCAGAAGAGGACAGAACCTGTAACACACTTGCCAGATATTCTTGCCCAGTAGGTGAACTCTATGTTCAGTGAAAGGCTGTGTCTCAAAACCTAAAGGGGTATACCTAGGAGTGGTATAGCTGTATCTTGAGGAAGCACTATTCCTAATTTTCTTAGAAAGTACCAGATTGATTTCCACAGCGGTTGTACAAGGTTACATTCCTCTCCAGCATGTATTGTCACTTGAGTTTTTGAATTTAACCATTGTAATGGGTGGGAAGTGAAATCTCAGGGTCATTTTGATTTGCATTTTCTGAATGACTAAAGACTTTGAACATTTCTTTAAGTGCTTTTCTGCCTTTCCATATTTCTATCTAGAATTGTTTAGTTCTGTATCTCATTTTATAATTGTATTATTTGGCCTATTGGTGTTTAATTTCTTGAGTTCTTTATATATTCTGGATATTAGCCCTCTGTCAGATGTAAGGTTGGTGAAGGTCTTTTCCCAGTCTGTAGGCTGTTGTTTCATTCTGTCCTTTGCCTTACAAAACCACTTTCATGAGGTACCATTTATTGATTGTTGATCTTAGAGCCTATGTTGTTGGTGTTCTGTTCAGGAATTTGTCTCCTGTGCTCTTCACTACTTTTTCTTCTAAAAGATTTAATGTGTCTGTTTTATGTTGAGGTCTTTGATCCACTTGGATTTTACTTTTGTTCAATGTAATAAATAAGGGTTTATTTTTTTCTACATGTACACATCCAGTTTGACCAGCACCATTTGTTGAAGATGCTATCTTTTTTCTATTTTATGGCTTTGGCTTTATTTTTAAAAATTAAGTTTTCGTAGATGTAGGTTTGTTTTTGGGTCTTCTATTTGATTCCATTGATCCACCAGTCTGTTTCTATACCAGTACCTTGCCATATTTATTACTGTTACTTTTTAGTACAGCTTGAGATCTGGGGTAGAGATACCTCTAGAAGATCTTTTATTGTACAGAATAGTTTTAGCTATTTCCCTATCATTCAATAAGGACTTCTGCTTAACTATGTTCATAGCAGCTTTGTTTGTAATAGCCAGGATCTAGAAGCAACCTAGATGTCCCTCAACAGAGGAATTAATTCAGAAAGTGTGGTACATTTACACAATGGAATACTATTCAGCAATTAATATATATACTACATATTATATATATTATATAAATATTTACATATATTATAATATATATATGTAGCAAGAAATATATAGGCAAATGGTGGGAACTAGAAAAGATCAGTTTGAGTGAGGTAACCTAGAAGCAGAAAGACACATATGGTATATACTCATTTATTAGTGGATATTAGCCATATTATGTAGGATAAACATACTAAAATCTATAATCCTAAAGAAGCTAACCAATGAGGACCCTACAAAAGAGGCTAAAATCCCATTCAGAAGGGCAAACAAGATAGACATCAGAAGTAGGAGAAGAAAAAGAACAGGACAGGATCCTTCCACAGGGGACTTCTGAAAGACTCTACCCACCAGGGTATTGAAGGAGATACTGAGACTCATAGCCAAACTTTGGACAGAGTGCTGGAAACCTTATGGAAGAAGGGGGAGATCAAAAGACCTGGAGGGACCAGGAGAACAACAGAGCCAAAAATCGTTGGCCCAGGGGGGCCTGCACAGACTGATACTCCAACCATGGACCGTGCATTGAGTGGACCTAGACCCCCTGCTCAATAGTTTGCTCTGTTTCCAAGTGGGCTCCTATTAATGGGGGAGGGGAGTGATGTCTCTGACATGAATTCAGTGGCTGGCCCTTTGATCACCTCCCCCTGGGGTAGGCAGCCTTACCAGGGCACGAAAGAAGATGATGCAGCCAGCTTAGATGAGACCTGATGGGTTAGGGTCAGACAGAAGGGGAGGAGGCCATCCCTTAATGGGGAGAAGGGAAAGGACATAGGAGAGAAGAGGGAGGGTGGGTGTGACAAGGAAGAGATGACGCAGGGGCTACAGCAGGGATACAAAGTGAATAAATTGTAATAAATAAATAAATAAATAAATAAATACTTAAAGTAGAGCATTACAAACAAAACAAAATTGACTATTGGCCTCCAATCTTGACAAACATGAACAGATGCAATCACAAAAATACACACACACACACACACACACACACACACACATAGACTTCCATATGTAATACATACATATATATATTTATATATTTGCACATGTGTGTATAAACATATATATTTATAATTTGTATAGAGATGCCCATTCACAAACAAGTCACTGAAATATAAGAAATTTAACATGTTTGTAGATTTCCATTATTGAAGTAAGCATGAATTATTGCTTTATAGAATATTAGTTGATATTTTATTCTCAAATCCAGATTGAAATAAGTAGCAGCAGTGCTATCTGCTGCTGTGAAGGTGTCAAGCTAACTGGTTAAGATGCCCGTTAGCATTTCTCATAATTTAAGTGTAGGCATGGGGCATCTTTCTGTAGAAGTTTCTTTAGACTATAAGTACAAGTCTGAACAAGTTTGAATAGTAACAAAAATGTTACCTATAAAAGCAAAGGATTACAAAATTTGGTTTATAAAGGTAAGACAAACTGTCAGACTATAATGGCATTTGTACTTGTCTTCACAAGGATATTTTTATAGCATTTATTTTTAGATAATTAAAAAGTAATGCTAAACCTAAATGTTTCATTTTTATGTCATAAAATATGAGATTCAAGTCTTGAAATAGCTTCTAATTTTTAGTCAATCATGTTCTAAAAGTTGTAGTGTTTGTATGTCTTATTAAAAAATGAAATTCATCTCTTTATCTTCTATAATATTGTATGACCTCAGAAGTTATTAGAATGAAATATGGGCCTGAACAATAAAACTGTAACTTATACTGCATGAATTTCAGTTTTATTTTTTCCTGAGTGGCTTTGAAACAGCCTCACATAGCTCAGATTTGCTGTAGAGTTGCTATTTAGCTGAAAACGAACTTGAACACAGGAACCTTCAGACAGGACTTTTTAAGCACTGGAACATAAATGTGTGCTATTACACATGTCTCTGAATTTTACTTTTAATACATGAAATGATTGAATGTTAGTAAAATAGAAAGTATAAATTACACCTAGGAATTACACTGATGTCTCTCTTTCTGTAGCCATTAATTGCCTATGGCACTTCACCTAAGGATGAGGTCTTGCTTACATTTTTTTTTCATCCACATTGGTATGGTAGTGCTGTTGTCTTGTTTAACTCTTGTGTATTCATTAATATGGAGTCCAAAAACTTTTCCATGACCAAATATAAAAGTAGAAATAAAACATTTTAAGTATATCACGTATTCCTACCCAGGTGTGAGGCTTACCAACTACAACAATGCTGAACACTTATTTCTTGTAAAAACCAACAGTCATTAAATTGGTCTTATAGCCCACTCAATAGGGGGTAACTAGTATTGCTCCTGTACGTCTAACCAAATACCCATGGCTACAGTGCCATGAAACCTAGAGGAGAATGTATTGCCATTTCATTAAACTATGGCTCCTTTATATGATTTTAAAACTCTTTCCCCTGACTTTACAATCAGAAGAATAATATTAGTATTAATCTTGAAAATACATGAGCACCTATAAATCTCATGATTAAAGTCACTGTACACTTGCTATGTCATATGAATCTCTAAAAATCTGATTTTTATTCTCTTCTTAACCTTCTCTCTTTTATCTAAGTCAATGTATTCTTAAGACTTGTCTAGCAAGCAGCAATACAGATGTTGAAGTACGAAGGAGGAGAAAACCATGAAGGATGAGCAGATAAATGCTGAAACAAAGGTAAATGGTACAGAACAGCAAATGGATTTGAGAGAACAGACATTAGTTTCTTACATATTGACCAGCAGCATTGTTTTCTGACAATGTACTCCAAGTGTTGACATTTGAAAAGGACATTAAGCTTTCACTACCTGTGTTAGTATAGATAAAGTAGACAGCCACAGTAATTCAAGTCTTCATGGGGAGATCATAGAATATGGTTTTAAATGAATGTCCTCATTCAATTCTCAAAGTAACTGAATTTACATCTAAAATTCAGATGTAAGTATCTTTTGATATTTGTCAAAGTTGTAATTTTTCTAATATAATTTTTCTAGTTGACAAAAATTTTATTTCAGACTAAAAATATTAATTCTTCCTAACAATTTCATGTAACCACATGTACTTCATAGGTAGGTAGTTGCTGGAGTACTGGCAAAAATGTTCAATAACAAGGAGTTATGATGATTCCAATTCTGATTGCATGTGATTCATTTAAATAAACCATTTGCTAATAAAGGATATAATGTTTGATAGCTGCTATTCATTCTCCAAAAGTTATCATGAAACTCGTTCTCTCATCTTCATCAGTGATATTCCAAAGATTATTAGTGTCTAAGATAACAGGCAGGCCTAAGGCAAGATGATTCAGGAAAGGCTTAATTCTAGGTACTGTTGCATAAAAATAATCAAAAAGCTAAAATGATACGCTCAGGATGCGAGGCTAAGCACTGCACTCAGGGTCAGCCGCTTTCGACCCAGAGAAGAGCATGTCTGATTGCATGCGGGTTGATGCCCCAGGTCCCGCCTCTGAGAAAAAGGTATCAGACGGGTCTGATGCTCTTTGGGTGGATGACACCTAAATGAACATCGGTACAAAGTCCCAATTTATTTCTAATATCAGAGATCAGACCTCTACTCTTGCCTGATGCGTCTAAAACAAAAAGGGGGAACTGTAGAGAGCTGCAGAATGCTATGCCTTAAAGATGGAGCTGGTTTCCGCCTTCCACCTTCCCGATGGTGAGTGCTCTCTGTCACGAACAATTCCACATTTGGCTAAGGCTGAGGATCTGGCTTGCTTCCATGTATGTGGACCTATCTGCATTGCCCACGTGGCACGCCTGGGTTGGCTACCCAGAGGCTATTTAAGCTGTGGGCTGGCTTTCCCCAGGGTCCGAGGATTGTTCAAGGTTCCTGAATAAACTGCATTGAAAAAAAAATAATCAAATTGAGATGTAACTGACAAAAAAGAAGAAAATGGAAGGATAGATAGTTACTCAATGTGTAGATGCTAGATGTCTCTTCCTTCACATCATTAGGATTGCCAAGAAAAGAATTTTTAATAACCAATACAAACATCATCCAGAATGTTCTAAATGATTACAGAATTAAATCATTTATATAAGTTCTGCTATACCTAATGTTAATGCCATATATTGACATGACTGTTCTCAACCTTAAATGGAACATTTTTAACATACACTTGGAAACCATCTCAGAAGATAGGAAATATAATGGTCAGAGGTTGTGAGTTCTTCTTGAAAACAGTATTTTCTGGACATGACAGAGGTATTGTACTTATGAATGCATAGCAGCTGTAGTTGACTTTTACATATTTAATCCAGTCAACAATTCAGCATAAATGGGAAGGGATCCCACATGTAACAGAAGAGTGCTGTGCACTTGAAGACTATTGATGACGAGAGGGTTAATTTTCTTCAGGGGTATCGTTCATTTTTCAGTGGATGTCTGTATACCCATTCGCATATGGGAAACACAAATTGGAATCTATAGATTTAAAACAAATGAAGAGGCTTTGAAAGTGGGATGGGACATGGTAGGGTTCAGTAAAGGTACTGTTGGCTTTTAAACTAATATGTCCAAGCAATTCCTGCATATCATTAATGTTTTAATTCTTTTTAAATTAAAGAAAATCACCTGTTCAGGAGCATAACAGGAAATAGCCTTATATTATTTTTGAACAATTTAGTTCAATGTAACAATTCTTTCATTATGCATCAGCATATGAAGCAAAAAGTGAAATTTGGCTTTTCATAATACTTGAAATAGTATGTTCCATTGAACTATTGTTCCATAGCAACCAAAATTTCCCACATTTTCCTTTTCCCTTTTAAAAACTTTTTATAAGTTTTTGTTTATTTTTTGTCTATGTAGATGTACCTTAATAAAATAATTATGTAATTAATTTTAATTAACAAATGAATTAATTTCTTGTCTTTTTATTTACTTTTTATTTATTTATTTTTTCTTTTTTATTATTTTTTTATTTTTATATATTAATTGCAGTTTATTTACTTTGTATCCCAGCTGTAGATCTATCCCTTCCAACCCCACCCTCCCTCCCTCATCTCCTCTCTGCCCTTATCTAAGTCCACTGATAGTGGAGGTCCTCCTTCCTTTCTATCTGACCCTAGCTTATCAGGTCTCACAGGGACTGCATAAAATTCCTTCTCTGTGTCTTAGCTAGGCTGCTCCTCCCACGAGAGGTGGGGAGGTCAAAGAGCTAGCCACAGAGTTAATGCCAGAGACAGTCCCCATTCACCTTACTAGGGTACCCACTTGGATTCTGAGCTGCCATGGGCTACGTCTGAGCAGTGGTTCTAGGTTATATCCATTCATGGTCCCTGGTTGGAGAATCAGTCTCAGACAAGCCCCTGTGCCTGGATATATTTGGTCCTTGTGGAGTTCCTGTTCTCTCCAAGTCTTACTAACTCTCTCTTCTTTCATATGATTCCCAGAACTCTACCCAAAGTTTGGCCATGAGTCTTAGCATCTGCTTTGATACACCTTTAGGTAGAGTCTTTCAGAGGCCCTCTCTGGTAGGCTCCTATCCTGCTTCTCATTTTCTCCTAGTTCCAATATCTATCCCATTTGTCTTTCTGAGTAAGGATTAATCTTCTTACCCTGGGTTCATGTTTAGCTTCTTTAGGTATACAGATTTTAATAGGTTTATCCTATCTTACAGGTCTGGTATCCACTTATAAGTGAGTATATACCATGTGTGTCTTTCTGCTGCTGGGATACCTCACTCAGGATGATCTTTTCTAGATCCAACCATTTGCCTGCAAATTTCATGATTTCCTGTTTTAATTACTGAGTAGCAATGCATTGTGTAATGAACCACAATTTCTGTATCCATTCTTCCATTGAGGGACATCTGGATTGTTTCCAGGTTCTGGCTATTACAAATAAAGCTGCTACAAACATGGTTGAGCAAATGTCCTTATTGTGTACGTGAGCATCTTTTGGGTATATGCCTAGGAGTGGTATAGCTGGATCCTGAGGAAGCACTATTCCTAGTTGTTTGAGGAAACACCAGATTGCTTTCCAGAGTTGTAAAAGTTTACATTCCCACCAGCAGTGGAGGAGGATTCTCCTTTCTCCACAACCTCTCCAGCAGGTGTTGTCACTTGAGTTTGATCTTAGCCATTCTGATGGGTGGAAGGTGAAATCTCAGGGTTGTTTAGATTTACATCTCCGTGATGGCTAACAACATTGAGCATTTATTTCAGAGTTTTTCTGCCAATCTACATTCCTCTACAGAGTGTTCTCTGTTTATCCACATACTCCATTTTTTAATTGTATTACTTGGTTTGTTGCTTTTTAACTTCTTGAGTTCTTTATATATACTGGATATTAGCCCTCTGTCAGACTTAGAGCCTTTCCCAGTCTATATGCTGCCTATTTATTCTGACAACAGTGTTTTTTGCTTTACAGAAGCTTTTTAGTTTCATGAGGTCCCATTTATTGATTGTTGCTCTTAGAGCCTGTGCTGTTGGTGTTCTTTTTAGGAAGTTGTCTCCTGTGCCAATGAGCTGTACGGTCTTCACCACTTTTTCTTCTAACCAATTTAATGTGTCTGGTTTTATGTTGAGGTCTTTGATCCATTCGGACTTCAGTTTTGTGAAGTGTGATTAATATAGATCTATTTTCATTTTCTGCATGTAGACTTCCAGTTTGACCAGCACCATTTGTTGAAGATGCTGTCTTTTTTCCATTGAATGGTTTGGCTTCTTTGTCAAAAATCCAATATCCATAGGTATGTATGTTTATTCCTTGGTCTTCTATTTGGCTCCATTGATCCACTATTCTGTTTCTATGTCAATACCATGCCGTTTTTATTACTATTGCTCTGTAGTATACAGCTTAAGATCAGGGATGGAGATACCTCCAGATGATCTGTTGTTGTACACGATCGTTTTGGAAACTCTGGGGTTTTATTTTTGCTTGTTTGTTTCTCCATATGAAGCTGAGAATTTTTCTTTCAAGGTCTGTAAAACTTGTGTTGGTATTTTGATGGGAATTGCATTGAATTTGTAGATTGCTTTTGGCAGAATGGCCATTTTTACTATGTTAATCCTACCAATACACGAGCATGAGAGATCTTTCTATCTTCTGACATCTTCTTTAATATCTTTAGAGACTTGAAGTTTTTCTCAAACAGGTCTTTCACCTGCTTGGTTACAGTCACCCCAAGGCACTTTATGTTATTAGTGGCTATTGTGAAGTGTGTTGTTTCCCTAATTTTCTCTCGGCCCTTTTGTCTTTAGTTTACAGCAGGGCTCCTGATTTTTTTTAGTTGATTTTGGATGCACTTTGCTGAAGGTGTTTATTACCTGTATCTTGTATTTTCTTTGGTGTAGTTGTTTTCATTGGATTGGTGTTTTCCTTCTAGCATCTTCTGTAGGGCTGGGTTGCTTTGCAGATACTGCTTAAATTTAGTTTTGTCATGGAATATTTTTTTTCTCTATCTATATTGACGAAAGCTTTGCTGGGTATAGTAGTCTGGGTTGGCATTTGTCGTTATTTAAAGTCTGCATGACATTTGCCCAGGCTCTTCTGGTTTTCAGTTTCTGATGAGAAGTCTGGTGTGATTCTGATTGGTCTACCTTCAAATGTTACTTGACCTTTTTCTCTTGCTGCCTTTTGTTCTGTAAGTTTAGTGTTTTGACTATGATGTGATGTGAAGAATTTCTTTTCTGGTCTAGTCTATTTGATGTTATGTAGGCTTCTTATATGTTGATGGACATCTCTTTCTTTCAGTTAGGAAAATTTTCTTCTATGATTTTCTTAAAAATATTTTCTGGACCTTGGAGCCTGGAATCTTCTTTTTCATCTATTCTTATTATTCTAAGGTGTAGTCTTTTCATGGTGTCCTTGATTTTTTGGATGTTTTGTGTTTGGGACTTTTCCGATTTTGCTTTTTCTTTGAGAGAGGTATCAGTTTCAGCAAGTAAATCTTCAGCACCTGAGATTCTCTCTTCCATCTCTTGTATTCTTATTCGTGATGCTTACCTTTGTGGTTCCTGCCCTTTTCTATAAGTTCTCCAGCTTTAGGGTTTTCTCTATTTGTGTTTTCTTTATAGATTGTAATTCTGTTTTTATGCTTTGCACCATTTCCTTCATCTGTTTGAATGTGAATTCTTCTGGTTCTACAATGACTCCTATATTTTTGTTTGTTTCCTCTCTTTATGACACAAATTATCCCTATACTTGGGCAGTTATATTTTTTGTATTTCTTTGAGAGCTCTGTTCATTTCCTCTTTTTGTTCCTCTAATAACTTCATAAGCATAGCTTTAAAGTCATTTTCCTGTGTTTCTGCTGAAATAAAATATCCATTGATTTTGGAGGTTGTTGGTGGAGCCATGATTTCCTGATTTTTGTTGGGTGTGTTCTTATGCTGACCCCTGGCCATTTATTTTGGGCGTGTTCTTATGCTGACCCCTGGCCATTTATTTATCTGTAACCTTCACTCTTTGTTCCTGGAGTCTGTACTTCAGAGTGGAACTGTCTTTCTCTGGTGTCTGGAGTATTCTTCAGGAAGATGAGAGAGGTCCAGTGGTTTGAGAGTGTGAGTTGTTGCTTCAGCTGTACCTGAGGGAGGAAAAGCCACTGGCACAGAATCGCTATTGCAGAGGAGTAAGCATGTTAGTGTGTGTGTGGGGGGGGGTGGAAGTGTGTCTTGAAGGAGAGAGTGGTAGAGAGTGTAGGTGCTTGGAATATGGGGGTTTGGAGCAAGCGCTGAAGGGGATGTGGATGCTAGTGTTATTCCCAAGCTTAGATTGCAGGCAAAAAGTGCCTGCTGTGGTTTCCTGAATACCCAGTGGTCTACAGTTTGTGGAGGGCTCTGAGGACTGGACTCTGAAGTCTGTGGCTGATGCTGCAGGCCAGACACATACACTGTTGCAGGCTCTGTGTCCTTGGCTCTGTGCTCTGTGCTGGAAGCTGTGGTTGGGTTCTGCTCTCTGAGTTGGAAAGTGTTGTGTGCTTCCTCCACAGCCTCCCCCTCAGCCAAGGATGGAGAATGGAGGTAGTGGGGGAAATTCAGAGGGTTTGAGTGTTCTCTGTCTCAAATCTCAAGAAGGGAGATATGTGCTTGGAGCAGGCAGCACTGTGCTCGTTGCAAGTTGCTGTATGCACTACTTACTGCCTTTGCTGCTGACTGTGGTACCTCCACTGCTGCTTCCATCTGTTATGGGGCCATGGCCAGAAATTGATTCCCCAGGAGAAGCCCACGGAGACATCTGTGGTTGACCTTTGCCCTATTGGACTCAAGTCAGGTTTTGTGTTCCTTCTCTCTGAAAGCCTTGGTGCCATTGTTTTGGGTTCCATTGCCCCTCCATTCACCAATTCAGAGTTTTAGCCTCTCTACCCCTCAAATACAGTGCTTGCTGGTAGCTGCCATCTTGGATGTGCTACTTTTTTTTTTCATAGTCATAAAGTTAACTCTGAAATCCAATTTGATTTGCAGGAGAATGAGGAAAATATGGAACCAAAAGAACTTCAATGAGAGCAGAGATCACAAGGTATTTGGAGCAAATGGGATGGGGGTGCCCTCCCGAGCTACAGAAGGAATGGTCTGGTGGGTAAGATGCCCACAAGTCAAAAAATTAGAGTTGCCCACAGTTGTAAATTGTGATCATCTTGCTTATCTTGCCATCCCTGTACCCAAAACGATCCATGGCTTCCACAATGTTCTTTCACCTTCTGCAAAATCGCATGCTTGCCATCCAGCCACTTATTCTTGGGAGTGCAGATAAAAACCTGCGAACTGTTTGTATTTGGCCCAGCATTGGCAGTGAAAAAGATGCCAGGACCTGTATGCTATAGGATGAAGTTCTCATTCTCAAGTTTCCCCCGTAGATGTACCTGACACCAGTGCCATTATGACATGTGAGGTCATCATGCTGGCACATGAGTCCTAGAATAAGTTTGTGAAAGGAGGAACCCTTATATCCAAATCCTTTCTCTCCAGTGTTCAGAGCATGAAATTTTTATTCAGTCTCTGGATCTTTGTCTGCAAACTGCTCAAAGGAGATGTGGCCCAAAGGCTGACCATCTACCTAGATGTTGAAGAACACAGTGGGGTTGACCATGACTGCAGCAAAAGGCAACAGGAGACAGTGGTATCTTCAAAGCCCCAAGTGAATTCTTAATAACTTATCTCTAACCTATTCGACAGTGCTTAATGTATGTTACAAGCATGATCAATATTATTGAAGTAAACGAAAGAGATTGTTAAAGTTAGTGGGTCATCAATCAATTCTCCATGTCACATTGAAGAGGAATTTGTCATAATTTTCAATTCAATAAAGTTCCATATGATAACTTTATAATGACTGCCCTCCAAATTTACCTAATTAAATTCACTAAAAAAGAGCTTGAAAAAATAACTATAGATATTAAGAATTAAAATTATACATACTATCTCTCTGAGACAATCATTCAGACATTGAATGATTGAAAGCAACTTTTAAAAAGTTCTTTGACTATTTAACTTCTGGAATTAGGAATAATTTATTCTGTCATTGGCAAGACAGAATCCCACCTTGTGTGTGTGTGTGTGTGTGTGTGTGTGTGTGTGTGTGTTTGAGGGAAAGAGACACAGATAGAGACAGAGATGCACAGACAGAAACAGAGACAGAGATGGAGAAGAAGAGAGGAAGGGAAAAGAAGAGGGAAGAGAGGGTGATTAGGCACATTCTGTAATTGTCACAGTTGACATTTTTCAATTTATTTTTAATTTTTTATTTTTTAGATTAATTAGTTTATTCACTTTGTATCCTAGCTCTAGCCCCCTCCTTCATTCCCTCCTAATCCTACCCTCCCTCACTCATTTCCTCCCATGCCCCTCTCCAAGTCCACTGATTCAGGAGGACCTCCTCCCCTTCCATCTGACCCTAGCCTATCAGTTCTTATAAGAATTGGCTTCATTGTCTTCCTCTATGGCCTGGCAAGCCTGCTCTCCCATCAAGGGGAGGTGATCAAAGAGCCATCCACTGAGCTCATGTCAGAGACAGTCCCTGTTCCGCTTATTAGGGTACTGACTTGGATACTGAGCTGCCATGGTCTACATCTGAGCAGGAGTTCTAGATTACATCCATGAATGTTCCTTGGTTGGAGTATCAGTCTCAGAAAAGACCACTGTGCCCAGATTTTTTGGTTCTGTTGCTCTCCTTGTGGAGCTCCTCTCCCCTCCAGGTCTTCCTGTCTCTCCCTACTTTCATAAGATTCCCTGCACTCTGTCCAAAGTTTGATTATGAGTCTCAGCAACTGATTTGATACACTGCTGGTTAGAGTCTTTCAGAGGCCCTCTGTGGTAAGCTCCTATCCTGTTTCCTGTTTTCTCCTTCCTCCAATGTCTATCCGGTTAGTTTTTCTGAGTGAAGATTGATCATCTTACCTACGGTCTTCCTTGTTTAGCTTCTTTAGGTGTACAGATTTTAGTATGTTTATCCTATATTATAGGTATAGTATCCCCTTATAAATGAGTATATACTGTGTGTGTCTTTCTTCTGAAATACCTCACTCAGGATGATTCTTTCTAGATCCCACCATCTGCCTAAAAATTTCATGATTTCCTTGTTTTTTATTGCTGAGTAGTATTCCATTATGTAAATGTACCATAGTTTCTCTATCCATTACACAATTGAGGGACATCTGGGTTGTTTCCAGGTTCTGCTTTTATGAATAGAGCTGCTACAAACATGGTTGAGCAAATGTCCTTGTTATGTACTTGAGCGTATTTTGAATATATGCCTAGGAGTGGTATAGCTAGATCTTGAGGAAGCGCTATTCCTAATTACCTGAGAAAGCCCCAGATTAATTTCTAAAGTTGTTGTACAAGTTTACATTCCTACCACATATTCTCCATCATATGTTGTCACTTGAGGTTTTGATCTTAGCCGTTTTGATGGATATAAGGTGAAATCTCAATGTTGTTTTGATTGGTATTTCCCTGATGACTAGGGATGTTGAGCATTTCTTTAAGTGTTTCTGCAAGTCAGTATTCCTCAATTGAGAATTCTCTATTTAGCTCTGTACCCCATTTTTAAATTGATTTATTGTTTTTTAATTTCTTTAGTTTTTTTTTTTTTTATATATTTTGGATATTAGTTCTCTGTCAGACATAGGGTTGGTGAAGATCCTTTCCCAGTCTGTAGGCCTTTTGTTCTGATGACTGTGTCCTTTGCTTTACAGAAGCTTTTATGTTTCATGAGTTTCCATTTATTGAATGTTGATCTCAGAGCCTGTCCTGTTGGTGTTCTGTTCAGGAAGTTATCTCCTGTGCCAATGGGTTCTAGGCTCTTCCCCACTTTTTCTTCTAGCCAATTTAGTGGGTCTGGTTTTATGTTGAGGTCTTTGATCCACTTGGGCTTTAGTTTTTATGAAAACCTACACATATGTGGAAAAAGAGAATCTCAAGTGAAGAACTGTTTCCATCAGACTGGCCTGTGGGTATCTCTGTGCTGTAATTTCTTGATTGTTGCTTGATATGGGAGAGCTCATTCTTGGGCAGCTTGGCCTCATTAGTATAATAAGGTGCTGAGCAAGCATTTGGAAATGAACTAATAAGAAGAATTTCCCCAGGTTGTTCTTTGCTTCATTTCTTGGATCTTGGTTCTTGACTGAGTCTCCACCCTAACTTCTCTGAGTGGCGGATTTGTGCCATGGCTGTGTAGGCCAAATAAACCCTTTCTTCTATTAAGTTGTTTTAGCTCATGCTATTTATTATAGGAATGAAACAGAAACTAGGGCAAATTTACACATAATACCAGAAACAAAATCAGAATTAGAAACAAAACAATATGTTTGTCATTTTCATTCAAAAAATTCCAGATATATATGAATTAAGGATCAAAAATTTTCAGTAGCAAAATTAGATTTAATGAGTTTAGATTGAAAATTAGATTAAATTAGTTGTTATGTTTCAAGATTGAAAAAATATTAACATATTTTGAAAATTATAAAATAAGTATTGGGTAACTTTACATTGTAGAAGCCTATGAGTTCTATATAGGCAAGAATTTTTATTTTCAGAGATTTGTTAAAAGATTTCAAAGGTTAGAAAAGTAAAGCAATACTGAGCTAAGGTATTATCCACTGTTTCAGGAACAGAAAATTATGAGAGTACTCAGGACTCATAGAAAAGTGCAGTGGCTTCCTATACTACATTATTTTTTCTGTGATGGTTCACTGACACTGTATCAGAAACATGCAATAAAAGTTGCTAAAACAGATGTGGGGATGAAGAGGCATCTGAGCTAGAACAAGCAAAAGAACAAGAGAAAACTTTCCTACTCCTAGACATATATCCAAATACGTTCAAGTACACAACAAGGACATTTCCTCAACTATGTTCATTGCAGCTTTATTCATAACAGCCAGAACCTGGAAACAACCCAGATGTCCTTCAATGGAGGAATGGATACAGAAACTGTGGCATGTTTATACAATGGAATACTACTCAGCAACTAAAAACAAGAAAATCATGAAATTTAATGGCAAATAAATGGTCAGATCTAGAAAAGATCATCCTGAGTGAGGTATCCCAGAAGAAGAAAGACACACACAGTGTATACTCAGAAGTGGAAAGTATACCTATAATATAGGATAAACATACTAAAATCTGTACACCTAAAGAAGATAAACCAGAAAGAGTTTCTGGGGTAAGATGATCAATCCTCACTTAAAAAGGCAAATGGGATGGACATTGTAAGTAGGAGAAAACAAGAAACAGGACAGGACCCTACCATAAAGGGCCTCTTAAAGACTCTACCTAGCAGTGTATCAAAGCAGATGCTGAGACTCATAACCAAACCTTGGGCAGAGTTCAGGGAATCATATAAAAGAAGGGGCAGTTAGTAAGACCTGGATAGGACAGGAGCTCCACGAGGACCAAATATATCAGGGCAGAGGGGTATTTTCTGAAACTGATTCTCCAAGCAAGGACTGTGCATGGCTATAACCTAGAACCCCTGCTCAGATGTAGCCCATGGCAGCTCAGATAGTTTTATTAAAAAAAATCTGTATTTCTTTGGGTGAAGAAGATGAAGCTAACAATATATATTTTGTTCCATTATGTAATCTTCCATTAAAGACGAGAATAATGTCTATAATCTTGTTATGCCAGTTATGGTTCATTAGTCATATGAAAAGATAGACAGCCAAATGGGGAATGGTTACAACCAAATTCATCATGGCTTCTAAAAACAACACAGACCATATATCTTATTAATATTGTACCATGAGCTTGATCATTAAAAGTGAAAGATGGTGTGTTAATGATTTTTATAAAGACAGTTCTCAGATTCACATACTTCATATTAACATCGACCAGTCAATTTTACACATGATATCGATGTACTTCACACACTGCCCTTCAGCAGGCTGGACACATACAAATAAAAAGGAGTCAGAATTACGATGAATCTGCAGATACCTAACTTAAATCCTACTGAATGCTTTGTTTCTGTTAGATGCAGGACTACACAATTTAATTAAGAAGTAGGATTGATTGCTAAGCAGTTATAGAAAAAAACATAAACTAACAACTACAGTCCTAAAGGTTTCTCAGGAAGAGCCCTATAACCTATCATTAAACATTGCACCTCCCTAAAATAAGATGAGATGTTTTCAGAAACCACTGATAAAAAAATGATTCTAAGAATGCATGGAACAATAAATAGTAACATGTTATAAATACATGTTTAATGCTATGTTTTTTTATAGAGCCAGTGAATTACTAATTCTACATCTTCTCTATTTTTATGTATATTTCTATATCTGTTTAATTAAAAGTACAGTCTTTTTAACATAGCTGTGCATTAGAACTCTTAAAAATTATTTAAAATGTTTGGTAAAAGATAGGAGTAGCACCTGGATACTATTACCTTTGCCTCATGTCTGTTCAATTAATCAATGTCACTTTCTTGCAGCTTTTATTAAGCAGCTACCTCAGTGATAGCTAAGAAGAGATACATTTTAACATTTTAATTCAACTGAGGGACGTGTACATTCAATTAGTACAATCACTAAAATTATTATGTACTTCAAACATGAAATTTAATTTTTTATATTTTATTTTATTAATTTTACAGTGTCTTTACTTTATATCCTGACTGTAGCCCCCTACTTCCTCTCTCCCTGGTTCTACCCGTACTGTCAGGATATATCCTATTACTCCTCTCTTCTCAGAAAAGCAGATCCACCACACACACACCAATCCACCCTGGCACATCAAGTCGCATAAGGATTAAGTGCATCCTCTTCTACTGAGGCCAGGAAAAGCAACCCTGCCAGAGAGAAAGGATAGAAAAACTGGCAACTGAGTGCATGTCAAAGAGAGCCTCTGTTCCCCATAGTAGGACCCACATGAAAATTAAGCTGGCCATTGGTCAAATGTGTGTAGAGGTCCTAGGTCCAGTCCATGAATGGTCCTTGATTGGTGCTTCAGTCTAAGTATGCCCTGCTGGGTCTTGCTTAGTTAACTCTGTTAGTCTTGTGAAATTCTTGTTTCCTCCAGGTCCTTCTATTCTCTCTACTTTTTCCACAAGGATATGTTTGGTCTGCCTAATGTTTGGCAGCAAGCCTCAACATCTGTTTCAATCTACTGCTGGGTGGCATTTCTCACTAGACAACTATACTAGGGTCCCAACTGCCAGCATAGCAGAGTATGCTTAATAGTGTCATGGGTTGTCTCTTTATAGTGGGGTCTGTTTCAGGTTGGGCCAGACATTGGTTGATCACCCCTCAATCTCTGCTCTAGCTTTATCCCTGAACATTATGTAGGCAGGCTAAATTTTTGATCAAAGATTTTGTGGGCGATTTGGTGTTCCCCTCCTTAGACTAGAAGTCCTGTCTGACTATTTCTTATTTTAATTAAATTATAGAAACATTTTTTTCTTTCTTGAGTTTTCTTACCAGACAGATATTAGGAATGTCTGTGAGTGGGAAAACAAGGATATTGCTTAAGTTATGGGTCCTGATCATAAGATTTATTTTCCACTTTTTAAAATTTTAAAATGTTTTATAATTTATTCACTTTATATCTTGATTGTAGTCATTGATGCCTTGTTGTCTCCTCCTGGTCCCACCCTTTCTCAGTATTCCCCCCCTATTCCTCTCTCCTAGACCACAGAAAGCAAGAGCTCTCTTCTTCAACCTATCAAGTCTCATCAGGACTGACTGGATCCTTTTCCTCTGTGGCGTGGCAAGGGAGCCATGCCAGGAGGAAAGTGATCAAAGAGCAGGTAACAGAGTACATGTCAGCGATAACCCCTGCTTCCCTTACTAAGCAACCCACATGAAAACTGAACTACTTATTGGCTACATCTGAGTAGTGGTCTAGGTCCTCTCCATGCCTGGTCCTTGGTTTGGACATCAGTCTCTGCAGGCACCCTTGGGCCCATATTTGTTGTCTCCTTGTGGAGCTCCTGTACTCTTAGGGTCCTTCTCTACCGCGATTTTTCCATAAGACTCCCTGTGCTCTGCCCAAAGTTTGGCTATGAGTCTCAGCATCTTCTTGATCCCTTTCTAGGTGGAGCCTTTCAGGGGACATGTATGGTAGGCTCTGGTCCTGTTCCCTCTCTTCAGTCATGCTGTTGTCCATCTTATTTGCCCTTCCGAATGACAATTAAACATCCTCCCTACTGTCCTCCTTGTTATTTAGCTTCTTTAGGCCTGTGTATTCTAGTATGTTTGTCCTGTATTATATGGCTAATATCTGCTTATAAGTGAGTACATACCATGCATGTCTTTCTGGTTCTGTGTTACCTCACTCAGGATGATCTTTTCTAGTTCTATCCATTTGCCAGCAAATTTCATGATTTCCTTGTTTGTAATAGCTGAGTAGTGTTCCATTGTGTAAAAACACCACAATTTCTGTTTTTAATTTTAATTTTATTTTTATGAATTAGTTTCTTCACTTTGTATCCCAGCTTTAGCCCTCTCCCCCATCTCCTCCCAATCTTCGCACCCTCCTTCTCTCTTCTTTCCTATGCCCTTCCCCCATCTCCTCCCAATCCTCCCACCCTCCTTCTCTCTTCTTTCCTATGTCCCCCAGTCCAATGTTAGGGGAGGTGCTCCTCCCCTCCCATTTGACCCTAGTCTACCAGGTCTCATCAGGACTGGCTTCTTTGTCTTCATCTGGCACCACAAGTTCTTTATCCATTCTTCAGTTGAGGGACATCTAGGTTGTTTGTGGATTCTGGCTATTCTCACAGTAAATGATATAGGTCTGTGAATTTTAACATTAACTCACCCTGTATGAGTTATAAGTATAACTATGGATCTGTTTGCAAATGCTGACACTGGATGCCTAGAAATCTCCTTAGTAGGTTTACTAGAATGGAAGAGATTTTCCAACAACCTTTCAATTTGTTGTGTGGCTTGTCAATCAACTGTTTTTTCATTGTTTCATTGTCTGTTTATTATAATAAAAGCAGTTGACCTAATGTGAATACTAAGAAAATGTTAAAGAGCTTTGCCCAACACTTTCATCATGATTTGCCAGATTCCCTGAGATGCAGGAGCTCCTGGTGGGCTACATATTCTCAAGATGCATTCTTCTCCACTTTGTTTTTTCCCTCTCATGCTTTTCTTTTTTTCAACTTTAGCTGAAAACTGATTTTTAAAAACTGATGTTTCTTTGATAATGCAAGTGACAGTTGTTGGAAATATAAAACTATTGGCACTTTGATTCCCAAATATGAAGTAATATTGTGAATATTTTAGGCATCTACGAAATTACAATTGTCATTCCTAATGATATAGAAACAATACCAAGATACTTCCTTAATTGATCTAAATTTCAGAGCTGTCACCAACACTCTCTTCTTATTATTTTTGTGTGTACTAATAATCATTTTCTACAAGGCATGAAGGGGAGGTAAAACTGAATAAAAGAAGTAACTTTAAGTGTTTCTCTGCCATTCGATATTCCTCTACAGAGAGGTCTCTGTTTAGCTCTGTTCCCCATTTTTTAATTGGATTACTTGGTTTGCTGCTTTTCAGCTTCTTTAGTTCTTTATATATACTGGATATTAGCCCTCTGTCAGGTAAAGGGTTAGTGAAGATTCTTTCCCAATGTGTAGGCAGTTGTTTTGTTTTGATGACGGTGTCCTTTGCTTTACAGAAGTTCTTCAGTTTTGTGAGGTCCCATTTATTGATTGTTGCTCTTAGAGCCTGTGCTGTTGGTGTTCTGTTCGGGAAGTAGTTTCCTGTACCTATGAGTTCTAGGGTTTCCCCCACTTTTTCTTCTAACCTATTTAATGTGTTTGGTTTTATGTTGAGGTCTTTGATCCACTTGGACTTTAGTTTTGTGCAGGGTGATAAATATGGATCTATTTGCATTTTTCTACATGTGTGTAGAAAAATGGTCTACATTCAGTTAGACCAGCACCATTTGTTGAAGATTCTATCTTTTTTCCATTGTATGGTTTTGACATCTTTGTTAAAGATCAGGTGTCCATAAGTGTGTGGGTTTATTCCATTGATCCACCATTCTGTTTCTATGCCAGTACCATGCAGTTTTTATAACTGTTGATCTATAGAACAGATGGCACAGAAACACTTAAAGAAATGCTCAATGTCATAGCCATTAGGGAAATTCAAGTCAAAACAACCCTGAGATTTCACCTTACACCTATTAGAATGGCCAAGATTAAAAACTCAAGTGACAACACATGCTGGAGAGGTTGTGGAGAAAGGGTAACCATTGCTGGTGGGAATGTAAACTTGTACAACCACTCTGGAAATCAGTCTACTGCTTTCTCAAATAACTAGGAATAGCGCTTCCTCAAGATCCAGCCATACTAATTCTAGGCATATATCCAAAAGAAGCTCAAGGACACAATAAGGATATTTGCTCAGCCATGTTTGTAGCAACTTTATTTGTAATAACCAGAAGGTGGAAACAGCCTAGATGCCCCTCAACTGAAGAATGGATGCAGAAATTGTGGTACATCTACACAATGGAGTAGTACTCTGCAATGAAAAATAAGGAAATCATGCAATTTGCAAGTAAATGGTGGGACCTGGAAAGGATCATCCTGAGTGAGCTGTCCCAGAAGCAGAAAGACACACATGCTATATACTCACTCATACAGACATATAGCATAGGATAAACCTACTAAAATCTGTACATCTAAAGAAACTAATCAAAAGAGAGGACCTTGACTAAAACGTTCAATCCCCATCCTGCAAGGCAAAGAGAATGGACATCAGAAGAAGAAGAAAACAGGAAACAACCTAGAAACCTGCCACAGAGGCTGAAAGGGTCTGCCCTGCAGACTATCAAAGCAAACCCTGAGACTTATGGCCAACTTTTGGGAAGAGTGCATGGAATCTTATATAAGAAGTGGGAAACAGTAAGATCTGGAGAGGACAGGAACTCCACAAGGGGAGCAACAACCAGAAAATTTGAACACAGGGGTCTTCCCAGAGACTCATACTCCAACCAACTACCAGGCATGAAGATAACCTAGAAGCCCTGCACAGATAGAGCCCATGGCAGTTTAGTGTCCAAGTGGGTTCCATAGTAATGGGAAGAGGGACTGCCTCTGACATAATCTGATTGGCCTGCTCTTTGATCACCTCTCTCGAGGGGAGAGCAGCCTAACCAGGCCACAGTAGATGACAATGCAGCCACTCCTGATGTGATCTGATAGACTAAGATCAGAAGGAAGGAGAGGAGGACCTCCCTTATCAGTGAACTTGGGGAGGGGCATGTGTGAAGAAGGGGAATGAGAGGGTGGGACCGGTAGGGGAGGAGATTTTTTTTGGGGGGAATACAAAGTGAATAAAGTGTAATTAATAAAATAAAATTAAATTAAAAAAGAAGTAACTTAATATTTTTTAGGAAAAATTTATTTGTATATTTTATATTGAAGATTTGATGCACAGTTTATTTTGTGTGCCCAAATGAACTACACTTGAATATATACTTAAAAAAAAACAACATATGTATGTTGATTTCTTCACAATTAAATCATGTCTTAGAAACAGACCATATCTGCCATAAAATGAAATAAGCTATAAAAACTGAAGATCTGAGTCTTACTGGAGAGTGGTCAGAAATTCTTTGTGAATAAGGCAATAGTTGTCAGTTGTCTGTGTAATGAAATTCCTAAGCCTTGCAGTGACCCTCGGAGTCTTATTTCTCTAGCTCTACCTTGAGTAGTAACCACAGAAAATGAGGAAAATAAAAGAGAAACGTCTTTATGTAATTCCTTAGAAAATTCATGGTTTTGGCATGTGGTTAATGAAGGATGTAAACTGAGATAAGCAAATAGTTTGCATTTGTTGAATTCTCCCTTAAGGCAGGCAATTCCCTACAAATCATGTATTTGAATTACAAGAACATTTTACATGAGTTATTGTTTTCCTGTGCTACACTATGAAACAACAGTGTTTTTCTTTTCACATAAATTGGTATACCTACACATCCCTTTCAAGTCAAATACTCTTATTAGATTTTGCAAGAAAAGAAATTTTCACTGTTTTGAACAGATAAAAGACTCATCATGAGCATCAGGAAATGCATTAGTTTTCTCCTGACTTGAGTGGCGCTAAAAGCAATTAAGAGCTTCCATTGTGAAATACAATAAGTTTAATATTGACAGAAAATAATATATGGAAATTTGTAACTCATATAAAACCGTCACCTAATTTGAACTTAGTGATTGAAATATAATGTGGTTACCTATTTATTAAATTCTGGAGTTTGACTACTTGTCTTTAACTAATCTAATAGCATTCTAATGCAATTTGTCATATACTCTAATAAAAAGAAAAAAAAATATTTCTGCCTGAGTTCAAATAAAGTACATGCTTGTTTAAGTTGTCATGAAACATTTTAAAGTTTGTTTTAATTTGCCTTGTGTTGTTTTAAATGAAAGTTAAAATTTTTCAATTCCTTAAAAAGAAAAATTAAACTTAACAGTGTGGTTATTGTTTTACTTTATGTACTTACGTAGTTGAAAGGCAATTGACTAACTACTAGATTACCTCATTATCATGAGGGGGAGAGATGACTTCCAGAGCTGCTGCGAAGCTTTCTGATCAAATTATATTTTGTAATTCCTTATAAAATAATTTATATAAACACAAAACACTCCCCTCTTTGTGTTAACAAAGCCAGTCACAGTGGTATTGGGAAAGAAATTATAGCCAGGTAAGAGAAAACATTCACCCGAGGGCTTGCTTTTGATTTATTTCTACAGGCTTCATTTGATAAAATGACCATTGAAGTTACTTATAGAAATGATACTTATAGAAATACACAATTTAGAGAATATGAGTATTGCATTTGGAACAGAAGTAATTTAGTCATATGAGTTTTGGTGTCATTTTCGTTTCATTATCTTTAGACAGTTGTAAATAATTTTTGAGAATAAGCAGATTTTGAAAAAAAAAGTGTCATGAAGGGCTAAAGGTTGAACATTCCTCTATAAACCATTAAGTTTTCATTTAAACTACTGCATATAATTTTGATTCTTCCTTAAAAGTCAATACAATCCACTTCTAAATTTTTCAGAACAAAAAGATGAACTTAATGAAAGAATTCTAGATAGCCAGTTGTCTGACATTAGATTGAAAGGGAAGATAGGTGATTTACATACATTATGAAAACCAAACATCCTTACCCTTTTGTTAAAAATAATTTGTTTCTCATACAGAATATTTTTATCATGCTTTAGCCTTCTTGTCTCTTCCCCTTCTTGCCTTTCACCCATTCAATTCCAATTTTATTATTTCTCCCTGTCCCCCTCTCTCTCTTTACAAAACAAAGCAAGCAGAACAACAAAAGACAACAGAACCCCCACCAAACCAACTTAAAGAAAAAAAGTATGAGAAACAAATATACAGAGACACACACACTTGTTGTCTGACATTTGCTCAACTATGTTCATAGCAGTTTTATTCATAATAGCTAGAATCTGGAAACAGCCTAGATGTCCCTCAACCAAAGAATGGATACAGAAATTGTGGTGCATTTACACAATGGAATACTACTCAGCTATTAAGAAGGACAGCATGAAATTTGCATGCAAATAGACAGAACTAGAAAAGGTCATCCTGAGTCACGTAACCAAGAAGCAAAGAGCCATTCATGGTATATACTCACTTCTAGGTGGATAATAGCCATATTATGTAAGATAAACATATGAAAAATATACAGACATAAAGAAAATAAAGTATAAGGGGGATCACAGGGAAGATGATTAATTTTTGTTCAGAAAGTAAAACAGGATAAAAGAGAGGAAACAAGATGGTTGCCTACCACAGATGTCCTCTAAAATATGCCAACCAGCAGGGGATCAAAGCAAATGCAGAGACTCACAGCCAAACTTTGGGGAGAGTGTAGGAAATCTTATGGAAGAAGGGGATATAAAAAGATTGGGAGGGGACAGAAGCCACACAAGGAGGCCAAAAAGCCAAAAAGGCAAAGAGTCAAAAATCCATTCTCACCTCCCCTCCCCCACAAAAAAAGGGGGGGGCAGGGAAGATTGCAGCAATTGATCCATTGACCAAAGACCATACATAGAAAGAAAGAATATAGACCCACTGCTCTGATGTAGTCAATAGACAGCTCAATATCCATGTGGGATCTCCAGTAAGAAGAAAAGAAAGTCTCTCGCATGAACTCTGTTGCCTGCTTCTTGATCACTTCTCTCTGTTGGGGCAGCCTAGCCAACCCTCAGAGGAAGAGGATACAGGCAGTCCTGATGAGACCTGATAGGCTAGGCTCAAAAAGTAGGAGAAGAGGACTTCCTCTTTCAGTAGACTAGGGAAGAGGGATGGAGTGGAAGAGGGAGGGGGAATGGGACTAGGAGGGGAAGAGGGAAGGGACTACAACTGGGATAAAAAGTGAATAAAATTGTAAATGATAACAATAATATTAGAACAAAAGAAAAATGAATAATATTCAATTTTATAATATAACATATTTTTATTTATCAATTCATCTCCTCATTGACATCTAGAGTATTTCAAAATTCTACATATTATCATGAGAACAGCAATTAACATGGATTATCAAATGTATTTGTAGTAGGAGATACAATATTTTAGATATTTGCCCAATAGTGGTATAGCTAGATCTTAAAGTAGATGAAGTCTCAGTTTCCTGAGGACCCACCACACTGATTTCTTTTGGGATTTTACACATTTCCCTGCCAACAGCCATGGCTGAGTGTTCCCATTATCCCACATTCTTGCCAACATTTAGTTTGTCTGTTTTCTTGATCTGGACCATTCTGAATACTTTAATGTATTTTTGAATTGCATTCACTGATAAATTAGGATGTTTCACATTTCTATAAGCATGTCTCAGTCATTTGTGTTTCATCTTTTGAAAACTCTCAGTTTAGTTCTTTACCCCATCTTTAAATTGAGTTATTGTCTTTAGTTCTTTATGTATTTTAGATATTAACTTTCCATCAGATATGTGATTGGTATAGATCTTTTCTCATTCTGTATGTACCCAGCTTCTTTGTCTGGATTATATAGTCTTTTTACATACTTAAATTTTAAATTTCATGATGTCTCACTTATCAGTTGTTGGTCTCAGTACTTTTGCTATTAATGTCTTACTCAAACATCTTTTCCTTGTGTTGATGAAATCAAGCCTTTTTGACACTTTTTCTTTTATCAAAGGCAGCTTATCTGGCCTTATACTGAAGTCACTGATACATCTGGAGTTGAGTTATGTGCAGTGTGTTAAGTTTGTATCTGTTTGCATTCTTTAATATTCAACCATCCATTTTGACCAGCACCATTTGTTGAAGATGCTGTCTTGAGAGTCTTCAGAAATACAAGTCTAGCAGAAATTATGAAATTCCCTTTTCAGTTTTGCTAGTTGTCATATTTGCCTAACTATTTCAACTATGCTTTTTTCCAATCCTCCAGGATTAGACTGTCTTCTATTGCCCAAATTTTATTTAAACTTAATGGGTATATGTCTGTGTGTGTTTGTGCACACAAGCATGCATGTGTATTCATCTGCGTGCATCTCTGTGTGTATGTAAGGGTGTGTTTGTGTGAAACTCAGAGGAAAACTTGCTTGTCCTGGAGTCAGTTCTCTCCTCATACCTTGCAGGTATCAGAGACTGAACCCATGACTTCGAATTTCTTGACAAGTACCTTTAACATCTCTCTAGTTCTACATGCTTTTGTGTTCTTTTTCATTTCATTTCATTTCATTTCATTTCTTCTTTCCTTTTTTCTTTCTTTTTTATTACAGTTTATCCACTTTGTATCCTTTCTATTGCTCCCTCCCTCATCTAAAATCTGTATACCTGAAGAAGATAAGCAAGAAGAAGATGATATATTTTCATTCAGAAAAGAAAATGGGATAGACTTAGGAAGAGAGAAAAAAACACAAAAAAACAGGAAACATGACAGGAGCCTACCACAGAGGGACTCTGAAAGACTTTACCAAGCAGGGTATCGAAGCAGATGCTGAGACTCATGTCCAAACTTTGGGCAGAGAACAGGGAATCCTTTTCATTTTTTAAAATAAATTTTTATTTTTATATTAATTACAGTTTATTCACACTGTATCCCAGCTTTAGCCTCCTCCCTCATTCCCTCATTCCCTCATTCCCTCCCATTCCCTTCCTCTCTCCCTCATCTCCTCCCATGTCACTCTCCAAGTCCACTGATAGGGGAGGTCCTCCTCCCCTTCCAACTGACCCTAGCTTATCAGGATTCAAAAGAACTGTCTGACTGTCTTCCTCTGTGGCCTGGCAAGACTGCTCCCCCTTCAAGGGGCTGATCAAAGAGCCTGCCACTGAATTCATGTCAGAGACAATCTCTGTACCCCTTACTAGGGTACCTACTTGGATACTGAACTGCCATGGGCTACATCTGAGCAGGGGTTCTAGGTAATATTCATGAATGATCCTTAGTTAGAGCATCAGTCTCAGAAAAGACACCTGGGCCCAGAAATTTTAGTTCTGTTGCTCTCCTTGTGAGCTCCTGTCCTCTCCAGGCCCCACTATCTCCCTCTTCTTTCATAGGATTCCCTGCACTCTGCCCAAAGTTTGGTAGAGTCTCAGCATCTGCTTTGATACACTGCTGGGTAGAGTCTTTCAGAGGCCCTCTGTGGTAGGCTCCTGTCCTGTTTCCTGTTTTCTCTTTCTTTTAATGACCATCCCATTTGTCTTTCTGAGTGAGGATTGATCATTTTACCCAGGGACCTCCTTCTTTCTTAGCTTCTTTAGGTGTACAGATTTTAGAATGCTTATCCTATACTTTAGGTCTAATATCCACTTATAAGTGAGTATATACCATATGTGTCTTCCTGCTTCTGGGATAACTCACTCAGGATGATCTTTTCTAGATCCAACCATTTGCCTACAAATTTTATAATTACCTTGTTTTAATTGCTGAGTATATTCCATTGTGTAAATATACCACAATTTCTGTATCCATTCCTCCGTTGAGGGACATCTGGTTTGTTTCCAGGTTCTGGTTCTTATGAATAAAGCTGCTATGAACATAGTTAAACAAATGTCCTTATTGTGTTCTTGAGCATCTTTTGGATATTTGTCTAGGAGTGGTATAGCTGCATCATGAGGTAGCACTATTCTTAATTGTCTGAGAAAGCACCAGATTCATTTCCAAAGTGGTTGTTCAAGTTTACATTCCTACCAGCAATGGAGTAGGTTTCCTCTTTCTCTACATCCTTTCCAGCATGTGTTGTCACTTGAGTTTTTGATCTTAGCCATTTTGATAGGTGTAAGGTGAAATCTCAGGGTCATTTTTATTTGCATTTCCCTGATGACTTAGTATGTTGAGCATTTCTTTAAGTGTTTCTCTGCCATTTGATGGTCCTCTATTTAGAATTCTTTGTTTAGCTCTGTTCCCCATTTTTTAATTGGGTTACTTGATTTATTGTTTTTTAACCTCTTCAGTTCTTTATTTATTTCTGGATATTAGGCTGCTGTTAGATATAGGGTGGGTGAATATCTTCTCCCAGTCATAAGCTGTTTTTTGTTTGTTTGTTTGTTTGTTTGTTTGTTTGTTTCTGATGACAGTATTCATTGCTTACAGAAGCTTTTCAGTTTCATGAGATCCCATTTATTGATTGTTGATCTTAGAGCCTGTGCTGTTGGTATTCTGTTTTGGAATTTGTCTCCTGTGCCAATGAGGTTAAGGTTCTTCCCACTTTTTTCTAACACATTTAATGTGTCTGGTTTTATGTTGAGGTCTTTGATTCACTTGGGCTTAGTTTTGTGCAGGGTGATATATATGGATCTATTTGTATTTTTCTGCATGTAGACATCTAGTCAGACCACCACCATTTGTTGAAGATGTTGTCTCATTTTTTTTTTAAACAAGGAAACTTGAAAGAGTGTCTGGATCATTGTTCCCTTTAATAGATGACTTGATACCTCAAACTGAATAATTCTTGTATTCAAGCCCAGACAACGGAATAATTTCATAACATTGTTCTAATTATTTATAACCTATGATACTGGGTAAACTCCTTTTCAAAAATATACTTTCAACCAAGTAGAATTATTTTAATATCTCACCTATTACCTCTATGGGCCATTTTTTTTTCATTTAAAGTAAGTAATGATTATAAAGCCACTCTCAATTCACTTTTCTGTGTTTTATCCCCAAAACAGATAGCTGTAGACCTTCACTACTGTGTAGCTATAGACAGCCTAATATCTGGAGAAAGTTGAAAATACGGAATTTATTTAGTGAAAAAAAAATGTAACCTTCCTATCTCCTGGGAGGAAATCCTTCCCTATCTGTGGACTAGGGGAGCAGCATAGATGGAGAAAAGGGAGGGAGTTTGGGACTGGGAGGAGACAAGGAAGAGGGCTACAGCCAGGATACAAAGTGAATAAATTGTAATAAATAAAAAGTAAAATAATAAAAAGATACTTTAAAAAGTAACTTTATTTCCTTCACCCTCTATGTATTGCTGATGGGATTTTTTTACACTTGGGAGTGACTTCACTGGCAGTTGAATCTATTGTCCTATAACAGTGATTCTCATAGCTTTACGGATATACAAAATGGGACACCGAACTACTCAAATCATAATTCCAAAGTCAGTTCTAACAACAAAGTGATATAATGCCAGAGAATTTACTTTGGTATTAAGTGAAGGCTGCTTCTTAATAGACAGTGAACATAAATATCACTTAGTAACTAAAATTAACATATTCTTTGAGTATTCTGATGTTTCAAATTAGAGAAAGTTTACTCACCAACTGCCTTTGTGGACTATGTGTACTGTGCTTTGAAATCTCACATATTTTAAGTTCACTTTTTAATAAGATTATTTTTATCTGCAGCTCATTAATTAATTAATTAAACAATTAAACAAACAATAGTATTTTTAATACTTGTTTTACTAACTTATTACACTTAGAATTAAAGTAAAAATAGTTCATTTTAGGTATGGGTCATGCACTGATGATCATTGTAAACTTCAAAATTATAACTTAGCACAAATAGAAATGCTTATGGACTAGAAGCACTGCCGTGCAGATGGCATTCCAGCATAAAAATTTTAATTATATGATTCATTGTATTAGAAAAACAACATTTCTACTGCTCTTTATAACATAAAAATATGTTAATTGTCAAGTAAATTAAAGGTGTGTCAGGAGAAGTCAAGTTCAGCAAGAACATTAGGTATAAATTAGTACTCTGTTTTGTGTCATATTAACCTACTCAGAGAAACAAACTCACTTCTGATGGCAAAAGGAACTGGAACTGACCAGATGGTCTTCTGATCAATAAAATGGTTGCTATTGCTTAATAATCACAACAGGAATGCTGCATCTCTCTGAAAGAACTTATATTCTAGTATGTATCTTAAACACAAACCTTTAACTGAGGAAGGGATTTTGTATATTGGAAAATCGACACAAAGAAAAATTAGGCTGGAGAGATGGGTTTAGTGGTTAAGAATATTTATTGATCTTCCAGAGAATACTAGTTTGGTTTCCAGCATCCATGTCTGGCATCTCACTATTACTCCAGGGATTTGGTACCCTTTCCTAGCCACATAATCTCCTCACACTTGGGGCAGACACACAGAAACACACAATTAAATCTGAGCAATGGAAAATTTAAAAAAAAGAATACTTGATTAAATATCCAAGTTTAGAGCAAGGTTGGAAGAAAATACAGTATATCACGTAGTGGGAAAAAGAAGTCCATAATCCTCAGGAAAATGAGGTCATAGTGATTAAAAGGATATCACTGAGGGAGATATCTGAGAGCACTGCTGTGAAACTAGTATTCTAATACATGCCATAGAGAAAAGGGAGGTTACTTATGGGTCCACAAGAACAGAGATTTATTGTTAATAATATGGGCTGAATTAGAATATAAAAGGTAAAAAAGAAGGTGCTGGACAAGAGCAAACAGTTTAAATGACTTATTCTGAGTAAAATTTTGAGTTATAAAGGATTCTATTTGAAAGTGGCAGAATCTACTTTGCATTTCAAATTATGTTAGGGAGGACAGGGCTGAAAGAAATAAAGCAGTTACTGTTGGTATAATGTTCTTTTGGAATGTATACACCTTACCCTTGTTCATTAAAATGCTGATTTATCTCCCCCACTATCTGGTTTCAATTCAGACACTGCATTGTGATGTTTATTCTAAGCATCACCTGTCTCATGGTAAACATGCCACCATTTGTTCTCTAAATTGTCATTTAAAACAACCAGCCCCAATGTTGAGCAATGGAGAGGATAGGGTGGGACATCCTGGTTTAGAGTGGGAGAAGAGGAAGGAAGCAGGAAGAGAGGAAGGAGTAGGGGGAGGAGAGGAGGAGAAGCTGCAGGAGAAGTCTTGGGATGATGTGGAGAAATGAACCATAGCTAAGATATCAATAAAAGCAAGTAAATGGGTGAATCTGAATGGTGAGAAACTACGTGGGTTTGGAGGTTTAGGATGGAGTAAATATTGCCCAGCATTGTGTTCTAGGTTAATTAAATAAATCCTAGTCTCTGTGTGGTGATTTGGTTATATAGCTGTTTAGAATTAACTGCAGCTTTACTAAAAGTTATATCAATAATAAATATTAAGGACCCAATAAAACAAATTACATATCATATCAATCAGCATTTGATACATTATGATGGAACAGACCATGATTGTAGCAGCAGATGTTGTAAAAACAGATGTTGTGGGCTATATGTCTTTTAAAGATATAGATTCAGTTTCTTCAAGCATTACACAGGTATTTAGAAATGGAATAAGATACTGTTGTTTTAATTTTTAAACATCGTAATTTTTAATTGTTACAGTATGAAATGTATAAACCATCAACTGTTAAGTAGTTGTTAAGGAAAATATGTTTAATGTTATATATTTTAAGTTTTTAAAGGTCTATTATACAGGCTCAGTATGGAAATGCTACAGCCTATAGAGGACAAATGATGAGTTTACATAGAAATTTTGGCTGTTTTAATAAAGTTTTGATTTGTCAAGATATGTGTGCTATTTTGTATTCTAATTCTATATTCTGTAATTGTATTAGTCAGGGTTCTCTAGAGAAATAGAACTTTTAGAATGAAACTATAAATAGATAGAGAAAGGGGATTTATTTGAATGACTTACAGGCTGCCCAGTAGCTAATCCAGCAATGGCTGTCTATGAAATAAATATGCAAGAATCCAGTAGTTGTTCAGTTCAGGAAGCTGAGTGTCTCTTCTGTGTATACCAGAATCCTAGAGAAGTATGCTCTAATGCCAGTAAAGGAAATGGCTTGCTAGCCCGAGTTAGAACAAATATGCAATAGGTTTGGTCCTGGTTAGAGGTGGATTTCTTACCTCAAAGATCTTGAATAGAAGCTGGTCTTCTCACATCAAATGACTTAATTTAAAAATCCCTTAAAGATGTACCCAGATATTTGGGTTTTAGCAATTCCAGATGCACTCAAGTTCCCAATCAAAAATAGTCATCATGAGTCCATCCCTTGTTAACATGACTCAAAGTAATATCTCCTTATGTCCTGTTTAATCTTCAAATGAAACAATAGTCATGTCCAAATTACACATGAATTAACTATCACTTGTACAATGACAAATGCACTATAAATTTGGAATAGATGGCGATGTCCCTCAAGTGATAGTATTTGAAACTTAACTACTATAATTATTGATATTATCTTGAGATCACATGATTCATGATGTCACATGTATACATGTTACATCACATGATAAAAATGAGGAAAACTGCAAACACCTGTACAAAAACATTCTTACATAAAGCAACAGAAATTCTCATATCAGTTACAATTCTCAGTTTGACAACTGGTCACATGGCCTTATCTGCAGTTCATAACTGTCTTTCTCTACTACCCAATCTGTGTTCCTTCCACCTACAGCAAGCACCTCTTTCTTGGCACTTTTCCTGGAGGAATGAACCATACATCCATTCATGACAATTTTGTGCTTTTTGTCTTTTTGCCAAGATTAGGCTGTTGTAGTTTCCATTTACTTTAGTCAAAAAACATGGTAGCACCAAGAGATACCCTAAAGGATTTTATGCACTCCAGACATAATATTTCCTAATCTCTACTGTGGAAAAGCAATATAACTTTCTTTACATAATCTGCACTAATCCCCCTTCCTAATACTGTTATTTGTTCCTTAGTCTGTTGGCTTAAAAGCATCAGAAGTCCAAAGTGGCCAAGGGGAAGTCTGAGCTTCAGCTCAATGAAGTGTTTATTGTGGCCCTTGGCAGAAGCACTCTGGAACCAAAACCTCTAGGCCAACAGAAATTAAGGTTTCAGATATAGGAAACAAAACTTTTCCTAGTTGGTCACTAGGCATGATGATTACTGAAACTATTCCCTTTTCCACTCCTTGATTCTAAGACCTAGAGTATTGGCTATCATATGAATATAAACTGTACCATATATTGGATGCTGATACAAAACATATACTGTCTTGTGGCAAACCTTGTATCAGCTCTCCATTGTGCTGCTACCCAACTGGCACAATAGTTATGTCTTCATAAGGTCATTCCATCTTTTTTACTGGGCCAGTTACTTCAGGATGGTGAATTTCATGATAGTGAGTCCTCTGTTAGATTTCTCTGACTGTGAAGTGAGTTAACTGGTCAGAACCAATACTGTTTGGTATACTATGATGGTGAATAAGGTATCTATTCATTCATGTATACTAGTTTATTGTTTTCCAGAGGCATTACCTACAGGAAAGACAAATCCATTACCAGAATAAGTATGTGGCTTAATAAGAACAAACCATTTGCCATTTCTACAGAGGGGTGGTCTAAGAGAGACAACCTGCCACAAGGTTGGTAACTGATGAATGGTGCTATATCTCTGTTCTTTGTTGTTCTCACTGTTTGCAGATCTGACACTCAGTATCAGCTGTTGCAAGGTCAGCTTTGGTAAAGGCAAGTCCATGTTGTCAAGTCCATAAATAACCCCCATCTCTGCCATTGTGGCCACTTCGTTACTTTGCCAATTAGGCAGTGACAGAAATGGCTGGGAAGAGGGTCTGACTGTTCTCAGAATGGGTTATCCTACCTACTTCTCCTCAGCTGAAATCACCTTTGATGGGCACTTATATGAGACACAAGTATCTGCATATTCTTTATAGTTTGGAAAGAACTGTCCACATATTGCTCTTCCAGACATCTTGCTCACCAATTTTCCAACCATGATCTTTTGAAGCCCATGACCATCTTGGAAAAGCATTGGCTGTAGCCAATGAATCAGTAAACCATTGCTCATCTTCTGATTTCTCCTTCTGAACAAAATAGATGACAATATGTACTGTGCAAAGTTAGGCTCACTGTAAAGATTTCCCTTTGTTGATGTTTTTCAGAGTTATCTCAGAAAGTGGTTGTATCTCTGCAGCCTTTGGGGCTGTGCCTGTGTGACATGGAGAACTGTCAGTAAACCAGGCTTTAGTTTTCTCTTCCTCACTCAACCATTCATATGGCACACCCCATAAGGCTATTGGTACATGCTTGGAAGCAGATGGCATTGTAACATGAGTAGAAACTGTAGGCCCTTGGACAATATCTTTAGTTAACTTGCTTAGCCCCGATCACATATGTATCTATGTCATTTTTCAATTGATAATAGATTGCTGGTGTACACATACTACTTTATTACTTTCTGGGTCAGATAAAACTTAGCTCAAGTTGCATGGTCACTTGGTGGACCATTGTCAAACTCTTAATTTCCACAAATGCCCAATAATAGGCCAAGAACTGTCTCTCAAAGGGAGAATAGTTTTATGCAGAATATGGTAGATTCTGGCTTCAAAATACTACAGGTCTCTACAGTGATACACCTACACTGGCCTGCTAAAAGTTCAAATAGAATCCCTATGTTCCATTTCAAGTACTATCATATCTGGTGGATCATATGGTCCAAGTGGTAGAGAAGCTTTAACAGAAGCAGGGCCAACATAAATCCAGCAGCTTTCCAAGTACCTTGGTATATGTAGAGTAACACATCTGAGTGAGGAATGTGTTGTCTCCAGAATCCAAATAGGCCCACTAAAAGTGCTTCTTTCTTGATAGAGAAAGGTACCAGGTAAAATTGCATCCTTCCTCTTAAAAAGAATACTTCTGCATTTGTCTTACTTCTAAAAATTTTACTGAGTTAGAATGTTCTTGACTTTTGTTGGATTTATTTGCCTTCCATGATGGGCATACATGCTACGAAAGATAACAGTGGTAGCTATCTCCTGTTCAATTGGTTTAATCAGTGTAATATCAATACAGTGAAACAATGTGATAATTTGTAGAAGTGACAGAAGATTAATATTCCTGATAAGTTATGACAACAGGGATGGAGAGTTAATATATCCTTGAGATAAAACTCTAAATGTATACTGTTGGCCCTGCCAAGCGAAAGCAAACTGCTTCTAGTGCTCTTTATGGAAAGGTACTGTGGTGGTTTGAATAAAAATGGCCCCATAATATAAGACATATGGCCTTGTTGAAGTAGGTGTGGTCTTGTTGGAGATGTGTTGCTCAGGGCAGACTTTGAGGTATCAGAAGCTCACGCCCAGAAGCTTAGTGATTCCCTGTCTCATTCTGCTGCCTGCAGATTCTGATATATAACTCTCATATCCTTCTCCAGGACCATATCTGCCAACATGCTGCCATGCTTCTCATAATAACAATAACGTACTAAGCCCTTGAAATTTTAAGCCAGCTCCAATGAAATGCATTTCTTTAAATGAATTGATGTGGTCATGGTATCTCATGACAGCAATGAAACTCTTTGACACGTACTGATAAAAAAGGCATTTGCTAGGTCAATCCTGCACACCATGTGCCAGGAAATGTGTTCATCTGATCAGGTATACCTGGTATAGCAGTTACAATTGGAGTCACTACTTGATTCAGTAGGATTAGAATAGTGAAAATGGAAATCCTGCCGAAAGCAATGTACAGATTCAATTCAATTCCCATGAAAATATCAAATCAATTCTTTACAGAACTTGAAAGAGCAATTCTCAATTTCATATGGAGAAAAAAATCCACAGAATTGCCAAAACTATCCTGTATAACAACAGATCTTCTGGAAGTATTTCCATCCCTGATCTCAAGCTGTACTACAGAGCAATAGTAATAAAAAACTTCATGGTACTGGCATTGATTCAGTTTTTAAGTCAGCTGTTGTTCTCCATAATCCATCTGTGTTCTTCACATACCACATAGAGGAGTTAAAAGGAGATGTGTTGAGAACTACCAACCATACATCTTGTAAGACCTTGTCTTGGCACTAATATTTGCATTTTCTTCAGGGATGTGATACTGTTTTTGATTCACTATTTTCCCTGGTAGAGGCAACTATAAAGGCTTCCATTTAGCCCTTCCAACCATAATAACCCTCACTCAACAGGCCAGGGAACCAATTTGAGAAGTCTGCCATCTTCTAAGTACATCTATCTCAATTGTTCATTCTGGAACTAGGGAACTGAATAAATTCAGGAGCTTACTAGACCTACTGTGAGTCAGACCTCAGCCAAAACTACATTAGTGATCTGACTTATATAAGCCCAAACTTTAATGAGAGAGCCACACTGTTTCGTGAGATCTCCAATAATTGGTGTCAGTTCAGAACCAGTATCCAATATATCCCTGAAAGTCTGCTTGTTTCATTTCCCCCAGTGTACAGTCACTCTTCCACAAGAGCATAGATCACTATGGGGAAGCCTGGAGAATAGCTGTAGCAAGTAGGTCACACAAAATAAAATTATCTTCTTTCTTGTTTCTGCAGATTTGGAATACACATGAGATGCATAAAAAGGAATTATGGAGATCTCAGCCTTCTGGGGTTTTGTTGTTGTTGTTGTTGTTACTGGGACAAATACCGTGACCCAAATCAACTGGAAGGGGAAAGGTGTTATTTCAGCTTAGAATTCCCAAGCTGGGGGAAGTCAGGGAAGGAACTTAAGGCAGGAACCTGAATAAGAAACCATGATTTCATATTTATCATTGGTTTTCTTCTTTTTGCTCATGCTCAAAAACAAACAAACAAACAAACAAAAAACCTCATTGCTAATTTCTCAGGGCATCACCAACAGTGGGTTGGGAACACCCATATCAATAATTAAATAAGAAAATTCCCTGTAGATTTCCCACAGGCAATTCTTATAAAGACAATTCCTCAGTTCAGGTTCTCTCCTACCAGGAACATTAAGGACACCATAGCAAGGTTATAATATGCGTGATGAGGAAAAAATACTTTTACTATAGTTACAAGTAAATATTAATAGTTTGTGTCCCCTTGTATGCTGAGTAATATCAAAGTAAGATTTTGTGAATTCCTTATGTTGATTTTGATAGAAAAATACATTGACAGACTCATACACACACTATATATTTTTGTAGGCAGGAAAGTGAAAACCTTTCTCCATAATTTGGTATAAATACTTTTTAAACGGTGCTCATGCAATATCTGAAATATTAGATCACAATTAATAAAAACACAATTTGTCTTGCCAAATGCAATTCAAATAAATTGTCATTTTAGAACAGTAAGCATTAATTACTCAGCTGGCAGAAATTACTACTTTAAAATATCTCCTCTTGGCAGTTCATCAAAAAGAAAATAAAATTGCCTCTGCAGAATAGGCAACTGGAGGATTTCTTTGTAGTGAGAATTTAAACGTGACTTCTGATTTGCTATGAGACACCCTCTTCTGGAAAGAGAGCATATGGCATTTTCCCCTCACCCTTGCTTACTTTACATTTCATTCATAGAAAAATCAGAGGCTGAACAGAAGCATAATTTCATATTTGATGCTTGTTTTTGTTTTTTTTTCCCAAAGTACTGCATCAAAAATGACACTGGTGCAATGGGATTTTAATTTCACCTTAACAGAGTAAAGATGCTGCTGATTAAACAGAACTTAAATAAGAACACCAAGATAAGATGTTTAAAGGATTCAGGACTTTAAAAAGAAAGAATACAAGCAGTAAATTGCAATACCTTAGACTGCACTTCAGAATATGAAAGCCTTAAACTCCCATGTGGGTCTGAGTTTCAATTTAGAGATAATTTTCTTTTCTTTTCTTCACCAGCACTTGACTTATAAATAGCATACACTTGCAATTGAAGCTATGCCATACTTCTTGGACCATTTCTACTTAGAATGACTGTTTATTAATCAAAAGATGGCAGAGTAAAATAAGGTTCACAGGTCCATAAATAAAACATCTAACGATAAAGATTACAATACACATTCACTCTCATTCCTTTGCCAAATATCAAAGACAAAGAAAAGTAGTACCTCACTGGAAAGTCTTATTCTAAAGTCTTAATGCAGAGTTCTAGACAACATGATAATTTTTAAGAAATGCATTCTTGTGGCTCCTTCACAGGGCTTATAAGGAGTACTTATAGACAAAGATAGCAGAAAGAAAACAGAAAGACAAATTTACAAAAACAGAGATACAGTGATAGAATTTGAAAACACAAGTCAGAAAATGCAGCAATTTCATATTTTGCAACACTGATGACAAAATTTGCACTTGCACAAACTTAAATGTTTTCCCTATCTATCCAGAATAGAATAGATCTAATATGCTCAAATCTTAATAGAGATTGCTGCTCAAATTTATAATTAATAACAGCTTTATCTGAAAAGAACCAAAATAGCCACTTTACTAAACAGGCATAATTTCTAACTTAATTTTCTCTTATTATATTTTATTTTGTTATGTTTTGTTATTTCTTAGAAACCAATTCTTTTCTAATGAGAGAGAAATGGAGTGAATCTGGATAGTAAAGGAGGTGAGGAGACTGGGAAGAAAAGAAGGTGAAGAAGCTGTATTCAGATTTTATTTTATGAGAAAAAACATGTTTAATAAACTTATAAAAGCCTGGTGGTGTAAAAATCTCAGCACTCAGGAGGCAGAAGCAGGTGTATTTCTGAGTTTGAAGACAATATGCACTACAGACTAAGTTCCAGTACAGAAGAAGCTACCCAGAGAAACACTGTCTCAAAACAAATAAACAAACAAAAACAAGCAAGCAATAAATAAATGAATAAATAAATAAAAAGAAAAAACACTGAGGTCACTGTAGGTAATGGTTTGTCGCTGTTATTTTACTGACATGATCCAATATTTATTATCAGCCATATAATTATCATGGTGGTGTGATCTAACCTACCATCACAACCAATAAAAGATACAGACACCTGGTAGATTCTATCTATCTATCTATCTATCTATCTATCTATCTATCTATTATCATTTATTACAGTTTATTCAATTTGTATCCCGGCTGTGGCCCCTCTCCTCTCCTCCCAATTCCATCCTCCCTCCCTCCCTCCACTCCCCTTATGCCCCTCCCATAGACCACTGATAGGGGAGATCTGTCCCCCCTTCTACTTGACCCTAGCCCATCAGATCTCACCAGGACTGGTTACATTGTCATCTATGGCACTGCAAGGCTGCATACCTTAGGGGGTGGTGATCAAAGAGCCTGCCACTGAGTTCATGCCAGAGGGTCCCTGCTCCCCTTACTAAGGACCCCACTTCAAGACTGGGTCTATGGGTTACATCTGAGCCAGGGTTTTAGGTCCTCTTCATGCCTTGTCCTTGGTTGGGGTATTATTCTATTTGGGCCTCCAGGACTCAGTTTTCTTTTTGGCTCTGTTGGTCTCCTTTTGTTGTCCCCTCCAGGTCTTTCTATCTCTCCCTTCTTTAACAAGATTCCCTGCACTCTGCCCAAAGTTTGGCTATGAATCTCAGCCTCTGCTTTGATACCTCAATCAGTAGAGTCAGTTCAGAGGCCATCTGTGGTAGGCTCCTGTCCTGTTCCTGTCTTCTCCTGCTTCTGATGTCTCTGCCATATTTTAGAATAGCCTTATTTCACACGAGGCAAGGCAGATATTAATCCTCTAAACTACCTTTTCCTCTGAGCAACATCTAGGGTTACCTCCCATCCTTAATTCCATAAATACTTGCTTATTCTCCTATCTGGGCCACTTTCTTCCATCCAAGCTAACCATGTGCTTCTTTCTCCACCTCACCCATGTCAGCTTCTTTGTTTCCTTCTTCCTCCTTCTGTCCTCAAAGACCTTGAACATTACCCACACCCACCCCATTCTGCCCTGCCCATTTAGGCCTTTTAATCAGTCAACCAGGAATAGTTCCTTAGGCAAGGTTACAAACGTCATTTTGAGGTACATGACATTTAGGCCAGATATTGGGTGCCAATAATTAGCAACAGAATACATAGCACCAGGCAAATCCCCAACATATGGCACAGTATTCAAGAGCTAGCACCAATCTTGAAGAGAACCCAAGTTTGTTTCCCAGCACCCACATTAGGAGTCACCTGTAACTCCAGCTCCAGCATATGTGAGCACCTGCACTCATGTATACACACTCACACACAAACATGTGCACATACACATGAATAAAAAGTAGTAAATCTTTAGAAAAACTATGTTGAAGCATAACTTATCACTATTGGTTGATCACATAAGTGAACTGGGAAGAGACAGTATTGCAAAAAAGTTGTATGGACGACAGTCTCATCTACCATGGAAGGGGGGCAAGAGCTCATCGTTTTAATTCAATAGTGAAAAGAACAAAGGCATTAAGGTAATAAAAAGTACACTAAATGAACTGAAATATATATTATCTTAGAGAAAATATTGATGTAAAATAAGTGATTTGTTGGTATTTATGGTCTATACTACTGTCTTTATTTTTTATTTTTTGTAAAATTGATACTCTGCCCAAAGTTTGGCTAGGCAGAGTGCAGCAAATCTTATTTTTTTTTTCAATGCAGTTTATTCAGGAACATTGAACAATCCTCGGACCCCGGGGAAAGCCAGCCCACAGCTTAAATAGCCTCTGGGTAGCCAACCCAGGCGTGCCACGGGGGCAATGCAGATAGGTCCACATACATGGAAGCAAGCCAGATCCTCAGCCTTAGCCAAATGTGGAATTGTTCATGACAGAGAGCACTCACCATCGGGAAGGTGGAAGGCGGAAACCAGCTCCATCTTTAAGGCATAGCATTCTGCAGCTCTCTACAGTTTCCCCTTTTTGTTTTAGACGCATCAGGCAAGAGTAGAGGTCTGATCTCTGATATTAGAAATAAATTGGGACTTTGTACAGATGTTCATTTAGGTGTCATCCACCCAAAGAGCATCAGACCCGTCCGATACCTTTTTCTCAGAGGCGGGACCTGGGGCATCAACCCGCATGCAATCAGACATGCTCTTCTCTGGGTCCAAAACGGCTGACCCTGAGTGCAGTGCTTAGCCTCGTATCCTGAGCGTATCATTTTAGCTTTTTATGGTATCCAACCATGCTTGGGGAGAATGTCCTGCTTCAATGGCTGTAAAGGCCTGAATGATCATGGCTGCATCACACTGTTGTGAGACTCTAATCTTGCATATATACCACAGGCAAACCAAGGAGACCAACACCAGAAGGCCTGCTAACACTCCCATGCCCGCCCATTCCTTCAGATGATTCATGGCTGCAGCAATCCATGTTGATAATCCTGTGGCTAGTCCTGCGGCAGCAAATCTTATGAAAGAAGTGAGAGACAGTAAGACCTGGAGAGGACAGGAGCTCCACAAGGACAGCAACAGATCCTAAAAGTCTGGGCACAGAGGTCTTTTCTGAGACTGATACTCCAGCCAAGAACCACTCATGGAGATGGTCTGGAATCCCTGCACAGAGGTAGCCTATGACAGTTCAGTATCCAAGTGGCCTCCATAGTAATGGGGACAGGAACTGATTGGCCTGCTCTTTGCTCACCTCCTGAGGGGGGATCAGCCTTACCAAGCCACAGAAGAAGACAATGCAACCATTCCTGATGAGACCTGATAGACTAGGACCAGAGGGAATGGGAGGAGGACCTCTCTTATCCGTGGAATGGGAAAGGGACATGGGTAGGGGAGAGAGAGGGTGGGCCTGGGAGGGAAGTAGGGAAGGAGTTACATGGAGGATACAAAGTGAATAAATTGTAATTAGTAAAAATAAAAATAATTAAATAAAAAGCACTCACTTTAAAATCATTGATACAAAATACTGCACATGAAAGAAAATCTTACTGAGAATCTGATTCAGGAGTAGCTAGGACATTTTCAGACACAAATGGGAAGAATTTTTTATTTACATTAAGTCTCTGAAGAAAATAAAGGCTATCTACAAATTCTAAGGAGAAAATATTTTAAAATACAGTTTATTTTAACTCATGTTAAGATTAGTTTATACATGGAAATGTAGAAGACAGTTGCTATCATATGCAGAACAGAACAGTTCATGAGAACAAATTCTCTGAAGTTCCTCCTCAGAGGAACCCATGGACCAGGATGAGCAGCATCAGCATCTGAGTAACATGAACAGTGATGAATAAATACAAAGTTTGTCATAATGATTGAAAAATAATTATGATAAATGACATGCATTGAATTCCTCATTATATACAGCTGAGCTTAAATATGCTTACCACAAAGAAAGAAAGAAATAGACCGTATGATATTTCCACAAAGCAGAAAATGATGAAAGATGAATGGGGAAATAACACAAGAGTGTTGACTTTCTATCCTTTTAAATATTTTTATAAATAAAATTCAAACTTGGAATGGAAAATAATTTTAGATCTCTGCCATCTATCACAATATTTATTTCTGAATTTGAAGATTATTTTGTCTTTAAACAAGAAAATATTTATTTGATACTACAATTTTATTTCGTTTTTTTGTCTTTAATACTCAAGATACTGCATTCAGTACTTTTAAGTAAAATACACAATCTTTTCAAGAAAAATATTATTTAATATATAAATCACAATTTCAGTACACCTGCCTAGAGACAAAATAGTGTTTTTTTTAATAACATTTCTTTCAATATACAATCAATGAGATTCTAATAGGTTTCTAATAGGCATTCTGTTATTTCTTAATTTTAAATAAATCATGTGTGCTACTCATGAATATAAAGTGATTATGTTCAACCAAACAGAAGCTTACATAATATTACTCCTTGTGTAACATGAATCTATCTCTGACTCCAGTTGGCAAAATCAGCAGGCACTGTCTTAAGCACAAAAAGGAATTTTTTCCCCCCACACAATTTTTGGGTCTAATATGTTGCCTTAATTTATTTCTACCTCCTACAAATAACTATGAAATGCTTTATATCAAATATTTAATTTAAAGAAAAAAGCATAAATCTTTGCCCTGGATAATTCTAATGACAATTTTGTTGATTCTTCAATATCAAATTTTGTAAAAAGCTTATGTTTATGCTTATTTAAAATCCATATAGTATATAAATCCATTGTGGGTTTTTGGCATATTGTATAAGTACTAGTCTTAAAGGAAGAAGCCAGATATTCAGACCTCCTTCACCTTATGGGAAAATTCACTGATCGATTGTGAAGAATTGTATCTTGCCAGCTATTGTAATGACCTTTGGATCTGATGCTAATATCAGCACTCCATTCCAAATCATCTGTATAAAAGCAAACATCAATACCTCTGTGCTTTAAAAATCTACAATGAATATTTTACAAAGACATTTACTCAATGATCCTTTTTTTTTTTTGAAAAACCTAAAAATATTTGCATTTGTATTTGTATTTGTTTTGGTTTGGTTTTTTTTTTTTTTTGAAAAACCTAAAAATATTTGTATTTGTATTTGTTTTGGTAAAATTGTGCTTAAAAACTGCTCTTTGATCACCTCCCCCTGAGTGGGGAGCAGCCTTACCAGGCCACAGTAGAGGACAATGCAGCCACTTTTGATGAGAACTGATAGACTAAGATCAGAAAGGAGAGGAGAACCTCCCCTATCAGTGGACTTGGGGAGTGGCATGCATGCAGAAAGGGGAGGAAGGGTGGGATCGGGAAGGGAGAAGGGAGGGGCTTATGGGGGGATACAAAATGAATAAAGTGTAATTAATAAAAAATTAAAAAAAGGAAGATTTCCTTCCTGGATACCTGGTGGATAATTTTTTACATGTTTTCATTAATATCCTCAGTTAAAATGTCCATCTTTAAGAGG
This sequence comes from Meriones unguiculatus, assembly GCF_030254825.1. Lineage (NCBI taxonomy): Eukaryota > Metazoa > Chordata > Mammalia > Rodentia > Muridae > Meriones > Meriones unguiculatus. Next base: position 5,436,498 of record NC_083367.1, read on the forward strand.
ATTGATAAAAAAAAAAAAAAAAAAAGTAGCAAAATTCTTGTTTGTGTTTTGGAGAACATGCATTTTTCTTATTTAACTCTTGAAGATGTAAGCAAATAAATCAACTTTAACAGTGTATTTTATATGTGATTAAATCCTGGTCTATCTTGAGGCCCATGTCTTCCTCTGTCACTCCCCTATTCCTGTGTTCCTTTCCTAACTTCCCTTTCTATGCTCTTTCCTGAGAGTGTATGACCACTGTGCTGGGCATTGTACACAATCCTGGAAATATAGAAGATATTGCATGTGGTGTGGCACATTTCATGGTTCATTCTGGTTAAATGTTATTGAGAATAAAAAAAAAACTACAAAGATTTTTAAATTTTAGTTATGTTTTTGAAATAATCTTGCATCTTTTTCCAATGAGTGAAGTACTGACATTATGTGTGTACTTACTTGTTTGTATCATTTTCATTTTGAGCACCTAGGATCACTGACATTCTAAAAGAAACTATTATTTTTTTATAGTGAATGTGCTTTAACAAAAGCATACACTTTATTAATGTACGACGTTGTTTCTACATGGCATCTAAGAATTGTGAGACTTCCCTTAGTTGTATAGAACTTAAGAATATGACTACATCATAGAAGCTGAAGAACTGATTACAACCCAAAATATTTTGTTTTAAAATCCACTTATTAAAAATATTTTGAGGATAGTTTTCAAATTTATAAATAACTATAAGGACATTCATAGTATGTTCTCTTGCAGCTATTTTTCCACATAAATATATCCAAAGTATATTATAAAACATGGCAAAATAAATTATTTGGTTTTTTGGGGGATTAAATTTAAAGTTATATCCTGAATTTTATCTGACAACCTTATTGGAATAAATGTTAAAATATGTGCTTTTACCCTCAAATCAAGTCTCTCTCTCTCTCTCTCTCTCTCTCTCTCTCTCACACACACACACACACACACACGAGTATCTGAATGTTTGAGTATAATAATATTCGAAAAGATGAATGCAGAGACAAGTTTCTACTATTTTGTTGTGAGAAAATGTTTTCTTTGTAAATGTGCATGAGAGTACACATAAACATGCCATACACACGCATGAATGTACACATGCACATGCCATGATCCCACATGCATAAGTGTACACAGGCACATGCCATGCTCCCACATGCACAAGTATACACACATGCATGCCATACTCCCCCAGGAAGGTGAAAGATGTCCAGTACTCTTTTTAGACTCCACAGCACACTTCTAGAATGAAAATTAAGCAATAGAGATGTGGAATCGCTACATAGAAAATTAACGGCAGGAACTATTCACTGGAAAGTTTACAACTGATTCTTAGAGAAAAGACATGCCAGCCTGTCTTTAAAATCATTTGAAAAGTAGAGCTGTTTCAAATTAATTTCTATGCATTCTCTAATTATTATTTGACTATTTTGCCAATTCATAGCTAAGCATGAGAGTACATTTTTATTACAGTTGGAGTTTGTCAAAAGCTTTGGCTTCAGGAAAATATTTTCAGCCAAATTCCTTTATGCTCATGCCAAGTAATTTTCAATTGCTTTATAATCTGTATATTTTAAATTAAGTGAATACATACAGTTTAGATTTTTCCCCCCTAATAAACCCAGAAGGTTCAGATGACATCCTATAAACCTTTGATTCAAATTATAAGAAACTGATTGACCAAAAGTTTGAAAAATCAAGAAGCATGTTTCCTTATTTGTAACTAGTAAGTGAACCTGAATGTTTTAGCTGTGTGGATTATTACATTGGGTAGTATTTCTTTTTCTGATTAGAATCCATATTAGTTTCAATTTCATTGAGGTTATTTTAGTGTTTCATTAATTGGCCAAATAAAATCCTACTCTACTTTTCATTCAGTAACTATATGTTTCAGATAATATTAAATTCATTAACCTACCGACACATGCATATACATAATTTATATACACAGACACACACCCATACAAACACAAACACACACACTCACTAAAAACATGTTTTTTTCTTCATAAATTTATTTGCTCATTTTACATTCTATTGTAACCCCACTCCCTCCTCTCCTCCCAATTCTACTCTTCCATCTTCCCAATGTCCCCTGACACTGTACCAACCCACCTTGGCATATCAGGTTGCATCAGGTCTAAGTGCCTCCTTTTTCACTGAGGGAAGACAAGACAGTCCTGATAAGGAAATGGGATCCAGAAGGAGGCAACAAAAACCAAGTCAGAGATAGCCCACATTCTGATTGTTGCAGGACCCACTTGAGGACCAAGAAAATATCAGCTTTATATATGTAGGGGCCACATATATGGTTCAGTCTCTGTGAGCACCCATGGCCCCAGGTTACTTAGCTATGGAGGTCTTCTTATGGTGTCCTTGACCCTTCCAGTTCCCTCAGTCCTTCCCCTAACTTTTCCATAAGACTCCCTGAGTTCTGCCTAATGCTTGTCTGTGGGTCTCTGCATCTGTTTCCATTGTCTGCTGAATGAAGCCTCTCAGATGACAGTTATGCTAGGTTCCTGTCTGCAAGTATAGGATAGTGTCATTAATAGTGTCAGGGGTTGATTTACTATTCCATTGAGTAGATCTCTGGTTGGGTCAGTTATTGGCTAGCCATTCCCTCAATCTCTATTTTATCTGTTATCCCTGCTCATCTTGTAGGCAGGGCAAATTGTGGGAGGGTTGGTGTCATTCTCCTTCCACAAGAACTTCTCCTGGCTGCAGGATGTGAGCGCTTTAGTCTCAGTAGCACTGGGGGATACTGAGACTGTCACTGTATAATATTTTATAACTGTAAATTTGCTGTGTGAATTAGCTCCTGCAATGAATTAGAAATTAGTGATTTAGATGTCAGTAACAGAAGCAAGCATAAAGTTTGTTGGACACACTTCACTTTTACATTTCATCTTCATATGAATGAGGCAATGACACATTCTGTTAAATTGTTATTTTGATTTTTATTTATATATAATATGAAATCATCAAAGAAGCTCCATTTTATACAATGTGCAACGCTTTTCTCTAATCAAAGATTTCCAAATGTTTTCCCTTCTAACTCTTGAGAAGAAAATAATTCTCATCAAGACAATCCCCTTTCTCCACAATTGAGTTAGGTATTTGGGTAAAGGCACTAACACAGTTTTACAACATTGCAGAAGAGAGTATTTTTACTGCTGTACTTGTCCTATGGGCATCATACTCACCATTATATTTGCTTTGTTTGGGATTCAGCTATCTTACCACTGAGATTATTCTTGACTATGGCTTTGATTTTCTGATAGAATTTATCATACTGTGCATTCTTGGTTCCTATTCTAATTCGGTGTCATCAATTCTTTGTGATTAAAAAATAATGCATAATCAGTGAAAACAGTGATATTTTCTTTACCCACTTTTTCTTTCTTGTTCCAGGTTAGGGAAAATGTGTGTGTGTGTGTGTGTGTGTGTGTGTGTGTGTTTTCTATTTATGATCATCTTTGGTCAAAATATTCAGTCTAGTAGTATGAAAAATGTTTTATTTATACTGATGGACCTCTTTTAATAGCAAGTTTTTCATAAAACAAAGACAGAAAAAGCACAAATTAAGTAATCTACATCTTTGATTTATTTTGAAGCCTGCGTGTAGGGAATGTAGTGTTTATTATTGTCACCAGTACCGTTTAAAAGTACCATGCTGTGCCTGGGAGCATTCTCTAAGATGTTGCTTTTAGAAAAGTTTACCTGGAGAGGAACTGTTGGCAATATCATCCACATTTCTTCCTTTCCTCACGTAGCTTTTTAAAAATGTATTTGACTAAAACAATGAGAAACATAACAAATATAGAAAACTATTATTTACAATGTTTCTGGTTTATTTTAGAGTTGTTTGTTGTTTGTTTATTTGTTGTCAACTTGATACTACCTAGAGTCATCTGGATAGAGGGAATCCCAAAGGAGAAAATTCCTCTATCAGTTTACCAGTAGACACGATTGTGAAGCATTTCCTTGATTAAATATTTATGTGGGTTGACTGCATCTACTGTGGAAGTGTCACAGTTTCTACAGGAAAATAGACATTGCTTTGTTCTCATAATAGAAAAGAAACCAGGCAATACAGTAGAGTCAGTTCTAGGATAAATCTGAGTATGTGATTTCTAGGTCTTTCAGTTGGTTCACAAGATGAATGGGGAAGAGTTTCATGGTCTGGGCTAGAGTAGCCACAGAATCTGTAAGCAGAGAATAATGGAGTATTTTAGTTAGAATTTTGGAAAAACAGAATTTCTAAAGAAATGTAGATAGTGGAGTCCTAGCTTATGCTGTTTAGATGTCATCTAGGACTACATCAGGCATATGTTTGAAAGCTATTCAGTTTATATTATTGGACAGAATTTGGCTGAATTCTGCTCCTGTCCTATGAACAGAATGAATTTTCATTTAGAAATATTGGAATAATTTGTATGAAATTATTGGAAGAAATTCCAAAAAATTCATTGTCATCAGACTATAATATAGTGACTTTCTTTATTCAGATCTACAGTAACAGTAAGTTAAAAGTTTTGAAAAGTATGAAGTTTTGATAAAGGAAGTTTGAGCACATTTTAAAGTTTTGGTTAATGTTTCTGTAATTGCTAAAGAGATGAACATAATTAAAGAGACAGTTTGTTATCTCTATTGAAAAGTAACCCTTTTTATAAGAGTTCATCTGTCTTTCAGAAGGCTCCATCTTCTGAAAACCAAAATTTGGAAATAAAGTCTAAACTTGAGAATACCACAGAAGAGATTCCCAACTTCTAAAGACCGTAGAGTACTGTTTCCCCATGGTCCCTGGGGAAAACAGACTGAGGCTGATGCAAGCTAGGCCTAAGGAAGAGAGTCCACCTCTGAAAGTGACAACAAAAGTTGACAGCTTTTGTTCATGTAGTTCTAGTTTTATAGTCATGATAAATGTGAGATGTCTGAAGCTGTGCACTCTCTTTTAAGGTACAAAGTCCTGTAGAACTGTTGCATGACACTGGAAAAGTGACGCTAAGCTGCAAAGAAGACTACAGGAGATTGGAGATTCCAGAACTATGTTATATCTTCCAATGAAAACTGCAGGCATAGAGCTGAGCTGACCAACTTAAGAGATATTTTGTACTACATGTAGGTGACAGAGAGCTACAGAGGAAGAATCACATGTCCTTTGGAGCTCCAATGATTCTATCACAGGCACAAATGCCATATATGCAGATTTGATTTTTTTTTTTGCGATGCTTGGCTTTAATCTTGATTTGGTTAATCTTGATTTTTCTGATATGCCTGAATTTTCCCCTTTTAAAATGTAAAGTTTACTTTGTGCCATTGTATGTAGAAAGTATGTAACATGGACTCACAGATAAGAAACTGACTTGAGTGTTAAAACAAGCATTTGACTAGTAACAATGGAGATACTTGTAAGACTTTTGTGACTTTTAGGGATGAAATAAATGTGTTTTGTATTCTTTATATTATTTGTATTATAAAATACAAATGAGACTTTGGTCCTCAGTGATAAAACACTATGAGTTAAGGTGATAGGGTTGAGTGTCAGATTGGCAACAGGTAGAGATGTAGTAATTAGTCTTGACTTCCAACTTTACTGAATTTATAATGAACATAGAAAACAACATCTGGGTGTGTCTGCAATAGTGGTGTTCCTAGAAATATCTAAATGAAAAGGAAGGACCCACACTAAATATGGGCTTATCATTTAATTAGCTGACTCCCAGACAGAAAAGGGGGAACATTATCTAATTATTAGGACTTATATCTCTCTAGTTCCTGACACTGGATATAATGTCACCACCCCTTTCATTCTGGTACCTTTGTATCTGCCATGACATGATCATGTATACCCTCAAACTGTGACAAAAAACCAAAAACAAACAAACAATCAAAAAAACAAACATACCCTTCTTTCCTCAGGTGATTTCTGTTCTTTCTCATAAGTACTTGAGCATTGCAATAAGAAACATACTTAAATCAGTGATAGATCTCAATTGTTCTCTATCACTTTCTAGGGGGATTATTATCATTATTTAGTAATCTTTTAACGTTTTAAAAACAAAAATTTCAGAGGCCCCCTGTGGAAGTCTCCTGTCTTGTTCCTTGTCTTCTCCTGATTCCGATGTCTATTCTGATTACCTTTCTGAATGAGGATTAAGCTCTTCCCTAGAATCCTCCTCATTGTTTACCTTCTTTAGTACTACAGATTTTATTATGTTTATCCTCTCTTGTATGGCTAATAACCACTTATAAGTGAGTACATACCATACGTGTCTTTCAGCTTTTGGGTTACCTCACTCAGGATGATCTTTTCTAATTCCATCCATTTGCCTGAAAATTTCGTGATATCCTTGTTTTTTTTTTTTAATAGGACAAAATTATTTTTACTGATTTATAGTAAAAAAAAAGTTCTGATCAAGAAAAAAAGTACATATAGAATTTATGCATAGCTGACTAGTAGATAGCATATGCTAGAACATGGAAATGTGATTTTATATAATGTTCAATATTTATGCTCCCATGCTAAATTCATCATATTCCCTTTTTAAAATTTAGTATTCTTACTAATCCTAATATTTCTGTTTTAAACTGAATCATCACCCAATTTCCAGAGCACTATTTTTACTTTTGAGGTTTTTTTTTGTTTTGTTTTGTTTTGCTTTTGTTTTTTCAATTTATTCTGGTCTACTCATATCTATGTTCTTCTTTGGGGACAGCTGGTTGTAACTTCCATGTGTATAATACAACTTAACACTAGATTACAGTTGTACTTCTTTCTTATGTATCCTTTAATTCAGGTCATTATATGTTGCTCTATTATTCATTGACTTTGAAGATATCATTTTATTTAATAGCTGAGTAGTATTCCATTGTGTAAATACATCACAACTTCTATACCCATTCTTCAGGTGAGGGACATCTAGTTTGTTTCCAGATTCTCTAAAAGGCTCTACCCATCTGGGTGTCAAAGCAGATCCTAAGACTCATAGCCAAACTTTGGGCAGAGTGCAGGGAAGAAATAGGAGATAGAAAGACATGAAAGAGACAGGAGCTCTACAAGGAGACCAACAGAGCCAAAAAACCTGGGCCCAGGAGGCCCGGAAGAGAATAATACTCCAACCAATGACGCTGCAAGGAGAGGACCTAAATCCTCTGCTTAGATGAAACCCACTGAAGGCTACTCAGTCTCCAAGTGGGTACCCTAGTAAGGGGCTGTCTCTGACATGAACTCAGTGGCTAGCCCTGGAGCATCTAGCCTTACCAGGCCACAGGGGAAGACAATGCAGCCAGTCCTGATGAGAACTGATAGGCTAGCATCAGATAGAAGGGGATGAGGACCTCCCCTATGAGTGGACTGGGAAAAGGGCATAAGGGAAGAAGAGAGGGGGGAGGGATTGGGGGGAGATGAGGGAGGGGGAAACAGCTGGGACACAAAATAAATAAATTGTAATAAATAAAATAAAATAAAACTTTTGCAACAAAATGTCACCATACATTTAAAAGTCTACAAATTCCAGATTAAAGAAATTAAATTAATTATATTTTTTCTTTTTTAATTTGTTTTAATATTCATCACAGGTTATTTACTTTGTATCCCAGGTGTAGCCCCTTCCCTCATCCTACCCTCCCTCCCTCATCTCTTTCCAAGTCCCTTTCCAAGTCCATTGCTAGGGGAGGTCCTAGTCCCCTTCCATCTGAACCTAGCTTATCAGATATCTTCAGTACTGGCTGCAATGTCCTCCTCTGTGGCCTAGCAAGGCTATTACTCCCTCAGGGGCAGGGGGAGGTATAGGAGCCAATCCTTGAGTTCATGTCAAAAATAGTTCCTATTCCCCTTACTAGCGAAACACACTTGGATGCTGAGCTACCATGGGCTATATCCTAGTAGGGGTTCTAGGTTATATCCAAATATGGTCCTTGGTTGGAGAAACAGTCTCATAGTGGACCCCCGTGCCCTGATATATTTTGTCCTTGTGGAGCTCTTATCCTCTCTCGGTCATATTAACTCCTGCTTTATCATATGATTCCCTGCACTCTACCAATGGTTGGGTTATGAGTCTCAGCATCTGCTTTGATACACTGCTAGGTAGAGGCTTTCAGAGACCCTCTGTGGTAGGCTCCTGTCCTGTTTCTTGTTTTCTCCTACTTCCTATGTCCATCCCATTTGTCTTTCTAAGTGAGGATTGATCATCTTATTGGTCCTCTTTCTTGTTTATCTTCTTTAGGTGCATTATATTTTAGTATATTTATCTTATCTTATAGGACTATATAAGTGAGTATATACCATGTGTGTCTTTCTGCTCTTGGGATACCTCACTCAGGATGATCTTTTCTAGGTCCCACCATTTGCCTGCAAATTTCATGATTTCCTTGTTTTTAATTGCTGAGTAGTATTCCTTTGTGCAAAAGTACCACAATTTCTGTATCCATTCCTCAACTGTGGGACATCTGAGTTGTTTCCAGGTTCTGGCTATTATGAATAAAGCTGATACAAACATGGTTGAGCAAATGTCCTTGAGCATCTTTTGGATATATGCCTAGGAGTGGTATAGCAGGATCTTGAGGTATCACAATTCCTAATTGTCTGAGAAAGTGCCAGATTGACTTCCATAGTGGTTGTACAAGTTTACATTCCCACCAGCAGTGGAGGAGGCTTTCTAATTCTCCACAACCTCTCCAGCATGTGTTGTCACTTGAGTTTTTAACCTTTGTCATTCTGATGGGTGTAAGGTGAAATCTCAGGGTTGTTTTGATTTGAATCTCTCTGATGGCTAAGGAAGTTAAGTATCTCTTTAGGTGTTTCTCTGCCATTCTATATTCCTCTACAGAGAATTCTCTGTTTAGCTCCTTACCCTGTTTTTAAATTGGATTGCTTGGTTTATTGCTTTTTAATTTCTTTAGTTCTTTATATATACTAGATATCAGCCCTCTGTCAGATATAGGTTTGGTGAAGATCCTTTCCCAGTCTGAAGGCTGTCGCTTTGTTCTGATGACAATGTCTCTTGCTTTACAGAAGCTTTTCAGTTTCATGAGGTCTCATTTATCAATTGTTGCTCTAAGAGCCTGTGCTGCTTATGTTCTGTTCAAGAAGTTGTCACCTGTGCCCATGAGTTCCAAGTTCTTCCCCACTTTTTTTTCTAACTGATTTATTTTATCTGGTTTTATGTTGAAGTCTTTAATCCACTTGGACTTCAGTTTTGTGCAGGGTGATAAATATGGATCTATTTTCATTCTTCTGTATGTAGCCAACCAATAATTATCATTTTAAATTGTAAAACTGATTGAAAAGTTACCATTGTGTAGAGATTTTTTTTTATTAGCAAAAAATCTAAGAAATAGTAAGGTATAGGCTGCTGCTATGAAAGTGGACTGAATGGAAAAATGTTGGCTTCTCATGCTCAAACTAACATTCCCTAAAATGAGTCTGAATTAATCAAGGAGAAATTTATGGTTTTATAGTCCATATTTATTAAATTGTATATATTAAACTGGAGAAAATAAGTTGAAATATATTTCAAATCACATATATAGGAAAATATATGTCCAGAGTGTATAATACGGATTTGTCTTGTTTATTTACATGGAGATAGTGTAGTCTTGTGTTGTACAGGCTGCCCTCAACACCTTAGTCTAAAGCAATCACCATAACTCAGTCATCTGAACAACTACAACTGGAAGTGTGAGCTACTATAGCTGTCTAATTGTTTACAATGTTACATTGTGGCTATAAATGAAACTGCCAACACATTAATGATCCAGTAGACAAATTTAATGTTGTCTGTCTCACAAAACTTAATGGAAATAAAAATATAGTTTGTGTTATTTTAAAACTTATAGCATGAACAAAACAAAATATATATGCAAGTTACTGTGGTTCTTAATGACAGCATAAGCATGTCTTGAATATGAAATTATTTGAAAAGATAACATAGTCAGTGGGTTACTTTGTAAATTACAACATGTTGGATGGAAATTCCAGGAAAACTTACCAAATTTTTCATGCCATTGTTGTTATCTTATCTGGAAATCTCTTTCCATCTCTTTCATAATTGGACAGTAATATTATCAGTAACATTGAAAAGAAACCAGAATAACATTTAAAATATAATTCTTTTGTATGAAATCAGTAGTTATTAAGCACATCATTGTAGAAATCTGTATTTTAAAATACTTTATTAAATTTTTAGGTATTAACATAGTGTGCATTGTTGGACTTGCTTGGGTTTCTGAATAGTAGAGATGTGTAAGTTTCCACAAAAAAGTTTGTTCATATGATTTTTAACCATTGTTCCTATTGTATACCAGTAGCAGTTCATGTCAAAAGTTGTAAGTATTGTTTGAATATTTTTACATCTCCCAAATTGATTTCCATATTTTTATAGGAGCTTCATTTAAACCATTTTTAGTCTTAGAACATTTATATATACAGGAATCGAGATTGTAAAAGCTACTAAAGTGAGATGACCCAATTAGTATTGAAATAATAGTAAAAACACAAACAAAACTATATTTTTCCACTAGTTTATACCACAAGTAGCTTCCAAATTGCCTTGCTACCCAGAGTAGCAAAATGCTTTCAATCTCCTTTCAATTATTTAACTTTGTTTTCATATTACAACTCTGTGAGAAAAAGGGTTGTTAACAACCCAAACTGTTAAAGAAAAATTTAGGAAGCTTAAATTCTTAAGAGAAATTTACCAGTGAAGCAGAGCATATTTAACAGAAGATGTAAGCTCCTTGATTCTTTTTTTAATTTTTTTATTTATTACAATCTATTCACTTTGTATCAAGCTGTAGCCCCCCTTAATCCTATCTAATCCCACCCTCCCTTCCTCTTCTCCTTCCATGCTCCTTCCCCAGCCCACTGATAGGGGAAGCCTCCTTTTCCAACTGACTCTAGCCTATCAGGTTTCATCAGGTCTGTTTGCTTTGTCTTCCTGTGTGGCTTGGTAAGGCTGTCACCCAACTCAGATGGAGGTAATCAAAGAGCCAGCCACTGACTTCATGTCAGAAACAGCATCTGTTCCCCTTCTTAAGGAGCCCATTTGGAGACTGAGTTGCCATGGGCTACATCTGTGCAATGGTTGTACGTTACCTCAATGCATGGTCCTTGGTTGGAGTATCAGTCTCAGAAAAGACGTCTGTGCACAGATTTTTGGGTTCTGTTACTCTCCTTGTGGAGCTGCAGTTCCCTCCAGGTCTTTCTTTCATTCTTTTCACCTTTTAAAAATTTGTTTATATTTTTATAAATTATAGTTTATTCACTTTGTATCCCAGCTGTAGCCCTCTCCCTAGTCCCCCTATTCGCACAAACACAAAGTGGGCTCAGAATGCAACAAACCTTAACAAAGTCTGAACATGCCTCTTAGAAAGTGACTAGCAGTTTAACACTGTTCTCAGGAGCACCAGTGCTGACTATGTAAACTGTGAACAGTGGCTCTTAACCACCCCTGTACACAGCACCAACTTGGTTATGGCTCCAATGGCAGAAAGAGCAATGCCAACTCATCCTAGTTTCCCCTCAGCTAGAATTTTGAAAGACACAATTTTATTCAATTTGTTCATGGCCAAAATAATAAAGTATGCTCTGGTGAATGCAGATAGTTTTCTGCATGCAAATAACCTTCATTAAGCTACTAGATTTAATACATACATATGAACATGAACATTATATCAATCATTGAAGTTGAATGATGCTAAGGAAAAGACCAGCAGCATCCGTAAAGATCACCTTCTAAGTATTCAACTTTGTGAGTCAGTGGAATGCTTCTTAATTGAATCCTTAATAAATATAGATCATGAAAAATATAAGAGTAATGGAAGCTTTACATATTAAAACACCCACTTTCAACCTAGAGGAAAACTGGTGCCAAAACATGCTAGACTTCAGAGTGACAATGTTTTCTGAGGACGGTGGAACTTCTGTTTTCCTCCGTCTTAGCACAAAGTGCTTAATAAAACACTCTACAAAAGATGCAGCTTTCAACTGAAGACAGGGTATTGATGGTGGGGCTCAATCCTTAATTCTGGAGGGCTCTGATCTCCTGGCACAGTATGATTCCAAGTCCCTCCCCAGGTACCCCCCACACACAGTGAGCCCTGCTATGGAAAAAGGAACCTCTCAGGGCCAGTCTTTCTCTTTGAGTCAAGTGCAGAAGATCACACAGCTATTACTGATAATTTATCATATGATACTTTCTTTCCCATGCTTTGGGTTAAATGGAAGATGTAGGCACTTTCAGACTACAAAGAACATTGCTATTTACTATGCTATTAAAAAGATCACACGATGAATATAAAACCACACATCATTGAGTTAATGCTACATAACATTATATGCCTAATATGCAGCTAGTGAAGGCTAAACAAACACTTCTTTTTAAGCACTGGAAAAGGACTATGTGCTTTAGGTCATGGTGCCTAAAAGCCTACACAGTACCCTTTACTGTGTTACGTGCTTAGTCTAAGTTAAAAACTCAATATTTTGGACTAAATGAAAAACAATCCTTCCAATAAAATCTCTACTTTTAGATGAGAGGCAAATCATTTAGATAAAAAATAGGCCCTTTAAAACTAAAAGCAGCTAAATAATCTTACTTATATCTTTACTGGTAAAGTGCTTACCTACAAGCACTTACATGGAAACTTAAGAGAATAAACATTTGTTTTATATGTAAATAGCTACTACTAAATACTTGATTTGCAGTTTAAAAAAAAAAAAGAAACAACGAAAAGGTAAACACTAACCCAGGCTACCTGCTTTAGCTTTCAGGTAAATGAGGAACGATCTGAATGCGGAAGAGCTAGAATGAAAGAAAGCCCACAGCTTGCTGGCCCTCCTTTATGAGGAAGGATATGAACAGCCTTCTGGCAGCAGGAACCAATAGAGTAACCAATAATAAAAATGATAAAAAAATTTAGTGGCAAGGGTTTTAGACAGTAGCAACAGGCCACTTGGTAAGTCAATTGTAAAACAATTCATCATTATTCTACAGGGCTTCATTGGCTCAGGGACTTCCTTGGGTACCTATGACTTTTCTTTCCCCATTTTTTTGTGACTTTTAAAGACTTGTTTCACTTAATATTCCAGCAAACAGCCTTTTCTGATACTTCATTTCAGCCCATTATTTACAGTGTCTGTTAGCACACTGCAGCAGCATGCTGCAGTGAGGGTTGCCTTTTTAATTTACATCACCCCAGAATTTTTTATATATCAAGGACAATTTACAATTCATGTCTATTTTTAATATTGGTAAGAAAATTTAAATATCAAGATTTTTTAGACCAAGAGGCAGCTTTGGCACATTTTTAAGTAAAATATTGAATACGATACATGGTAATCCCAGCAGCTGGGAAGCTGAGGCAAGAGCATCACAAGCAAGCCAGACTAGGCTACATAGCAAGTTAATGGCTAGCCTAGGCTACACAGCCAGGCCCTGTCTCAGAGAATAAAATAGCTATTATGACAATTAGATCTTGCTAACTCTGAAACTCTAATTCATTAGCTAGATAAACATGCAACTCACAACTGGTGAGACAAATTAAGTTTTAAAATGTAGTCTGCTCACTTCAGAAGGTGACCATCTTATTTCTGGATGGCTAATTCCTATCTCATGAAGTTGATGTCTAATCATCAGTTTAAAGAAAGGAAAAGTATGACAAAGAAACAAGAAAAATTTTAGAAATCACTGACAGTTTTTGTAAAACTTAAGGCCAAAGATGGGTTTAACAAAATATAAAGCAGCTAACAATGCAGACTTCATTAAAAGCGGCCCATGTCAGGCATTGACTATGGCTTGCTCAGCACACACTAGGCCCTGGGTCTAGCCTCAGCATCCCTACCCCACACTGCCCTGGCACACGACTCACAGACTTTATATGTGTAGTTACACATATAAAGAACCACAAGAAACACTTTGTTGAAAGAACATCATAGGATACATCTATATGGCACAAGCTAGAAACATCTCTGGCTGAAATATTTACATCCATGAAAGAGGAAACAATATACCCTCTTTCTAGGAGGCTGGAAATGCTAAAATGCCCTATTTACACAGCTATTTACAGGAAATTCCTAAAAAGCTACTTAAGCTATTACTTAGTCAAGATGACTGTTAATCAAGACAGTAGAAGTATTTAATCCAGAAGAATAGAGTCCCATCAACTTGAACATTTTCCATGAAAACACTCAATGTTGTTTAACTAAAGTGATTTAATTACAAAGCATCTGTAAGCCCTCTCTGCTTTTCCTCTCCCTGCAGTGTGCAGCTTATAGTTGCTTGCTTGGTGAAATATGACTATAACTTTTATCACACAAGTACATTAGCAGTAGAAACATCACTTCTATAAACACAGCAAGAACATTTCTAAATAAAAAAAAAAAGAGAAGAAAAAGTACTGATCTTACTACACTACTACTACTACACTACATCACTGCTGGGATTACCATGTATCGTATTCAATATTTTACTTAAAAATGTGCCAAAGCTGCCTCTTGGTCTAAAAGGTAAGGGGACTCACTATAGCAGTGTTTCACAACTGCAGCCACAAAACTCTCATGTTTCATGACGTAACACAAACACACATACAAACCCTGAATTACCCTATAATCTACTAAAATAAAAATTATACAAAAAACATGCAAATATTCTTAGAATACAGTTGGCTTCTAATAAAGCACTCTTTAAGCAATCACCTGATGCCCTAATGCAACCTGAAACTATTTTTTACTACCTACCAGCTAGCCTTCATGTTATTACAGGTTGGTTTATCATCAATAGTAAGTTATACATTTTCTAATGCTAGCATATAGTTTTAATATTTATTACATAATCAATAGTTAATCTGTTAATTTCCAATGACAATAATTTGTGTTAGCATTTTTCTCCCGCACTTTAAGGATAAGCATATTTAATGTTTTCTCAATACATTTTTGGTGTTCACTTTTCTATGAACTACTCTCCTGTGGATGAACACAGTGGGCTCTGTTGACTCTCTTCATTCATGTGTATTTAGTGGTAGTTTTTAACGTGTAGAAGTTTTAGTTTAGTAAACTGATACAAAAGAGGTTAAAATCCACCCCTCCTATTTTGAGACAAGTTTTCATGTATGTAGCCCAGGCTGGCCTGGAGATGTATGGAGTTAACCTACTATGGAGCCTAGGTTAACTCTGAATTCTTGATCTTCTGCCTCTACTTCCCTAGTGCTGGCCTGGAGATGTACACAACATGTCCAACTTTTCCACATTTAGCCCAATGTTGTAAAGCAGCTATTTTTAGATTATTTCTCATCTAGATTTTTCTGTCAAAACTATTATTCTGTCTTTTGGTGAATAGGCGGTAGCCTCCCATTAAGTGTAAAAGCTTAGAAGAGATCTTTGCAGTTAACAAAAATGAGGCTAAGATGGCCACAGAGGCAGGCAGTAGCACACACCTGTAATGCCAGCACTAAGGAGGGAGTGAGAAGGCAGATGTATCTCTGAGTTCCAGGTCCACAGAGCTCAGGTTCTTTACCTAGTTGGTTAATGCATATTTCCAAGTGCTTTGCATAGTGTCAGGTTGTAGGTTGCTCTGAAATCATTTCTAGAATAAACATCTATATTCTTGCTAGGATTAAGGCACTATAACACATCACTGTCAGATTGTATAAAGTTGTAACAATCACACAGAACAAGAACTGGTTTAAACATTCCATTGTAAAGTTGGAGTCCTTACTGTCCAGTCAGGTGGTCAGAAAGTACAGAGCGAACACAGGAAAAGGCTCATTTTAGTTATGGTATAGTGTTGCACATAAACCAGGACAACCTGGTAACACAACTGTGATGACCTCTTACTTCACTCAACTCATCTGTCCCTGGTGACACCATGTCTGGCTGATTATATGACTATTCTTCAGAAGGAATATTCTGGTAGTGTTTCTTCAAAGACTTAGGTGAAAATTGTGAACAGTCAGCTGAATTTTGAAACGACATTCAGAATAATTTATTTTCAAAGAGCCTAAACATGGAACTGGACTCATTCCTGTTGAATGCGTGGATTGAGTGCAAAAACTTTCAAACTGTCACAACTCTCACATGGACATTCAAGATGAAAACACCAAGGCTTCCAATCAACCTCAAGCTCCATTTTCTTTTTTACTCATCTTTGCTCAGCTTTAGTATTTTTCAACAATTGCTGAGTAGTATTCCATTCTATACATGTACCACAATTTTTGAATCCATTCCTCAATTGAGGAACATCTGGGTTGTTTTAAGAGTCTGGCTATTACAAATAAAGCTGCTACAAACATGGTTGAGCAAATGTCTTTGTTGTATACTTGAGCATATTTTTTATATATGCCTAGGAATGGTATTTCTTAGCTCTCTCTATCCTGAGCCTTATAAGAAAACATTATCAGCTATTCATTTAGCTTGATATAACTGTTCTGTATTCTTTCACCCAAGTCCTAAATGACTGTGCAGGTTCCATGCCTTTTAACCATAGCTCCTTGTTTTAGCTTATATATAATTATACCTTTCATCCCCTCCTTTGACCTTTAACCATCCACCATTCCCTGGAAAAATTTTTTTCAGAATCAATGGGCATAGATGGCTGTGTTGCAGATTCTTTATTTTAGGCCCACATGTTTTTTGTTTGTTTGTTTGTTTTTGTTTTTTTCCATTTGTCCTTCACATCTAACAAGCTACTTAGGGGAAAATTCAGTGGAGTTAATTATATTACAAGCATAATGTAATTCTGAACTCTCTGGGATGAAAAAAGCATTAGGATTTTCTATAATTTTGTGTTTGCTCTCTCATTACTTCTGAGATTTAAACAGATTTAGTTTAGGTGACCTGAAGTTCAAGGTTTTTCTTAGTGAACTGAATGAATTATCTTTGCTTTCCACTTAGCAGTGATGTTTATAAATTGACAAATAAGTGCTATGACAGTAACGAGCAAGTTATGCTGCTGTCAGCATCAGTGCATGCTTGCTGGCATTTTGTATTGTTTCCCTGGCTCTTTGTTCATGAAAGTCATATCACAAAATAATCCTAGACTATCTTGTGGTCATACTGGATTGTGTTAGCTATTCTAATACATCACATTTTGATGAGAAAATATATTTTAAAAAGAAAATAAAGTCACTTTCTCATAAAATAGAAGACTTTTCACTGTATGTATTATCTATATGTTCATGTGGAATGGCAATATTGATTTTGCAATTGATATTGGAATATTATTCTAGATTTTTTATAGCTATATGGTAAAACAGATCAACAACCTGCATCAGAATTAGACATCTAGGTTTCACAGAAAAATATAAATTTGGGGATGCAAGATGGCAGCGCCAAGAGGACACTGTGTCTGAGGAGCAGGACAGCAATGTCGGTACAGGGACCAAGAGATCGAACTCTGGGCCTAAAACAACAGCAATTGTGTTTCCCAGGTGAGAGGAAACTCCACCGTGTGGGAATCAGTAGGGTCCACTCTCAGGTCACCCAGCCAGAACCCGGAAGAGATCCTGGGTCGTGCAGGCACTCATCGCCAGACCAGAGCCACACACCCGTGTGTACTGATCACATTCCCAGGCTGAACAGTGGGCACAAAAATACCAGAGACTGGGAGTCCCAACCATGAGAAAAACCCACAGGGAAGGAAGGAAATGGGACTGACCTCAGGTCACCCAGTATATGCCTAGAAAAGATCTCACTGACTTGCGGGTTCACACTGCCAGGCCAGAGACCTGCTGTGCCTGATTATCCGTCACAGACAGAATTTTGCGCCCCAGGGCATCAGAGACAGGGAGTCTCTGTTGGAAGAAAACCACACAGGGAAGGAAACAGCTTAAAGCACCAGGTACCAGTCCCCTCACCAGCACACATGGGAAAGTTTTTGGGAAAAGGTCTCAGGTTCCTGCCTAGTCACCAGCTTGGAGCCACCATCTGTGAGTGCCTGCATGCTCTACACACCACCCCAAACACTACAGACTGGGCTTTCCTGTTGGGAGAAAACCCCACGGTGGGGAAAACATCTGGCCCTACATCCAGAAAAGTCTCTTGCTATCCACAGGCTCCTGAGTCTAGCCTCTTGCTGAATGCATAAGAGCTATGCTCACCTGCCACTGATTACCACTTGGGTACTGGGGCACAGAGTTCCAACCTCAGACCTACAGAAATATGGGATCCCCTAGATCAACTACCAAATCCTGCTCCAAGGGGCAACCAGTTATCCATAACTAAACTGACCAAACCATGGTCCACACGTAACAGCTTCAGCTCACTAAAT
The DNA here is from genome assembly GCF_030254825.1 of Meriones unguiculatus. NCBI lineage: Eukaryota > Metazoa > Chordata > Mammalia > Rodentia > Muridae > Meriones > Meriones unguiculatus. Next base: position 5,454,777 of record NC_083367.1, read on the forward strand.
TTACAGCAAGAAACACAGAAGCAGGGCAGCTGTCTCCAGGACTTCTCAGAGAGAGAGGAGAGCCCTCTTGATTTAAAAGGACCACAGTTACCACTCAGGTCTGTATGCCTGAGGAAAGCAACAAAATGGCTCAAGATCTGAAGATAGAATTGGAAAAATTAAAGAAAACACATATGGTCGAAACTATGGAGAGAAAGAGCTTAGGGAAGAAAACAGGAACTACAGAGGTAAGCATAACCAATAGACTATAAGAGATGGAAGAAAGAATCTCAGGATGTGCATTGAACGTATGACAGGAGTCTACTGAGCGCATCTGAAAGACTCTAACTAGCAGTGTTTTCAAAGCAAAGACTCATGACCAAACCTTTGGCAGAGTACAGGGAATCATAAGAAAGAAGGGGAGTTAGTCTGATGGGGAAAGGATAGGAGCTCCACAAGGACCAAATATATCTGGGCACAGGGTCTTTTCTGAGACTGACATTCAACCAAGAACCATGTATGGATATAACCTAGAACCTCCACTCAGATGTAGCCTGTGGTAGCTCAGTAACCAATTGGTTTCCCAAAGTGAGGGGAACAGGGACTATTTCTAACAGGAACTCGATGACTGGCTCTTTGGTCTCCCCACCCCTGAAGGGAGGAGCAGTCCTGTTAGGCCACAGAGGAGGGCTTTGCAGCCAGTCCTGAAGATACCTGATAAAACAGGATCAGATGAATGGGGAGGAGGTCCCCCCCATCAGTGGACTTGGAAAGGGGCACGGTGGAGATGAGGGAGGGAGGGAGGGAGGGACTGGGAGGGAATGAGGGATCGGGACACGGCTGGGATACAGAGTTAATAAAATGTAACTGATAAAAAAAATAAAAAATAAAAAAATAAAAAAAAAAAGAATCTCAGGTGTGGAAGATACAATGTAAGAATTCAATGTATCCATCAAAAAAAAAAATCTAAAAAATTCCTGACACAGACCATTCAAGAAATTCAAGACAACATAAAAAGACAAAATCTAAGAATAATAGAAATAGAGGAAAAAGAAGATTCCCTCTTCCAAGGCCCAGAAAATATTTTCAACAAAATCATAGAAGAAAATTTCCCCAACTTAAAGAAGAGGCCTATAAGAATACAAGAGGCCTACAGAACACCCAATAAATTAGACCAGAAAAGAAAATCCTCCCATCACATAATCAAAACTGTAAGATAAGGAACAAAGAAAAAATACTAAAAGCTGCAAGGGAAAAAGGCCAACTAACATATACTGGCAAACCCATCAGAATCACACCTGACTTCTCAACAGAGACTATGGAAGCCAGAAAGGCCTGGATGGATATCATGCAGACCCTAAGAGAACACAGATGTCCTCCCAGGCTACTATAGCCAGCAAAACTCTCAGTCCTCATAGATGGAGAAAACAAGATATTCAATGGAAAAAACAAATTTCAACAACACTTACACACAAATCCAGCATTACAGAAGACACTAGAAGGAAAAATATAACACAAGAAAACTAACTACTTTCAAGAAAACCTCACTATCGCAAAACAAAAAGTAACCAAGCACACAAACTTACTACCATAGCCAACAACAAAATCAAATGATCTAACAGCCAGTGGTCATTAATATCTCTCAACATCAATGGATTCAATTCCCCACTAAAAAGACACAGACTAATAGAACGGATGCGTAAACAAGACCCCAAAACCTGTTGCATACAAAAAAAAAAAAAACCTAAGTCACAAAGATAGAGGGTTGGAAGACAGTTTTCCAAGTAAATGGGTGCAAGAAGCAAGCAGGAGTAGCCATTCTAATACCTGATAAAATAGACTTTCAAACAAAATTAATAAAAAGAGATGAGGAAGAACAGTTTATACTCATCAAGGGAAAAATCCACCAGGAAGACATCACAATCCTGAACATTTATGCCCTAAATACAAAGGCATCCACATTTGTAAAAGAAACATTAATAAAACTTAAGCCACACATAGATCCCCACACATTAATAGTGGGAGACTTCAACATCCCACTCTCAACAAAGGACATATTAAAATCTGTACACCTAAGGAAGCTAATCAGGAAGGAGGACTCTGGCTAAGATGCCCAATCCCCATTCAGAAGGCAAAGAGGATGGGCATCAAAAGAGGGAGAAAACAGGGAACAGGACAGGAGCCTACCTTAGAGGGCCTCTGAAAGTCTCCTCCCTGTAGGGTATTGAGGCAGATGTTGAGACTCATAGCCAAACTTTGGGCAGAGTTCAGGGAATCTTAAGAAACAAGTGGGAGATAATAAGACTTGGAGATGACAGGAACTCCACAATGACAGTGACAGATCCTAAAAGTCTGGATACAGGGGTCTTTTCTGAAACTGATACTCCAGCCAAAGACCACTCATAGAGATGGCCTAGAACCCCTGCACAGAGGTAGCCTATGGCAGTTCAATATCCAAGTGGCCTCCATTGTAATGGGTACAGGGACTGTCTTTGACATGAGCTGATTGGCCTGCTTTTGATCACCTCCCCCTAGGGGGGAGAAGCCTTAGGAGGTCACAGAAGAAGACATTGCAGCCACTCCTGATGAGACCTGATAGACTAGGATCAGAGGGAAGGGGAGGAGGACCTCCCTTTTCAGTGGATTTGGAGAGGGACACGGGTGGGGAAGAGGAAGGATGGGACTAGAAGGGGAGGAAGAAAGAAGATACAAGGGGGATACAAAGTGAATAAATTGTAATTAATAAAAATAATTAAAAAAGGAAAAAAAACAAAAAAATAAAATGCAACCACCAAAAAAGAATATAAATTTACATATCCATATTACTACAGGTGTAATTATAGTAACATACATTTTAGTTGCTTATTATAAGTGGTGACGTTTTTTAAATAATATTTTAGATTGACAAAGCATTGGAGTGTTGCAGAAGAAAGTTCATTAAAACATTCAATAGTCTCTCACAGCCCTTTTCCTACTCATTCTGCAATCAATATGCAGTTAATTTTTTATATTGGCTGGCTCCGTTTTGAACACAAACTCTTGCTATTTAAGCCTTTTCTGTTTCAGGTAAGTCTGTAGTGTTTCCAGTAATCTCCTTAAAGCTTATACTCTATATTTCCCTCACAACCATGTGCTATCACATTTACTGAGTTACTGTCCTCTGTCACTGTTAGAGATGATGGCCAGATTCTCAAACAATCTGCTCATACAGGTTATGTTCTCTCTGGTTCGGAGCCTAAATTCTTACTTCATAGATGTGAAATGTCTAGGATGCTACAGTTTTCAGCCATGCTCAGATAGTGGTTCTTTGTGTAGGGTGTTCAACAGTGCTGTGCCAGCCCACAGGAGGAAAAGCCAGGCTCACAGAAAGCTGTTGATTTAGAAGAAAGCAACACTAATCATCTATACAGGTTCCTGAATTTGTGTTTTTCACAGAAAGCCTTATCAAGTTCAGTTACTCTACCAAGACAATGTAATTACATTTGATTTTATAAAGTATACAACAATATACAGTATAAAGTATACAACCTCCTATATTGCTGTCAGCTTTTCAATAAAGTTTTAATTATGGACAAAAAGAGAAAGTTATGTTCTCTTCCTCTGCAGTACTTGGAGAGTGCTTTTGTAGAATTTCATACTGATCTGCTTCAGTTGCCTCAATTAATTCTTTCTAACTCCATCCTAAGGAATCCGGCTGGAATCCATTACTCAGCTACAAAACAGAACATTTCTTTCTTTATCCATTCATTCACTGCTAACATCCATAAATTCACAACTTTAAGAGCTTTTCAAATTACCTGCTGGGTTCTCTACAGGAAATCAAAGATTGGCTAAAAGACAGTCTCATCATTACTAAAATAAAAAACCTTATGCCAATCCTTATTAGTGTCCTATCTGTGAACCTGATTTGTCTCTGGCTTGCTCCCTTAATAATAGATGCAGATTGTCTTAACAACTGTGTGTGTCCACTCATCTCTAATCAAAAGGCAATTGGTTGTCTCAAAAACAGAAACATGTTGACATGCTCCCACCCAGATCTCACGTTTTCAGATTTGGAACAATGATCAAAGTGAAGAATATTCGGGTACCTGCCAAATCCTGAGGATATGACTGATTAACAAAAATTGACTATATTAAACTCTTCCACACAATTGTAGGCAAATCTCATAAAAATAGTAGAAGTCAATGTGTACTTGCATAATTACCTACACAATAAACATGAATATGACATTGTTATTATTAGTTTAGTAATCAAATTCAACTGGTCATTAAATATAAGGACTCACCTTCCCAAGATTACTAGATCTAAATTAAAAAACGTTTATTGGCTATTGATTCAAGAGATGGTATTTCCCTGTACTTTGAAATACAGATTGAAAATATTTTCCAAGGTATCCAAATTGGCGCCAACCAACTCACACTTACCCAAGGGACACTGGATCCTAAACTCTGAAATTGCACCTCATGGAACCTTCTTCAAAATAGAGTATACAGGTGGTCACAAAGCAAGACTCAACAGATACAAAAAGATTGAAATAATCCTTTGTATCCTATTTGACCACCATGGATTAGGCTGGACCTCAACAACAACAGTGATAGCAAAAAGCCTACAACACACATGGAAACTGAACCACTCGGTACTCAATGACAGCTGGGTCAAGAAAGAAATAGAGAAATCAAATCAAAGACTTCCTAAAATTCAATGAAAATGAAGGCACAGCATACCCAAACTTTTGGGACACAATGAAAGCATTGACAAGAGGGAAATTCATAGCACTAAGTGTCTTTAAGAAGAAATATTAAACATTTCATACAAGCAACATAATGGCTCACCTGAAAGCCCTAGGGGGAAAAGAACAGACAGACAAAAGAGGAGTAAATGACTGGAAATAATCAATTTCAGGGCTGAAATCAATAAGTAAGCAAATAAAACAGTTCAAAGACTCAAGAGCTGGTTCTTTGAGAAAAATCAACAAGATAGACAAACCCTTAGCCAAACTAACTAAAAGGCAGAGAGAAACTATCCAAATCAACAAAATCAGAAATGAAAAGGAGGACATAATAACAGACACTGAGGAAATCCAAACAATCATTAGATCTTACTACAAAAGCCTATAGGCCATGAAATATGAAAATTTAAATGAAATGGCAATTTTCTTGATAGATTTCTTTAACTAAAATTAAATCAAGATCAGGTAAATAGATTGAATAGTCCTATATCCCCCAAATACGTAGAAGCAGTCATCAAAAGTCTCCTTTCAAAAAACAGGCCAGAGTCAGATGGTTTCAGCCCAGAATTCTACCAGTCCTTCAAAGAACTAACTCCAATTCTCTTCAAATTATTCCACAATATAGAAACAAAAGGAACATTACCAAACTCATTCTATGAAGCCACAGTCACCTTGATGTTTAAACCACACAAAGACCCCAAAAAATAGAACTTCAGACCTATCTTTCTCATGAACATTGATGTAAAAATAGTCCACAAAATATCTGCAAACTGAATCCAAGAACACATAAAATATATCATTCACTATGACCAAATAGTCTTCATCCCAGGCATGCAGGGGTGGTTCAATACATGGAAATCTATCAATGTAATCCACCATATAAAAAAAAAATGAAGGACAAAAAAAAAAAAAAACAAAACACATGATCATCTCCTTAGAAGACAAAAAAGCATTTGACAAAATCCCATACCAATTAATGTTTAAAGTCTTGTTGAGATCAGGGATACAAGGCACATACTTAAACATAGTAAAGACAATATACAGCAAGCCTATAGCCAACATCGAAATAAACAGAAACTTGCATCAATCTCACTGAAATCAGGACAAGGCAAGTCTGCCTACTATCTCTGAATGTCTTTAACATAGTACTTGAAGTCCTAGCTAGAGCAATGAGACAACTAAAATACATCAAGGGGATATGAATCGGAAAGGAAGAAATCAAAGTATCACTATTTGGAGATGATATGATAGTATACATGAGACACCCCCAAATTCCAACCAGAGAACTCCTTCAGCTGTAAGCACCTTCAGCAAGTGCTTACAAGTGGCTGGATACAAAACTAACTAAAAAAAAAAAATTACTAGCCCTCCTGTATATGAAAGACATAAGGGCCAAGTAAGAAATTAGGGAAACAACACAATTCTCAATAGCCACTAGTAACATAAAGTAAGTTGATGTAATTCTAATCAAGTATGTTAATGATCTGTTTGAAAAAAATGTCAAGTCTCTGAAGAAAGAAATAGAAATAGAAGAAGATATTAGAAAATGGAAAGATCTCCCATGCTCATGGATTGGTAGGATTAACATAGTGAAAATGGCTATTCTGCCAAAAGCAATCTACAAATTCAATGCAATTCCTATCAAAATTCCAACACAATTCTTTATAGACCTGGAAAGAACAATTTTTAATTTCATATGGAAAAACAAACAAACAAAAAACCAGAATTGCCAAAACAATCCTGTACAACAACAGATCTTCTGGAGGTATCACCATCTCTGATCTCAAGCTATACTACAGAGCAATAGTAATAAAAACTGCATAGAAACAGAATGGTGGATCAATGGAATTGACTTAAAGACCCAGAAATAAAACCACACACCTACAGATACTTGATTTTTGACAAAGAAGCCAAAGCCATACAACGGAAAAAAGATAGTATCTTCAACACCTGGTGCTGGTCTAACTGGATGTCTACATGTAGAAAAATGCAAATAGATCTGTATTTTTCACCCTACACAAAACTAAATTCCAAATGGATTAAAGACCTCAACATTAAAACCAGACACACTGATTGAGGGGGCAAGATGGCGGCGCCTGGAGGACTCTCACTCTGAGCAGCAGCAGCAGGATCAGCAGAGTGACCAGTAATCAGAACTCGCGGCCATAAAACACAGTCATTTTGTTTCCCAGGTGAGAGGATACCCCACGGTGGGAGATTCAATCAGCTTTTAACTCACCCGGCTAAACCGCGAAAGAGATCCCGGTTCCGCCAGACGCTTGGCTGCCGGCCACCAGCCCCAGCCCCAGGCCAGAGCCACAAGCCAGTGTCTCTGGTCAGGGTCCCAGACTGAACCGTGGGCACCACACTATCAGAGACTGGAATTTTCAGTCGAGAGATAACCCCAGGGTACAGGAAACGACTGGGACCGGCCTTAGGTCACCCAGACATCCCCTGGAAAAGACTCTGGGTCCACGGGCACCCCAGAAGCCAGCCCGGAGCCAGAGCCGGGACCCAGGTTCCAGCACTGAGCCCTGCCTGCCTGCGCGCCTGACTCGCCTCCGGAGATAGAAACGACTAACAAAGACCACAGTTACCACTCAGGTCTATATCCCTGAGGTGAGCAACTCCTGAAAAAACACCAGCCATCCAGGGACTATACCCAAAAAGCTGAGAAGACAGCCTTCAGGAAAAACCAGCTTTCTGCAAAGGGGATTATCTCCACCACAGGATCCCCAGGAACCACCAGAAAATAACCCCAAACACCTAAGATAGCACAATGGGTAGAGGCCAGCATAAAAGCTCAAGCAACAAAAGACAGAGCAATGTGGCATCTCCAGAACCCAGTTACCCAGAGGCAAGTAGCCCTGGACACCCCACCATAACTGAAATCCAAGAAGATGACCTAACAAGTATGCTCATGGAGATGATAACAGAGGAAACAAATAAGATTCGTAAGACATAGAGGAAGATAAACTCAAACAGAATATTGCCATCCATAAAGAAATAGAGGAAGCTGCAGACAAACAGTTTATGGCCTTTAGAAAGGAAATGCTTAAAACACTGAATGAAATAAAAGAAACAGAGTTGAAGGAACTAAAAGAAAAACAGGAAAGCACAATCAGACAGGTGAAGGAAGTAAACAAAACAACTCAAGACCTGTAGAATTGGTAAAATTAAAGAAAACACAAATGGAAGAAATAATGGAAAGGAAGAATCTAGGGAAGAAAACAGGAACTACAGAGGTAAGCATAACCAACAGACTACAAGAGATGGAAGAAAGAATCTCAGGTGTAGAAGATACAATGGAAGAAATCGATGTATCTGTCAAAGAAAATGTTAAATCCGAAAAATTCCTGACACAGACCATCCAAGAAATGCAAGACAATATGAAAAGACAAAACCTAAGAATAATAGGTATAGAGGAAAAAGAAGACTCCCTTCTCCAAGGCCCAGAAAATATTTTCAACAAAATCATTGAAGAAAATTTCCCCAAGCTAAAGGAGAGTCCAATTAGAATACATGAGGCCCACAGAACACCCAACAAATTTGACCAGAAAAGAAAATCCTCCTTCCACATAATAATCAAAACAGTAAGTATACAGAACAAAGAAAAAAAATACTAAAAGCTGCAAGGGAAAAAGGCCAAGTAACATATAATGGCAAACCCATTAGAATTGAAAACCTGACTTTTCAACAGAGACTATGAAAACCAGAAGGGGCTGGACGGATATCATGCAGACCCTAAGAGAACACAGATGTCAGCCCAGGCTACTATACCCCGCAAAACTCTCAGTCCTCATAGATAGAGAAAACAAGATATTCAATGACAAAAACAAATTTCAACAACACCTACAAACAAATCCAGCATTACAGAAGATACTGGAAGGGAAAATACAACCCAAGAAAGCTAGCTACATTCAAGAAAACACAGGAAATAAATAACCTCACTTCAGTAAAACAAAAAGCAACCAAGCACACAACCTGATGACCACAGCCAACATCAAAATCAAGAGATCTAACAGCCACTGGTCATTAATCTCTCTCAACATCAATGGACTCAACTCTCCAATAAAAAGACACAGATTAACAGAATGGATACGTAAACAAAACCCAGCAATCTGTTGCATACAAGAAACACACCTAAGTCACAAAGATAGGCATTACCTGAGGGTAAAGGGATGGAAGACGGCTTTTCAAGCAAATGGACGCAAGAAGCAAGCAGGAGTAGCCATTCTAACATCTGATAAAATAGTCTTTCAACCAAAATCAATCAAAAGAGATGGGGAAGGACACTTCATACTCATCAAGGGAAAATTCCACCAGGAAGACATCACAATCCTGAACATCTATGCCCCAAATATAAGGGCACCCACATTTGTGAAAGAAACATTGATAAAATTTAAAGCACATATAGATCTCCACACATTAATAGTGGGAGACTTCAACACCCCGAGAGGCGCGCAAGTCCTCCTATAGGCTTGGTCGCCCCGGGTACCCGTGTATCAAAATAAACCTCTTGCGGCTTGCATCTGAAGGCTGGTCTCGCTGTTCCTTGGGAAGCGGGGTCTCCCCGTCTAGATAGGCTCCTGGGAGTCTTTCATTTGGAGGTCCCACCGAGATCTGAGACCCCCGCCCAGGGACCACCGACCCAGCCTCGGGAGGTAAGACCGCTGGCTTCTTGTTCTGTGAGTCTTGTGTATCGTTGTGTTAAACGGTCTGTCTTTGTGTGAATTCGTTTCCAGGGGGTTCGAGTCCCCCTGTGGTCTGGACTTGGCCAGGTCATCTGTATCAGACGGAAACTAGAAGGAGCCGATGGGCTTGGACTTCTTTTCCGTGCCTCCTGGGAGACTTCTCAGGAGTGCCTGGTAGGGGAATCATTTGCTTCCCCGTCTGAAAGGTAACCCTTCTTGGGTTCCCTCCTGTCTGGAAACACGAGCCGAGTGGGACTCTTTGGGGCGACACCCCTGAGAGAAGGCTACGTGCTTCATCTGGGAGACGGAGGAACCGGACCTCCGACACGGTCTCCATCTGAATTTTCGTTTTCGCATTGGCGCCGATCTCGTACCGCGCGGTTTGTGTTGTCTTCTGTCTGCCTGATTTTTGTCATAAGTGTAGTGAGTGTTGTTTGTCTGTCTACCTTTTGTTTTCTGTTCTGAAAGGCCTCACGAAATTTGTTTAAAATGTGTGCCTATGCGCCTTATTAGATCCATAAGCGCATATTGTATAGGCTGCCACGTGGTCTAAAGTGTCTCAGTGTCTCGCTGCCATCTTGACTTCACCATGTGATTTTATAATGTAACCACCATCTTGGTATGGGTAAAAAAAAAATAAAATAAAATAAAACCTTGGTCAAATCTCATTTCCTTCTAGGTTAAAAGGATAGCTTATTTTAAATTGGTATTGGTTTTAAAAATTAAATTGCTTGCACTGGTAAATTCTGGTTTTAAAATCTGGTTTTGACTTTAGAGATTATGGTTATGCCTTGTGACTTCTCTCCTACAAAAGGGGTACTTTGTTTTAATATCGCAAAAACGGGTTTTAAAAAATATTTAAATGTTTAAGGTTGTAAAATGTTTAAAGTTTATCAGACATTTGGGTATGACAATGACTGAGAAAATTGCAGTTTTTGAAATGTATCTTATGGAGAGCTGTTTGTTTGATAAGCTGCTTTGTTTATAAAAAAAACATGTTTACACCCTGTTCTTTATCTTGAGACAAAGAAAAGGGGAAGTTTCACCAAGTTCCTTAAAGCTTGTTCTAAGTTCCTTAGAGTTTGGTTGTTACCTTTATGTTATCAGATGCAGGAAAGTTATTTTTAAAAAAAATTGGCAGTTTCAGAACTCCTCTTTATAGTAATGTAACTTGCTTTTGCTTTGCCTATAAAAAGCAAATCGTACGTAGACTCTGAGCTTCAGGATCATGTCAGAATGGAAAGGATTTTAGTGAGAGTTTTTATGTTGTCTGAAAAGCAAGAAAGAGAGCAAAAAAGTAAGCATGTCTGGTTAAGCCAGAAAAGAAAAGCTAGAAATCTGCAGAAGGTTAGTGGATGTGTTATAAAAAGCCAGAGAGTTAATATGATTTAAAGAAAAACTGTATTTTAAAATGTTATACTTCATTTAAAAGGCTGGTGATTCCTCATTACAAAATGTTTTTTATGCTCTTTTAAGGAAAAAATTCTAGCTGATAGGTTTGGTATGGCTAAAATAATTACAGTTTAAAATTGTTCTGTTATGCAGTTGGTCCTAAAGCTTGTTCGATTACTGGGAACTTTTGGTTGTGGGGGATTATGGAAGCTCCGAAGTGTTTGTGTATCATCAGCACCTAATGGCCATGTTTGGTATTGTCAGTCACAGCCTGTGCTAATGCTAGCACATGGCCAGCCGCCATGATGGTTCAGCAATGGAGAGCTCGTAAAGCTGTAGTTTGGCTGCCATATTTGTTTAAGACTTCCAGCTGAGTTCAGTTACACTTGGCAGCCGCCATGATGGTTCAGCAATAGAGAGCGCGTGAAGCTGTAGTTGGCTGCCATGTTTGTTTAAGGATTCCAGCTCAGTTCAGTTTCACGTGGCCAGCCGCCATGCTGGTCCGGAGATATGTTTAGTCATTAGTGCTAAATGCAAAGCTTTTTAATGTTCAATTTTAATGCAAGTGGTAGGAGCAGCAAGATTAGCTAGCCTCTCTATAAACTGTATCCGATTAAAAGGTTTGCTTTGATTTTAGCTCAGAAAGAACAGATTTAAAGTCATGCTAAATTCTGCAGTTGAGCCTTACCTAGTCTCTTGTCTATTTGTCTTAAAATATATACTTCTAGGACATGCATCTTGAAAATATGCTAGAATCAGAGATCATAGCATTCTGTTTTATAGGACACAGTTTAGAGCAGATGATAAAAACAGAGTAACTCGGATATGCTGGCCCTCAAGCTTGTCAGAAATCTGAATTAGGCATTTTAACATGTGTAAGCTTATTGTGACAGGAAGTCCCGAAATCCTGGCAGTAGCTCCCCCAAGGTCTCCGAGAAGATTTGGGCACAACGACAGATGACTGCAACTCTGGATTGTGGTATGCTAACCACTGGGCAATACTGCCTCAACTGGCCCACTGTTAGGGCCCAGACAAAACTGTGGACACCTGGAGTCAATGTTTCACATTGCTAAGGGCGAGGTGAGGCCATTCTCTCGTTTCTTTCTCCACAGAAACAGTCTCTCATCTTATGTGCCTGGCAGAACTGCGTCTGTTCAGGATGCTGAAACACAGGAGCCAGGGACACTGCCTAGGTAATGGGCTAACTAGTCATCCCTGTCATTTTGATTGGCACATGGATTGGTATTTATTTAGCTTATAATTTATCCTTCTCAGATCTCTGAACACCTTGACGGCTATGCTAAGCTTATGGTAGCTTTGCAGCTAGAGAAAAGATAATTAGATCGACTGTTAGCTCATTGATCAGCTCATTAGCTAGAACCACAGAGTACTAGATACCTTATTTAGAAAAAAAGACAGGTTTGCCTTGCTCACAGGACTCATGTCTTAAGATAAATAAGTGGAGCTTATATAGGGTCTGAAAATATAGGAGTTTAGGTTGTAAAAATCTAGAGTGTTATTATTTAGTTTAAAAAAATGTTTCAGGGTTGATAAATTCAAAAGATTGGAGAGTCTAAGTAGTTTTTTTAAAAAATATAATTATAAGTTATAAAGAGATAAATATTTTAAAGCAGATTAAAAATGGGAAATATTTTAAATTTCTCCCCCCTCTTTGCTACTGTTGTGCTTATGTTATAAAATTTTAAAAGTTCAGAGTTTCGCCATTGATCAATAGAGTTCTGATAAGTTGATGGAGCAATAACTGCTTATTATTCAGTCACCAGGTTAAGATTTTAATTTCCTTTGTTGGCTTCTAAAGATAGACTAAAGGTGCTTCTCGTTATTTTAAAACCATCTGTTTAATGTGTGTATCTGACCCAAAAGTCATAGCTTTTAGTATGGTATTCTTAATATCTGCCATTTCTGGGTAGATTTTGACACAGAAATATCCTAAACCTATTCCTTCTAGTTGCTTTGTTAAGGAAAGTCCAAGCATCCAGGGTTTAGCACTAAAAGCCAGTAATGTATTTCTGCCTAACTTTCCAGTGTAAACATAAAAGTAAAAGTGAAAACTAAAAGTATATGCTGAGTGTATAAAAATGGCCAAGCTTCATTCGTGACTAATTACCAACAGCTATGCCCACAAAAAAAAAAAAATGTTACTGTGGACACACTTAGGTTGTGTATAAAGGTTATAAAACAAACAGCTAACTGATACTCATTCAGTGGGATGCAGTTTTACCTGTTACTCTCAAAATGTTTGATTTGCTGAGATGTTACTTTTCTGAGTATTTAAAATTATGTATATTTCCTTTTGTGTACTAAAATTTCATATGAGTTTCAGGATGTGACCTGGATCTGGCATAGCTCAAAAGGATCGCAGATGAGATTTTCCCTGATCTTTCCCATTTAATAGACAAATTTTAACTTCTGTCTCCAGTCTGAATTTGTCTCAGCAGATCTTCACCTGTTTAACTCTGTCCGGGATCAGCTGTGGACTGCAAGCTGAGATCTGGACTTCCTGGAAACTGACATGATTGCTCCCTGCCTCTTCGGGTGGATCAAGGAACCAGATGCTTGGGACTTCCCCATTGCTCAGCCTTTGACTGGCATTTCAGCCTTCCTAGCCCCTGATGCCTACGGTCCAACGGTCAGCTCGAAGAAGCTCCAGAAGACGGATCTACGCCCAAATCCCCCCTAGCAGGCTGAAATGCTAAGTCAAAAGGGGCTCCCTGGCATTAGCTATTGTCTTGGACATCTGCTTAGCTGAAATGGACACTAATATTGCAGCAACTGGGCTAAAAGCCTAGAGAGATCCTGTAATAGTTCTCCTTGGCTTACTACCCCTATATCCACCCTGAAGGGACCCCAGATCCCATTATAAAAAATAAATCTATAAGATACAAGGGGTCATATCTAGAAGACCCAAGATTGGGTCTTCAAATGATCATAGGAAAGGGGGAAATGAGAGACCAAAAGATAAGCAGCGATTGTTAACACTATGTAGAGTAGGCGCGGTATAGCAGTAAGTTCCCTGAGGGGAGAGCTACCTTGCCGCATTCTTTCCTGCATTCTTTCCCGCCTTCCCGGTTCCGGGTGGGTACGTGACTCGGCTCACAATCTGCCTTCCCGCCTTCCCTGTTCTGGGTACGTGACTTAACTACGGCTTTGTTCAAACCACCCAATCAGACCCCTGTAACTATGCTTCTCGCTTCTGTAACCACGCCTCCTGCTCCCGAGCCCTATAAAAACCCGTCACCCCAACCAAGAGGCACGCAAGTCCTCCAATAGGCTTGGTCGCCCCGGGTACCCGTGTATCAAAATAAACCTCTTGCGGCTTGCATCTGAAGGCTGGTCTCGCTGATCCTTGGGAAGCGGGGTCTCCCCGTCTAGATAGGCTCCTAGGAGTCTTTCAACACAATGAAAGCAGTGCTAAGAGGAAAGTTCATAGCACTAAGTGCCTTCAAGAAGAAATTAGAGACAGCTCATTCAAGCACCCTAATGGCTCACTTAAAAACCCTAGAAAAAGAAGAAGCAGACACACCAAGAAAGAGTAGAGGCTGGAAATAATCAAACTCAGGGCTGAAAATCAATTGGAAACAAATAAAACAATTCAAAGAATCAATAAAAGCAAGAGCTGGTTCTTTGAGAAAATCAAAAGATCGACAAACCCTTAGCAAGGCTAACTAAAAGGCAGAGAGACACCACCCAAATCAACAAAATCAGAAATGAAAAGGGGGATATAACTACAGACACTGAGGAAATCCAAACAATCATTAGGACTTATTTCAAAAGTCTATATGCCACAAAATTTGAAAATCTAAATGAAATGGACAATTTTTTTTGATCGATTTGACTTACCAAAGCTGAATCAGGACCAGGTAAATCAACTAAATAGTCCTATATCCCCCAAAGAAATAGAAGCGGTCATCAAAAGTCTCCCATCCAAAAAAAGCCCAGGACCAGATGGCTTCAGCACAGAATTCTACCAGACCTTCAAAGAAGAGCTAACACCAATTCTCATCAACTATTCCACAAAATAGAAACAGAAGGAACATTACCAAATTCATTCTATGAAGCCACAATCACCTTGGTACCTAAACCGCACAAAGACTCAACAGAGAAAGAGAATTTCAGGCCAATCTCCCTTATGAACATTAATGCAAAAATACCTAATAAAATACTTGCAAACCGAATCCAAGAACACATCAAAGATATTATCCACTATGACCAAGTAGGCTACATCCCAGGTATGCAGGGGTGGTTCAATATACGGAAATCCATCAATGTGATCTACCACATTAAAAAACCGAAAGAAGAAAACCACATGACAATCTCCCTAGATGCTGAAAAAGCATTTAACAATATCTAACATCCATTCATGTTCAAAGTATTGGAGAGATCAGGGATACAAGGCACATATCTAAACATAGTAAAGGCGATATACAGCAAGCCTATAGCCAACATCAAACTGAATGGAGAGAAACTTAAAGCAATCCCACTGAAATCAGGGACAAGACAAGGCTGCCCACTCTCTTCATATCTCTTCAACATAAGGCTGGAAGGCCTTGCTAGAGCAATAAGACAGTTGAAGGAGATCAAGGGCATACAAATTGGAAAGGAAGAAGTCAAATTATCACTATTTGAAGATGACATGATAGTATACGTGAGTGACCCCAAAAACTCTACCAGGGAACTCCTACATCTGATAAACACCTTCAGCAAAGTGGCCGGATACAAAATTAACTCAAAAAATCAGTAGCCCTCCTGTATACAAAAGACAAAAGGGCTGAGAAAGAAATTAGGGAAACAACACCCTTTACAATAGCCACAAATGACATAAGGTACCTCAGAGTAACCCTAACCAAGGAAGTCAAAGACTTGTATGAAAAAAATTTCAAATCTCTGAAGAAAGAATTAGAAGAAGATATGAGAAGATGGAAAGATCTCCCATGCTCATGGCTTGGCAAGATTAACATAGTAAAAATGGCCATCTTACCAAAAGCAATCTACAGATTCAATGCAATGCCCATCAAATTACCAACACAATTATTTACAGACCTGGAAAGAAAAATTCTCAACTTCTTATGGAATAACAAGAAACACAGAATTGCTAAAACAATCCTCTACAATAAAAGGTCTTCTGGGGGTATCTCCATCCCTGATCTTAAGTTGTACTATAGAGCAACAGTTTTAAAAACTGCATGGTACTGACATAGAAACAGAATGGTGGATCAATGGAACCAAACAGAGGAACCAGAAATAAACCCACACACGTATGGATCTTCGAAGACGCCAAAACCATACAGTGGAAAAAAGATAGCATCTTCAACAAATGGTGCTGGTCTAACTGGATGTCTACATGTAGAAAAATCCAAATAGATCCATACTTGTCACCCTGCACAAAACTGAAGTCCAAGTGGATCAAAGACCTCAACATAAAACCAGACACATTAAATCGGCTTGAAAAAAAAGTGGGAAATACCCTAGAACTCATTGGTACAGGGGAAAACTTCCTGAACAGAACACCAACAGCACAGGCTCTAAGAGCAACAATCAATAAATGGGACCTCATGAAACTGAAAAGCTTCTGTAAAGCAAAGGACACAATCATCAAAACAAAGCGACCACCTACAGATTGGGAAAGAATCTTCACCAACTCTTTATCTGACAGAGGACTCATATCCAGTATATATAAAGAACTAAAGAAGCTGAAAAGCAGCAAACCAAGTAATCCACTTAAAAAATGGGGAACAGAGCTAAACAGAGAATTCTCTGGAGAGGAATACTGAATGGCAGAGAAGCACTTAAAGAAATGCTCAACCTCACTAGCCATTAGGGAAATGCAAATCAAAACAACCCTGAGATTTCACCTTACACCCATGAGAATGGCCAAGATCAAAAACTCAAGTGACAACACATGTTGGAGAGGTTGTGGAGAAAGGGGAACCCTTCTACACTGCTGGTGGGAATGTAAACTTGTACAACCACTCTGGAAATCAATCTGGCGCTTTCTCAGACAACTAGGAATAGCGCTTCCTCAAGATCCAGCCATACCAATACTGGGCATATATCCAAAAGAGGCTCAAGTACACAATAAGGACATTTGCTCAACCATGTTTGTAGCAGCTTTATTTGTAATAGCCAGAAGCTGGAAACAACCCACATGCCCCTCAACTGAAGAATGGATGCAGAAATTGTGGTACATCTACACAATGGAATATTACTCAGCAATGAAAAATAAGGAAATCATGAAATTTGCAGGTAAATGGTGGGATCTGGAAAGGATCATCCTGAGTGAGTTGTCCCAGAAGCAAAAAGACACACATGGTATATACTCACTGATATAGACATACAACATAGGACAAACCCACTAAAACCTGTGCATTTAAAGAAACTAAGCAAGAGAGAGGACCCTAACTAAAATGTCCAATCCCCATCCGGAAAGGCAAAGAAGATGGAAATCAGAAGAAGAAGAAAACAGGAATCAACCTAGGAACCTACCACAGAGGGCCTTTGAAAGCCTCTGCCCTTCAGACTATCAAAGCAGATGCTGAGCCTGATGGGCAACTGTTGGGCAGAGTGAATGGAATTTTAGGTAAGAACTGGGAAATAGTAAGAGCTGGAGAGGACAGGGTCTCCACAAGGAGAGCAACAGAACAAGAAAATTTGATCACAGGGAACTTCCCAGAGACTCATACTCCAACCAAGGACTATTCATGGAGATAACCCAGAACCCCTGCACAGATGTAGCCCAGGGCAGTTCAAAGTCCAATTGGGTTACATAGTAATGTGAAGAGGGACTGCCTCTGACATAATCTGATTGGCCTACTCTTTGATCACCTCCCCCTGGGGGGGAGCAGCCTTCCCAGGCCATAGTAGAGGACAATGCAGCCACTTTTGATGTGAACTGATGGACTAAGATCAGAAAGGAGAGGAGAACCTCCCCTATCAGTGGACTTGGGGAGTGGCATGCAAGCAGAGGGAGGAGGGAGGGTGGGATTGGGAGGGGAGGAGGGAGGGGCTTATGGGGGGATGCAGAATGAATAAAGTGTAATTGATGAAAAATTTAAAAAAAGAAGGAAAAATAATTTAAGAACCTTAAATGACTTTCAAAAGTGGAGGAAAACATGGAATTAGTCAATTGGCATGGAGCACATCTTGCTCCTGGGGGCAATGGTCTCCTGAACCTACTCAGACCTCAGACACCACCACTGCTAGTTCTAGAACTGATGCAGGATGTTCCAACGAAGGGGTTAAGACTTCTCATAATATTTCCTATAAGCCCACACCTGTTTGTTTATATCCCCCATTTTTATTCATTATTAGCCAGATAGAGCCAAGTAATTGTGGTAATGATACTTGCTTTTTTGCCCAATGCTGGAATGCTAGTAAATTTAGGTATGCCTTGTTTACTCGCATGCCTCGCTGGGTGCCTGTGCCCATTGATGCCCCTCACGCTATGACTCTCTTCAGACAGAAAAGGGATCTTGAAACTACAGCCACCATTTTTACTGCCATCTCAATGGCGGCTGTTGGAGCTACCACCGGGGCATTAGCCGTGAGTCATACTGGGCAGACTGCTCAGACCCTGAATAATCATTTAGCCAATGTAGCTCATGCCTTAGTTGTACAAAAAGGAATTAATGTTCAACTAAATGGAGACTTGATGGTGTTCAATCAGAGGATTGACCTCGTGCAGGCGCAAATTGATACCCTATGGCAAATCGCTCAACTTGGCTGTCAATGAAAATATGCTGGACTTTGAGTCACTAGCATATAACATGAGAATTTTTCCTGTGCTGCAAATCTGTCTAAACAATTGTCTAGCTATATTTTAGGTAATTGGACTGGAGAATTCGATACTACGATGGAGCAGCTGAGAGTGGCTATTGTCACAGTAAATTCTACCAGAGTGGACGCAGGACTAGCCACAGGATTATCATCATGGATTGCTGCATCCATGAATCATCTGAAGGAATGGGCGGGCATGGGAGCGTTAGCAGGCCTTCTGGTGTTGGTCTCCTTGGTTTGCCTGTGGTATATATGCAAGATTAGAGTCTCACAACAGCGTAATGCAGCCATGACCATTCAGGCCTTTACAGCCATTGAAGCAGGACAGTCTCCCCAAGCATGGTTGGCTACCATAAAAAGCTAAAATGTTATGCTCATGATGCGAGGCTAAGCACTGCACTCAGGGTCAGCTGCTTTGGACCCAGAGAAGAGCATGTCTGATTGCATGCGGGTTGATGCCTCAGGTTCCGCCTCTGAGAAAAAGGTATCGGTCGGGTCTGATGCTCTTTGGGTGGATGACACCTACATGAACATCAGTACAAAGTCCCAATTTATTTCTAATATCAGAGATCAGACCTCTACTCTTGCCTGATGCGTCTAAAACAAAAAGGGGGAACTGTAGAGAGCTGCGGAATGCTGTGCCTTAAAGATGGAGCTGGTTTCGACTTCCACCTTCCCGATGGTGAGTGCTCTCTGTCACAAAAAACTCCACATTTGGCTAAGGCTGAGGATCTGGCTTGCTTCCATGTATGTGGACCTATCTGCATTGCCCACGTGGCACGCTGGGGTTGGCTACCCAGAGGCTATTTTAGCTGTGGGCTGGCTTTCCCCAGGGTCAGATGATTGTTCAAGGTTCCTGAATAAACTGCATTGAAAAAAAAAAAAAAACCAGACACACTAAATCTGTTAGAATTAAATTGGGGAAGAGCATTGACCTCATTGGCACAGCAGACAACTTCCTAAACAGAACACCCACAGCACAGGCTCTAAGAGCAACAATCAATAAATGGCTCTAAGATCAACTGAAATGGGACCTCATGAAACTGAAAAGTTTCTGAAAAGCAGAAGACACTGTCATCAGAACAAAACAACAACCTACAAAATGGGAAAGTATCTTCACCAACCCTTTATCTGACAGAGGGTTAATATCCAGAATATAAAAGAACTCAAGTAGTTAAAAAGCAACAAAACAAGTAATCTAATGAAAAATGTGGTACAGAGCTGAACAGAGAATTCTCTATAGAGGAATATGGAATGGCAGAGAAACACTTATAGAAATGTTCAACGTTCTTAGTCTTCAGGAAAATGCAAATCAAAATGACCCTGTGATTTCACCTTATATGCATCAGAATGGGAAAGACCAAAATAGCAAGTGACAATACATGCTGGAGAAGATGTGGAAAAAGGGGAACCCTACTCCATTGCTGGTAGGAATGTAAACTTGTACAACCACTTCGGGAAAACAATCTTTCGTTTTCTCAAACAATTAAGAATGGTGCTTCCTCAAGATCCAGCTATACCACACCTAGGAACATATGCAATATATGCTCAAGTAGACAACAAGGATCTCTGCTCATCCATGTTTTTAGCAGCTTTGTTCATAATCGCTAAAACATGGAATCAACCCAGATGACCCTTAAGAGAGGAATGGTTACAGAAATTGTGGTACATCTACACAATGTAATACAACTCAGCAATTAAAAACAAGAAATCATGAAATTTGTGGACAAATGGTGGTATCTAGAAAAGATAATTCTGAGTGAGGTATCCCAGGAGTAGAAAGACACACACGGTATATACTCGCTTTTTAGTGAATATTAGACATGTAATGTAGGATAAACATACTAAAATCTGTATACCTAAATAGTCTAAGCAAGAAGTAAGACCATGGGTAAGATGATAAGTCCTTGCTTAGAAAGGCAAATGGATGGTCATTGGAAGAAGGAGAAAACAGGGAACTAGATAGTAGCCTACCACAGATGGCTTCTGAAAGACTACTCAGCAGGGTATCATAGCAAATGGTGAGGCTCATAGACAAACTTTGGGCAGAGTGCAGCGAATCTTATGAAAGAAGGGGGAGATAGAAAGACCTGGAGGAGACAGGAGCTCCACAAGGAAAGCAACATAACTAAGAAATCTGGGCACAGGTGTCTTTTCTGAGAGTGATACTCCAATCAAATACCACGCACAGAGCTAACCTAGAACCCCTGCACAAATTTAGCCCATGGCAGCTCATTGTCCAAGTAGGTGCCCTAGTAATGGAAAAGGGACTGTCTCTAACATGAATCAGTGGCTGGTTCTTTGACCACCTACCTCTGAGGGGGGAGCAGCCTTACAGGCCATAGAGGAAGACAATGCAGCCAGTCCTAATAAGACGTGATAGGCTAGGCTCAGATGGAAGGGTAGAAGGACTTCCCTTATCTGTGGACTTGGAACAGGGCATGGGAAGAGAGAAGAGAGTGAGGGTGGGATTGGGAAGGAATGAGGGAGGGTGGTACAACTGGGATACAAAGTGAATCAACCGTAATTTATATAAAAAATTAAAATTAAAAAAAGAAAATATTTTCCAATTTCTAGAACTTAAGTTAGGGAGTTAATTATATTTGTGTGTTCAAGCTACTATAGCTATTAGAGTTTAAAACCCACTTCACCTATCTGTAATCTAAAATTTTTTTATTGATCCATTGCCTGTTGGAAATCACTGAAAAGTTTTCAGGAAAATGAAGACATTTTCCTCCTTTATACCATCAAATTAGGACTATATTCAGGAGACACTCTTTGCAGTAACTTATTTCTTTCCTAATTGTTCATGAATTACTGAAATATCTTTCAAATAAAATGCCTATGCCTCTATTTTATCATCTGACAAACAAATGTTGAAATTAAAGACGAATTTAGATAAGATTATATTTTTGTTTTAAATAAATGTGGCTTTTCCTTTAAATTATTGTATCCATGATTGTCCCACTGAGCTGTAAATTATTCTCATTATTTTATCATGTGCTTCAATTTCTGTTGTCCTGGTAACAAACTATAATTGTCTATTTAATATTAATGCATTTTATTCAAATGTTCATTTTTAACTAAAGGAAAAATGAGCTCTTTAACAAGTTGAAGGGCGTCTTAATTTTAAACACTCTAAAACTTATTTTTTTCCTATTTTTTCCTTTGTCTTCCTTTAGCTCTGTAAAATTAAATGAAAGAATTTAGAAATGAACACACTTCTTAAATATTGTAATAAATATCTGATTTCCAAAGTATAAATCTTGATATTTTCTTAATAAAGGTAATATATAAATAAATATAATAAAATTTCCTATGTTATGTTAAACACCATTAATATATTTTCTATGTTCATTAGATCAGATAAAATGTTATCAACAAAGGTAAATTCTTAGCTTTTCATATTTTCTATTATAAGGTTAGATATGGAAAACAGTTCATTTTGTTAGAATATATTACGTGGATCATTAAAGATTCACTATTTGTGGACTTAGAGGGGGGCAGAGAGGAGATGAGGGAGGGAGAGTGGGATTGGGAGGGAATAAGGAAGGGGCTATAGCTGGGATACAAAGTAAATAAACTGTAACAAATATAAAAAATAAAATTTTACTTAAAAAATTCACTGTTTTAAAACATCTTGTTAGCTTTTTAATCTGACTGAAATATTCTGAATCATATTATGAATTATATTAAAACATTACTTTTCTTTAATAACAAATTATTTCAATGTCAAATATATTTAAGAATTACACAAATATCTTGTGATATTACACTAAGTGATGCTGTGGCATGTTTTCTTTCATCTTAGTTTTACTGGCAAGATAATTTCAAAAAAGAAAAAAATGAAAGAAATATAGTACTTAAAAAAGAGACAAGCATATTGTGAAAACAGATTTTAGTTTTTAAAATGGAATCCATTATATGAGCTAGAGAAATTTTAAAAATACACTAAACTTTTTTTTAGAAAGAACTAATATTTTTTTTCATCAATTACACTTTATTCATTCTGCATCCCCTCATAAGCCCCTTCCTCCTCCCCTCCCAATCCCACCCTCCCTCCTCCCTCTGCTTGCATGCCACTCCCCAAGTCCACTGATAGGGGAGGTTCTCCTCTCCTTTCTGATCTTAGTCTGTCACTTCACATCAAAAGTGGCTGCATTGTCCTCTACTATGGCCTGGTAAGGCTGCTCCCCCCAGAGGGAGGTGATCAAAGAGCAGGCCAATCAGATTATGTCAGAGGCAGTCCCTCTTCACATTACTATGTAACCCAATTGGACTCTGAACTGCCCTGGGCTACATCTGTGCAGGGGTTCTGGGTTATCTCCATGAATAGTCCTTGGTTGGAGTATGAGTCTCTGGGAAGTTCCCTGTGATCAAATTTTCTTGTTCTGTTGCTCTCCTTGTGGAGACCCTGTCCTCTCCAGCTCTTACTATTTCCCAGTTCTTACCTAAAATTCCGTTCACCTGCCCAACAGTTGCCCATCAGGCTCAGCATCTGCTTTGATAGTCTGAAGGGCAGAGGCTTTCAAAGGCCCTCTGTGGTAGGTTCCTAGGTTGTTTCCTGTTTTCTTCTTCTTCTGATTTCCATCTTCTTTGCCTTTCCAGATGGGGATTGGACATTTTAGTTAGGGTCCTCTCTCTTGCTTAGTTTCTTTAGATGCACAGGTTTTAGTGGGTTTGTCCTATGTTGTATGTCTATATCAGTGAGTATGTACCATGTGTGTCTTTTTGCTTCTGGGACAACTCACTCAGGATGATCCTTTCCAGATCCCACCATTTACCTGCAAATTTCATGATTTCCTTATTTTTCATTGCTGAGTAATATTCCATTGTGTAGATGTACCACAATTTCTGCATCCATTCTTCAGTTGAGGGGCATCTGGGTTGTTTCCAGCTTCTGGCTATTACAAATAAAGCTGCTACAAACATGGTTGAGCAAATGTCCTTATTGTGTACTTGAGCCTCTTTTGGATATATGCCCAGTACTGTTTAAGCAGTATAATCCTATCTTTTTACTACAAACTGTGTATATCAATTATTCCAAGATGTTTTAGAGTCAAAGTATTCTTTAAACCATATGAACTAATGTGAACATTAATACAAAAATAGCATGTAAAAATTAAAATTTCTGATAAGCAAAATCTTGAATAGCAATGTTAATAGATAATTCTATGTTTTGAAGTAATCAGTTTAGCTCTAGTTTACATATGATGCAAAGTTATCTATCCAGTTACATCTCCCTTTCTCTCTATGTCATTTCATGCGTATAGAACTTATAAACACACAATATATCACAAAGCCTACAATCTCAGTGAAAAATGACAGTTATGTTGTGAAGCTAATCTTTGCATAACTGAAATAAAATTACTTCAAATTTTAGATGATTTTACTCTAACCCAGATAATGTAGACACATTTGGCATTCCTGTATGCCTTCATAACATAAATCTAAACTATGGATCAACCTTTAAGTAAAGTGGTTTTTAGAACAATTTTATGATATATTCATGTGAAAGCTAAGTCTTCACAACTTGACAGTCCCCCAAAAGATAATGTATAGAATGGTGACAAAGGGGTGGAGGTATGAGGGATCCTGTATTCTATTCATTTTTCTACCATTGTTATTGGCAAAGAGTTGAAGCTACTAAAAAAAATACTCTGGATACCTTGGTTAAGGAGGCTTGTTCAGTCTCCATGATCCCTGTTACTAGGATTGTCAACTACAGTCATCCTAATATTCTCCCAGGAGCCTACACTGTAATAGGTCTCCAGCTTGTCACAGAGAAGTCCCCACCCAAGATATCTCTTTTTATCTACAAGCCCTTTGGTTTCCTGCCCCTGCTTTCCTCAGGTCTGATATTGACCCTCATTTCTCTACATACTCCCTCTATTACTCTGTCCCCTCTTTTCAATCACTTCTGCCCTCTAGACAGGACTCCTATTGGAGGGAGGAACAACCAACAAAAACTTTGACCCAAAATTTACTCTGATTTCAAATGTGCAGAGACAAAAATAAAGTAGAGATTGAGGGAATGTCCAACCAATGACTGGCCAAATCTCAGACCCACCCCACGGGAGAGAGCTAACCTCCAACACTCTATTAATAATACTCTGTTGTGCTTGCTGATGAGTGACCAGCATAGCTGCCCCCTGGGCAGTTCCACCCAGCACTTGATGGAAACAGATGTAGCAACTCACAACCAAATGTTAAGAGGCTCACAGGGAATCTTTTGCAGAAGTAGTGATAGAAAGACTGGGAGGGGAAAGGAGCCTCTTAAAAAGACCAACAAAGCCAACTAACCAGGGCCCAGGGACCCTGTGGAGACTGAAGCTTCAACCAAGAACCATGCATGGACTGGACCTAGGCCCTCTACACAGATGGAGCTCATGAGCACCTTAGTTAAGGGAATGGGGCTGACCATCACATGGACTCTGTTGCCTTCTTTTTGCTCACTTTTCTCTTGCTTGGCTATATTGCCAGGCCACAGGGGAAAAAGATGCATTTAGTCATGGTGCAACTTGATATGCTGGGGTTATGGGGGTTCCCCTTCTCTGAGGAATAGAGCACGGAGGATAGGGAAAACAGAGAGGGATGGTGGGACTGGGAGGAGAAGAGGGAGGCTATGATCAGGATGTAAAATAGATAAATAAACAAACAAATAAATAATAAAATGGATAAATAAAAAATATTCAAAAGAGTAGACAGATGCGATGGCACACACCTGTAATCTCAGCACTGGGGAAGCAGAGGCAGGTAGGTGTCTGTGAATTGGAGGCTAGCCCAGTCTACAAAGTGAGTCCAGGACAAGCAAAGCTATACTGAGAAACCTTGTCTTGAAAACAAACAAACAAAAGATTCTAAGGCTGGCAATCATTGTGTTAGCAACAACATGAATTTTTTGAGAATTTCCATGAGAACTTGTTTATTAACAGTTCAATTGAATGCAACCCAGCATCTTTACTGGAAACCTCATTTCGTGACAAGAAATAGACAATTGGAACTTTTTACTGTTCAGTATTAGGTCTCATTAGGATAATTGTATATTTTAGAAAATTTTCACTGAAATAGGTTTTCATATCATCCATCAAATGCTTCTCTATTTTAGCTAACATTCCACAAACTAACAGAGTGTCCCCGTGGCCAAGGACAACATCCACACAACTCATTGAACATGAAAAAGTAAGGCTTATGTACATGAGTCATCACCCCTACATTCTACTATTTTTGGTTCAAGAAGATTCTCTGCAGGCTATAAAAGTACATCAACCCAGCCACAAAATGTTTGACTTACGCTCTGTCCAGCTGCAAAATGTGCTAGGGCAGTGGTAGCACAGAACTTGTCTGATTTGACTTAAGTCCCACTCCATGAGACAGAACATATATGTGACACTACTAGGATAACCAAGAACCAGAGAATAGAAAATCCAGAGACCTAGGGTAAAACAAAACATGACTTGTCTAAAAAAGTAATCAATAAAATGATTCCTATTGATATTGTGTTATACCGACAGATCAGTGCCTTATTCAGTCATCATCAGAGAAGCTTTCTCTAGCAGTAGATGGGAACAGATGTAGAGATAAATGTCAAAATAAGATGTTTCCATCAAATTCTTACACTCAGTGCTTACAGAACCTTGTGAAAGAACAGGCAGAGAGACTGTAAAAGCCAGAGGTTATGGAGAACACAAGAAGAATAAAGCTTTCCAAATTCAACCTAGCAAAGCTCATATGAGTTCATAGAGATTAAAACAGTAAGTACAAGGACTACACAGGACTGGTCCAGATCTTCTGCCTATAGGTGATAAATAACTTTTACCTTAGTACTTTTAATGTATTGCCAAGTTAAGAACAACTAGGTCTCTCATTCTTGTGATTGCTCTTGGGGCACTTTTCTTTCTCTTGGGTTGCCTTCCCCAAGTTTGATATGATGAGTTTTGCTTTATCTTACTATATTTTATTTTATTATGTTTGATTGTTACCTCTTAGAAGCCTGTATGTTTCTTTTTAAAAATATTGTTTGGAAATTATTATTATTATTATTATTATTATTATTATTATTACAATTTATTCACTTTATAGCCTAGCTGTAGCCCCCTCCCTCAAGTCCCCCCTGTCCCACTCTCTCTCCTTCTTCCTCTTTATGTCTCTTCCCTAGCCCACTGATCGGGGAGGTGTTCCTCCCCTATTTTCAAACCCTAGCCTACCAGGTCTCATCAGGACTGTCTGGATCCTTTCTCTGTGTAAGGCCACCATGCCAGGGGGAGCTGATCAAAAAACAGGCAACTAAGTTCATTCCTGTGACTGACCCTTCTCCCCTTACCAGAGAACCCCCATGGAGACTGAGCTGCCCATGGGCTACATCTGAGCAGGGCATTTAGAGGACTCCATGCATATCCCTTGTTTAATTCATCAGTCTCTGCAAGACCCTTGAGACCAGATATTTTTGGTTCTGCTGTTCTTCTTGTGGAGCTCATGTCCCCTCCAGGTCTTTCATCTCCCCCTTCTTTCATAAGATTATCTGCACTCTGCCCACAGTTTGGCTATGAGTCTCAGCATCTGTTTTGATACTGTGATGGGTAGAGTCTTTTAGAGGCCTTCTGTTGTAGGCTCCTGTCCTGTTTCCTGCCTTCTCCCACTTCTGATGCCCATCCCATTTGCCCCTGTGAATGAGGATTAAGCTTCTTCCTTAGAGTCCTCTCTGTCATAGACAGACAGGAATTCACATTCAAACAGATGTTTGTAACTTTCAAGTCATGCATCCCCATCCCATTCATCTCCAATCTTTTTGCATTTACTCTCTTCCCTTACAGCTTCTCACCCAAAAGAAAAAAGAAAAAGAAAAACAAATAAACAAACAAACAAACCCAAAAAACAAAATCTCTCCATGGAAGCTGTAATGTGTCAAAGTGTGTCACACATTATACACTTTAGTCCACATATCTTTACTTCCAAGTATTCATTGCAATGAATCATGGGTATGTTTAGAGGACTCTGGCTTTTGCTACACTGGATCCTTACTGGGATTCCTCTCAGATATCCTGTTGTCACTCTGTGTCATGGAGATCCTAGAGCTTTGGACAGTTGAATAGTACATAGGTAATGGAGATGTTATGGTGAGATAACTCAAGATCTGGGTCTGACTAGTAGTTTGATTGGTCAGCTTGACAGAAGGCCTGCACCTACTTGCTGTATGTAGCAAGGGTTGGGGCCAACTCTTCAGCTCTCACACTCTCAGGCTCGCTCACCTGTGCCCACACCAGGAGGGCTAGCTCTACTTTGTTGCTCACTCAAGGTGCAGGATTCTTCTCCAGTACTGCAGCTGACAAGGGGTTGGGACCTGTTCTAGCATGTCCATGACTCCTCACTACAAAAGGGCTGCTATTATGATTATGACAGAAACAGAGTTTATCTGGAGGGGAGGGAATGTGTGGACAAGTTGGAGGAGTATGGGAAAGGGAAACAAACTGAAATCAGGATATAACATATGAGAAAAGATTCTGGTTTTGAGGAAAGGAAAAATACTAAGCCAAAACAAAACAAAAGATTCAAAGTAAGGCCTACTTGGATTGCTTTCTTTTCTACCATAGAGCAGGATTTAAGAAGAAAATATAAAAGTGCTAGAATACCCACATATATCTAAAGAGGAAGAAGAAAGAAGACAAGTAGGAAAGAAAAGAGAATGTGAGAAAGAGAGAGAAAGATAGACAGATGCAGAGAGACAGAGAGAGGCACAGAGAGAAAGACATTTGTGTCTGAGGAGCAGGACAGCAGTGACTACACAGTGACTAACAGACTGAACTCTGGGCCTTAAAACACCAGTGATTGTGTTACTCAGGTGAGAGGAAACCCCACAGTGTGGGAAACAATCAGGTCCTTTCTCAGGTCACCCAGTTAAACCCTGGAAGAGTTCTTGGATCTGGGCAGGCGCTAAGTTGCTAACCAAGAGCCACATGCCTGCCTGTTCTAATTACCATCCCAGATTGAACAATGGGCACCACAACAGCAGGAACTGTGAGTCTAGTCGAGAGAAGACCCTATGGTGAAGAAAGCAATCAGGAGAGACCACAGGTCACCCAGACAATCCCTAGGGTCCAGCAGGCACTCAGCCACCAACCCAGAGACCTGCCTGCATGCCCAACTCACCAACCCACAGAACTGTGGGCCCCAAGGCACTAGAGACTGGGTTTCCCTGTCAGAAGGAAACACTATGATGAGTGAAACATCAGCTCCTTCATCAGGGCACTCAGCCAACACCCCCTCCCCCCAAAAAAAAGTTTTCCAGAAAAGTTTTCTTTCAGCCACCCAGTCACAAGCTCAGAGCCACTCCCTGCACCTGTGTGCTCTATTCTCCACCTGAGCTGGAACTGTGGACCCCCAAACACCATAGACCACGTCTCCCTATCTGGAGAATGCCGTGGTGGGGGAAATATCAGGTCCTATCTCAGGACACCCAACTCCAGAAAAATTTCTGGTTTCCCTTAGGCTCTATGTTCTAGTCTCCTGCTCCACTCACGAGTGCTGTGCTCACCTGTAACTGATTACCCCTTGGGACCTGGGACACAGAGCTCCAACCTCAGATCTACAGAAGCCTGAGATACACAGGATCAGCCCCCAGATGCTGCTCCAAGGTGCACCCAGTTATTCCTAGCTAAACTGATGAAACTGTGAGGCTCTCTGGGTCTTCAAGAGAGCTGTGCCCAGAAAACACAATGTAAGTAAAAGCAAAAATTCTGAACTTTAGAGAGAATAATAAGAAAAAAGGTGGTGGAGAAAGGGGAATGCTCCTCCACTGCTGGTGGGAATGTAAACTTGTACAGCCACTCTGGAAATCAATCTGGTGCTTTCTCAGACAACAAGGAGTAGCGCTTCCTCAAGATCCAGCCATACCACTCCTAGGCATATATCCAAAAGAGGCTCAAGTACACAATAAGGACCTTTGTTCAGCCATGTTTGTAGCAGCTTTGTTTGTAATATCCAGAAGCTGGAAACAGCCCATTTGACACTTAGATGAGTAATGGATACAGAAATTGTGGTACATCTGCACAATGGAATATTACTCAGCAATGAAAAATAAGGAAATCATGAAATTTGCAGGTAAATGGTGGGAACTGGAAAGGATCATCCTGAGTGAGCTGTCCCAGAAGCAGAAAGACACACATGGTATATACTCACTCATATAGACATATAATATAGGATAAACCTACTAAAATCTGTACATCTAAAGAAACTAATCAAGAGAGAGGACTCTGACTAAAATGCTCAATCCCCATCCCAAAAGGCAAAGAGGATGGACATCAGAAGAAGAAGAAAACAGGAAACAACCTAGGAACCTACCACAGAGGGCCTCTGAAAGGCTCTGCCCTGCAGACAATCAATGTTGATTCTGAAACTTATGGGCGACCTTTGGGCAGAGTGCAGGGAATCGTAGGAAAGAAGTGGGAAATAGTAAGATCAGGAGAGGAGAGGAACCCCACAAGGAGAACAACAGAACCAGAAAATTTGAACACAGGGGTCTTCCCAGAGACTCATACTTCAAGTACCATGCATGGAGATAACCTAAAACCCCTGCACAGATGTAGCCCATGGTAGTTCAGTGTCCAAGCGGGTTCCATAGTAATGGGAAGAGGGACTGCCTCTGACATAAACTGATTGGCCTGCTCTTTGTTCACCTCCCCCTGATTGGGGAGCAGCCTTCCTAGGCCACAGAAGATGACAATTCAGCCACTCTTGATGAGATCTGATAGAGTAAGATCAAAAGGAAGGAGAGGGGGAACTCCCCTATTAGTGGACTTGGGGAGGGGCATTTGTGAAGAAGAGAGAAGGAAAGTGGGATTAGGAGGGGCTTATGGGGGCATACAAAGTGAATAAAGTGTAATTAATAAAAGTTAAAAAAATCCAGAATCACTAAACCAATCCTCTACAATAAAGGATCTTTTGGAGGTATCTCAATCCCTGATCTCAAAATTTACAATAGAGTAACAGTAATAAAAACTGCATGGTACTGACCTAGAAATCACCTGGTGAATCAATGGAATCAAATAGAAGACCCAGAAATAAATCCACACAATTATGGACACCTATTTTTGACAAGGAAGCCAAAGCCATTCAATGGAAAAAAGATAACATCTTCAAAAAACAGTGCTGGTCTAACTGGATGTCTTCATCTAGAAAAATGCAAATAGACCCATACGTATCAACCTGAACAAAACTAAAGTCCAAGTGAATCAAAAACCTCAACATAAAACCAGACACAGTAAATCTGTTAGAAGAGAAAGTGGGGAAGAGCTTGAACTCATTGGCACAGGAGACAAGTTCCTGAAAAGAACACAAACAGCACAGGCTCTAAGATCAAAAATCAATAAATGGAACCTCATGAAACTGGAAAACTTCTGTAAAGCAAAGGACACTGTTATCAGAATAAAATGACAGCCTACAGATTTGGAAAGGATCTTCACCAACCCTGTATGTGACAGAGAGCTAATATCCAGAGTATATTAAGACCTCAAGAACTTAAGCAATAATAAATCAAGTAATCCAATTAAAAATGGGGAAGGAAGCTAAACAGAGAATTTTCAGAGGAATATAGAATGGCAGAGAAACACTTAAAGAAATGTTCAATGTCTTTATTCATCAGGGAAATGCAAATCAAAATGACCCTGAGATTTCACCTTAGACCCATTAGAATGGCTAAGATCAAAAGCTCAAGTGTCAGCACATGCTGGAGAGGATGTAGAGAAAGTGGAACCTCCTCCACTGCTGCTACATATTGTAAAGTTGAACAACCACTTTGGAAGTCAATCTGGTGCTTTCTCAGACAGTTAGGACTAGCACTTCCTCAAGATCCAGCTATATCTCTACTAGGCATGTATCCAAAACATGCTCAAGTATACAACAAAGACATTTGCTCAACCATGTTTGTAGCAGCTTTATTTGTAATAGCCAGAAGTTGGAAACAACCCAGATTTCCTTCATTTGAGTAATGGAAACAGAAATTGTGGTTCTACGGAATTGTGGTTCTACGGAAACATCTACGGAATGGAATATTACTCAGCAATAAAAAACAAGGAGATCATGAAATTTGCAGGTAAATGGTAGGAACTAGAAAAGATTATCCTGAGTGAGCTGTCCCAGAAGTAGAAAGACACACTTATACTCACTCATAAGTGGATATTAGACATATAATTTAGGATAATCATACTAAAATTTGTACACCTAAAGAAACTAATCAAGAAGGAGGACTCTGGCTAAGATGCTCTATCCCCATTTAGAAAGGCAAAGAGGATGGACATCAGAAGAGGGAGAAAACACAGAACAGGAGAGGAGCCTACCAGAGGGCCTACAGAGGGCCTCTGAAAAACTTTACTTTGCAGGGTATTAAAGCAGATGCTGAGACTAATAGACAAACTTTGGGCAGAGTGCAGGGAATCTTATGAAAGAAGTGGGAAATGGTAAGACCTGGAAAGGACAGATGCTCCACAAGGACCAAGTATATCTGGGCACAGTGGTCTTTTCTGAGACTGATTCTCTAACCAATGACCATGCATGGAGATAATAGAACCCCTGCACAGATGTAGCCCACAGCAGTTCAGTGTCCAATTGGGTTACATAGTAATGGGAACAGGGACTGTCTCTGACATGCACTGATTGGTCTGTTCTTTTCTCCCCCTTTTTTATTTTGTTTGAACAGTAAGCTTCCTACTGTCAATACAGCATTATGCCAGAAAGCCAATGTCTGAGCCTGGTGGAAGGCAATGCTTCAGCCGTTGCCCGTCATTGGAGCAACCTCCTCACTGCGAGGCTGTCCTGTCTTAGGTCGGTGAAGACTTATTTGCACTCTTCACTGAC
This sequence comes from Meriones unguiculatus, assembly GCF_030254825.1. NCBI lineage: Eukaryota > Metazoa > Chordata > Mammalia > Rodentia > Muridae > Meriones > Meriones unguiculatus. The sequence continues at coordinate 5,487,215 of NC_083367.1, forward strand.
TTTGTCACTGACTTTCCAGATCGTTTGGCAAGAGAAAAATTGTGATTTACACCCATCCCCGTGCAATGGGAAACAGATCCCCAGGGAGTGCAAGGGCTGTAAATCCAGATTGTGGCATGTGTTTGCAAAGACAGAGGCAACCTTGTCAAACATTAATTTTTCAGCATGGATAAGCAAATATCGGGGGAGGTGCCTTGCTCCAGAGCAGCTAGCGCCTGTACAATCACCATCTTGTCACATTTTTGTTGGGTTTTGAGTTTGCAGAACAACCAGAGGACAAATATTAAACCACAGCACAGGGCAGCGCCAAACATCCCAACGCCCACCCATTCCTTAAAATAGGAAAAGGCGGAAGAAACCCAGGATAATAAGCCATCTGTGAGCGATAAATCCACTCGAGTAGAATTAATAGTCGCCACCGCCGCCCTTAGCTCTTCGTTTCTTCAAATCCTTCTGACCAATTTCCTGCAAGATATAGGGACAATTTCCTGGACAAATTAGCGGCTCGGGTAAGATTTTCATATTGTACACTGGTAATACAGAGTGCTCCTATTTTTCTTTCACACCCTAATTGAGCCAATTGAGATAAAATATCTATTCTTTCTTCCACAAGATCCAGACGCTGGTTAAGAACCATCAATCCGCCTTTTAATTGTGCGCTAGCAGATGCATTTATGGCTTCAGCCACACCTGCCATTGCCAAGCCGACTGCAGTCAGCGATGGCAGTAACAACGGCTGTGGTGATGCCAAAATCTTTCTTCTGTCTAAACAGGGAGAGGGTGGATGGAGTCTCCACTGGACGTCTCTCACTGAGCGGCATTGACTAGCTTTATGATATCCTTTGCCACAATGTTTGCAGAGGGTCGGTGTTTCCCCCCTCCTATTTGAATTTTTGCAATCTTTTTTAAAATGTCCAGGTTTGCCACAGTTATAGCAAGTCCTCTGGTTGGTCTTACCATCTGGACGTTTTTGAGATTGGAGGATAGCAGCCGCTAGTCCCGCATTGGTAAGCGGTCCTCCGAGGTCTCTGCACACTCTGAGCCAATCTTGTAATCCCTTGTTCTTTCTGGGGGCTATGGCTGCCCTACATTCTTGAGTAGCTTGTTCAAATATCAGCTGTTCAATAAAAGGTTCAACTTGTTCTATATCTCCAAAAATGCGCCCTGCGGCCTCCGTCATTCTGGCCACAAAACCTGAAAATGACTCTTGAGGTCCTTGTACAATCTTTGTAAGCTGCCTATTGGCCTCTCCTTTACGAGATAACGCCTTCCAGGCCTTAATGGCCGTTTGAGAAATTTGAACATAAGCTCCCCAATGATAATTTGTTTGGTCTGCGGTAAAGCGTCCTTGGCCTGTCAACAGATCAAAGGTCCAATCTCTCTGTTCAGGGGTAAGAGCATAGGCATTTGCTCCAGCTTGTGTTTGGGCAGCCTCAAACCAGAGGGCTCTCCATTCCATGCATTGACCCATATTTGGGAGGGCGGCCTTTGCCACCATTGGCCAATCAACAGGAGTTAACGCATTATTGGCAAGTCTATCTAATTGCACCAAAGTAAAATTTGCATTAACTCCATATTTGCGGACTGATTCAGCCAATTCTTTTAATTGATTGTAATCTACGGGCACATGCATTCTTCCTCCATTTTCTGTTTTGAAAACAGGAAAGGTCATTTGAATCTTTTTTCTAACCTTATCTGGCACAAAAGAAAAATTTGGAGATCGTGCCTCGTAAGGCGGAGGTGCAGTAGGCACTGTTCGAGGATGAGAGGTGCGAGGGAGTTTTTTATTTATCCCTCGCTCATCTGGATAGTATCTCTCCTCCTCATATTTGGCCGCTTCTTCATCTAGTTCAGCCTCCTCCTCTGAATCAAGAGTCTCTGCGTCAGAGGTACTGGGGCTGGAGCTCTCAGAACTGTCGAGGTTCAGTGCTTTTAGCTCCTTTACAGGATAGAGTCCATGTGGTCTTTCCTCTAGAGGATTAGACGGGGGGGGGGGGGGCTGGACTCTTTAGGGGGTTGCACTCCTTTTTTTGGAGGGTCCTTAGCTTTTTTGTTTTTATGGGTATCCTTTTTCTTGCGCGCACCCAACCTCTCACTGTTTTCGGTTTCTGACATGCTGTCCTGAACTTCCTCGAGGGCGACCTGTCCTTCATCAACCGCCCTTTTGCAATTATCATCTTCTAAGCAGTTCTTAACAAGTTTCCAGATTGCCTTGGTGCCCAATCTCAAGTCATTGTTCGCTAGGTGGCGATCAAGATCTTTGCCTAACTTATTCCATGATGCAACTGTGAGGGACCCTGAACATGCGTACCAGGGAGCCACCCGATCCGCCTCTTTTACAAAGTTCTTAAGGGTTCTGTGTGCTATGTTAATGTCCCGTTGTTTTAAGACTGCCCCGAGTGTGGTTACAACCGATTGCGTGAATCCCATGGCGGTTGCAGCTTATTTACGTCTGCCTTATGGCAACCGAGTAAAACGAAAGTAAAATTACCGTGCCGGCGGCTTATCTACATCCGTCTTATAGGCTGCGTTCTACCCACTCTGAGAGGCTTCTCTGCTGCTCCTTTATCTACAGGAGACTTATAACAGGGTTTTAGGAGGTCTTGCCGCTCATGTACCTTGGTCTTATAGACACCCTCCAAATTTAACAATAACCACCGCGAAAACAAATGAACAAGAGAAGTGCCACCATAACAGTAAATATCACAGCAAGGATCGGCCCCAAAATTTCAGAGACATGCATACCTCTCCGAACTTACCTTTCCCTGCAGTTCTGAATCCTCCTTGAAATCAAGGGGTCTCCGAAGGTGCTGACGATGTTGTGGTCAATATTCCCGGGTTTCGGCACCAGATGTGGCTCGTGCTATCATCTCGCCAGCAAGAACGACGCAGCACACACAGGATCCTTCTGCAGTAAAGCTTTAATGCATCTTGAGAAGGCGAGCATAAGCTTACAGCAAGTAGAAACGGAGACCCCAAATGGCAGATACCCATCCCTTATATAGGAAACTGTCCTCCGCCTAGGATGTGTCAGTCCCTGATTGGCTGTTGCTCATTAGGCGAGATGAGGACCCGGGCTGGGCTCCTGACGACGGTTGCCCAACGGTCATAATGGTCATAACGGTTTACCAGTTTTGAGAGCGGAAACCAAACCCCGGCTCTCCACACTCATACACTTAAGTGCCACCCTATGCCATTTACAAGCTCTAGAACCCTCTCCCTCCAGGCACACTGCCTTGCACACCCCGCACTTCTGCATATAGCTGAAACAACCACATCCACTCTAAAACCAGTGAACCTCTCTCACCTTCCTGAAGAATACTCCAGAAACCAGAGACAGATGGACTGAGTCTGAGGTACAGACTCCAGGAACAAACAGCAAGTGTTACAGATAAGCAGATGGCTAGAGGTTGGCATAAGAACACATCCAACAAAAATCAGGACATTATGGCTTCACCAGCAACCCCCAAGATAATGGATATTTTAATTCAACAGAAACACAAGAAAATTAAAATTTAAAGCTATACTTATCCAGTTATTAGAGGCACATAAAGAGAAAATGAACAAACCTCTCAAAGAAACATAGGCAAATACACCCCAAATAATGAGGAACAGGTAGAAGCACAAGTAGAGGCATAATTGGTGGCATATAGAGTGGAGACCAAAAAATAAAAAAATAAAATAAAAATAAAAGCCATTATGGAAAGGCACGAATCCACATTCAATCAGATAAAGGAAATGGTGGAAGACATGAAAACAGAATTAGAATCAATAAAGAAAACACAAACGGAGAAAACCCTGGAGCTGGAGAACTTAGAGAAAAGATCACATTGGGAAACAGAAAGATAAGCTTCACGAATAGAATACAAAAGATGGAAGAGAGAATCTCAGGTGCTGAAGATACAATTGCAGAAATTGATACATCTCTCAAAAATAAGTAAAATTGGAAAAGTTCCAAATACAAAATATTCAAGAAATCAAATATGCCATGAAAAGATGAAATCTAGGATAATAGGAATATATGAAAAAGGAGATTCTAGACTCCAAAGTCCAGAAAATCATAAAGAAAATTTTGCTAACTTACAGAAAGAGATGTTCATAAACATACATGAGGCCTACAGAACACCAAATTGGCTAGACCAGACAAGAAACTGCTCGTGTCATATAATAATCAAAACACAAAATCTGTAGAACAAAGAAAAGATATTAAAAGCAGCAAGGGAAAAGGCCAAGTAGCATATGTTGTCAGAATCACACCAGACTTCTCAACAGAAACTATGAAAGCCAGAAGGGCCTAGGCAGATGTCATACAGACTGTAAGAGACCACAGATGCCAGACTATTATACCCAGCAAAGTTTTCAATCAACATAAATGGAGAAAACAAAATATTCTATGACAAAACTAAACTTAATATCTACATAGCACCAGCCTTACAGAAGATAATAGAAGGAAAACTACAATCAAAGACATCAACTATACCCAAGAAAACACAGGATATAGATAACTTCACAACAAAGAATTTAAACAAGCATTGAAACACAGTAACACCACCAACTCCACAATAAAAGGAGCTAACATTTATTGGTTACTATTATCTACCAACATCAATGGACTCAACATCCTATAGAAAGATACAGAATAACAGAATAGTTGCTGAAACAGGATCCAACATTCTGTTGCATCAAAACACACACACACACACACACACACACACACACACACACACACACGCACACACACACCCCTCTGAGTAACACCTCTGAGCAACAAAGATAAACACTACCTAGAGTAACAGGCTGGAAAATGTTTTTCAAGCAAACAGACCCAGAAAACAAGCTGGAGTTGCTATCCTAATATCTAATAAAATAAACTTTCAACCAAAATTAAGCAAAAAAGATGAGGGGGGGCATTTCAATATCATCAAAGAAAAAATCTACCAGAAGTACATCACAGTCCTGAATATATATGCCCCAAATATAAGAGCACCTGCATTTGTAAATGAAACATTATTAAAGCTTGAATCACACATAAATCCCCACCTTAATAGTGGGAGACTTCAACTTTACACTCTTACCAAGGGACAGATCTCCTAGACAGAAGGTAAATAGGGAAATATTGACACTTACAGAGACTTACAGAGGTCCTAATTCAAATTGATGTAATAGATGTCTACAGATATATTCACCCAATATCAAAAGACTATACATTCTTTTCAGCACATAACAGAACCTTCTCAAAAACTGACCATATAGTTGGCCACAGTCACCTTGATACCTAAACCACACAAAGAACCAACAACAAAGACCACTTCGGACCTAACTCTCTTATGAACATTGATGCAAAATGCTCAATAAAATACTTATAAACCGAATCCAAAAACACATAAAAGATTTCATTCACCATGACCAAGTAGGCTTCTTCCCAGGCATGCAGGGATGGTTCAATGTACAGAAAACCATCAATGTAATCCACCATATAAACAAATTGAAGGAGAAAAACCTCATGATCAATGATCATTTCATTAGATGCCAAAAAAGCATTTGACAAAATACAACAGCCATTCATGTTTAAAGGCTTGGAGAGATCAGGGCTACAAGGCACATACCTAAAGATAGTAAAGGCAATATACAGCAAGCCTATAGCCAACATCAAACTAAACTAAATGGAGAGAAATTTAAATCAATCCCACAGAAATCAGGGACAACGTAAGGCTGCTCACTCTCTTCATATATCTTCAACATAGTACTTGAAGTCCTAGCTAGAGCAATAACACAACTAAAGGAGATCAAGGGGACACAAATTGGAAAGGAAGAAGCCAAAGTATCACTATTTGCAGATGATAGTATATATGAGAGACCCCAAAAATTCAACCAGAGAACTCCTTCAGCTGATAAACACCTTCAGTAAAGTGGCTGGATAAAAAATTAACTCAAAAAATCAGAAGCCCTCCTGTATACCAAAGACAAAAGGGCTAAGAGAGAAATTAGGGAAACAACACTCTTGACAATAGCCCTAAAAACATAAAGTACCTTGGTGTGACTCTAACCAAGAATATGAAAGATCTATTTGAAAATAAACTTCAAGTCTCTGAAAAAAGAAATAGAAGAATATATCAGAAGATGGAAAGATCTACCATGATCACGGACTGATAGGATAAACAGTGAAAATGCCTATCCTGCCAAAAACAATCTATAGATTCAATGCAATTCCTATCAAAATACCAACACAATTCTTTACAGACCTTGCAAGAACAATTCTCAATTTTAAAGAGAAAAACAAAACAAAACCCAGAATTGCTAAAACAATCCTGTACAAAAATAGATCATCTGGAGGTATCTTAGTCCCTGATCTCAAGCTGTACTACAGAGCAATAGTAATAAAAACTACATGGTATTGGCATAGAAACAGATAAGTGGATAAACGGAATTGAATAGAAGACCCAGAAAAAAAATCCCACAAACCTATTGATACTTGATCTTGATTTTTTACAAAGAAGCCAAAGCTATCCAATGGAAAAAAGACAGCATCTTCAACAAACGGTGCTGGTCTAACTGGATGTCTACATGTAGAAAAATGCAAATCAATTTGTATTTATCACCCTGCAAAAAACTAAAGTCCACGTGGATCAAAAACCTCAACAAACAACCAGATACACTAAAGCTCTTAGAAGAAAAATTGAAGAAGAGCCTTGAAGTCATTGATACAGGAGACAACTTCGTGAACAGAATACCAGCAACACAGGTTCTAATATCAAAAACCAATAAATGGACCTCATGAAAATGAAAGTCTTCTGTAAAGCAAAGGACACTGTCATCAGAACAAACGACAGCCTATGGAATGGGAAAGAATCTTCACCAACCCTATATCTGACAGAGGGCTAATATCCAGAATACATAAAAATTAAAGAATTCAAACAGCAGAAAATCAAGTTACTCAATTAAAATTGGGGTACAGAGCTAAACAGAAAATTCTCAATAGAGGAATATAGAATGGCAGAGAAATACTTAAAAGCTCAGTGTTCAAGAAGGATCCCCAGTAATAGGAACAGGAACTTTCTCTGACATGAACTCATGGGCTGGCTGTTTTATCACCTCCATCTGAGGGGGGAGCAGCCTTACCAGTCCACAGAGGAAGACAATGAAGCCAGTCCTGATAAGACCTGATAGACTAGGGTAAGATGAAAGGGGAAGAGGACCTTCCCTATTAATGCACTGGGGAGGAGCATAGAAGAAGAGGGAGGTAGGGTAGGGTTGGGAGGGGATGGGAGAGAGGGCTATAAAGTGAATAAACTGCAATTAATAAAAATAAAATAAATATTTAAAAAGAAAAAGAAGAAAAAAGAAATGTTCAACATCCCTAGTCATCAGGGAAATGCGAGTCAAAATAACCCTGCGATTTCACTTTACATCCATCAGAATGGCTGTTATCAAAATTACAGTTGAGAATACATGCTAGAGAGGATGCAGAGAAAGGAGAATCCTTCACTCTGGAAATCAATCTAGTGCTTTCTCAGACAACTAGGAATAGCGCGTCCTCAAGATCCAGCCATACCAAATCTAGGCATATATCCAAAAGAGGCTCAAGTACACAATAAGGATATTTGCTCAACCATGTTGGTAACAACTTTATTTGTAATAGCCAGAAGCTGGAAACAGACCAGATGCCCCTCAACTGAAGAATGGATGCAGAAATACACAATAGAGTATTACTCTGCAATGAAAAATAAGGAAATCATGAAATTTGCAGGTATATGGTGGGACCTGGAAAGGATCATCCTGAGTGAGCTGTCCCAGAAGCAGAAAGACACACAAGGGATATACTCACTTATTCGTGGATATTAAACATACAATATAGGATAAACATACTAAAATCTGTACACCTAAAGAAGCTAAGCAAGTGGGAGGATGCTGGGTAAGATGATCAATCTTTATGCAGAAAGGCAAATAGGATGGACATCGTAAGAGGGAGAAAACAGGCAACAGAACAGGAGCCTATCACAGAAGGCCTCTGAAGAATTCTACCCAGCAAGATATTGAAGTAGATGCTGAGGTTCATAGCCAAACTTTGGGCAGAGAACAGGGAATCTTATGTAAGAAGTCATAGACAGGAAGACGAAGGGACAGGAGCTCTACAAGGAGAGTAGCAGATCAAAAACTTCTGGGCCAAGGGGTATTTTCTGAGACTGATACTCCAACCAAAGACCATGCATGGAGATAACCTAAAACCCATTGAATCCCTGTACAGATGAAGGCCATGATAGCTTACTGTCTACGTGGGTTCCCTAGTAATGGTAATAAGAAGTGTCTCTGACATGAACTTAGTGGCTGGCACTTTGATCACCTCCCCTCATGGGCGAGCAGCCTTAACAGGCCACAAAGGAAAACAATGCAGGCAGTCCTGATGAGACTTGGTAGGCTAGGGTCAGAGGGAAGGAGAGGAGGTCCTCCCCTCTCAGTGGACTTGGGGAGGGTCATAGGTGGAGATTAAGGATGGTGGGATTGGTTGGGGATGAGCAATGGGGCTACAAAGTGAATAAATTATAATTTATAAAAATATAAATAAGAGATTAGAAACCATCATGAAACTGGAGACATGATTTACAGCAGGTCATTAATGCTGGAAAAAGTACAAAGTCCAGGTGAACATGGGTTTGTACCTTTGTGAATTCTGTTTTTTACCCCCTTTTTCTTTACTTTCACTAAGGAAATGAGGGTTGCTGTAGTCTGAGCTTTCTTCTCAAAGTTACAAAATATGACAAGGTACAGTCTTTCTCACACTCAGTGATTTCTGCTGTAAGCCATACGACTGGCAATAATTTCACTAAGAATGTCTGCTAGTTCGGATACTGGGGATTTTCAAGAAATTTTTAAGCATGGACTTACAGCTATTGTGTCTTAATTTAAAATGGTGAATTACTCCTATGATGAAGATCTTGAAGAGCTATGTCTTGCATGTGGCGATAAAGTACCTGGGTATCACTAAGGTCTCCTCACCTATGAAAGCTGCAAGGGTTTTTTTAAGCGAACAGTCCAAAACAATGAAAGGAACACATGTATAGAAAACCAGAATTGCCAAATTGACAAAACAGAGAGAAATCGATGTCCCTACTGTGGATTCTAGAAATATCTAAGTGTTGGAATGAAGCTAGAAGTGGTAAGAGCGGACCACATGAGAGGAGGCAGAAATAAAAAAGTTTGGGCCAATGTGCAAGAGAGACAGGGCCCTAAAGCAACAGAAGAAAGCCCTCTTTTGAGCCAACGGTTTTAAGTTGGAATCCATGTCTCAGTTGATCCAAGCAATTCCCTCTGACCTGAACATCTCCTCTGCAATTCAGAACATTCAATCTGCCTCCAAAGGCCTACCTCTGAACCATACTGCCTTGCCTCCCACAGACTAATACAGAAGTCCCTTTGTCACATATACCATTAGCATGACAATGCCACCTCATGGTGGCCTGCAAGGTTAGCAACCATATGGTCACTTTCCTATTCAGGCCATCAAGTCTGAGTACCCAGATCTCTACCCCAGCTCACCTGAGTCAATGATGGGCTACCCCAACATGGATGATTATCAGACAAGCTCCCCAGCAGGCATCCCACACCTAATACTGGAACTTTTGAAGTGTGAACCAGATGAGCCTCAAGTTCAAGCAAAAATGATGGCTTACTTACAGCAAGAGCAGGCTAACTGAAGCAAGCACGAAAACCTGAACACATTTGGGCCTATGTGCAAATGGCTGACAGGACCCTCTTCTCCATTGTTGAATGGGCCAGAAGTAGTATTTTCTTCAGAGAACATGACCAAATGAAGCTGCTTCAGAACTGCTTGAGTGAGCTGTTGATCCTCCATCACATTTACTGAAAGTGGTACATGGGAAGGAAGGGTCCATCTTCCTGGTTACCGGGCAATATCTGGACTATTCCGTCATAACCTAGCAAGGTGGAGCCATGCTCAATAACCTCGTGAGTCATGCCCAGGAACTGGTGGTGAGGCTCCCTTGGCTACAGATTGATCAGCGAGAACTTGTGTGTCTGAAGTTCCTAGTACTGTTCAGCTTAGAAGTTAAGAATCTTGAGAACTTCCAGCTGGTAGAAGGGATCCAGGAACAGGTGAACGCAGCCCTGATGTTGGGTTTGCAACTACCTGCAACATGCTGAGAAATCAGGACAGCTACTTCTTCGACTACCAGAAATCCAGGCAATCAACATGCAAGCAGAAAAATACCTCTACTACAAGCACCTGAATGGGGATGTGCCCTATAATAACCTGCTCACTGAAATGCTGCATGCAAAAAGAGCCTAAGTTAGCATCCCTAGAAGCTTGTTCTAGCAAGAGAAACTGGAGGGAGAAGAGGAGAAAGACACAATACTCTGAACTGCTCCAAGCAATGCCAATTACAAACTGGTTTTAAACACTGAATTTTAAAAAGCATAATAATCAAATAATTAGTAGCAAGTAAATGATATATCAGGGTATTTGTACTGCAAACTGTGAATCAAAGGCTGCATATCCCAACAGATTCAAATGAAAGACATTGCAATAGGGTGGGTTGAACTCACAGATGAAGTCCAATACACATCAGAATAAAAATAGATGGAACAATTCTTGTATATTTAAACTGATCTGTTATTGAGAAATTCAGTAATTGATCTGTGTTATTAATTGGACTTGTCCAGAATTCCTCCTTGGTGAAGGAACAACTCTCAGGAATACTCAGGCTGTGCCATGGCAGGCCCTTTTCCTCCCAGAAGGCCTTCTGACTTGTGAGCCCTAAAGATATATTAAGGACTTGTGTTCAGCCACAACCAGTAATAGCTCCACTAAATCATGAATTCTGAGTGTCTGTGTCTTGGACCTGCCAACAGCTAATAAGAACAATGTATAAATATGTCAGATTGCCATTTTAAATATGTTCTGAAGTTTGTTTTGTCTTGTGTTTGTAATTGAAAAAAAGCTGACAGCATCCCTTTTCTATATAAACATTAGTTAATATCAAGGGAAATCAAATTTAAGCAAGCACTTCCAACTAGCAAGTTAGATCTTATTTCTACTATTGTTCATGAAATGAGGCTTTGGCATGATTAGGTTTCATAAGAATTTTTGGCCAAGATGCTTGTTATTACACATCTGTCTGTTTAGTCATCAAGATTTGTAGTTCCCTCAAAAATAAAACACTAAACATCTTTTGCTAAATGTCCAGTAGTCACTGGCTAAGGAGACTAAAGTCAAAGCATGTTAAACAATGCCAAATGAAAGAAAAGTTGAGATGCCAAGGTGATTGACTTGAGGTTCACTGTATTGCAATTGAGCATCTCCTATCTAAACTTGGGGTACAAAAGCAATGAGTTTGCATATGGCCTGCAAAGACAAAAAAGTCAATCTCCTGCCACGGAGAATGGAAGAAAGTGAAACTGGCCTCTAAGTCATAGACCAAATCTGCTGTAGAACAAAATACTGTACGACAGAGATGGCAAAGTCTTTAAACAATACTGTCAGTATTAGCATCTGATGCCACAGGTATGGAACCCTTGCCTTATTTCCTGGTCCTAAAAGGGAGCTGTGCAGATGTGAATCAACATTTGTTTTATTAATACTTTAAAGTCAAACAAAAACAAATATAAATAAAATTTTAATAAGTGAAAACAAAAATCAAGGAAATCATGACATTTGCTGGCAAATGGTGGGAACTAGAGAATATCATCCTGAGTGAGTTATTCCAGAAGCAGGAAGATACACATGATATATACTCACTTTTAAGTGGATATTAGACATATAATATAGGATAATCATACTAAAATTTTTACACCTAAAGAAGTTAATCAAGAAGGAGGACCCTGGGTAAGATACTCAATTTTCATCAGAAAGGCAAACGGGATGGATATTGGAAGAAGGAGAAAACAGGGAACAGGACAGGAGCCTACCACAGAGGAGCTCTGAATTACTCTACCCAGCAGGGTATCAAAGCAGATGCTGAGACTCATAGACAAACTTTGGGCAGAGTTCAGGGAATCTTATGTAAGCAGGGGGAGATAGAAAGACCTGGACGGGACATGAACTCCACAAGAAGAGCAACAGAAACTAAAAAAATCTCAGCACAGATATCTTTCCTGAGACTGATAGTCCAATTAAGGATCATTCATGGACACAACCTAGAACCCCTGCACAGATGTAGCTATGATATCTCAGTGTTCAAGAAGGCTCCCTAGTAATGGGAACAGGTAAAATCTTTGAAATGAACTCAGTGGCTGGTTCTTTGATCACCTTCCTCTTATGGGGGAAGCAGCCTTACCAGGCTACAGAAGACAATGGAGCCAGTCCTGATGAGAACTGATAGACTAGGGTAGATGGAAGTAGAGAAGAACCTCCCCTATCAGTGGACTCTGAGAAGGGCATAGGATAAGAAGAGGCAGGAAAGGTATGATTGGTAGAGGACAAGGGAAGAGGCTACAACTGATATACAAAGTGAATAAACTGTAATTAATAAAATAAATAAATACATAAATTAATTAATTAAAAAAGATTATGGGTATTATATTGGAAATCAAATCAAACATGAGGAACCCTCCTATCTCTATCATTATCATGTTGAAAAATCTGTATCAAAGCCTTAGACTTATAATGTGAAGTTGATATTCATGGATGCTACTGACACAACTGTAGTCATATCATTAAGGACACAAAACACCAGAATAGGCTTTAAACTACAAATGTGATCATACCTTTGATTTAATAATCCTGCTTTTGAGAATTTATCATATGAAAACCCTGTAATTTGGAGATGTTTAGAAAACTTAATGCAGAATTATCTATTTCATCAGAAAAGACAAAAAAACACCTAAATAATCCTCTGCACACAGATGGTCTTTTAATGTGGTTGCCGTAACAAACACTAATGAATTGGTGGATTAAACCTCATTTCTCATATTTTTACTCAACTTTGTCACTTGACATGTAACCACTTGTATGAAATGAGAAGGCCAATGTCAAGATGCTGGTCAACTTGGTGTCATAGGAAGCTTCTTTTCCAGTCTTTCAAATGGCTCAATTCAAACTGTGTTTTCATGAAATGAAAAGATGAGAGTAAATACAAGATAATATTCAACACAGACAGCACTACATATAGGTTATCTTGTATTTATTTTTAAGAGGAAACTAACCTAAGAACCTAAGGGATAGAGCTCTACTCTGATACCCCTACCTGACCCTCAGCACCTAAACTGATATCCTATGACTAACTAAAACTCATTAGATTTAAAGTCTGTATTAGTCAAGATTCCCTGGAGAAACAAAACTGATAGAACACACACACGTGCATGGGAAGTTTATATATATATATATATATATATATATATATATATATATATATATATATATTTGTTTGTTTTTTAATATTCTCCATCCCCAAAATGGATTTCTTTTCAAACTCTTTATGCAGAGATGAAAAATAATAGTGACTTAGAAATCTTTGTCTCCTTATTTCTTCAGCATTTAGCTATATGATCATGGTCTGAACTACCTCCTGAAACTATGGAAACCTAAAAACTATGGAAGGAAGTGGTTCTGTCACCCACCTTTATGACACCATTAGTAACTCCTTATAATCTCAGTTAAGAACAACTCATTGTCCATCCTCAGAAAAAGTTACTTAGGGAGATAAAGTGTCCACTAACTTTTAGCTCTATGTGCAACCTTGTTCAACATGAACTGTACTTGAATTATTGTTTTTTAATATTAATTACAGTTTATTTACTTTGTGTCCCAGCTGTAGCCCCCTCCATCATTCCTCCCAATCCCACCTTCCCTCCCTCATCTCCTCCTTGCCCCTCTCTAAGTCCACTAATAGGGGAGGTCCTCCTCCCCTTCCATCTGACCCTAGCTTATCAGGTCCTACCAGGATTGGCTACAATGTCCTCTTCTGTGGCATAGCTGGGCTGCTCCTCCCATGGGGGGCTGGGGAGGTCAAAGAGCTAGCCATGGAGTTCATGCCAGAGACAGTCCCTGTCCCTCTTACTAGGGAAGCCACTTAGATACTGAGCTGCTATGGGCTATTTCTGAACGGGAGTTCTAGGTTATATCCATGCATGGTTCCTGGTATTAGATTACAGGTTATATTCTATTTCAAAAATGGCTGTCATCCAACGGAAATCCAAAAATCCAATAATTGTTTATTCTATGAGGCTAGATGTCTTAGTTGGTCTTCAGTGTATGCTAAAATTTTCAAAAAAAAATTGGTTCCAATATCAGTAAAGGAACTATCTTTTTACTGATAGTGCAAGCAAGGCAATTTGCAAGAGCTTCCTTTTTCTATGTCCTTCATATAGGCTGCTACTAGAAGGTATGGAATTAAAGCTTAGATTTTAGTTAAACTTAAATGTAATCAAGTTAAAAACTAAAAGATCTGAGCCAAGGTGGTTCTGCAGAAACTGATACACCAACCAAGGACAGAGAGGACCTAAACCTCCTGATCAGATGTGGCCAATTGTCAGATCAGTCTCTGTGTAGGTCTCTGAATGATGGGATCAGGGGCTGCCTCTATCATGAAGTCACTTGACTGCTCTCTGATCACTGGCCAGTGATGTTGCAGCCTTGCCAGGTCATGGAGGAAGAGGATCCAAGCAGTCTTGATAAGACTTATCAAGCTATGGGCACATGGGAATAGTGGAGAACTTCCCCTTTCAGTGCGCTAGGGGAAGGTGATGATGGGAAGAGGAAAGAAGGGTGGGACTGGGAGAGTTGAGGGAGGAGGCTTTCCTTTCTTTCTTTCTTTCTTTCTTTCTTTCTTTCTTTCTTTCTTTCTTTCTTTCTTCCTTCCTTCCTTCCTTCCTTCCCCTTCCTTCCTTCCTTCCTTCCTTCCTTCCTTCCTTCCTTCCTTCTTTCTTTCTTTCTTTCTTTCTTTCTTTCTTTCTTTCTTTCTTTCAGCAGTGTCTTCAGCGTTAGGTTCCCATCTTTCACTCAACTCCAGAGTTAACCTAGATTAAATATTAGTCTTTGTTATTAGTCTTTATATCTTTATATATTAGTCTTTATACCTTTCATTTAAAATATATTCTAGGCCTATGTTAGCAGGTGAAACTTGGAAGATGAGCTTTCATGGTCTGGGCTTGCAGAAGTTTAGACTGTATGGAGGCTAGAAGCCTCCAAGCCTAGGCTTAGGGATACTTAAATAGAAACATTCTGGAAACCTTGGATATGGCTCTCATCTCCTCCCTTCATCCAAGGAATTAAAAACAACATTTACATACTACATCTACCTTAAAATCATTAGTGGTTCAGGGAAAACCATGGAAGATTTTAAAAGCAAAACTACCAGAAATTCTGCTCTGAAACAGTTTTTCCTAGAAACGGCTCAATAAACAGATGGATACAATAGAGATGTTAGGGGTAAAATTTCACAAGTTCCCAGCTTTAGACACAGACTTCTTGCTGGGAAAAGGAGACTTATCATCACCCAGGGACATTTTTTTTTTTTTTTTACTGTTTGTCATGCTTAAAATTATATACATACAAACAACAGATCCATATTTACTAAACTCTATTTGTATATATCTGTGCATACATATGCATACATGTGTGCATCAATATTTATGTATCAAATAATAATCATAGGAAAGAGGGTATTAAATTGAAACTGTGATGTCATGAGAGACTTTTATAGGAGAGTAGCTGAGAGGGGTTGGAGGGAGAAAAGAATGGAGAAAATTGTCATAACCCTGGTTTAGTTAAAAACATTAAAAAATAAAAATACAAAATTAGAAGATTTGTTTTTAAAATTTTAATACAAATGTTTTGAAAGATGTAATTAAAAACTTTAAACTTGTCATTCAATCATATTACTTGATTATATTATTTGTAGAAAAAACAGTAATCTATGAAACAATCATCATTTTGACAAAAGTGCATAAATAGATAATATTCTCTTATGAGAAAATGTTTACATTCTGACAACAACTCTTATACATCTACCAACTTCAGAAAGATTGAGAAAAAAACATAAATCACAACTTCAAAAATTAAAAAACTATTTTAAGACATCCTCATAAAGGTAGGGTAAGAAAGACTTTCTTAATTACTGAAAGTATGTGAAATATAAGAGGAAGAGTCATAATAATTTACTATACAGAGTATTAAAATATATCTACCATTTGTAAACCCATAACTTTAGAAGAATCAAAAAGAAAAATTGTACTGGTAATACACATATTTTTTATTAAATTTTTATTTATTATATTAATTACAGTTTATTTATTTTGTATCCCAGTTGTAGCCTTCTTCTTCATTACCTCCCAATCTCATACTCCCTCCCTCACCTCCTCACTGCCCCTCTCTAAGTCCACTGATAGAGGAGGTCTTCCCCACTTCCACCTGAGCCTAGCTTATCAGGTCTCATCAGGACTAGCTGCAATGTCCTCTCATGGCAGGGTTGGGGAAGTCAATGAGCCAGCCACTGAGTTTATGTCAAAGACAGTCCCTGTTCCCCTTACTAGAGAACCCACTTGGATACTGAGCTGCCATGGGCTAACACACACAAAAAAAAATAAGAAGAAATATAATATGCCATTATTACATTGCTGACTATAGATAAGAATAACTCTAAAGGAGTCTTAGAACACACATGAAGAACTCCACTGAAAAAGGAGTGTCCAATAATCAAAAGAGTATATCACAGAAATTCAAACACAAACCATATGATTTCTGTTTCTGGGTGTTACAGAAGAATAAATGAAGTTTATTACCCATTGTTGAGATATAGACCACCAACATTTCATAATCTGTTGACATTATAAATTTGAAACTAACTTGCAATTACCTAGCTGCAAGGAGGCAAGCATCATTTGATAATAACTGCATCATCTACTACTGAGTGAATATCTAAAAATTCTGGCACAGATACTATAGAAATCTGTGGAACACTATAGGCAGTGTTATTATCAAGAATAAAAAAAGAGTCTACACAAAATTTAACAACATTAGAAAAGCATTAATAACTGACAGATCCCGATGTAAAGCTAGTATGATGTATCAATCAAAGGAGTTAATTGTTTAAGATGAAAGAGTCTTAAAAATGATACAAGGGAGAAAAACTAATTTTTGAGCAAAACATAAATAGGCCAGTATAGTGTGCTAATAAATACAAGGCATAGTTAAAATAAAGAGAAACTCATGAAAGAAGAACACATCTAAAAACTTTTAGCAAAATAAACATTTTTTCCTAAAAAATTATGAGTTTCTGATACATCACATGTAATTCATTTTTCTCTAAAGTCTTTAAAAGTAAGGATGAATTTAAATTTGAATATAATTTTGAATTAAACCTAAAATATGGTATCATGTCTAAATAAAAGTGAAACTAAATTGAGACTCTCTTAAGTTAGAAATGTGTTTTGGTACACCAAACTTATGAAATCACAGATGGAAAACACAGGATTGTGATTATAAGTCTAACCCAAAAGCTATAGGACATAGTCACTTTCCAGCCTCACATGTCATACCATACAACACAACCACACCACCAATATCAGTGATCAAAACTCACAACTCAAATATGCCATTATTACATTGCTGATTATAGATAAGAATAACTCTAAAGGAGTCTTAGAACACACATGAAGAACTCCACTGAAAAAGGAGTGTCCAATAATCAAAAGAGTATATCACAGAAATTCAAACACAAACCATATGATTTCTGTTTCTGGGTGTTACAGAAGAATAAATGAAGTTTATTACCCATTGTTGAGATATAGACCACCAACATTTCATAATCTGTTGACATTATAAATTTGAAACTAACTTGCAATTACAAATATATATTAAATTTTATTGAACACAGATTTGGTTTGTATGGTCATAAACTCAAAATATTTAGCCAAATATTCAAAAGTCAAGTATCTTCTACTATACAGCTCCTTCAAAATAGTACAACCCTTTTCCAACATTGCATCATCTGTCAGATTTTCCTTTAATGGTTAATTGCTGTCAAGTTGATTGGAATTAGCAGAACCTAGCTTGGTAATAGACACCCACAGAAGTTTCAGTAGATGAACAATTAAGTGAAAAGACCTATAAGATTGTGGAGTTCCAAGTATATAAAGGTGTACAAGAAGAAGTCTAAGTATTTAGGGTATTAGCATTCCTCTCTCATCCTGTGCATAATACAATAGTAGCCTCTGTCACAGAGTTCTATCACCATACCTTTCACTGATTGCTGTCTTGGATATAAAGGACACTATTTTTAATTTCAAAAGACATGTAATATATACTTTCTCAAATATTTCCTGTTTAGAAAAAATAGTTTGAAAATTAATTAATATTCATTTGATCTTCTAACTAGAAAATAGTCACTATGTTTTTATAGAAAAGATTCAAAAGCTTTAAAAATTCACAAGCAAAACCACTCCCTTTTCTTATTATTTTATATATCTTATTTCTATTTCCATGGAAACAGAAGTTGAAGTTAGAGGCCAGAAGTAGGTCAGAAATCTTTTTTTCTGACTTAGTTTGCTGTCTCCTGAGCTGATAGACTTTGCTAGTATATTATGAGTGGAAAGGAAAAGAACTCAACAATTCAAATCTGGCTACTTGTCAGATTATTCACTAAATGTGCATGAAGAAGAATTTCTTTCTTTCTGCAGAGATGGTTCAATATTAAGATATATTTTCACAGAAAATGAAGGTAGAAATCAAAATGCAGTTTTTAGATTGAACTGCTGTATTTTATTTTAATTGAAGTTCAGGACATGAAAAAGTAAGCAAAAAAATAAACAGTTAAAGAGTTCTGACCTTCTTGCTTCTGTACGTTAACATGAGTTTATTCAGAAATGTAAAGGTAATATTGCAAGTGTATGCCTTCTGAGTTAATTCACATGAACTTCCTATTTAGGCTCACAATTTATCCTTAGGAACAACCTCACCTCTTGCCTTGCCAATAATATTATTATTTCATGCCTCTTCTTTCAGGAACATGCAATAATTCAAGGATGGCATCTTAGTGTTTCAGTAGTTCTTGCACTAACTTAATTAGACATCTTACACTTAGATATTTAAACATTTTTTAGTTTATTTCAATATTCTGTGATTTAATAACATAAAATAAATATATTGGAATAGTTAACTTTTTTCTTTATGGGAGTAACAGTTCACTTGGATAGACTTAACATTTTCAGCATGTTGATATATATCACTGTATGTTTTTCCTAATGATAATTATTCATAAAAACAGAGCTAGATATAGTGTTCTTTTCATACTGAATCCATGGAACTTGCTAAAAAGACAACCTGATGTTCAGGAATGCTTTTAGAATTCTGAGAAATAATTTTAATCTTGATTTTAAACTATAGAAATCATACTGGTACAGGCTTATAGTGTATTTAATAAGTTTTGGTGCTAGGAGCTTCAGATTCTGATGGGTAATACTAAAAATATGTCTATTGCTGCATGCAAATATATAAACTTATTAGGTCTACCAATCTACAATCATTTCTCCAAACTACCTTATTCCCATACACTCATTCCTCAAATACAATTTTTTATCTCACCTTGTTAGACCCATTCAATTATTATTTTATGATTATGTTTCATTACTTTAATGAAACAAATATTCTCAGTCAAAGCAGTAAAAGAAGAGAGGGACACAGAGACTAAGACTAAGGCTGTCTGAGATTTAAATTTTTATTTCTGAGATCAGAATTTCAATACTACAAAGGTTTATTTGAGCATAAACTTACAACACTGAACACCAGGAGCCACTGCATACGTTAAACATATTCCTACCAAATGTGAAGCCAATTCAAAGGTTTTGAATTGAAGGAGAGCTGAACATCTGAGCAACGCAGATTCAGGTTAGCATGGGGAATCCCGAAAAGGTTGGTGCTGTCTCAGGGGAGGTGTACCTTGTCCAGCTGGGGCTATCAAATTGTATTAAAAAGATAGAATGATATTCTAATTGATGAGCATCCTTTTGTGGGAATTAAGCATTGTTTCTTTCAAGGTACTAATTTTTATTTTAAATAGACAGTTTATAAAAAAGAACTCTACATGGGCATTAAATTATTATCAAGAAAAGTTATGAACATACATAGAATTAAAAGACACACTTTTAGTACAATTATGATTTTATTTGTTAGAAATTGTAAAAAGTGAAATGATCCTAATCTAACAATATCACAGATGGTGGATATACCTATGAAGAAAATAGAAATCAAAGAGGAGGACAAGGTATCAGTGTTAAGCAAATGTATGTAAATTGGTTATGCTAAGGGAGTTCAACACTAATGTGTGGTAGAGAGAATAGAGGGATAATAAAAATTCTACAGTGAAAGAAAAAAAAAACAATAATTAATCATTTATATCTTCTGTGGAGTCTTTTTTCTTCTATTATTATTATTATTGTTATTGTTATTATTTACAGTTTATTTATTCACTTTGTATCTCTGCTGTAGCTCCCTTATCTTTTCCCATCCCACCTTTTCTCCCTCTTCCTCTCCTATCTGAAAACATAAATATGTTCCTAATAAATGTGTGTAATCTTAAAAGTGCTTGAGAATGTGTCTTGACCTTTTGTGTGGAGGGACCATAAAAGAAAGTTGGAAATTAAGAGATCTATCAACTGATATTCATAACACAGAATTTCAGAAAGGATATCTGAAATAGAAGCATCATACAAAATAGGATTTCAATATGCTGATGTATGAAGCTTAGGCATTCTAGGGAGAAAACATTTTAAAATATCATGTCTACAATAAAGAAAGATTGGCCCAGTAGGCCTGGAGCCAATAGAGCAAAAAACTAGAGGGAATCTTCTCCACAGAATAAAGATACTATCATTTGAGCTAAGAAGTAGCCCACAGAATGGGAAGACATTATACATTTTTAAGCAACTTATTATAGACTTGAAAAAGAACTCTCATACTGACTTAAAAATCAAACAACCAAATTAAAAATGGGATATGGAACTAAACAGAATTCTCAAGAAATGATTGGGAAAATTCTGAGAAACATTTTTAAAATTTCAACATAATTAGCCATCATAAAAGTGGAAAACAAAATTTCTTCTTAAAAATTTAAAATGATTATGATTGGGTTAATAAATTGATAAGTAGTGGTAATGTGGACATGGAGAAATAAAACACCTTTTTCATTGCTGGTGATTGTGTGAACTGAAAAACATTGTGGAGGTTCCTTAAAAAGTTAAAAATAGATGTATTACAGATCCCACCAGTAACATTATTGATCATTGCAGTGGTTTGAATAAGATTGCCAACCCAGTTGGCAATTGCTTGGTCCCCAGTTAGTGGAATTCTTAGGGAAGGATTAGAGGGTGTGATCAGAGTCTGAGTCATTGTTCTATTGTGGTGAAGAGAAGCCATGAGCACTAAAACTATTACAAGAGAAATCATTTAATTGAGTTTCAGAGGCTTAGTCCATTGTCATCATGGGAGGGAACATGTCAACAGACATGGCAGACATAGTGCTGGAGAAGTAGTTGAGAGCTTCATCCTGCTCCACAAGAGAGAAATACACAGGTTTTGTCATAAACCTCTGAAATTTCCAAGCCCATGCATAATGACACATTTCCTCCAGCAAGACATCATCTTCTAATCACTCCAATCCTTCCAAATAGTTCCTGTCCCTGGTCACTAAGCACCAGTGAAGGTAATTCTCTTTTAAATTAATTTATTTTTTATTAATTGCAGTTTATTCACTTTGTATCCTGTTGTAGCCCCCTCTCTCCTCTCCCAATCTCACCCTTCCTCCCTCTTCTTCTAACATCCCCCCTCCCCCAGTCCACTGATACAGGAGGTCCTCTTTCTCTTTCATCTGACCCTAGTCTATCAAGTCTCATCAATACTGGCTGAATAGTCTTTCTCTGTGGCTGGTAAGGATTCACCCACCTCAGGGGGAGGTGATCAACGAGCCAGCCACTGAGTTGATGTCAGAGACACTTCCTGTTCCCATTACTAGGATACCCACTTGAACACTGAGCTACCATGAGTTACATCTGCGCAGGGGTTCTAGGTTATCTCCATGCATGCTCCTTTGTTGGAGTATCAGTCTCAGAAAAGATTCCTGGGTCTAGATTTTTTGGAGTCTGTTGCTCTCCTTGTGGAGCTCTTGTTCCCTCCAGGTCTTTCTATCTCCATCTTCTTTCATAAGATTCCCTGCACCCTGGTGGGTCATTCTTATTCAAACAAAACCATCCAGGTTGAAGTAGGTGTGAGTGCTCAGCTACTTCTCTAGCACAGTACCTGTTGACTGACACACCCACCAGCATGAGTATAAAACTGCTCTGAAACTGTAAACAAGCTCCCAATTAAATCCTTTATCTTTTAAGTTGTGTTGGCCACAGTGTCTCTTTGGAGCAATGGAATAGTAACTAAGACAGACAAATTTAAAAAATAGATTGATATACTATTTTATAGATACCTGCCTATCTATATATATTGCTGCTCTATTCACAATAAACAGTAAATAGACATGACTTAAATGTCCATATACTGATGCACAGATAATGAAAATGAGGTAGTTTTATTATTGAGCCATTAAATAAAATTATAACATCACATAAATGGATAGAGCTGGACATTGTCACTCTGAGTGAGGTAACTCAGACCTAGAAAAACACTTCATATTTTCATTTATTGATGTTAGATTTGAATCCGCAGATATTTGCAGTTCATATGATATATCAATAGAAATCAAAAATTAGTATGTGGTTATAGTGTGGATTTCAAGAAATTCAACATTATATCTCGCCAAAGGGTTAAAAGAAGAGGGGCAGTTCACTGTTGAACCAGTCAGAGTAGAGAAATGAATATAGGGAGAAATAACACTAAACATCTTTCAAAAAAGTACTATGGAAACCTACTATTGTGGAAGATGAGAGAGTCAGAGTAATGTTTTTTTTTTATATTTAATAACCAACTTTAATTGAAATTCAGTAATGATCCTTATAATTACTTACTTCTATTTATCATTCCATAGTTATCAGTTAAGAATTAATATTTTCTGTATAAATCAAAGTCAGGCATATCTTAGGTTCGCGTGTAATTTAAGCAGCAAATTGACAACATCTGGTAATTTAATGCAACATGATATGGCACTGTTTACACACATATACATACATACATACATACATACATATATATATATATGTATGTATGTATATATATATATATATATATATGTATGTATGTATATATATATATATATAAATAAAATGAAAGACCCCCGAAGGTTGTCTTCCGTCAGGGAGACCCCGTACCCAAAGATCAACGAGTCCAGTTGTTTGGATGCAACCAGCAAGAGGCTTTATTGAGTACACGGGTACCTGGGGCGACAAAGTCTCTCGGAAGACTTGCACGCCTCTCGGTTGGGGTGACGGTTTTTATAGGGCTCGGGAGCAGGAAGCGCGGTTACAGAAGCGAGAAGCATAGTTACAGGGGTCTGATTGGGTGGTTTGAACAAAGCCGTAGTTAAGTCACGTACCCAGAACCGGGAAGGCGGGAAGGCAGATTGTGAGCCGAGTCACATACCCGGAACGGGGAAGGCGGGAAAGAATGCAGCGAGGTAGCTCTCCCCTCAGGGAACTTACTGCTATACCGCGCCTACTCTACATAGTGTTAACAATCGCTGCTTATCTTTTGGTCTCTCAATATATATATGTCTCTCTTTATGTCTCTTTCTCTCTACACCAGAGGTAACAAATAAAAAGCTGAAGACAAAGAAAGGGTTACTTCTTTTTGAGTATTGGCCAGTGAGTTCCCATAGACCCTTAAACATCACAGGATGCTGTCAATACTATTGTCTACCTTCTGGAACTTGGAAAGATCATATTGATGAAGATAGCACACAATATCATATACTTAATAATAGAACATAGAGAACATGGAAAAACAAGTTGGAACTGACCTAGAAACTTCATGCCTGCAGGCTAGATTTCTATAGAGCTGGAAGGTGTTATGCATTACCCGAAAAGAAAAGGAGTCATCAATCTTCACAGCTGTAGAAACAGCAACCTACAATTACAACTGTATGGTCAATGGTACAATAGAGGCATGATTATTATGTGAGTAACGAATAAATTTCTGCCTTGTTTTAAGCCCTTCTCTACAAAACAAAGCAGCACTGTCTAGCTAAGACCCTAGTGACTTATTGTTATTCAAATAGGATAATTCATCTCTATCAACTGTCATCAAAGGCTCTTATTTGCAGTAGATAATCATCTACACAGTGATTCATAAAGGGTCAAAGTGCAAAAAGGAAAATGCAGTATAATGATTATCCATAAATGACTCATCTATATCACTATCTCCCCTTCCAGGGTTCAGGCAGCTTTGCATAAAATAGAGCCTATGACCTAGAGAGTGAAGATGGCTACAAAGGAAATATGTCTTCTGGACAACACAGGGTAGCTATATGTAAGAACTTAACAGTGGTTGTGAAAGTATGCACAAGATCTGTGCAAACTCAAGCCAACCAAAATCCTAACAGGAAGAAGGGAGGTGGTCATGAAGTCCAATGCCAATCAAGGAGGTATTGCTAAGTGATAGCTGTCACACTGACTATTATGCTCCAGAAAAGGTAACACATACAAGAATATATAGGCAACAAAAACTGGACATATGTGAATGTAAACAACAACAACAACAACAAAAACAAAAGAAGAACAGAATTGGTAGTGTAGAAAAAGGAGGAGTTGAAGGATAAATATCAAAACACATTGTATAAAATTATCAAAGATTTTGAAAACAAACAAAATATTAAAAGGAAAAGGGCTAAAGGGAATAACTCAGAACAATAAAATCTAGCCATGAGGCAAAAATAAATAAAATGCCCATTACAATTAGACATTATAAAAATAACCCAAAAAGAATGTGTCTCCAGAAAGTTACTTTTCAATTTTGTCTAATACCATACTCAAGGCAAAGAAGATTTTAGCTGGTAAAAGCATTTAATGCCGGTCTAGTGTCCTGAATTTGAAGCAAAGTGTCTGCATTGTGGCAGGAGAAAATGGATTCTCACAAAGATCCACCTGCCTTTGCCTCCTTAGTGCTGAGATTATAGGCATGCACCACCATGCCCAGCTGCAACTTTGTTTTTAAGATCATATTTTTCTACTTTTCATTCTAAAATTATGTAGTGATAGTACTGGAGCAAAAATCATTGTCTGAGGAGACAAGGGTGGTTCAGTGAATTTTTATCTTTTGTTTCCTGAAATGTTGGACTAGGCATTCTTTAGAAGGAGGTGGATTAAGGATTGGACCTGAATACGCAAAACATTTAAGATTCAATATTGTAACACTCTCTATAGCTTAAGGTTTGGTTGTTGGTGTGGGATATGTAGTGAGAACCAGGCCTTGTGCTTAACATTACTTAAATGTCTTTAGGCATAGCACTTACCATTGTTCTAAGTAGAAGGTCCTGTTGATACTGGGATGAGTACCATGGTTATACCTCCAAGGAGTTATGTTCCCACTTTCACAGCCCCATAGGCGCAAATAAGCATGGAGAGATTAGAGCTGGTATTGGTGTTAGTGGAGTAGATTTGTAATAAAACTGCTGTCATTGCAGTGAACAGAAAAATATCTTTTAAAGTTAAAGCAAATGAATCAAAATGCACAGAAATTTATACAGCAATATTTATACACAAGTTTAAATGTGTCATCATTTCTATTTTGCATTTATATGACTGAATTGCCCAGGGCAAGAT
Source organism: Meriones unguiculatus (assembly GCF_030254825.1). NCBI lineage: Eukaryota > Metazoa > Chordata > Mammalia > Rodentia > Muridae > Meriones > Meriones unguiculatus. Next base: position 5,512,922 of record NC_083367.1, read on the forward strand.
AAGCCATTTGATTTTTCTAGTAGTGAAGATAAATTTGTTGAATTCTTCATTTTCATACGCTGACTCCCTGTTAACTCACTGTAAATAGACACTTCTGGCTTGGGCTTTTCTTATTGTGATAATGTTGGCAGTGAACCTAAATAAATTTAACATAAAGAAAACTGTGACTTGATAAGTGAATCTTTAGAATATGTTTGATGAGAAGCTGTCCTTTCTTAGGCAAAAATGAATAATTAGTTCACAAGAGAGGGGGAAGTCAAAGAGTCCCCCAAGAATGTCCATCAAATAACTTTAAAAGTTATTTGTGACTAAAACATTGTTTATGAGAAATGACCACCAATGAGTGATACAAATCCCTTTGGTTTGCTTCTCATTCATAAAACACAAATGATATTTTGTCATGTCTGTGTCACTACTCTGAAAACTGTAAACACTACATGTTGCATACACATGGCTATGTTATTGTTAAGTACAATATATGCTGGCCTATGACATATGATATAAGTAGATTTCTATGACATATGATATAAGTAGATTTAAGTATCAGTTTCTTTCAGGTATTATTAGGTATTATGCTATTGTGATGAGCCATTCTTGTGACATGTGAGAAAGAAACTGAGAAGACAGGAGTAAATGATGAAGGCAGCCTTAAAATAGCACCCAGAAAAAAAGAAGTATCAGAGTAAAGGAAGTTAGGAGATGAGTGGAAACTATTTCAAATCACAATGTGTTTTAATAGGCTTTTCATAAGTAATATGTTGAATTAAGCTTAAATATGAACAAATTTATTTCATTCATGAATTGCTGAAGACATAAATATATCCATAAAATTCAAATGACTTCCACCTGTGTATATAACTGCATTTGTGTAACATCATGTGGCTTAGTAAGGTAGAAAATGTAGTTTACAACCTAATGTAATGTTTTGCAATGTTTTTCTTATAAACAATATTTTCAGAAAAAGAAGTGGGGGAATAAAAAAGAATTTCAAATTGGAAATAGTTAGAAAAAAAGTCCTAGACCAGTAGAGATTAGAATCAGAGACAGAGCAAAGAGGATCATAGTAGCCATGTGAACTGCCTTAAGGAAGAACAAAATCCTGTGATTGCCAAAGGCCAAGAGAGCTAGCGAATGGGGAGATATGGTAGGAGAGCCACATAGATGATCAAAAGGCAGCCACATGCTGAGTCTTTGGCTTCAACAAATCTAAAAGTATCCAGACACTTCATGAGTAGTAGCAAGGCATTTTTTTGTATGTGTGTACAATGAATGTGTTCTCATGCCATTTGCTGGGAAGCAATTTTATATTTCTCTTACTTCACTTTACTTTCTAAACTCAAAAAGTTAACAAAGATACAACTAAAGTGCATAGACTTTCCTCAGACAGAGGATGCTTGAAAATGATCACCATTAAGTAGGCATATTCCAGCAGAAACATTAAAAAAGGCCAATCAGTTTCAAGGATTCATAAATGCAATCAACTTACAAACATTAACTACTTATTAAAAGTCAGTTCTTTAGAAACTGAATCACATGGACACCTTGAAGGTATCAGAATAAGATTCTTGGCAGAATCAACATTTTCACCTAAAGAAGTTAAGAATATTTTTTTTTTAATTTTTATTTTTTAATATTAATCATAGGTTACTTACTTTGTATCTCATCCGTAGCCCCCTCCATCATGCCCTCCCAATCCCACCCTTCCTCCCTCCTCTCCTCCCTGTCCCTTTCCAAGTCCACTGCTAGGAGAGGTCCTCCTCCCCTTCCATCTGACCCTAGCTTATCAGGTATCTTCAGTACTGGCTGCAATGCTCTCTTCTGTGGCATAGCAAGGCTGTTTCTCCCTGGGGGACAGGGGGAGGTAAAGGAGCCACTCCTTGAGTTCATGTCAGAAATAGTTCCTGTTTACATTACTAGGGAAACCCACTTGGATACTGAGCTACCATGGGCTACATCCGAGCAAGGGTTCTAGGTTACATCCATACATGGTCCTTGGTTGGAGAAGCAGTCTCATAGAGGACCTCTGTGCCCTGATATATTTTGTCATTGTGGAGCTCCTGTCCTCTCCCAGTCATATTAAGTCCTCCTTTGATCATATGATTCCCCACACTCTACTGAAGGTTTGGTTATGAGTCTCAGCATCTGCTTTGATATACTGCTACATGGAGTCTTTCAGAGGCCCTCTGTGGTAGGCTCCTGCCTTGTTCCTTGTTTTCTCCTACTTCCCATGTCCATCCAATTTGTCTTTCTAATTGAGGATTGACCATCTTACCCCAGGTCCTCTTTTTTGTTTATCTTTTTTTAGGTGCACATATTTTAGTATATTTATCCTATCTTATAGTACTATCTAAGTGGGTGTATACCATGTGTGTCTTTTTACTCCTAGGATACCTCACTCAGGATGATATTTTCTAGATCCCACCATTTGTCTGCAAATTTTATGACTTCCTTTTTTTTTAATTGCTGAGTAGTATTCCATTGTGTAAAAGTACCACAATTTCTGTACCCATTCCTCAACTGAGGGACTTCTGGATTGTATCCAGGTTCTGGCTATTACAAATAAAGCTGCTACACAATATGGTTGAGCAAATGTCCTTGTTGTGTACATAAGCATCTTTTGGATATATGCTTAGGAGTGGTATAGCAGGATCTTGAGAAAGCATTATTCCTAACTATCTGAGAAAGCAACACATTGATTTCCAGAGCGGTTGTACAAGTTTACATTCTTACCAGCAGTGGAGGAGGGTTCCCAATTCTCCACAACCTCTCCAGCATGTGTTGTCATTTGAGTTTTTAGCTTTTGCCATTCTGACAGGTGTAAGGTGGAATCTCAGGGTTGTTTTGATTTGCATCTCTCTGATGGCTAAAACGCTGAGCATCTCATTAGGTGTTTCTCTGCCATTCTATATTCCTTTACAGAGAATTCTCTGTTTAGCTCCTTACCCCATTTTTTAAATTGGATTGCTTGATTTATTGCTTTTTAATTTCTTATTTCTTTATATATTCTGGATATCAGTCTTATGTCAGATATAGGGATGGTGAAAATCCTTTCCCAGTCTGTAGGCTGTCATGTTGTTCTAATGACAATGTCTTTTGCTTTACAGAAGCTTTTCAGTTTCATGAGGTCCCATTTATTGAATGATTCTCTTAGAGCCTGTGCTGTGGGTGTTCTGTTCAGGAAGTTGTCTCCTGTGCCAATGAGTTCCCAGGTCTTCCCTACTTTTTCTTCTAACCAATTTAGTGTACCTGGTTTTATGTTGAGGTTTTTGATCCACTTGGACTTCAATTTTGTTCAGGGTGATAAATATGGGTCTATTTTCATGTTTCTGCATTTAGACATCCAGTTGGACCAGCACCATTTGTTGAAGATGCTGTCTTTTTTCCATTGAATGGTTTTGGCTTCTTTGTTGAAAATCAAGTATTCATAGGTGTTTGGGTTTATTTCTTCATCTTCTATTCATTTCCATTGATCTAATTTTCAGCTTTTATGCCAATACCATGCAGTTTTTATTACTTTTGCTCTGTAGTATACAGATTGAGACCAGGGATGGAGATAACTCCAGATGATCTGTTGTTGTACAGGATTGTTATGTAAATTCTGGGGTTTTTTGTTTCCCCATATGAAGTTGAGAATTTTTATATCAAGGTCTGTAAAGAATTGTATTGGTATTTTGATGGCCATTGAATTGAATCTGTAGATTGCTTTTGATAGGATGGTCATTTTCACTATGTTAATCCTACCAATTCATGAGCATGGGAGATTTTTCCATCTTCTGATATCTTCTTCAGTTTCTTTCTTCAGAGATTTAAAGTTTTTTTCAAATAGGTCTTTCACCTGCTTGGTTAAAGTCACCCCAAAGTACTTTATGTTATTGGTGGCTATTGTGAACAATGTCATTTCCATGATTTCTTTCTCAACCCTTTTGTCTTTGGTATACAGGAGGGCTTCTGGATATTTTTTTTTAGTTAATTTTGAATCCAGCTACTTTGCTGACAGTGATTATCAGCTGAAGGAGTTCTCTGGTTGAATTTTTGGGTCACTCATGTATACTATCATATCATCTGCAAATAGTGAAACTTTAATCTCTTCCTTTCTGATTTGTATACCCATGATCTCCTTTATTATTTTTTATTTTATTTTTTTTGCTCTAGCAAGGACTTTCAGTACTATGTTGAATAGATATGGAGACAGTGAGCAGCCTTTCCTTGTCCCTGATTTCTGTGGGACTGATTTCCATTGATTTCAATGGATTTCTCTCCATTGAGTTTGATGTTGGCCAAGGCTTGCTGTATAATGCTTTTACTATATTTAGGTATGTGCCTTGTATTCCTGATCACGCCAAGACTTTAAACATGAATGGATGGTGGACTTTGCCAAATGCTTTTTCAACATCTAAGGAGATGATCATGTGGTTTTTCTCTGGTTTCTTTATATATGGTGGATTACATTGATGAATTTCTGTATATTGAACTATCCTTGCATACTTGGGATGAAGCCTACTTGGTCATGGTGAGTGATATCTTTTGTGTGTTCTTGGATTTGGTTTGCAAGTATTTTATTGAGTATTTTTTTGCATCAATGTTTATAAGGAGAGATAGGTCTGAAGTTCTCTTTTTTTGTTAGGTCTTTTTGTGGTTTAGGTATCAAGGGGACTGTGGCTTCATAGAATGAGTTTGATAAAGTTCCTCTGTTTCTATTTTGTGGAATAGTTTGAAGAGAATTTGAGTTAGCACTTCTTTGAAGGTCTGGTAGAATTCTACACTGAAACCATCTGGCCCAGAGCTTTTTTATTAGAAGGGAGATTGTTGATGACTGCTTCTATTTCCTTGGGGGATATAGGGCTATTCAATCATTTACCTGATTTTGACATAATTTTGGTATATGGAATCTATCTAGGAAATTGTCCATTTCTTTTAGATTTTCAAATTTTTTGCCACATAGGCTTTGGTAGTATGACCTGATGATTGTTTGGATTCCCTCAGTGTCTGCAGTTATGTCCCCCTTTTCATTTCTAATTTTGCTGATTTGCATACTGTCTCTCTGCCTTTTAGTCAGTTTAGCTAAGGGTTTGTCTATCTTACTGATTTTCTCAAAGAACCAGCTCTTGGTTTCATTGATTCTTTAAACAGTTTTATTTGTTTCTAATTGATTTATTTCTGCCCTGAGTTTGATTATTTTCAACCATCTGTTCCTTTTTGGTACATCTGCTTCTTTTTTTTTCTAGGGCTTTCAGTTGGGCTATTAAGTTGCTTGTATGAGATGTTACAAATATCTTCTTGAAGGCACTTAGTGCTATGAATTTTTCTCTGAGCACTGCTTTCATTTCGTTCCATAAAATAGGGTACGATGCATCTTCATTTTCATTGAAATCTAGGAAGTCTTTTGCCCTGGCCCGTGGGGCTTCAATGGGGTTCCTAAGGAGGAGATTGGAAGGAATGGGGGGGGGGAAGGGACGAGAAGTGCAAGTCTGTTCATCTGATCAAAGCCTCCGTTTATTAGAAATTTTTACCCAACTTATATAGGGAGAAGGCAGGAAAGGGGGAAGATTAATTTACTGCTGCAGGAGATAGGAACAGTGCTTTCATGGGTTAAATATTGTACCTGCAAGATACCATAAGGATGTTTTCTTAAGATATCTTACAGATGCTCTAACAAACGGATGTCCTCACAATCTATTACCCATGATTTAGGGTCTTAGATAACTCTTTCACTAAATAGCTTTAGGTCTTCATTAAATGACCTTTGCTCTCTACTTGGATTTGGCTTCAGTAACTACCTTTTTCTCCACTCGATAGCTTTGACTTTGGCTTCCATAGATAGCTTTGGCTCTCGGCAGTCTTTAATTTCTTTCTTTCTTTCTTTCTTTCTTTCTTTCTTTCTTTCTTTCTTTCTTTCTTTCTTTCTTTCTTTCGCAGCTGTCATTGAGTAGCAAGTTGTTCATTTCCCATGTGACTGTAGGCTTTATGTTATTTCTGTAGTTGTTGAGGTCCAGCTTTAGTCCATGGTGGTCAGATAGAATACAGGGGATTATTTCAATCTTCTTGTACCTTTTGAGGCTTGCTTCGTGACCAACTATATGGTCTATTTTGGAGATGGTTTCATGAGATGCTGAAAAGAACTATACTCTTTTGAGTTTGGGTGAAAAGTTCTGTAGACATCTATTAGGTCCTTTTGAATTAGGGCCTTTGTAAATGCCTTTATTTCCCTATTTGTCTTCTCTCTAGATGACCTGTCCCTTGGTGAGAGTGGAGTGTTAAAGTGTCTCACTATTAAGGTGTTGGGATCGATGTGTGATTTCAGCTTTAATAATGTTTCCTTTACAAATGTAGGCGCTTTTGTATTTGGGGCATAGATGTTGAGAATTGTGATGTCCTCTTGGTGGATTTTTTTTTTTTTTTTTGATGAGAATGTAGTGCCCATCCTCATCTTTTTTGATTAATTTTGGTTGAAAGTCTATTTTATTAGATAATAGAATTGTTTCCCCAGCCTGTTTTCTGTGTCCATTTGCTTGGAAAACATTTTCCAACCCTTCACTCTAAGGTAGTGTTTATCTTTGTTGCATAAGTGTGTTTCTTGTATACAGCAGAATGTTGGTCCTGTTTCTGCACCCATTCTGATAGTCTGTGTCTTTTTATTGGAGACTTGAGTGCATTGATGTTGATAGACAATAGTGACCAATGAATATTAGTTCCTTTTATTGTGGAGTTGGTGGTCTTGCTGTGATTCATTGCTTGTTTTCTTTTAATTTTTTTAGGGGCATGATCTATATCCTATGTTTTCTTGGGTATAGTTGTTTTCTTTGGATTGGAGTTTTCCTATCTAGTTTCTTTTGTAAGGCTGGTTTGCTGGTTTGCTTAAATTAAGTTTTGTCATGGAATTTTTTGTTTTCTCCATCTATGTTGCTTCAAAGCTTTCCTGGGTATAGTAGTCTGGGATGGCATCTTTGGTCCCTTAAAGTCTGCATGATCTCTGCCCAGGCCCTTCTGGTTTTCATAGTTTCTGATGAGAAGTCTGGTGTGAATCTGATAGGTCTACCTTTAAATGTTACTTGGTCTTTTTTCCTTGCTGGTTTTAATATCTTTTCTTTGTTCTGTATATTTAATGTTTCAACAGTGATGTGACATGAGGATTTTCTTTTCTGGTCTAGTCTGTTTGGTGTTCTGTAGGCCTCTTGTATGTTTATGGACATCTCTTTCTTTATGTTGGGAAAATTTTCTTCTATGATTTTCTTGAACATATTTTCTGGACCTTGGAGACTGGAGTCTTTTTTTTCATGAATTCCTATTATTATTAAAATTTGCCTTTTCATGGCGTCCTTTATCTTGGATGTTTTGAGTTTGAGACTTTTCAGGTTTTACTTTTTCTTTGAGAAAAGTATCAATTTCTGCAAGCATAACTGCAGTGCCAGAGATTCTCTCTTCCCTCTTGTATTCTGTTGGTGATGCTTACTTTTGTGGTTCCTGATCTTTTCTCTAAGTTCTACAGCTCCAGGGTTTTCTCTATTTGTATTTTCTTTATTGATTCTAATTCTATTTTTATATCTTGTACCATTTCCTTCATCCCTTTGCATGTGGCTTCTTGTCTCTGTATGGTGTCCTCTGTTTTTTTGTTTGTTTCTTTTCTATATGCCACTATTTGCATGGCTATTTCTCTGAGAGATTTTTTTTGTTTCCTCTTTATGTATCTCTAATAACTGGATAAGCATATCTTTAAGGTCATTTTCCTGTATTTTCGAAGAATTGGAGTATCCATTGATTTTGGGGGTTGCTGGTGAGTCTATGATTTCCTGATTTTTGTTGGGTGTGTTCTTTTGCTGACTTCTGGCCATTTCTTTATCTGTAACCTTCTCTGTTCTTGGATTCTGCAGTTCAGATTGGTACTGTCTTACTCTGGTGTCTGGAGAATTCTTCAGCGAGATGCAAGAGGTCCAATGGTTTCAGCATGTGCATTGGTGCTTTAGTTGTATCTGTGGGAGGGAAGGCCATTGTCACAGAAGGACAAGGGCATATGCGTGCGAGTGCATGGAGGTTTGCCTTGAGGGACAGGGTGCTAGAGAATGTAGAGGTCTTCAGTGTGAGGAAAAGGCGCCTTGTGTTCACCAAAGGGGGTCCTGGGCACAGTGGTGTTGTAGCCCCTGTACCCGGGAGTCAGCTATGTCTGCAGAACTGGGGTGTCCAGGTGTCTGCCAGGAAGTCCTGTGTGGACTGTACCATGGTTGGGTGCTTGGTGCACCTGGGTGGTTTTACAGGTCCACCACACCACGCACTGCACAGCCACTGAATCAGCCACTGAGGGGCTAAGTCTGCCACTGAAGAACTAAATGTCCTGTACAGTATAGTGAGGCTCTGTAGAGTCGATACAGCTGGCTGCTCTTGGGCATGGGACCCAGGCATTTTACTGTGGTTCTCCGGCTTGGGAAGCAGGTTAGTCTGTCTGCTGAAGCTGTGGTGCTAATATTCCTGCCTCTGCTTTCTTGGTTTTCAGGCAGCACTGGTGTTTGTGCTGTGGCTTGGCTACTCTGAGGGGGAGGGAGGCCCGAAGAAGGAAAGTGCCCCTCTCCAATCCCAGCAAAATTCCTATCTGAGCAATTTCAAAGTTTCAAGTCCTCTGGCTCTCAGAAACCATGTGCACTGATTGCTGCCATCTTGCCCCCTAGATTGCAGAAATTAACAATTGCACATGGAAGATACAATAAGTTACCATAAACAGCCATTTGGGAACTTATTTTCATTCTTGATATGGAATGAAGAAAGACAAAATTGCCTGCATTATGTTATTTAACAGTTTTCACTAATAGCTCAATAATATAACCTGAAATAATATAGAAAACTTTTTTAAAATTAAGGGACTATTAAAACTGCAAAATATGGGTGTGTTATGAAGACATACAAAGAGGAGACAGGTGGATTAAATTTGCTCTTTCTCTGTGCTCTTCATTATTATTTTTCTACCCTATATGAATGGTCATGACAAAGAATTCAGTAATAAGTGATAATGAATAGTACACAATGTGTTATAAACATGCTTTGAAACACAAATATTTATATGAAAAATAAAATGATTAGGTCAAAATTTTGATGTCACTGTTAAAATTCATTTTCATTATCTCATGTAAAAGAATTATAGGAGATTGTGCAGAAACATCACTATTTGTATGTCAATATATAGGGATTCTTCTGTGTATATACACAGATACATATGTGAAATACATATATGTACATATACATATATCACATAATGTGTGATATGTGGTCTCTGTGTTTGTGTGTGTATGTGTGTGTGTGTAAGACCAATACAGACATGTGGCTATGTCATAAAATCTCATAATGTAAGAAAAACACATAATGTGGAATAATTTGATCATACTAATAAAAGTAAAGAATACAGGGAAAGCTCTGGAAAACTATTTGTTAGCTAAATTAATATTAATTTGAAAAGAAAGATAATCCTAGAGTTATGCTACAGTATTTATAAATGTTTTTATTATACTTAGTTACTTCATTTTAATGTGAATATTAAGGGTAATGCAACTTTTCAATTTTTTCAAACAATTAAGTATTTCAATGGGTCATTTCAAGATATTAATATACCTAGGATAAGAAAAATATTAAAATAATATTTAAGAGTTTGAAACAATCAGGGCTAAGTGCAGTTTTTCACTGCTCCTTTCCCTGCTTCATTGTGAATCTGTAACTCTTTATTTTTTAATGTTGTATTGTTTATTTAGGCATACATTTATACACACACACACTATATATATATATGTTTTTGTAGCAACAAATAATGAAGATACTAAGAATTTCAAAGAGTGAAAATGGGGGAATATGGAAGTGTTTAGAGGGAGGAAAGGAAAGGAGAAAATAATAGAATTGTATTATAATGCAATTATAATAAAGTAAAAGTATACCTGTGTGTGTCTGGAAAGGTATCACAACCTTTCACAGGACTGCTCTATGAAGTATAATATTGCACAAGAAAACATCTACACGTGGCTTAATGTCACAAAAGCAAAAAAAAAAAAAGTATTAAAAAAAAGTAGCTCTTGCTTTGGTATTAGTCTTCTTTTTTTTTCAATGCAGTTTATTCAGGAACATTGAACAATCCTCGGACCCCGGGGAAAGCCAGCCCACAGCTTAAATAGCCTCTGGGTAGCCAACCCAGGCGTGCCACGGGGGCAATGCAGATAGGTCCACATACATGGAAGCAAGCCAGATCCTCGGCCTTAGCCAAATGCATCCAGCTCTGTAACAGACAAATTGTGGCCTCTGCTCATTTTCTCTCCCCATTTTAAGAAAACTAATCATATACTGATGGAACACTCTGATTAACTCCCTCCAATGGGCTTACTCATACACCTCAAACTAGCCCATCCTCATTCTTAAGTGTCATCTCCCTATATCTAGAAAAAAAATTATATCTAGAATCCCCACATGCCTCAATTGGCTGGATGTGACATGAAGAATTTCTTTTCTGGTCTAGTCAACTTGGTGTTTTGTAGGCCTCTTTTATTTTTATGGCCATCTCCTTCTTTAAGTTGGGAAAGTCTTCTTTTTCTCCTACTGCTATTATTCTTAGATTTTGTCCTTTCATGGTGTCCTTGATTTCTTGGAAGTTTTGTGTTTGGAACTTTTCTGATTTTATTTTTTCTTTGAGAGATTTGTCAATTTCCGCAAGTGTATCTTCGGCTCCTGAGATCCTTTCTTCCATCTCTTGTATTCTGTTGGTGATGCTTACCTTTGTAGTTCCCGATCTTTTCTCTATGTTCTCCATCTCCTGGTTTTTCTCTATTTGTGTTTTCTTTATTGATTTTAATTCTATTTTCATGTCTTGCACCATTTCCTTCATCTGTTTGAATGTGGAGTCCTGCTTTTCAATGACAGCTTCTATTTTTATGTCCGTTTCCTCTCTATGTTTCACTAATTGTGCCTCTACTTCTTTGGCTATAATTTCCTGTATTTCTATGAGAGCTTTGTTTATTTCTTCTTTATTTGATTTCATTTGTGTGGACATTTCTTTGAGAGCTTTATTCATTTCTTCTTTGTTTGCCTCTACTTTTGTGGTCATTTCTCTGAGAGCTCGATTTGTTTCTTCTTGGTTCATCTCGTTTTTTTTGGCCATTTCTCTGAGGGCTTTGCTCATTTCATCTTTATGGGCCTCTAATAGCTGGAGGAACATAGTTTTGAGGTAGTTTTCTTGTATATCTAGTGAACTGAAGTATCCATTGGTTTGTGGGGTTGCTGGTGAGGTCATTATGTCCTGATTTTTGTTGGGAGTGTTCTTATGTCTGCCTCTAGCCATCTGGTTATTTATAACCCTCACTGTTTGTTCCTTGAGTTTGTAGTTCAGGCTATGATCATCTCTTTCTGTTTTCTGGACTGTTTTTTCAGGAAGATGAGAGAGGTTCACTGGTTTGGGAGTGTGCGTTGTGGTTTCAGTTTTGCCTAAGTAAGGAATGTGATGCTGGCACTATTCGCATGCGCTTTTAGTGGGAGCAGTGTGCATGTGGAGATTTTTTGACTATTGCAGTGGCCTGCAGGCCGCTATTATGCAGTTCTGTCTGAGATCCAGGGATTGTTTGTCTGGATTACACTGGTGGACCCACAAGGCAGAGGCTTCAATGTTGAGGTCGCTATCCCAAGAATCCCTATGATGCCCACACTAGGGGTGTGGGTGGCAGGGATCTCATCTGGTTGCTTCTGTGGAGAGGCCCTGGTCTGGGGCAAACTCTCCCTAGAAGGCTCACGCACTCTCTTGCAGGACCAGTTGGAAAGCACAGGGGTTCCCCTTGCTCTCTACTCTCTGATTTGATGTTGTTGCAGAAATGCGCGGGTAGGCTAACAGTCAGCTCTGTGACACTGTGACTGCAGGACTCAGTGTCCACCTTTCCTGTGTGCTGCCTCTCTGTCCTTTTCCTCTGCCAGGAGGGGTTATGTTGACTGGTCCGGGGGGGGCACCAGTGATAGGACTTGGTGCTAGACCTTATTGTACTGGACCCAGGAGAATCTCAGTACGTGTTGAATGACCACAGTCCCAGATCCCGACCTGAAGTTTGTTTGCTAGGAGCAGCTGGCAGCACTGGGGTCCCGGCACTGTGAAGCCACTGTGCGCCTCTTTATCCTTCTGCTTGACCATGGCAGGGTTATGGTGGCGTTTGGGGGAGTGCCCGAAAGCATTGGGTTTTCTCAGTCCAGATCTCGGGTTGGGGTACAGACAACATGGTCTGTGGCAGATTCTGCTGACGCCTCCTGCCTCCTCCCAAGAGGGAGTAGGGATTTTGAACTGGGCGCACAGCTGCTGTCTGTGCACAGCAGGAGCTCAGTTGTGATGGCGGTGGGTACCTTCGGTCAGGGAGACCTTCCAGGAAAAGACTGGGTGACCCGTGATCAGACTCGCAACTTTGCTTCCCCATGGGGTTCTCTTGAGATTGGGACTCCCAGTCTCAGGCACCCTTGTGCCCACCAATCAGCCTGGGAAAGTGATTGGGACAGGCAGATGTGTGGCACCAGCCCAGAGACCCAAAGCCTGTGTTACCTGGGATCTCTTCCTGGTTCTGGCTGTGCGGCCTGAGAGTGGACTGGAATGATTCCCATGCTGTGGGAGCCTCCCCTCACCTGGGAAACACGATCCTGTAGTTTTAGGGCCCAGAGTTCAGTCTCCTGGTCGCTGCACGGAGAGTGTTGTCCCACTTCTCAGACACAGTGCTCTCCCAGCACCACCATCTTGGCTCCCCCTTCCATTACCTCTGTTATAGACATTGCTTATTTTGTTTAATTTCTGCTTTGTTGACCTGTCTTATGTTGAGAGTGGGGTGTTGAAGTCTCCCACTGTTAATGTGTGGAGATCTATGTGTGGTTTAAGTTTTATCAATATTTCTTTTGTAAATGTGTTTGCCTTTGTATTTGGGGCATAGATGTTCAGGAGTGTGATGTCTTCCTGGTGGAATTTTCCCTTGATGTGTATGAAGTGTCCTTCCCCATCTCTTTTGATTAATATTAGTTGAACATCTATTTTATCAGATATTAGAATGGCTACTCCTACTTTATTCTTGTGTCAATTTGCTTGAAAAGTTGTCTTCCAACCCTTTATCCTCAGGTAATGTCTATCTTTGTGACTTAGGTGTGTTTCTTGTATGCAACAGATTGCTGGGTCTTGTTTTCGCATCCATTCTGTTAGTCTGTGTCTTTTTTTTTTTTGGAGAATTGAGTCCATTGATGTTGAGAGAGATTAATGACCAGTGGTTGTTAGATCCTTTGATTTTGTTGTTGGCTGCGGTCATAAGTTTGTGTGCTTGGTTGCTTTTTGTTTTACTGTAGTGAGGTTAATTAGTTTCTGTGTTTTCTTGAAAGTAGCCAGTTTTATTGGGTTGTATTTTCCCTTCTAGTGTCTTCTGTAACTCTGGATTTGTGCGTAGGTATTGTGGAAATTTGTTTTTGTCATTGAATATTTTGTTTTCTCCGTCTATGAGGACTGAGAGTTTTGCGGGGTATAGTAGCCTGGGCTGACATCTGTGTTCTCTTAGGGTCTGCATGATATCTGTTCAGTCCTTTCTGGCTTTCATAGTCTCTGTTGAAAAGTAAGGTGTGATTCTAATGGATTTGCCATTTTATGTTACTTGGCGTTTTTCCCTTGTAGCTTTTAGTATTTTTTTCTTTGTTCTTTATACTTACTGTTTTGATTATTATGTGGCTGGAGAATTTTCTTTTCTGGTCTAATTTATTCTGTGTTTTGTAGGCCTCTTGTATTCTTATTGGCTTCTTTAAGTTGGGGAAATTTTCTTCAATGATTTTTTTTTTTTAAATATTTTCTTGGACTTGGAGGAGGGAATCTTCTTTTTCCTCTATTCCTATTATTCTTAAGTTTGTCTTTTTATTTTGTCTTGGATTTCTTGGATCGTCTGTGTCAGGGATTTTTTAGATTTAAAATTTTCTTTGACAGATACATCGATTTCTTCCATTGTATCTTCCACACTTGAGATTCTTTCTTCCATCTCTTGTAGTTTATTGGTTATGCTTACTTATGCAGTTCCTGTTTTCTTCCCTGAGTTCTTTCTCTCCACAGTTTCCTTCATTTGTGTTTTCTTTAATTTTTCCAATTCTATCTTCAGATCTTGAGCCATGTTTTTGATTTCTTTCACCTGTCTGACTGTATTTCCTGTTTTTCTTTCAATTCCTTCAGCTGTTTATTTGAACAATCCTCTGTTTCTTTTATTTCTTTCTGTGATTTAAATATTTCCTCTCTAAAGGCCACAAATTATTTGGTTGCAACTTCCTGTATTTCTTCATGGATTGCCATAATCTGTTTTTGTTTATCTTTCTCTATTTCTTTATGAATGGCCATAGTCTGTTTGAGTTTATCTTCCTCTAGGTCTTTAGGCATTTTATTTGTTTCCTCTGTTATCCTCTTTATGAGCATAGATGTTAGGTCATTTTTTTGAATTTCAGTTATGCTGGGATGTCCATGACTACTCGCCCCTGTACAACTGGGTTCTGGAGATGCCATATTTCTCTGTCCTTTTGTTGGTTGAGTTTATATGCTAGCCTCTACCCATTGAGATATCTTAGCTCCTGGGTGTTAGTTTCTGGTGGTTCCTGGAATCATGCGGTAGAGAGAATCCCCTTGGCAGGAGGATGGTTTTTCCTGAAGGAAGCCTCCTCATCTTTTTGGGTATAGTCACTGTGTGGCTGGTGTTTTTCAGGAGTTGCCACAGCTCACCTCAGGCATAGAGACCTGAGTGGTAACTGTGCTCCTTGTTAGTTAAGAGAGCTCTCCTCTCATTGGGAGAAATTCTGGAGACAGCTGCCCTGCTTAAAAAATTAATTGGATTAATTGGATTAAAAAATTAATTCAATTAAAAATTGAGGAACAGAGCTAATCAGAGAATTCTTGATAGAGGAATATGAAATGGCAGAGAAACACTGAAAGAAATTCTCAAACTTATTAGCCATCAGGGAAATGAAAATCAAAATGACCCTGAGATTTCACCTTACGCCTATCAAAATGGCCAAGATGAAAAACCCAAGTGACAACACATCCTGGAGAGACTGTGGAGAAAGGAGAACCCTCCTCCACTGCTGGTAGAAATGTAAACTTGTACAACCACTCTGGAAATCAATCTGGTGTTTTCTCAGACAACTAGGAATAGAGGTTTTTCAAGATCCAGCCATACCACTCCTAGGCATATATCCAAAAGAGGCTCAATTATACAATACGGACATTTTCTCAACCATGTTCGTAGTAGCTTTATTTTTAATAGCCAGAAGCTGGAAACAGCCCAGATGTCTCTCAGTGGAAGAATGAATATAGAAATTGTGGTATATCTACACAATGTAATATTACTTAGCAATGAAAAATAAGGAAATCATGAAATTTGCAGGTAAATGGTGGGAACTGGAAAGGATCATCCTGAGTGAGCTATCCAATAATCAGAAAGACGTACATGGTATATATTCACTCATATAGACATGTAATATAGGATAAACCTACTAAAATCTGTACATCTAAAGAAACTAATCAAGAGGGAGAACCCTCAGTAAAATGCTCAATCCCCATCCCGAAAGGCAAAGAAAATGGACATCAGAAGAAGAGGAAAAAAGAAAACAAGTTAGGAACCTGCCACAGAAGGCCTCTGAAAGGCTCTGTCCTGCAGACTATCAAAGCAGATGCTAAGACTTATGGCCAACTGTTGGGCAGAGTCCATGTAATCTTACAAAAGAAGTAGGGAATAGGAAGATTTGGAGAGGACAGGAACTCCACAAGGAGAGCAACAGAACCAGGAAATTTGAACACAGGGGTCTTTCCAGAGACTCATCCTCCAACCAATTACCATGCATGTAAATAACCTAGAACCACTGCACAATTGTAGCCCGTGTCAGATCAGTGTCCAAGTGGGTTCCATAGTAATGGGAAGAGGAACTGCCTCTGACATAAACTGATTGGCTTGCTCATTGATCACCTCCCACTGAGGAGGTAATAACCTTACCAGGCCACAGAAGATGACAATGCAGCCACTTCTGATGTTATCTGATAAACTACGATCAGAAGGAAGGAGAGGAGGACCTCCCCTATCAGTGGACTTGAAGAGGGGCATGCAAGAAGAAGGGGGAGGAAGGGTAGGACTGGGAAGGGAGGAGGGAAGGGCTTATGGGGGATATAAAGTGAATAAAGTGTAATTAATAAATTTTTTAAAATGTGAGGAATTAATTCTGAAAGTAGATGCTTTGATAAGCAGGGAGGTGGAAATGAGAAAGCTTGTACGCTAAGATATATCTACGTGGGTTAGATACTGACTATATTGGAAGAGTCAAAGTTATCTACAATATCAAATTTTATGTATTAAAACATGGAGAATTTTACAATCTAAAAATGAATTAAAAAGAAAGTAAGAAAAATGAGGAAAATGCTTGTTAATCTTGATGGAGAATCTTAATTTAATCTTAATGTCAAGATAGTGAATGAACAAAAAAGTCAGAAACTTAGAATATCTTACACAGAAATATCACATATTTCTGTTAAAAATGTTAAAGCAGATGAAACAGAAAATGTCTATCTTGGAAAAATACATACTCAACAAATTAGAAGATAAAAGGAAATGGTGGATCATATTTCTAAAACTACTGAAAAATCCTTCTGTGTAAGAAAAGTACATGACTATTTATAAACAAAGACAAAATAAAATTTTTTAAAAATAACTGAATGGAAAAACAGTTCATGGTTATTTAGCTTTACTAGTGGAATGAAATTTCTTCAGACTTAAAACATATTAGTTAAAAAAGCAGTTCTACTGGTCAGGACAAATGTTCTGGAAGGCATGAAAATTCCCCAATGCCCAACAGAAGAGTAACAATTTTTAGTTTTTTGTATTAATTACAATTTATTAACTTTGTACCCCAACCCTCTCTCATTCCCTCACACTCCCACTTTTCCTCCCTTTTCTCCTCCATATCCCTCCCCAAGTCCTTTGATAGGAGAGGTTTTCCTCCCCTTCCATCTGACCCTAGCCTGTCAGGTCTCATTAGGACTGGCTGCATTGTCTTCCTCTGTGGACTGGTAAGGCTGTTTCCTCCTCAGGAGGAGGTGATCAAAGAGCCAAACACTGAATTCATGTCAGACAGTTTCTGTTCTCCTTACTAAGGAACCCACTTGAATAAAGAGCTTCCATGCGCTACATCTGTGCAGAGGTTCTAGGTTGTATCCATGAATGGACCTTGGTTGGAGTATGAGTCTCAAAAAAGACCCTGTGCCCAGATTTTTTGGTTCTGTTGCTCTCCTTCTGAAGCTCCTACCCCTCCAAGTCTTTCTATTTCCCCCTTCTTTCATAAAATTCCCTGCAGTCTGACCAAGGTTAAAGAAAATGTACACCTTATTAAACTATGTGTGTCTATAGGAAAGTACTCAAGAGCAATGGTCACATCATCTGGGTAAAGGTAAATATCAGGTGAGTTGTACTCACTGTGCTTGGGTTATCTTGCTTCAGTTATGTTGCAGAGACCCACAGCAAACAATAGAAAGGAAAGTACAAATAGATCACATGCTCATTCTAAAAACTTTAGAAACTAAGCATGCCCAGAACATTTTCTGAGCACAATAAAATTTAATTAAATATCAACCTAAATTTTTATGAGTAAATTGATATGTTTCTAAATGCTAAATGTGACAAGTAAAAAAAAAAAATTGCAATGGAAGCAAACTGAAATAAAGGAAAACAAAAGAACAAAATTTCCTCTGTGTAGGATATAGCTACAGAAGTGGTTTCATTCGAATTGCTGGCATTATCTAATCATACTGGAAAGTATAAAATCATTAAGTGTCTATATTGTAGCTTTCAGCTTAACATTTTTATGGGACTCCTAAGCACATGAATGAATGCGGTCTGAGACTGGATATTTAATGTGAATGAAAGAAACAGAACAAAACAAAATAAACAAAAAACCATGCAGCCACGGTTACTCTGATACCAGAAGCACACAAAAACTCAATAAAGAAAGGAAATTACAGAACAATTTCCCTTATGAACAAAAAGACACAATATAACACTTGCAGACCAAATCTTGCAAACCAAACACAACAAAAACATCATCCACTATGATTAAGTAGGCTTCATTCCAGATATACAGGGATGGTTCAACATCCATAAATTGGTTTATGTAATACATGGTTTAAACAAATTGAAAAATGAAAACCAAATGAGTGTCTTACTAGATGCAAAAGAGTGCTTTGATAAAATTTCAAAAATCTCTTCTTGATAAAATCCTGGAGAAATTAGGGCTAAAAGGAACACACATCAGCATGATAAAGGTGATAGCCAACACTAACTTAAATGGAGAGAAACTCAAAAAAATTACACTATCATCAGGAACAAGATACTCCACTCTCTCATTAGCTATTCGATACAGTATTTGATGTCTTAGCTAGAGCAATAAAACAATTTTAGTTAATATAAATTGGAAAAGAAAAAGTTAAGGTATTATTTCCAGATGATATAGCATATATAAGTACATATAACCTAAAAAAAATTAATTCCACCAGGGAACTCCTACAACTAATAAACTCTTTTAGCAAAGTGGCTAGATACAAGATTAATGAAAAAAATCAATAGCCCTCCTATATAAATGACAAAAGAACTGAGAAAGAAATGAGGGAAACATCACCTTTCAAATTGCCTCAAATAATGTAAAGTATTATAAGGTAACTAACTAAGCAAGCGAAAGTCCTTTACAAAAACAATACAAGACAAAACAAAACACAAACAAAATACCAAACCAAAACAACAACAACAAAATCTTCAAGTCTTTGAAGAAAGAAATTAAAGACAATATCAGAAGATGGAAAGCAAGAGAGCATGCTCAGGAATCAGTGGGATTTACATAGCAAAAGTGGCCATCCTACCAAAAACAATCTAAAGATTCAAAGCAATTTCCATTATATAGTTCTAGCAATATTTTTTTCCACACCTTGAAAAGACAATTCTCAACTTTGTGTGGACAAATAAAAAACAAAAATTTCAGAATAAATAAAACAATACCCTACAATGAAAAACTTCTAGAAGTATTACCATCCTGGTTTTCAAGTTGTACTACAGAACAACAGTAATAAACATCATAACTATTGGTGAAAAAAGACACATTGGTCAGGGAAACAGATATAAAACTGCATAAAAATGGATACCTGATTTTTTATAAAGAAGCCAGAAATTCACACAGGAAAAAAAGAACATCTTCAACAAATTGTACTGGTCAAATTTGATGTTAGAAGAATGAAAATAGATCCATGTTTATCACCCTGAACAACATTAAACTCGAAGTGGATTGAACACCTCTATATAAAACCAGAAACAATGATTCTGATAGAAAGAATGTGAGTAATATCCTTGAGCAAATTGCCACTGTGATGACTTTCTGAACATACATAACATTGATAGCACAGGAACTTAGATCAATAATTAATAAATGGGATTTCATGAAACTGAATAACTTCAGAAAAGCAAAGAACATCATTAATTAGAAAATGCAGCAGCCTACAGAGTTGGAAAGATTCTTGTTACCTCCACATCTGATAGAGGACTAATGTCTGAGAATCAAGAAACTAGATATCAAAAAATGAAATAATTAAAATGAGGTACAGAATTCTTATTAGAGGAAATTCAAATGTCTGAGAAACAATTAAGGGAATGTTCAACATTTTTAGCTATCATGGACATACACTTCAAAACTACTTTGGAATTCCATTTTACACCTGTCAGAATGGCTAGGATCAATAACACAAGTGACAGTTCATGCTACCAAGGATTTGGAGCAAGGCGAACACTTCCATTTCTGGTGAGAGAGCAAACTTGTATAACCACTATGGAAATCTATGTGGTGGTTCCTAGAAAATTGGGAATTGATTTACCAATATATATAACAGATTTACATATACATATATAACAGATTTATCTGTTATACTCTTGGACAAATATCCAAAGGCTGTTCCATCCTACCAAGAGGACATTGGTTCACCTATGTTCATAGCAGCTTTGTTTATAATAGGCAGAAACTGTAAATGACTTAGATGTCCCTCAACAGAAAATAAACTATGGTATACTTGCACAAAGGGTAATACTCTGCTGTTAAAAAAATAACAACATGAAATTTGCAGGCAAATCAATGAAACTAAAAAAATATTATCCTGAGTGAGATATCCCAGACCCAGAAAGACAAATATGATAAGTATTCACTTATAAGTGGATATTAGCTATTAAGTAAATGATAAGTAAGCTATAACCCATAGAACCACAGGTTAGGTAAAAAGGATGTGTCTGGGAGTTATACATTTATCACCCTGAGAAGGAGAAACAAAATAGTTTTTGTTGGTGGAGTAGGGGATTTGGGGATCAGGCTAGCAGAGAGGTAGGTAGGAAGGAGAAAGTACAGAGCTAGAATACTGGAATTTGGGGGGTATTTGTGAGCAGTGTAGAAACAGTGCAGTTGAAACCTTCTGGAGCTATGAGGATGATCCTTGTGAGGACTCCAAGTAATGGCAGACATAGAGTCCCATCTGGCCATATTTTTGTAATGAGGCAAATATGCTAGTACAGGGACTGCTTTGCATTTGGTTGAATTGTTTGACAAAGGAGTCCTGTGGAGGTTCCCAAATAACTCAGGATGATGCTAGGACAGAGGATTGTTCTGCATAAACTTACAGTGAGTCTCAGTCATCATCAGAGAATTCATCAGCAACTGAGACTGGATACAGAAACCCGGAACCAGACATGCAGATAGTCTGAATTGGAGATATCTAGTGGTCCCCTCCCCACAGGGATCAGAGAATCTTGTGGAAGAGGGGGGTAGAAAGATTATAGGAGTCAGAGAGCATTGAGAACACCAGGAGAGCAGGCCCCACTGATCAGAACACATATGGGCTCACAAAGACTGAATACACAAGCACAGGTGAGTGTGGGTCTACACCAGGTTCTCTGCATATCTGTTTCATCTTTTTCTGTGTGTGTGTGGGGGAGGCTTTTAACTGTGGGAGCAAGCTTTCTCTGACACTTTGCCTGCTCTAAGGACTCTTTTTCTGTTGTTGGGTTGCCTTGTCCAGCTTTGATGTGAGGGCTTCTGTATTGTCTGATTGGTTGCTTGTTTATTCTTGTTTGTTCCTATTTGGTGGTTGTCTCTGGGAGGCCTGATCTTTTCTGATGGCAGACAGAGGGAGAATTGATCTGGGGGCATTGGAAGGTTGGGTGGGTGCTGGCAGCATTGGAGCAAAAGGAAACTGTGGTTGTATTGTGTGTGAGAGTAATGTAGTTTAGATAAAATAAATACATTTTAAAATATATGTTTTAATGATAATACAACTTTTTCCTTTTCTCCCTCAAGAACCTTGCAAGTCTCCTCCCTCCAACTCCATGTTCCCTTATTCTAAAATTGATAGTTTCTTATTTTAATTATTAAGGTTACACATGTAAATATATGAAAAATATATAAATACCACTATACCATTCCTCGATAAGTCAATAAATGATGATGATGATGATGATAATGTGTTGATGTGATGATTACTATAGCAGTCATGAGAATGGGAAAACTATTTTGTAATAAAGTCACTGACAAGCAAATTTAGAAAACATGGGTTAAGCATTTTCAAAGTTCCCATGAGACTCACACACTCATTCCCTGCACAAAAATGGCTATAAGAATGCTTGTCATGAACATACCTCCTGCATTTGACAAATAAAAAAAATACTGAGTTCACTATTGTGATCCTTTATTCCACTACCTTCTTTATGCCACAGAATTGTTCTGACTGAAATAAAATAACTAATATTGGTTAATTTACCTATTATTTTCCAAATAATAATAAACAATAATAAGTTTGCTTGTTTGTTTTTATAAACTCCTGCACTTTGCAGAGTGGAGAAAAGCTCCTTTAAGACAGTTTTATAGATTACGTTCATTTTGCTTCTTCCTAACATCAGGGAGGAGAAGAAATTGCTGAATGGATAAGTTTCCATTTGGTCTGAATAAGAAGCTAACTTTGTCATTACACAGTATGTTGCTATATAGAAAACAACACATAATCCATTAACAAAAGCTATAGGAAAGAAATTTTGGTATGACTACACAATGAAATGATAAACATAGCAATGAACTCAGCCATTATTATAGGACATACATTTGCTCAGCACCTTAAATGGTCTGTGATTGTTAAAGTGGAATGTGCCTACTGCAATATTCTGTGTTCCACCTGGACACCAAGCCTTTCAGGTGATGAAAAGGAAAACACTATAATGAGCAGAGCCATTACTTCACTTTGCCTTCGGGTGGAACCAGAACGGTTGTTTTGAATCACCAGTTCTCTGCTGTACACGTGGGCAATTGTTTCTGTAGAGTTTTGTTTTCAGCTCACCTTTACAAGTTTTTTTTTCTTTTTTTAACTTTTATTAATTACACTTTATTCATTTTGTATCCCCCCATAAGCCCCTCCCTTCTCCCCCTCCTGGTCCCACCCTCCCCACTCCCTTTCTGCATGCATGCCCCTCCCCAAGTCCACTGATAGGGGAGGTTCTCCTCACCTTCTTTCTGATCTTAGTCTATCAGTTCTCATCAGAAGTGTCTGCAGTGTCAGGGTTCTAGGTTATCTCCATGAATAGTCCTTGGTTGGAGTATGAGTCTCTGGGAAGTTCCCTGTGTTCAAATTTTCTTGTTCTGTTGTTCTCCTTGTGGAGTTCCTGTCCTCTCCAGCTCTTACTATATCCCACTACTTACATAAAATTCCATTCACTCTGCCTGTCATTTGGCCATCAGGCTCAGTATCTGCTTTCACAGTCTGCATGGCAGAGGCTTTCAGAGGCCCTCTGTGGCAGGTTCCTAGGTTGTTTCCTGTTTTCTTCTTCTGGCTTTCAGATGCCCTCTGTAGCAGGTTCCTAGGTTGTTTCCTGATTTCTTCTTCTTCTGATGTCCATCCTCTTTGCCTTTCAGGATGGGGATTGAACATTTTAGTTAGGGTCCTCTCTTTTGCTTAGTATGTTTAGATGTACCAATTTTACTGGGTTTATCCTATGTTGTATGTTTATATGAGTGAGTATATACCGTGTGTCTTTTTGCTTCTGGGACAACTCACTCAGGATGATCCTTTCCAGGTCCCACCATTTACCTGCAAATTTCATGATTTCCTTATTTTTCATTGCTGAGTAATACTCCATTGTATAGATGTACCACAGTTTCTGCATCCATTCTTCAGTTGAGGGGCATCTTGGCTGTTTCAACATCTGGCTATTACAAATAAAGCTGCTACAAACATGGTTGAGCAAATGTCCGTTTTGTATATTTGAGCCTCTTTTGGGTATATGCCTAGGAGTGGTATGGCTGATCTTGAAGAAGCACTATTCCTAGTTGTCTGAGAAAGCACCAGATTGATTTCCAGAGTGGCTGTACAAGTTTACACTCCCACCAGCAGTGGAGAAGGGTTCCCCTTTCTCCACAACCTCTCCAGCATGTGTTGTCACTTGACTTTTTCATCTTGGCCATTCTGATGGGTGTAAGGTGAAATCTCAAGGTTGTTTTGATTTGCATTTTTCTGATGGCTAATGAGGTTGAGCATTTCTTTAAGTGCTTCTCTGCCATTTGATATTCCTCTGTCAAGAATTCTCTGTTTAGCTCTGTTCCCCATTTTTTAAGTGGATTACTTGGTTTGCTGTTTTCAGCTTCTTTAGTTCTTTATATATGCTGGATATGAGTCCTTTGTCAGATAAAGGGTTGGTGATGATTCTTTCCAAATTTGTAGGCAGTCGCTTTGTTTTGATGACTGTGCCCTTTGCTTTACAGAAGCTTTTCAGTTTCATGAGGTCCCATTTATTGATTGTTGCTCTTAGAGCCTGTGCTGTTGGTGTTCTGTTCAAGAAGTTTTCTCCTGTACCAATGAGTTCTAGGGCATTCCCCACTTTTTTTTTCTAGCTGATTTAATGTGTCTGGTTTTATGTTGAGGTCTTTGATCCACTTGGACTTTAGTTTTGTGCAGGGTGATAAGTATGGATCTATTTTCATTTTTCTACATGTAGACATCCAGTTGGACCAGCACCATGTATTGAAGATGCTATCTTTTTTCCATTGTAGGGTTTTGGCATCTTTGTCAAAAATCAGGTGTCCATAAGTGTGTGGGTTTATTTCTGGGTCTTCTTTTTGGTTCCATTGATCCACTATTCTGTTTCTATGCCAGTACCATGCAGTTTTTATAACTGTTGCTCTATAGTACAGCTTCAGATCAGGGATGGAGATACCTCCAGAAGATCTTTTATTGTAGAGGATTGTTTTAGCAATTCTTGGTCTCTTGTTATTCCATATGAAGTTGAGAATTTTTCTTTCCAGGTCTGTAAAGAATTGTGTTGGCAATTTGATATGAATTACATCAAATCTGTAGATTGCTTTTGGTAAGATGGCCATTTTTACTATGTTAATCCTGCCAAGCCATGAGCACGGGAGATCTTTCCATCTTCTCATATCTTCTTCTAATTCTTTCTTCAGAGATTTGAAATTTTTTTCATACAAGTCTTTGACTTGCTTGGTTAGGGTTACACCAAGGTACTTTATGTCATTTGTGGCTATTGTGAAGGGTGTTGTTTCTCTAATTTCTTTCTCAGCCTTTTTGTCTTTTGTATACAGGAGTGCTACTGATTTTTTTGAGTTAATTTTGTATCCGGACACTTTGCTGAAGGTGTTTATCAGCTGTAGGAGTTCCCTGGTAGAGTTTTTGGGGTCACTCACGTATACTATCATATCATCTGCAAATAGTGATAATTTGACTTCTTCCTTTCCAATTTGTATCCCCTTGATCGTCTTCAACTCTCTTATTGCTCTAGCAAGGATTTCCAGAACTATGTTGAAGAGATATGGGGAGAGTGGGCAGGCTTGTCTTGTCCCTGATTTCAGTGGGATTGCTTTAAGTTTCTCTCCATTCAGTTTGATGTTGGCTATAGACTTGCTGTATATCACCTTTACTATATTTAGATATGTGCCTTGTATCCCTGATAACTCCAAGACTTTAAAGAGAATTTCTTTATGAATCTATGACTGACAGCTACTTGGTGCTAAATTTCAGAATCTTGCTGACTTTGCATCCAAAATGATGGCGTTATATGCATGTGCCCCAGGTTAGTTAAGTTCTTCATTTACCTCAAACACAGGTGATACATTACATAACCCAGATATTTTTGTGTAATTTCAGTAAACCATCTCATCTGAAATTCAGAGAGACCCTCAGTGCACACAGCAAGAACAAAATAAAATCATTTTCTGATAGGAAATAGAATATATGTTAGCAAATACCAAAAATATAAATGTATCACCTTACACCCATCAGAATGGCCAAGATCAAAAACTCAATTGAAAACACATGCTGGAGAGGTTGTGGAGAAAGGGGAACCCTTCTCCACTGCTGGTGGGAATATAAACTTGTACAACCATTCTGGAAATCAATCTGTCGCTTTCTCAGAGAACTAGGAATAGCGCTTCCTCAAGATCCAGCCATACCACTCCTAGGCATACACCCAAAAGAGGCTGAAGTACACAAAAAGGACATTTGTTCAACCATGTTTGTGGCAGATTTGTTTGTAAGAGCCAGAAGCTTGAAACAGCCCAGATGCCCCTCAACTGAAGAATGGATGCAGAAATTGTGGTACATCTATACAATGGAGTATTACTCAGCAATGAAAAATAAGGAAATCATGAAATTTGCAGGTAAATGGTGGGACCTGGAAAGGATCATCCTGAGTGAGTTGTCCCAGAAGCAAAAAGACACACACGGTATATACTCACTCATAGAATCATACAACATAGGATAAACCCAGTAAAATTGGTACATCTAAACAAACTAAGCAAAAGAGAGGACCCTAACTGAAATGTTCAATCCCTATCCTGAAAGGCAAAGAGAATGGATATCAGAAGAAGAAGAAAACAGGAAACAACCTAGGAACCTGCCCCTGAGGGTCTCTGAAAGCCTCTGCCATGCAGAATATCAAAGCAGATGCTGAGCCTGATGGCCAACCTGTGGGCAGAGTGAATGGAATTTTATGTAAGAAGTAGGAAATAGCAAGAGCTGGAGAGGACAAGAACTCCACAAGGAAACAGAACAGAACAAGAAAATTTGAGCACAGGGAACTTTGCAGAGACTCATACTCCAACCAAGGACTATTCATAGAGATAACCCTGAACCCCTGCACAGATGTAGCCCATGGCAGTTCAGTGTCCAAGTGGGTTACATAGAAATGGGAAGAGGGACTGCCTCTGACATAATCTGATTGGCCTGCTCTTTGATCACCTCCCCCTGAGGGGAGAGCAGCCTTACCAGGCCACAGTAGAGGACAATGCAGCCACTTCTGATGAGATCTGCTAGACTAAGATCACAAGGAAGGAGAGGAGGACCTCCCCTATCAGTGGACTTGGGGAGGGGCATGCATGCAGAAAGGGAAGGGAGGGTGGGATCGGGAGGGGAGGAGGGAGGGGCTTATGGGGGATACAAAATTAATTAAGTGTAATTAATAATAATAAAAAAGAAAAAATATAAATGTACTGTGCTTAGTATTTATTAACACTACAATAACTTTGTTTTTCTGTGATAAAGTTCACATATTTAAAGTAATTTGCTTAAAATTTTAAAAACTGTTTTCTTTTTTCTTAATTTCATTTTTCTTATTAGTTACATTTTGTTAACTCTGTATCCCAGCTGTATCCCGCCCTCATTCCCTCCCCAATCCTACCCTCCCTCCCTCATCTCCTCCCTGCCCCTTTCCAAGTCCACTGATAGGGGAGGACCTCCTCCCCTTTCAGATACCTGTTTTATCAGGTATCTTCAGGAATGGTTGCAATGTCTTCCTCTGTGGCCTAACAGTACTGCTCCTCCCTTGGGGGGTGGGGAGGTTAAAGAGCCTGCCATGGAGTTCCTGTTAGAAATAGTCCTTGTTCCCCTTACTTTGAGAAACCAATTGGTTATTGAGCTACCAGGGGCCACATCCAAGAAGAGGTTCTAGGTAATATCCATTCATGGTCTTTGGTTAAGTGTCAGTCTCAGAAAAGACCCTGTGCCCAGATATGTTTGGTCCTTGTGGAGCTCCTATCCTTTCCACATCATACTAAGTCCCCTTCTTTCCAATGATTCCCTGCACTCTGCCAAAGGTTTGGTTATGAATCTTAGTATCTGCTTTGAAACACTGCTAGGCAGAGTCTTTCAGATGCCTTCTGCGGTAGACTCCTTTCATACGTCCAATGCACATCCCATTTGTCTTTCTAAATAAGGATTGATCATCTTACCCCATATCCACTTTCTTGATTATCTTCTTTAGGTGTATAGATTTCATTATGTTTATCGTATCTTGTAGGTCTATATAAGTGAGTATATACCATGTTTGTCTTTCTCCTTCTGGGATACTTCACTCAGAATGATCTTTTCTAGATCCCACCATTTGCCTGCAAATTTCATGATTTCCTTTATTTTGATTGCTGAGTATTATTCCATTGTGTAAAAATACCACAATTTCTGTTCTGTATCCATTCCTCCGTTGATGGACATCTGGGTTGTAAAAACTGTTTTCTAGTTCCATCCATTTTCCTGAGAATTTCATCATTTCCTTGTTTTTAATTACTGAGTAGTATTCAATTGTATAAATATACCACAATTTCTGTATCCATTCCTGCGTTGAGGGACATCTGGCTTGTTCCAAGATTTTGGCTATTACAAATAAAGCTGCTACAAACATGGTTGAGCAAATGTCCTTGTTGTATGGTTGAACATCTTTTAGATATATGCCCAAGGTCTTGATGTTGCACTATTCCTAATTTACTGAGAAAGTTCCAGATTGATTTCCAAAGTGGTTGTATAAGTTTACATTCCCACCAGTGATGGAGGAGGGTTCCCCTTCCTCCACATCCTGTCCAGCATGCATTGTCACTGAGTTTTTTATTCTGATGGGTATAAGGCAAAACCAATGTTATTTTGATTTGCAATTCCCTGATGACTAGGACGTTGTGCATTTCTTTAAGTGTTTCTCTCCATTTGATATTCCTCTTTATATAATTCTCTGTTTAGCTCTAGAAAAGATTATCCTGAGTGAGGAAACCCAGAAGCAGAAAGACACACATGGTATATACTCCCTTACAAGTGGATACTAGCCATATAATAAAGGTTAAACATACTAAAAATCTATACTCCTAAAGAAGCTAACCAAGGAGGAACCTAGGGAAGATGCTTAGTCCTCATTCAGAAGGCCTAATTCATTAGACATCACAGGAGGGAAAAGACAGGGAACATGACAGGAGCCTACCACAGAGGGCCTCTGAAAAAGACTCTACCAATAGAGGTATCAAGGCAGAGGCTGAGACTTATAGCTAAACTTTGGGCAGAGTGTAGGTAATTTTATGAAAGAATGGAGAGATAGGAAGACCTAGAGGGGACAGGAGCTCCACAAGGAGAGCAACAGATCAATAACTTCTAGGTACAGGGGTCTTTTCTGAGACTGATACTCCAACCAAGGACCATGCAAGGAAATAACCTATTACCCCTAGAACCTCTGCACAGATGTAGTCCATGTAAGCTCAGTCTCCAAGTGGGTTCCCTAGTAATGGAAATAGGAACTGTCTGTGACATGAATACAGTGGCTGGTCCTTTGATCACCTCCCCTAATGAGGGAACAGCCTTACCAGGCCACAGAGGAACACAATGCAGCCCGTCCATTTGAGAGTTGGTAGGCTAGAGTCTGAAGGGAGGAGTGCCTCCCCTATCAGTGGACTTGGGGAGGGGCATGGAAGGAGATCATGGAAGGAGGGTGAAATTGGGAGGGAAGTGGGGATGGTGCTACAGTGGGATACAGGTGAATAAACTGTAAAATATAAATATATAAGTCAATTTTTTAAAAGTGAAAAAAAAAAAAAGAAATGCTCAGTGTCCTTAGTCATCAGGGAAATGCAAATAAAAATAACCCTGGAATTTCATCTTACACCCATCAAAATGGCTAAGATCAAAAATTCAAGTGACAATACATGCTGGAGAGGATGTGGAGAAAGTTGAAGCCTCCTCCATTGCTGGTTAGAATGTAAACTTGTACAAACACTTTGGAAATCAATCTGGCACTTTCTCAGAAAATTATGAATAGCGCTTCTACAAGACCCAGATATGCCACTCCTAGGAGTATCCAAAATAAGCTCAAGTATATATCAAGGATATTTATGCAACCACAATTATAGCAGCTTTATTCGTAATAGCCATAACCTGGAAACAATCCAGATGTCCATAAATTGAGGAATGGATAAAGAAATTGTGGAACATTTACACAATGGAATACTACTCATCAATTAAAAACAAGGAAATCATGAAATTTGTGGGCAAATGGTGGTATCTAGAAAATATCATCCTGAGTGAGTAATGCCAGAAGCAGAAAGACACACATGGTATATACTCACTTATAAGTGGATATTAGACATAAAATATAGGATGAACCTACAAAAATCCGTACACCTAAAGAAGCTGAGCAAGGAAGAGAACCCTGGGTAAGATGATCAATCCTCACTCAAAATGGCAAATGTGATGGACATCAAAAGAGGGAGAAAACAGAGAACAAGACAGGAGCCTACCACAGAGGGCCTCTGAAAGATTTGAACCTGCAGGGTATAAAAGCAGATGCTGAGGCTCATAGCCAAATTTTGGGCAGAAAATTCATTCTTATGAATGAAGAGGAAGATATACAGACCTGGAGGGGACAGGAGCTCCACAAAGAGACTAACAGAGCCAAAAATTTTGGGCCCAAAGACTCCTTTGGCGACTCCAACCAAGGACCATGCATAAAGTGGACCTAGATCCTCTGCTCAGATGTATCCCAGTCTCCAAGTGGGTTCCCTAGTAAGGGAGCAGAGATTGTCCCTGGCATGAACTCAGTGGCTGGCTCTTTGATCACCTCCCACTGGGGGATGCAGCCTTGCCAGTCCACGGAGGAAGACAATGCAGACAGTCTTCATGAGACCGGATAGAGTAGAGTCAGTTAGAAGGGAGGAGGACCTCCCCTATCAGTGGACGAGGGGTGGAATATTGGGGAAGAAGAAGGAAGAAGGGTGGGAGTGGGAGGATCAGAGGGAGTGGGCTATAGCAGGGATAAATATTGAATAAACTGTGATAAATAATAAATAAATTCTAAAAAATTAAAACTCATTTTAGCCCATGCATAAAAACTAATAAAATGAAGCATGTTTAATGTTGTTTCAGGTAAAAAAAAATAATTCACATCTTTTATCAAATTTCAAAATCTTTATTAATGCATACCTTTTATCAAATTTCAAAATCTTTATTAATGCACACTTTGAAGCAAATTTCAGTAGAGATTAAAATGTCTTACTCTTCAAACATTTACCTTTCTTTTTGCTCATCGTTTCCAGATTCAGTCTGTTGAAGTAAATAAAAATGATGTTGGTAAGGGTGAAAGATTTATACAATCTGAAGAGAAATAAGAGAAGGAAGACCTACCATATCAGTTGACTAGGGGAGGGTAATAGGGTGGAATTGGGAGGAGAGGGGGGAGGAGACCACAGCCTGGATACAAAGTGAATAAATAGTAATAAATAATAAATAAAAAATTAAAAAATTTTGTTGACCTACCTAATGTTTATTATTTTTCTCCAATTGTTGTGGTGGTGTTATATAACGCACTATCAAAAATAATAAGATACAATCTCTAGTAAGAATTTATAATTGCCTTATTTACCTTGGGCCTGGCAGGTATTTCATCTACACTGTCTTCAGTAACCTCACCATCCATCTCCTAGCCTCCATCCAACGCCATTCATCTTAACCATAACTATCTGTGCTATATACCATCCGTAATCCTATAAATACTTGCTTATATTTTTCGTTTTGGTGTTTTCCCATGCTATCCCTGGAGTCCTTCCTCCCTGCACACTTGGTTCCTTCTCCATGCTCTGGCTTCCTCCTGCCTCCTCTCCTCCTGTCTGTCTTCTTCCACTGATTCTTCTGTCCTCAAAAGCCCAGAAACCTTAGCCATGGCTACCCTATTCTGCCCTGTCTAGGTATAGGACTTTAATCAACCAATCACGTATAATGTCTTAGGCAGGTTAACAAAACATGGATAGCTTTATCAAAGCAATAACCAGATCTTGAAGGCCAGTAATTAGCATCAAAATACCAGCATCAGACCAAGCCCCAAGAGAATCCATCCAATTTACTGAAATGAACAGAACCACTTTTTCAGTAGTAACCCTGCTATGCATCAGAATTCACAGTTCACTCTTTCTATCTAAATAATCACACATAGATAGACTTTAATCTACCCCAGTTGATAAAACCATTTAAGAACTTTATATATAAAGATGGGTGTAGCTGTGAGAAATTACAGACCAAAACTTATGAATGGTTTTCAAGTCAAATTTAAGAGAGTCTTGCAACCCATGTTTCAGGAATGAATTAATTGTAGAGTATAAAGAAAAACTTTCTTATGGTTTTAAATAAGTATATTATGAAGAAATTGATTTTGAAATTTGAGAAGAGTTTGTTGAATTAAAATTTAATACACTCAGAATAAAAATAAAATTCCTGAAAAATTTAAACACCACTTGAGCACAATTTTGTATTTGTGAATAAGTAGGCTTAGTCCTGTTTATCTAATGAATGTTCATCCTAATTAATTTTAGTATAGAAGTTGATGTGTGAAAGAAATTAATATAAAATTTAAACTATGTTAATATTTATATACATGGTATTAAAATATAATATTTAAAAACTCATTTTTACAAATGTTTTATTATTTGTTACATTAAATTATTGTTACCAAATTATTTATAGCATTTTTAAATAATTAAGATATCAGCTTAGCTGAGTATTGGATTCATTCAAGTGCATATTTTCTTCTTTATTATTTACTTACTTATTTTGCAAATTACAAGGCAAGTGAGTCAACCTTTGAACATTCTAAATAATATAACTCCTTTATGCATGAGATAATAAAATATATTTGCTTAATACAGGGATGGAAAATGCATGAAAAGTTTGTCATTTATTCATGCCCACATCTGAAACTTCATATAGTCTATGTCACCTGCACCTTTAAGTATAAATTATGTTTGCTCAGTAAACTAATTCTATGTGGCATTAATTAGAGCAGCAGAGTCTTCTCCTGTTTGGGTGCATACAATGTTCTACAATAAGGCAGAATAAAATTTCTAAATTCTTTTATTATTATTTTTATTTTTTATTCACTTTAAATCCTTGTTGTAGCACCATCCCTCCTTCCCTCCAAGTCCTATGCTCTCTCCTTCCCTCTTCTTTTTCCCCAGAAAGCGAGAGTTCCCTTTCCCATCCAGTCCAGCTCATCTAGTTGCATCAAGACTGAGCTTGTTCTCTTCCCCTGTGATATGTCAAAGCAGTCCTATTAGGGGTAAGTGGTGAAAAAGCTGGCAAGTGAGTTATGTCCAATGAAGTCCCCACTTTCCTTACTAGAGGACCCACCTGAAGCCTAAGCTGTCCATCTGATTCATGTTTGTGGGGTGTCTAGATCCAGACCATGCATGGTCCTTGGTTGATTCTTCAGTCTCAGCAAACCCCTCTGTTCCCTGGTTAGTTGGGTCTGTTGGTTTTCTTGTGGGGTTCCTAATGCCTCCATGTCCTTTTCTCCTTTCCCCCACTTTCCACAAGACTCCCTACACATCACCTAATGTTTATCTCAGCATCTATTTTGAGGTGCTGCAGGGCAGATCCTATCAGAAGACAACTCTGTCAAGCTTCTGTCAACAAGCTTAGCAGAGTTTCTTTCATAGTATCAAGTTTGGTACTATCCCATAGGGTGGGTCTTTGGTTGGGCCAGGCACTGGTTGGGCATTTCTTCAATCTCTGTTTTATCTGCCC
Organism: Meriones unguiculatus; assembly: GCF_030254825.1. Classification (NCBI taxonomy): domain Eukaryota; kingdom Metazoa; phylum Chordata; class Mammalia; order Rodentia; family Muridae; genus Meriones; species Meriones unguiculatus. Next base: position 5,545,791 of record NC_083367.1, read on the forward strand.
TATCTTTATTCCTGCACATCTTGTAGGTAGGGTAAATTTGGGATAGCAGTTTTTGTGGATGGGTTGGTATTCCCCTTGCTCTTCCAGGAGACTAATCTAGTTAGAGGGTATCATCTTCAGACTCTGCTAGTAGGAGTCTCTCCTTGAGTACCACTCATATCCTCTCAGAAGCCTACCCTGACTCAGGTCTCCAGCTTGTCACAGAGATACCCCCACCCTTAGTTTCTCTTTTCTTTACAGGCCTTTTGTCTTCTTGACCCCTCCTTCCTCAGGTCTGATCTCCATTTTCTATACTCTCTGGGCCATGTCTCCTATCTTTTTTCCTTTCTTCAACCACTTCTTCTGTCTATTCTATTTCCTATTCTGAGTGAGATTTATGCATCCTTTCTTGGATCCTCCAAGTTACTTATCTTCTTTGGGTCTGTGCCTTATAGTATGCTTATTCTGTATCATATAGTTAAAACCCACTTATAAGTGAGTACATACATACCATGCGTGCCTTTGTGGGTCTGGGTTATCTCACTCAAGATTACCTTTTCTAGTTCCATATATTTGCCTGCAAATTTCATGATTTCTTCATTTTTAACAGTTGAGTAGTATTCCATTATGTAAATGTGCCACAGTTTATTAATTACTTATTTTTATCAATTGTTCAGTTGAGGGACATCTAAGTTGTTTCCAAATTCCATCTATTTTTAATAAAACTGCTATAACCATAGTTGTGCAAGTGTTCTTGTGTGGTGAAGCCTCTTTTGGGTATACACCAAAGACAGTTATAGCTGGGTCTTGAAGTAAAACCATTCCTAATTTTCTGAGAAAGAACCAGAATGATTTCCAAAGTGGTTGTACAATTTTACATTCCCACCAGCAATGGAGGAGGATTTCCATTTCTTCACACCCTTATCAGCATGTGGTATCCCTTGAAATTTTGAGCTGAATTGGTTTTCAAACTTTTTTTTTATTAGCATTTTCATATAGAAAAGAGTTTAAAGAACTCTCTGGCCCTGAAAGACTTCAAGAAATGCTGTTTTGGAAATAGTCAAAATTAGTTTTGGGTTTTTTGTTTGTTTGTTTGTTTATGATGAGACAGTATTGACAGCTCTAGTGGACAGAATAAAGAGAAAAATACTGTAGTGCTCTGTGGCCTTTGGATAGAGCTTTCAAGAATATCCTACTCTATCCTGTACAATAAAAGAACCTCGCGAAGTCTCACCACCCATGATTTCAAGACCAATAGTAATAAAAATCACATGGTACTGGCATAAAATCAGACAGGTCAACCAACTGAAGACCCCAAAATAAACCCCCATACCTACAGACAATTATTTTTTGACAAAGAAGCCAAAACTCTACAATGGATAAAATAAAGCAGCTTCAACAAATGATGCTGCATAATTGAATGTCTACATGTAGAAGAATGCAAATAGAACCATTTTTATCACCCTGGAGAAACTGGAAGTCCAAGTGGATCAAAGACCTCAACATAAAACCAGATACACTAAATCTAATAGAAGAGAAAATGGGGAATAGTCTTGAATGCATTGCCACAGGAAACACTTTCTGAACAGAACACCAAGAGCTTAGGCACCGAGATCAACAATTGATAAATGGGACTTCATGAAACTGAAGTGCTCCTGCAAGGCATAGGTCACTGTTAAAATGAAAAAGTGGCAACCTACAGAATATCATACTCAAAGCAAAGTAAATGCATGCTCTGAGAATGTCCCTTTTCATGTGCAATATTTTGCAAATCATCTTTGTTCTACTACTTACTATTGTTATTGGACCATGTCTGAGCTCTGATTTTCAGAGGCTAAACTAAGGTGAAAGAAAGTGGAGAAATGGGTGAGCATCTACTGAGGTTTTAAACTAGTGCCATGTGCTTGGATAACTACAGGAGAGATGCCACCTCAGTCATGGCAGGTGGTTCTGGTTCACCCAGCTGCATTATCAGCTGCATCCCTTTCATGTTGATGTGGGTTAGAGTGTTTAAAGTGATGAGAGTGGAGGGAATAGGGAAACTGTGACACATCCAAATAAATCTCATAAAATTTGTGACTTGTTTGTTACTCTCTAAACAATAGGATCTGGACTAAATCATACTAAAATTTGATAGATGGAATGGTGCCTCAAGGTGCTTGGAGAAAAATGATTAAAGTGAGTTGAATACAAATATATTAATAATGTGAATTTTTCTTTATGAACAAGCATACTTTTTATGACTAATGCTCAACATGTTAATCCTCATATATGATATGCCATGTTTTCCTTTATTAAGTTGTCAACAAATCTGACATTTACCTCTTGAAAAATGTTTTTTATTTTAAATTTTTTCTTCACAACTTATTCATTTTATATCCTGATTGAAGCCCCCTCCTTCAACTCCCTCTAATCCCACCGTCCCTCTCTATTCCCCCTAGTCCTTTCACCTAGTACGATAAAAGGGGAAGTTTTCCACTATTGCCATTTGCCCTTAGCTTGATCAATCTCATCATGACTGCTTGTACCTTCTTCCTCCATGGCCTGGCAAGGCTGCACCACCAGGAGCGAGTGATCAAAGAGCAGTCAACTGAGTTCATGATAGAGGTAGCCCTTGCTTTCCTCATTCATAGATCCACATGGAGGAAAAATGTTTTTCTACATTTTACAATAATACAATTAAAGGAGATCAAGAGGATAAAAAAATTGTAAATGAAGAAGTCCAAGTACCTCTATTCACAGATGAAATGATAATATACCTAAGTGTCCATCACTATTCTACTAGAGAACTGCTAAAGCTGATAAATACCTTCAGCAAAGTGGCTGGATACAAAATTAACTCAAAAAAGCCAGCAGTCCTCCTGTATGCAAAAGACAAATGAGCTAAGAAAAAAATTGTGGAAATAGCACCCTTCACAATAGCCACAAATATAATAAAGTATCTTGGAGTAGCTCCAACCAAGCAAGTTAAAGACTTATATTAAAAAACTTCAAGGTTCTAAAGAAATTAAAGAATATACCAGAAGATGGAAAGATCTCCCATGCTCATCTAGCAGTAGGCTTCACATAGTAAAAATGGCCATCTATTAGAAGCAAACAATAGAAAAACAGTCCCATCAAAATAACAATTTGCAGACCCTGAAAGAACAATTTTCAACTTTATTTGAAAAACAACAACAAAACAAAAACAAAAACAAAACAAAAACCAAAAAGCTAAAACAATCCCTTACAATAAAAGAACCTCTGAAGGTATCTCCATCCCTGACATCAAGCTGTACTACAGAGCAATGGTAATAATAATGGCATGATGAGGGCTCCAAGATGGCAGCCACCAGAGCACACCATATCTGAGGGGCACAGGGTTCAAAACTCAAAAATTGGTAAGTGGAGGGGCAGGTGAAGCCAGAACATCTACATTGAGGCTTCCTGAGCTGGATGGCACAATCTAGGAACTGGAACAATTTGGATCCAGGTCACCTCCAGAGGCTGAGAGTAGAGAATATTCAACCCTCTGCACTTCCCCTTTCCCCAAGCATGGGTATCCCTGCTCAGCAAGGTGGCTGGCATTGGTTTCTGCTCCAAGCACTGAGATAGCTTGGCTGAGACTTCAGTGATTATCCCAAGCACCAGCCTCCACTCTCAATGACTGAAAGGCACAGGTGAGCCTCTCAGAGTTGCCATTGGGATGGGAAAGCAGCTAGTACCAGCAGGAGCCTCCTTACACTCTGTGATTGAGGTTATAAAAGCAAAACCTACCTGGCAACCAAACAGGGGATACCACTGAGCTGATGGATCTCCTGCATTCTCATTTGCCCCTGTGGGCTCAAATCTGAAAGTAGAGAACAGGAGGATCCCCTGTGATTTCTGATTAGGCCTGTGAGCTGGGGAGTGTACCTTTAGGTGAGTGCTAGAACTAGAGTCCCTCTATAGTAGTAGGAAGTCATCAAATCTCTTCCTCCCACACCCCCAACGTGGGCAACATTGAGATCCTTGGGACAGCTTACTCAACATTGAAGCCCCTGCTCTGTGGGTCTCCCAGTGGAGTCCAGGCAAAGAATTCTTGGAGCCCAGACAGATATGAATACCAGGAGGACAGTACAACAATCCTTTAAGCCACTGAGGTATTCAGGGCACCAGCTCATGTGTGTTGTGCCTGCAAACAGCATCAGCACCAGCACTTCTCCCTCCCCACCACAACCCACACTTAAATACCACCCTTCAGGCATCTAAAAGCTCTATCACTTTCCTCCTCAAGGCACACTGCCACACACATGCCTGCACTTGTGCTTATGGACCTGTAACCTTCCTCCCTTAGCTACATCTGAAATAACAACATCCAGTCTGAAACCAGTGGACCACTCTCATTTTCTTAAAGAATACTCCAGACACCAGAGACTGACAGATCCAGTCTGAAGTACAGATTCCAGGAACAAACAAGGAAAGTTACAAATAAGCAGATGGCTAGAGGTTGGCATAAGAACACATCAAACAAAAATCAGGACATCATGGCTTCAACAGAAACCTCCAAAATAAATGGATATTTTAATCCATCAGAAACACAGGAAAATAATTTTAAAGCTATACATATCCAGTTATTAGAGGCACATAAAGAGAAAACAAACAAAGCTCTCAACAAAACACAGGCAAATGCACCCAAACAAATAGAGGCACAGGTAGAGGCACAGTTAGAAGCACAATTAGTGGCCTTCAGAGGGGACACAAACAAACAAACAAACAAAAAAATAGAGGCCATCAAGGAAAGACAGGAATCCATATTCAAGCAGATGAAGGAAATGGTGCAAGACATGAAAATGGAATTAGAATCAACAAAGGAATCACAAACAGAAAACTCTGGACTTGAGCACTCAGAGAAAAGATCAAGAATCATAAAGGTAAGCATCATCAACAGAATACAAGAGATGGAAGAGAGAATCTCAGGCGCTGAAGATTCAGTTGAAGAAACTGATACATCTCTCAAAGGAAAAATAAAGTCAGAAAAGTTCAAAACACAAAACATCCAAGAAATCAAGGACACAATGAAAAGACAAAATCTAAGAATAATACGAATAGATGAAAAAGAAGATTCCAGGCTCCAAGGTCCAGCAAATATTTTCAAGAAAATCAGAGACAAGAATATTCCCAACTTACAACATTCCATTAGTATACAAGTGGCCCACAGAACATCAAATAGACTAAACCAAAAAAGAAACTCCTCATATCACATAATGGTCAAAAAAAACTACTTTTGTAAAAGAAAGAAACAATATTAAAAGTAGCAAAGAATAAAAGCCAGGAAATATATAATGGTAGACATATCAGGCTCACACCAGACTTCTCAACAGAAGCTGTTAAAGCCAGAAGGGCCTGGGCAGATGTCATACAGACTCTAAGAGACCACAAATATCAACCAAGACTACTATATCAACCAAAATCAACCTAGATGGAGAAAACAAACTATTTTATGACAAAACTAAACTTAAAAAATATCTACACAGCAACCCAGCCAAATACTAGAAGGAAATCCAGAAGATATTAGAAGAAAAACTCCAACTAAATCAACTACATCCAAGAAAACACAGGATATAGATAACTTCACAACAAAAAAATTAAAGGAAAACAAGCATTGAAGCACAGTAACATCACCAACTCCACAAAAAAAGGAACTAACATTCATTGGTCACTATTATCTATCAACATCAACAGACTCATATCCCTAATAAAAAGACACAAAATAAAGGAATAATTGTGGAAACAGGATCGAACATTATGCTGCATCCAACAAAAACAACACTGCAATAAAGATAAATACTACCTCAGAGGAAAGGGCTGGAAAAATGTTTTTCAAGCAAATGGAAACAAGAAAACAAGCTGGTATCCTAATATCTAATAGTAGCTAGCCTAATATCTAATAAAATAGACATTAATCAAAAAAGATGAGGATGGGCATTTCATTCTCATCAAAGGAAACATCTACCAGGAAGACATTATAATCCTGAACATCTATGCACCAAATACAAGAGCACCTGCATTTGTAAATGAAACATTATTGGAGCTTACATCACACATCAATCCCAACATCTTAATAGTGGAAGTCTTCAATATTACACTCTCACCAAAGGATAGATCATCTAGACAGAAGTTAAAAAGGGAAATAATGACACTTACAAAGGCCCTAAATCAAATGGACCTAATAGATGTCTACAGAAATGTTCACCCAATCTTAAAAAAATACATTTTCTGTCAGCTCCTCATGGAACCTTCTCAAAACTCGACTACAAAGCAAGCCTGAACAGACACAAGAAGATAGAAATAATCACTTGTATCCTATCAGACCACCATGGCCTAAAACTAGACCTCAACAACAACATAAATAACAAAAAGTCTACATATAAATAGAAACTAAACAACGCTCTACAAAATGACAGCATGTTCAGTGAAGAAATGAAAACAATTTAGAGACTTCATAAAATACAATTAAAAAGAAGGCACATTTCCCAAACGTATGAAACAAAATGAAAACATTGCTAAGAGAAAAATAGCACTAATAGCCTCCAGAAAGAAGATCGAGACATCTCATATAAGCTGTTTAATGGCACACGTAAAAGCCCTAGAAAAAAAAGAAGCAGACACACCCGAGAGGAGTAAATGATTGGAAATATTCAACGTCAGAGCCGAAATCAACGAATTTGAAAAACAAAACAAAACAAAAAAATTCAAAGAATCAATGAGACAAAAATTTGAAAATCTAAATGAAATGGACAGTTTTCTTGATAGATTCCATTTACCAAAATTAAATCAAGATCAAATAAATAGATTAAATATTCCTATATCCACCAAGGAAATGGAAGCAGTCATCAAAAGTCTCCCCCAAAATGTTCAGGATCAAATGGCTTCAACACAGAATTCTAGACCTTCAAAGAAGAGCTAACTCCAATTCTCTTCAAACTATTCCACAAAATAGAAACAAAAGGAACATTACCAAACTCATTCTATGAAGCCACAGTCACCTCGATACCTTAAGTACACAAAGTCCCAACAAAAAAAGAGAACTTCACACCTTAGGAACATTGATGCAAAAATAGTCCATGAAATACTTGCAAATGAAATTCAAGAAAATATAAAAGATATCATCCACCAAGTATGCTTTATTCCAGGCATGCAGGGGTGGTTCAATACATGGAAATCCATCAATGTAATCCACCATATAAACAAACTGAAGGAGAAAAAAAACACATGATCATCTCTTTAGATGCTGAAAAAGCATTTGACAAAATCCAACACCCATTCAAGTTTAAAGTCTTGGCGAAATCAGGGATAAAAGGCACATACCTAAATATAGTAAAGACAATATTCAGCATGTTTATAGCCAAGATGAAACTAAATGGAGAGAAACTTAAATCAATCTCACTGACATCAGGGCCAAGGCAAGGTTTCCCACTCTCTGTATCTCTTCAACATAGTACTTGAAGTCCTAGCTAGAGCAATAAGACAACTAATGGAAATCAAGGGGATTCAATTCAGAAAGGAAGAAGTCAAAGTATCACGATAGGCAGATGACATAATATTATATATGAGCGATCCCCAAAATTCAACCAGAGAACTCTTTCATTTGATAAACAAATTCAGCAAAGTGGCTATATACAAAGTTAACTAAAAAGTTAGTAGCCCTCCTGTATATGCAAGACAAAAGGCCTGAGAGAGAAATTAGGGAAACAACACTGTTCACAATAGCCACTAATAACATAAAGTACCTTGGTTTGACTCTAACCAAGCATGTGAAAAACCTGTTTGAAAAATTTCCAGTCTCTGAAGAATAAATAGTAGAAGATATCAGAAGATAGAAAGATCTCCCATCCTCATGGATAGGTAGGATTAACATAGTGAAAATGGCTATCCTGCCAAAAGCTATCTAGAGATTCAATGCAATTCCTATCAAAATACCAACACAATTCTTTATAGACTTTGAACGAACAATTCTCAATTTTATAGGAAAAAAAAGGAACAAACAAACCAGAATTGCTAAATAATCCTGTACAACAACAGATCGTCTGGAGGTATTGCAATCCTTGATCTCAAGCTGTGCTTCTGCGTGGTACTTCCATAGAAACAGAATGGTGGATCAATGAAAACGAATAGAAGACCCAGAAATAAACCCAAATACTTATAATACTTGATTTTATACAAAGAAGCCAAACCCATTCAATGGAAAAGAGACAGCATCTTCTACAAATATTGCTGGTCTAACTGAACGCCTACATGTAGAAAAATGCAAATAGACCCACATTTATTAACCTGACAAAACTAAAGTCCAAGTGGATTAAAGACCTCAACAAAAAAACAGACACACTAAATATGTTAGAAGAAATACTGGAGAAGAACATTGAACTCACTGGCACAGGAGACAACTTCCTGAACAGAGCAGCAACAGCTGAGGCTCTGAGATCAACAATCAATAAATGGGACCTCACGAAACTGAAAAACCTTTGTAAAGAAAAGGACACTATAGTCAGAATAAAATGACAACCTACAAATGGGAAAGGATCTTTACCAAACCTGTATCTGACAGAGAGCTAATAGCTAGAATATATAAATAATTTAATAATTTAAAAAGCAAAAAATTCAATTAACCTAATTAAAAAAAACGGAGCACAGAGCTAAATAAAGAATTCTGTATAGATTAATATCAAATGGCAGAGAAACACTTAAAGAAATGCTCAACATCCCTATTCATCAGGGAAATGCAAATCAAAGCTACCCTAAGATTTCACCTTACACCCATAAAAATGGCTAAGATCAAAAACTCAAGTGAGAGCACATGCTGGAGAGGATGTGAAGAAAGGAGAACCCTTCTCCATTGCTGGTAGGAATGTAAACTTGTACAACCACTTTGGAAATCAATCTGGCACTTTCTATGATAATTAGGAATAGTGCTTCCTCAAGATTCATCTATAACCTTCCTAGGCATATATCCAAAACATGCTCAAGTACACATCAAGGACATTTGCTCAACCATGTTCATAGCAGCTTTATTTGTAATAGCCAGAATCTGGAAACAACCCAGATGTCTCTCAACTGAGGAATGGATACAGAAATTGTGGTATCTTTACAGAATGGAATACTACCCAGCAATTAAAAACAACAAAATCATGAAATTTGCAGGCAAATGGTGGATCTAGAAAAGATTCTCCAGAGTGAGGTATCCCAAAGGAAGAAAAAAACATGATATATAATCACTTGTAAGTCGATATTAGACATATAATATAGGATAAACAAACTAAAATATGTGCACCTAAAGAAGCTAAGCAAGGAGGAGGATCCTGGGTAAGATGGTCAATCCACATGCAAAAAGGCAAAGGGGATGGACATTGGAAGAGGGAGAAAACAGGCAATAAGACAGGAGCCCACCAGAGTTGGCCATTGAAAGATTTTACCAATCAGTGTATCAAAGAAGATGCTGAGACTGATATCCAAACTTTGGGCAGAGTGCAGAGAATTTTAGGAAAGAAGGGGGAGATAGGAAGACCTGAATAGGACAGGAGCTCCTCAAGGACAGCAGCAGATGAAAAACTTCTGTACACGTGGGTCTTTTCTGAGACTGATACTCCAACCAAGGACCATGCATGGAGATAAACTAGAACCCCTAGAATCCCTACACAGATGTAGCCCATAGCATCTCAGTGTCCACATGGATTCTCTAGTCATGGGATCAGGAACTCTCTTTAACATGAGCTCAGTGGCTGGCTCTTTGATAGGGGAGCAGCCTTATCAGGCCACAGAGGAAGACAATGCAGCCAGTCCTGATGAGACTTGATAGGCTTGGGTCAAAGGGAAGGGGAGGAGGACCTCCCCTATCAGTTGATTTGGGGAAGGCCATGGGAGGAAATGAGGGATGGAGTGTAGGACTGGGAGGGGGCTACAACTGGGAAACAAAGTGAATAAACTCTAAGTTATAAAAATATAAAGAAAATTGTAAAGAAAGTGAAAAAGATGGTATGGTACTGGTAAAAATAAAAAGGAAGAAAGAAGAAAGAAAGGAAAGAAGGAAAGAAGGAAGGAAGGAAGGAAGGAAGGAAGGAAGGAAGGAAGGAAGGAAGGAAGGAAGGAAGGAAGGAAGGGAAAGAAAGAAAGAAAGAAAGAAAGAAAGAAAGAAAGAAAGAAAGAAAGAAAGAAAGAAAGAAAGAAAGAAAGAGAAAGAAAGACGGAAATAATAAGTGTCTTTTTAAGGTCCCACAGTTATATAATGTTAAATTCAGATTTCTTATTCAAGCAGTCTTATCTAGTATCTACAAAAGTAAAGACCTCACTGTAACAGTTAACCATCAAGACTTTCAGGTCTTTGATTTTATTTGATTTGATGAAGATACATTTAAAAACTGATAAAACTGATAAAAACTGATAAAGATACATTTAAAATTAAAGCTTTTTGAATTTGGGGAGAAATAAGTGAATCTGCATAGGTATGGTAGAAGACAGTTATTTGAGGGCACTGTTTATATCTCAAAGGTAGGGTAGAAGACAGTTATTTGAGGGTACTGTTTATCTGCAAATCCCTAAGGCAGAAGATGTGCCACCTTTGTCTGTGGACTAGGTTGCCATAGAGGGCTCTATGTCTTATAAGTTTGGATATACACTGTACATAAATTTGAATTTACACTTTAACTAATATTGGCTAGAGTTTTGTTAATCCATAAATGACCTAGTTTGCTGGTTGTGGGTTATTAATATTTAATATTGATTTGTCTTTGCTAAACCAGCTGTATACCCAAATCACCACAGAGAGACTAGGATTTATTTAATTAATGTAGGGCACAATGCTGGGCAATAGTTACTCCATGCTAAACCTCCATGCCTACATAGTTTCCTACTATTAAGATTTCACTCATTATACTTGTTTTTAGTTATATCTTAGGTCTTGTTCATCTCTCCATGTGGTTCCAAGTTCTCTCCTGCAGACCTCTGCTCCTCCTCCTGCTTCCTCTATCTCCCCTCTGGACCAGTATATCCCACCCTATTCTCTTCATTGCTCAGCATTGGGGCTGGTTGTGTAATTGACAATATAGAGAACAAATGTTGGCATGTTTACACAAACTTGAGACAGGTGACGCTTAGAACAAGCATCACAATGCAATGTCAGGATTGAAACCAGATAGTGGGGTAAAGAGATCAGCATTTGAATGAATAAAGGTACATTGTATATATGTCACAAGAATATTATACCAACAACTGCCCTAAAAAATTTCTTTTGAAGAGAAATGCCATAAAAATTGGCATGCAATTAAAGCAAAATTTTGAAAGGAAAACCACTTTCCTAGCTTTTAACCTTAGTCTCTAATATATATCCTCAGAAGTGAAGCTGTGAAAATATAAAGATAAAGACACAATGTTCACTGTGGTGATTGTAAGCACACAAGCCTGCCCTCAAATTAATGATTTTGCCACAGTTCTCCACCTCTGTAATCAAGATACACGTATGGAATTGATCTAAATAGACAGGCATGCTCTCAAATGTGTCCCAGAATTATCTTTAATGGTAAATGTAACAACAAAGTAGCAAGGAAATTACCTTATTCAAAAACTATATGGTATTTACAGATAAATCTTTGATGTAAAAAGATATTGTGAGGTCTGATGTTTTCTCTTTTTCTATAATTGTATTCTTAAAAGGTGAAAACACATGTACTTTTCAATCTGCTTCAGCGAACACTCATAGTTTTATTATTTGTATTTTTATCTGTGCTCCCTGACTGCTTACATTGCTGAAGTGCATGGCATTGGAGACAAAAAAAAATAGCAATGTACTGTGGTCAAGAATAAGTATCATCGTAGTCTCAGTTTAAGCAGGTTCTTTGCCCAAAGTCCTAATTCAAGTGATAGGGGAGAGCTCTCCAGAGGTTGTTAACACAAGGCAATTGCAAAAGTGCAGCCCATGGAATCATTTTCACTTGTTTTGAAGAATACTTAGGGGAGTTTTTTCATTATAGTGTTCTTTTTTTTGTTAGGTGCCTCAGTTCTATAATGAAAGTGAAGCAAAAGACTACAGTATTTGCCTAAGAGGCCAGTTGAAAGAATAATAGATAATTGTGTTATATTATTAACAGTGTTCTCCAAGGACAAGTAAACACACAAGGCTCAGACAAAAAAAAATCATAAATGAAATGAAATATTTTTTTCTTTCTAAGTTGTAGTAGATAAATTAAAATTTACCCTTGGTAGAAATAAATGAGTGAGGGGAACAAGGACTATTTCTAACAGGAACTCAATGGCTGGCTCTTTGACCTCCCCACCCCCCAAGGGAGGAGCAATCTTGTTAGGCCACAGAGGAGGGCTTTGCAGCCAGTCCTGAAGATACCTGATAAAATAGGATCAGATGAATGGGGAGGAGATTCCCCCATCAGTGGACTTGGAAAGGGGCACAGTGGAGATGAGGGAGGGAGGGAGGGACTAGGAGGGAATGAGGGAGCGGGATACGGCTGGAATACAGAGTTAATAAAATTTAACTGATAAGAAAAAAATAAAATTAAAAAAAAAAGAGTGAAAAAACCCAGGGTACCTGGGAAAGCATGTGTGGCTCTGGGCTAGCATCCTAGTGGAACAATATGAGAGAAGAGCAAGGAATATTATCTACTTTCTGAGTCAGGATTGCAAAAGTTCAAGCCAACCTATAGAACTTCACAGTGGCTTTGGGGTGACTAAGTCAATGCTTTTTTCAGTTTGTATGGAACTTAGAGAGTTAGAAACTTACAAGTCTAGTTAGTGTAAGATGCTCTAACAATAGACAGGTTCTTATATTACCAAAAAATAGGTATTTGTCTATTAATAAAAAAACATGTTTTTTTTTTTAAAGAAATAAATGTAACTTTGCTTGAATTTCTATGTAGATTATTTTTGTATGGTACAAGTGATATTAGAATTTTTTACCTGCTTTAGATTGCACCTGATTTAATATTTGCATCATTAACAGGCTATGTATTTAAGATACAGGTTATGTGTTTAAGATACAGGCTATGTGTTAAGATATGTGTTTAACATAGTATATACTCACTTATATAGACCTATAAAATAGGATAAATATACTGAAATCTATACACCTAAAGAAGATAAACAAGAAAGAGGACCTGGTGTAAGATGATCAATCCTCACTTAGACATTGGGATGGACATTGGATGTAGAAGCAAACAAGTAACAAGACAGGAGCCTACCACAGAGAGCCTCTGAAAGACTCTACCTAGCATTGTACCAAAGCAAACACTGAGACTCATAACCAAACATTCGGCAGGGTGCAGGGAATCATATAAAAGAAGGGGGAATTAATATGACATAGAGAGGACAGGAGCTCCACAAGGACCAAATATAAATGGGCACAAGTGTCTTTTATGAGACTGTTTTTCCAATCAAGGACCATGTATAGATATAACCTAGAACCCCTGCTCGGATATAGCCCATGGTAGCTCAGTATCCACGTGGGTGCTCTAGTAAGGGGAACAGGGACTATTTCTGACAGCAACTCAATGGTAAACTCTTCGACACCCATCCCCCCGAGGGAGGAGCAGCCTTGCTACGCCACAGAGGACTTTGCAGCCAGTCCTGAAGAGACCTGATAAGCTAGGGTCAGAGGGAAGGGGAGGAGGTCCTCCCCTATTATCAATGTACTTGGAAAGGGACAGGGAGGAGATGAGGGAGGGAGAGTGGGACTGAAAGGGACTGAGGGAGGGGGCTATGGCTGAGATACAAAGTAAATAACCTGTGATTAATATAAAAAATAAAAAATAAAAAGATATATATTTAAGATAATAGGGTATATATACCATTTATCATTTCTCCATTCACTTTCATGACAATTCTTTCACTAATTGTTACTGCATGCATATATATATATATATATTTACATATGTATTTCTTAATTTGAGCTTTAATTGACATATTTTTACTATTTTGATTTTATTGTTTTGGGTACATAGTGGAGGTGGGCATGTGCACTGCTACAGCATACATAGCACACATGTTGAGGTCAGAGGGTAACTTGTGGACTGTAATTCTCTAAATATACTATGTGGTTTCCTGAAATTTAACTTCATTTTTATCAGCAAGAAGTTAACCTGGTGAGCCGTCTAACAGGCTCATGACTTTTCATTTTTGATGTAAAATAAAGTTTGAATGTATTAAAATAACATATTTTAAGATAATTTTTTTCATGACATCCCATAATCTGTTCTTTTTCTTAATTATTGTCTATGTTTATTATATTCATATATTATGAAGAGACTTCCAAATTTTCCCAGATAATTTCACCATTCTTTTATCACCATACACTGAGAACATTCATTATGTACAATACTGCCCTATCGAATATGCACTATGAACAATTTTAGTTTTATTTTATGAGGTTTTAATTTTTTTAATAAAATTAATAGCAAAATGTTTTAATGTTATTGATTTAATATTAACTTAATGATTCTTCAGTTATTTATGTTATTATAAAATATTTCTCATAAACACAAAGTTAGAGAATAAAGGGAATACAAAGCCATGAGTTCATGACATTGAATGTTATGTTCTAGCATCCATATCTAGTCTCTGATTTCTTTCTCATTATTGGCTAGTTGACTATTTATATTCTCTTTTGATTTGTTAGTAATTTGTGACTTTTAAAAACTTTATTTCGTAATTCACTTTACATCTCAGTGGCAGTCTCCATCCTCCTCTCTTGTTACCACCCCTCCTCCCTCTCCCCCTCCCCATCCACTATCCTTCAGGAAAGCCCCTCTCCCCCATAAACTCACCCCAGTGCTTCAAGGTGCATCAGGACTGAGGAAATCCTCTTCCAGAGTATCCTGGCAAGGCAGTCCCACCAGAAGGAAATGATTGAAAAGCATGCAACATAGTGACTTTTAAAAAGATCATTCTGAGTGAAATATCTCAGAAGGAAAAAGAAAAACACGGTATATACTCACTTATATAGACCTATAAGATATGATAAACATAATGAAATCTATACACCTAAAAAAGATAATCAAGAGAGCAGACATGGGGTAAGATGATCAATCCTCGTTTAAAAAGACAGATGGGATGTGCATTGAACGTATGACAGGAGTCTACTGAGCGCATCTGAAAGACTCTAACTAGCAGTGTTTTCAAAGCAAAGACTCATAACCAAACCTTTGGCAGTGTACAGGGAATCATAAGAAAGAAGGGGAGTTAGTCTGATGGGGAAAGGATAGGAGCTCCACAAGGACCAAATATATCTGGACACAGGGTCTTTTCTGAGACTGACATTCAACCAAGGACCATGTATGGATATAACCTAGAACCTCCACTCAGATGTAGCCTGTGGTAGCTCAGTAACCAATTGGTTTCCCAAAGTGAGGGGAACAAGGACTATTTCTAACAGGAACTCAATGACTGGCTCTTTGGCCTCCCCATCCCCGAAGGGAGGAGCAGTCCTGGTAGGCCACAGAGGAGGGCTTTGCAGCCAGTCCTGAAGATACCTGATAAAACAGGATCAGATGAATGGGGAGGAGGCCCCCCCCATCACTGGACTTGGAAAGGGGCAAGGTGGAGATGAGGGAGGGAGGGAGGGACTGGGAAGGAATGAGGGAGCAGGATACGGCTGGGATACAGAATTAATAAAATGTAACTGATAAGAAAAAATAAAATTAAATAAAAAAACAGTCCATAAAAAGAGGAAAAAATAAAACAAGTTCATAAAACAAAGCAAAACAAAAAAATTTAAACATATTCTTAAACTCAGAAAATATAAAAACATTACCAATATATTTGACTTAATATCTGAAGTACATTACGTTTTCTGACCACTTCCAGAACAGTAATGTAATGACCACTTCAGCTCTCACCTTGTTTTTTTTCTATTTTCTATGTGATTTTACTGTAATATCATAGGTCTGATTTTTAAAAATTTATTTATTTATAAAATTTATTTATTTTTCATAAATTACACTTTATTCACTTTAACCCCCCTCTCATCCCCTCCCAATCCCACCCTCCCTCCTTCATCTTCTCCCATGCACCTCCCCAGCTTCACTTAGGAAGGTCCTCCTCCTCTTCCCTCTGACCCTAGCCTATCAGGTCTTGCCAGAACTGTGTTTATTTTTTAAGCTGCCCACCATTCACCCCTCCTTAATACTGTTTTACCCTAAAATGCTTACTTATAATTTAACAATGTGTTTTCTTGTCTTTCTGTCTTCTTGTTGAAGGAATGTCATAGAAGTTATTGTATTGTGCCCTGAGAAGCTTTGGAAATATTTACATTTTCTGAAAGTATGGCTATTTTTCATTCCCCTTGAGTGATAAAGTGTAAAAAAAGTTTTATGTTCACAACTATTCTCTGGAGATTTTGATGATAGCCCTCAATGGTCAATATGTGAAGCAGAACCTGACATTTTATGCTTTCTCTCCCCCTTCCTCAGTATATTTTTCTCCTCCATTGACTCCTGATTTGCCACATCTGTACCTTTTGAGATACTTGCTCATAGTCTTGCCTGACCTTGCCTGCCCCAACCCAGTTTATAGTTTTCAGGTATCAACTTCATAATTGTCTGTCTTTCCAGTTGCATATGAAAGTCCTTGTCATAAGAATTCAATTTAAATTGGTATATATCACACAAGCATACAGTAGAGCCCATTATTATATATAGCATTCAAATTATGATTGTGGAAAAAGTCAATAAAATGTATATACTTTAGAATGGATAATGTGCTTCATGCTGACTTCTTCTAGAACATTATTTACTACCTGAGGAATACCATACTTACACTCAATTCCCAGCATTCATTTTCAGTTGCAGTTCAAAATACTTATCCCTTTGAAAGGTAAACCAGGCTAGCAATGTTGGTAGATTGCTTGCCTAAAATAAAGTGCACAAATGCATGGCTTTGATTCATAGCACCACACAAACCAAATTTCATGGTTCTTAACTATGATCCCAGTAGTCAGTCAGCAGATACAGGATGATGGGAAATTCCTGGTCATCTTTGTCTATATAGTAGGTTCAAGGTAATCCTGGGATATGCCAGGCCCTATCTCAAAAAGCAATGTTACCAAAGTTATTTCAGTTAGAAGTTGGAGCAAAGTATTCTCATTCAGCTTGTTTTCTAAGCACAATGGTGTAATCAATTACACTTAAATGCATAGAGTATGAAGAGCATTTTCTTAGTTTTCCACTTTGTGCCAGTGCAAAAAGATTTCTTTCCTTTCTCTTTTCTTTCTTTCTTTCTTTCTTTCTTTCTTTCTTTCTTTCTTTCTTTCTTTCTTTCTTTCTTTCTTTCTTTCTTCTTTCCTTCTTAATTATACTTTATTCACTTTGTATTCCAACCTCCCTCATCTGTTGCCAATCCCACCCTCCCTCCCTTCCTCCCTCCTTCCCTCCCTCCCTCCCTCCCTCATCTTCATGCAATTCCCTCTCCAAGTCCACTAATAGAGGAGGTCCTCTACCCCTTCCCTCTAACCCTAGCCTACCATGTCACATCAGTATTGGCTGCAATCTTCCTCTGTGGCCTGGTAATGCTGCTTCTCTATCAGGGGGAGGTGATCAAAGAGCCAGCCACTGAGTTCATGTCAGAGACAATCCCTGTTCCCATTACTAGGGAATCCTCTTAGACAGTGAGCTGCCATAAGCTATATCTGTGCAGGAGTTCTACATTATCCAATGCATGGTCCTTGTTTGGAGTGTTAGTCTCAAAAAGACCCTGGGACCAGATATTTTGGTTCTGTTGCTCTCCTTGTGGAGCAACTGTCCCCTCCTGGTCTTTCTATCACACCCTTCCTTCATGAGATTCCCTTCACTCTGCCCAAAGTTTGGCTATGTGTCTCAAAATGTGCTTTGATACCGCTTGTAGAGTCTTTCAAAATCTCTATGGTAAGCTTCTGTCCTGTTACCTGTTTTCTCTCTCTTCTGATGTCCATCTTTCTGAATGAGGACTGATAATCTAAACCAGGGTCCTCCTCCTTGCTTAGCTTCTTTAGGTGTACAGATTTTAGCATGTTTATCCTATATTATATGTCATATCCACTTATAAATGAGTATATATACCATGTATGTGTTTCTGCTTCTGTGTTAGCTCACACAAATAGGGCATGTAGCACACAATTGGAATTATTTACTCAACTACAACTTAGCAGACTTGATATATTGCTCTTTTTTATTTTAATTAAAATTTTAATTTTATTTCAATTACATTTTGTTCACTTTGCATCCCAGCTGTAGCCTCCTCCCTAATTCTCTCCCAATTCCACCCTCCCTTTCTCATCACCTCCCATGCCCTTCTCCAAGTCCACTGATAGGGAGTTCCACCTGCCCATAAGCTAATACTCTTTAGAAGTGTTTTTCTTGACTTGTTTCTTTTTTCTCTAATTTTCTAAATGTTTTCACATGAACTGTCTTCAATCTACCCTTCTAATACTCTCAAATTATCAACTTAATGAATTTTGTTGATTGACATGAGGTATACCTAGGAAATCAGGAAAAGAGTTTTACAAACAGAAACAGACATAACATCAAATACACAGACACAGAAAAGAATCCCCCCCCCAAAAAAATTATTATCCCTTAAACATTTAACTCTTTGGAACAAATAAAGGATCTTGAAGGTTACCAGAAAAAAAGCTCAAGTTATTCATAAGGGAAACTTATCAGAATAATAACTGATTTATTTAAAAACCAAAAGAGCATATTTTGGATATATGCCTAGATAGGACTGGTATAGCTGGATTTTGAAATAGCATTATTCTTAATTATCCGAGAAAGCATGAGATTGATTTCCAAAGTGGATGTACAAGTTTACATTCCCACCAGCAATGGAGGAGAGTTCCCCTTTTTCCACACCCTCTCCAGCTATATTGTCAATTGAGCTTTTGATCTGATGGGTGTAAAGTGAAATCTCAGGGTAGTTTTGATTTCCATCTCCCTGGTGACTAAGGATGTTGAGCATTTCTTTAAATGTTTCTTTGCCATTCGATATTCCTCTACAGAGAATTCTCTGTTTACCGCCATACCCTATTTTTTAATTGGATTACTTGATTTGTTGCTGTTTAACTTCTTGAGTTCTTTATATATTCTGGATGTAAACCCTCTGTCAGATATAGGGTTGGTGAAGATCCTTTCCCAATCTGTAGGCAGTTGTTTTGTTCTGATGACAGTGTCCTTTGCTTTACAGAAGCTTTTCAGTTTCATGAGGTCCCATTTATTGAATGCTCTTAGAGCCTGTGTTGTTGATGTTCTGTTCAGGAAGTTGTCTCCTATACCAATGAGTTCAAGCTCTTCCCCACTTTTTCTTCTAGTAGATTTAGTGTGTCTGTTTTTGTTTTGATGTCTTTGATCCACCTGGACTTTAGTTTTATGTAGGGTGATAAATGTAGATATATTTGCATTTTTATACATGTAGACATCCAGTTAGACCAGCACCATTTGTTGAAGATGCTGTCTTTTTACCATTGAATGGTTTTGGCTTCTTTCTTAAAAATCAGGTATCACTCACCTCCCCCTGGGGGGGAGCAGCCTTACCAGGCCATAGTAGAGGACAATGCAGCCACTTTTGATGTGAACTGATGGACTAAGATCAGAAAGGAGAGGAGAACCTCCCCTATCAAGTGACTTGGGGAGTGTCATCCATGCAGAGGGAGGAGGGAGGGTGGGATTGGGAGGGGAGGAGGGAGGGGCTTATAGGGGGATGCAGAATGAATAAAGTGTAATTGAGGAAAAATTAAAAAAAAGGGAAAAAATAATTTAAGAACCTTAAATGACTTTCAAAAGTGGAGGAAAACATGGAGTTAGTCAATTTACATGAAGCACGTCTCGCCCCTGGGGGCAATGGTCTCCTGAACCTACTCAGACCTCGGACACCACCACTACTAGTTCTAGAACTGATGCAGGATGTTCCAACGAGGGGGTTAGGCTTCTCATAATATTTCCTATAAGCCCACACCTGTTTGTTTATTTCCCCATTTTTATTCATTATTAGCCAGATAGAGCCAAGTAATTGTGATGATACTTGCTTTTTTGCCCAATGCAGGAATACTAGAGAATTTAGGTATGCCCTGGTTACTCACATGCCTCGCTGGGTGCCTGTGCCCGTTGATGCCCCTCACACTATGACTCTCTTCAGACAGAAAAGGGATCTTGGAACTACAGCCGCCATTGTTACTGCCATCTCATTGGCGGCTGTTGGAGCTACCACTGTGGCATTAGCCATGAGTCATACTGTGCAGACTGCTCAGACCCTGAATAATCTTTTAACCAATGTAGCTCATGCCTTAGATGTACAAAAAGGAATTAATGCTCAACTAAAAGGAGGCTTGATGGTGTTCAGTCAGAGGATTGACCTCGTGCAGGAGAAAATTGATACCCTATGGCAAATCGCTCAACCTGGCTATCAATGAAAGTATGCTGGACTTTGTGTCACTAGCATACAACATGAGAATTTTTCCTGTGCTGCAAATCTGTCTAAACAATTGTCTAGCTATATTTTAGGTAATTGGACTGGAGAATTCGATACTACGATGGAGCAGCTGAGAGTGGCCATTATCACAGTAAATTCTACCAGAGTGGACGCAGGACTAGCCACAGGATTATTATCATGGTTTGCTGCAGCCATGAATCATCTGAAGGAATGGGCGGGCATGGGGGCATTAGCAGGCCTTCTGGTGTTGGTCTCCTTGGTTTGCCTGTGGTGTATATGCAAGATTAGAGTCTCACAACAGCGTAATGCAGCCATGATCATTCAGACCTTTACAATCATTGAAGCAGGACAGTCTCCCCAAGCATGGTTGGCTACCATAAAAAGCTAAAATGTTATGCTCAGGATGCGAGGCTAAGCACTGCACTCAGTGTCAGCCCCTTTCCACCCAGAGAAGAGCATGTCTGATTGCATGAGGGTTGATGTCTGAGAAAAAGGTATCAGACGGGTCTGATGCTCTTTGGGTGGATGACACCTACATGAACATCAGTACAAAGTCCCAATTTATTTCTAATATCAGAGATCAGACCTCTACTCTTGCCTGATGTGTCTAAAACAAAAAGGGGGAACTGTAGAGAGCTGCGTAATGCAGCGCCTTAAAGATGGAGCTGGTTTCTGCCTTCCACCTTCCCGATGGTGAGTGCTCTCTGTCACAAAAAACTCCACATTTGGCTAAGGCTGAGGATCTGGCTTGCTTCCATGTATGTGGACCTATCTGCATTGCCCATGTGGCACGCTGGGGTTGGCTACCCAGAGGCTATTTAAGCTGTGGGCTGGCTTTCCCCTGCTCAGATGTAGCCCAGATGATTGTTCAAGGTTCCTGAATAAACTGCATTGAAAAAAAAAAAAGAGTGGTAGTCATAGTGCAATAAATTAAAGTACCTTGTTCAGTTACAGTGGAGCTGTTATGATAATGTGGATAACATAGGTGGGTTTGCTAACATTTCTTACCTCATTTTTGCTAAAGTTATGCTGAATATAATTGGTGTTTTTCTGTACTGAAGAATGATTTTCTTCTGAGTTGGAGCTTCTCATGATTTTAGGTAATGATTATAGCTTTAGTTTGTTTATCTAAATGCATTTCAATAAAGATGTCTCAGTAATTAAAAAAAAAACATCAGGTATCACAAGGACACTTGTTCAAACATGTTCATAGCAGCCTTATTCGTAATAGCCAGAATATGGAAACCACCCAGATGTTCCCTCAACAGAGGAATGGATACAGAAATTTTACTTTCACATAGTGGAATACTTAGCAATTAAAAACAAGGAAATCATGAAATTTGCAGGCAAATGATAGGAACTAGAAAAGATCTTCCTGAGTAAGATATTCCAGAAAGAGAAAGACAGACATGGTATATATTCACTTATAAGTGGATACTAGACTTTATATTTTATACTTTATACTATATACATACTATATTTATTCTATAATATAGAATAAACCTTTAAAAATATGTACACCTAAAAAAGTTGAGCAAGGAGGAGGACCCTGGGTAAAATGATCAATCCTCACTCAGAAAGACAAACAGGAAGGACATTTGAAGAAGGAGCAAACAAGAAACAGGACAGGAGCCTACCACAGAGGGCCTTTGAAAGACTCTACCTAGCATTATATCAAAGCAGATACTGAGACTCAGAAACAAACTTTGGGTAGAGTGAAGGGGCAGATAGTAAGACCTGGAGAGGAAAGGAGCTCCACAAGGATACCAACAGAACTAAAATATCTGGGCACAGGTGTCTTTTCTAAGACTGATACTACAACCAAGGACCATTCATGGATATAACCTAGAACCCCTGCTCAGATGTAGCCCATGGCAGCTCAGTTTCCAAGTGGTTTTCCTAGTAAGGGGAACAGGGACTGTCTCTGACATGAACTCAGTGATTAGCTCTTTAGCTACCTCGCCTGGATCAGGGAGCAGCCTTGCCTGGCCATGGAAGAGGACAATGCAGCCAGTTCTGATGAGACTGGATAAGCTAGGGTCAGATGTAAGGGGAGGAGGAGCTCCCCTATCCCTGGACTTGGAGAAGGGCATATAAAGAGATGAGGAAGGGAGGGTGGGATTGGGAGGGGACTACAGGTGGGATACAAAGTGAATAAACTGTAATTAATATAAAAATAAAATTAAAAAAAACAAAAGAGCTTACATCAAGTTATCAAAGACACAAATACTATCCCAGAGTACATTTTTTTTTTTCTGGAAGAAATACTCATCATAATTTAAGGAGAAAGACCAATTTTCATGAAAATATTAAGACAAATAGTAAATGACCACAAACACAAAATTTTTGAGACTACTGGGAGAAATTTTTTATCATCAAGAAAACATAATCACACTCAAACTTTTATTCTAGATAGAACTAAAAGACCAAACAGGAGAACATCAACAAAATGACAGCAATTAATACATACTATTGAAAAATAACTCTGAACATTATGTTCTCAATGTTCCAATCAAAAGGCAAACACTAGCCAAACCTTTTGGAGAACAGGATCCCTTTTATTGTGTACAAAGAAAACAATGTGGGGATCCAAGATGGTGGTGCTGAGAGGACACTCTTTCTGACCAGCAGCACAGCAGGATCTGCACAGTCAACAGCAGACAGAACTCTCGTCCTAAAACACCAGTGACCTGTCTTTACCACGTGAGAAGATACACAATACTTTGGGATTTAATCAGCTTCAACTTGCCCAGCTAAACTGCAAAAGAGTTCCTGGTTCTACCAGATGCTTGGTTACCAGGCCAGAGCCACACGCCTGCTGTGTTCTGATCACTGTCCCAGACTGAAATGTGGGCCTCAAAACAGGAAAGACTGGGATTTTCCAGTTGAGAGAAAACCCAACTGTGCAGAAAAAGATCAGGACCAACCTTAGATCACTCAGACAATCACTAGAAAAGACCCGGGGTCCAGCGGGCACCCAGCAGCCAGCCCAGAACCAGGGAGATAGGTGCGAGCACAGAGTCCTGCCTGCATGCCTGACCAACTTCCCTAGAGAGAACTGTGGCCCCCAGGGCTCTAGAGACTGAGTTTCACTGTTGGGTGACCCACAGAGAAGGGATCAGCAGGTTTGACCTCAGAGTATTCAGCCAACATTCCCCGCACCAAAAAGTTCTCGGCAAAAGTTACAGTTTTGGCAGACATCCAGGTGTCCAATCACCAGCAAGGCAGAGCCACTCGTGCCTGTGCCTGAGGGTTCTACTTGCCATCCCAGAAAGAATTGGGGTCCCCAAAGCACACTCTGGGTGTCTCTGCTGGGAGGAATCCCCACAGCAGAGTGATCATCAAGTCCAACACTCAGGACACCCAGTTCCAGAAGACTTTCTGGGTTCACACAGGCTCTAGGCTCTAGCCTTCTACTGCAGTTGATTACTGCTAGGGCACAGGAGCACACAGCTGCAAGCTCAGACCTACAAAAGCCTGAGAACCATTAGAGCAGCCCTCAGATACTGGCCCAAGTGAGTGACCTGTTATCCCTACCTAAACTGACAAAACTGCAGGACTCCTTGGTACTTCAAGAGGGCTATACCCAAAAAATAACACCTCAAGAAAAGCAGCTGCAGCTCACTAAACTCAGAGCAAAAAACCCAACAGCCGGGCAGCTGATGAGAGGAGAGCCTTCCTGAACACTACAGTTACCACACAGGTCCATATGCCTGAGCTGAACTGTCACAATTCCTGAGAAGCACCACCATTCAGTAGACCATACCCAAAAAGCTGAGGAGATCTACTTCAGAACACTGCCAAGGGTATTCTCCCCTCCCTAGGACCAGAAATTAACAGATAAGACCTGAGATAGCCAGATGGGTAGAGGCCAGCGTAAATATACAACCAACAAAAGGCAAAGCAATATGGCATCCCCAGAACCCAGTTACCCAGGGGGAAGTAACCCTGTATACCCTAAGATAAATGAAATTCTAGAAGGTGACCTTACACCTATGCTTATGAAGAGGTTAATGGAGGAAGCAAATAAAATGTGCAAAGAATTAAAGGAAGATATAGTAAAACAGATTATGGCCATCTGTAAAGAAATACAGGAAGATGAACCCAAACAGTTTGTGGCTTTTAGAGAGGAAATGATTAAATCACTGAAAGAAATAAAAGAATCAGCAGAATGTTCAAACAAACAGGTGAAGGAATTGAAGGAAAAACAGGAAAATACAGTCAGACAGGTGAAGGAAATCAACAAAACGGTTCAATATCTGAAGATAGAATTGGAAAAGTTAAAGAAAACACAAATGGAGGAAATCATGGAGAGGGAGAACATAGGAAAGAAAACAGGAACTACAGAGGTACACATAACAACAGACTACAAGAAGTGGAAGAAAAAAATCTCAGGTGTGGAAGATACAATGGAAGAAATCAATGTATTTGTCAAATAAAATAATAAATCTAAAAAAAATCCTGGCACAAAGCATCTAAGAAATCCAAGACAACATAAAAAGACAAAACCTAAGAAAAATAGGAATAGAGGAAAAAGAAGATTCCTGTCTCCAAGACCCAGAAAATATTTTCAACAAAATCCTAGAAGAAAATTTTCCCAACTTAAAGGAGAGGCCTATAAGAATACAAGAGGCCTACAGAACTCCTAATAAATTAGATCAGAAAAGAAAATTCTCATGCCATATAATAATCAAAACAGTAAGTATACAGAACAAAGAAAAAGTACTAAAAACTGCAAGGGAAAAAGGCCAAGTAACATAGAATGGCAAACCCGTCAGAATCATACCTGACTTCTCAACAGAGACTATGAAAGCCAGAAGGGCCTGGACAGATATCATGCAGATCCTAAGAGAACACAGATGTCAGCCAGGACTACTATACCCATCAAAACTCTCAGTCCTCATAGATGGAGAAAACAAGATATTCAATGACAAAAACAAATTTCAACAACACTTACACACAAATCCAGCATTACAGAAGACTCTAGAGGGAAAAATACAACACAAGAAAACTACTTTCAAGACAACACAGGAAATAAATAACCTCACTACAACAAAACAAAAAGTAGCCAAGTTCACAAACACACTACCATAGTCAACATCAAAATCAAAGGATCTAACAACCACTGGTCATTAATCTTTTGCAACATCAATGAACTCAATTCTCTAATAAAAAGTCACAGCCTAACAGAATGGATGCATAAACAAGACCCAACAATCTGATGCATACCAGATACAGACCTAAGTCACAAAGATAGACATTACCAGAAAGTAAAGGCCTGGAAGATGTTTTTTTTTCAAGCAAATGGACACAAGAAGAAAGCAGGAGCATCCATTATAATATCTAATAAAATAGACTTTCAACCAAAATTAATCAAAAGGGATGGAGAAGGACACTTCATACTCATCAAGGGAAAATTCCACCAGGAAGGTATCACAATCCTGAACATCTATGCCCCAAATACAAAGGCACACAAATTTGTAAAAGAAACATTGATAAAACTTAAACCACATATCGATCCCCACATATTAATAGCGGGACACTTCAACAACCCACCCTCACCAAAGGACGGATCAATAAAAGAGAAATTAAATAAAGAAACAATGTCTATAACAGAGGTGATGAATCAAACGGACCTAACAGACATTTACAGAAACTTTCACCCCAACACAAAAGAACTTACCTTCTTCTCAGGACCTCATGGAACCTTCTCCAAAATAGAACATATACTTGGTCACAAAGTAAGCCTCAAAAGATAGAAGAAGATTAAAATAATCCCTTGTATCCTATCTGATAAAGCTGGAACTCAATAACAAAAATAGAAAAAAAAAGCCTACATTCACATGGAAACTGAACAACTTGCTACTAATTGAGAGCTGGGTCAGAGAAGAAATAAAGAAAGAAATTAACGACTTCCTATAATTCAATGAAAATGAAGGCATGACTTACCCAAACTTATGGGACACAGTGAAAGCAGTGGTAAAGAGGAAAGTTCATAGCTCTTAGTGCCTTCAAGAAGAAATTTGAAACATCTCATTCAAGCAACTTAATGGCTCATCTAAAAGCCCTAGGGGAAAAAAAAGAATCAGACACACCAAAGAGGAGTGGATGGGTGGACATAATCAAACCCAGGGCTGAAATCAATAAATTAGAAACAAAACAATTCAGAGAAAACAATGCATCTTCAAAGATATACACTAGCTTAGAGTTTAAAAATGGGGAAAAGCATTGCAAGCAAAAAGGACAGGAAACTTGCTATTCTATGAGCAGCCCAAACAGACTTCAAGTGCAAACAATTCAGGAAAGTTAACGTTGATCCCTTCATACTCATCTTATGAACAATCCACTGAGAAGAGAAAACTGTTTTAAACACACATGCACCAAACACAGATCCTCCAAATTTTATTAAACAAATTATATTACTCAAAATGCCACATATTCAGTCCATCAAAAAATAATTTTAATATTCCACTTTTACTAATGAGCATGTCATCTAGACAAACACACAAATATGTAACACTGGGGATAAATAACATCATACAACAAACAGATTAACAAGCATCTAAGGTATAGCCCACACAAACACTACAGAACACACATTTTTCTCAACAATTTATAGACATTTCTCTAAAGTACACATTATACTGGAATGCAAGTGAATTTCAACTAATTTGTGAAAATTAAATTTGCTTTGTGTATTTTCTCTTCCATTGTGGAATAAAGTTCAATATTGAATCCAAAATGAAACTACATTCTTATCTTTCACTCTGCTCAATAATCCATTTTATTGGGGCCAAAGACTTTAAAGTGAATGCTTTTTTCTACTTTTTAAAAATTAATTACAATTTATTCACTTTGTATCCCTGCTGTAGTACCCTCCTCCTTTCCCTCCCAATTCCACCCTCCCTCCCTCTTCTTCTCTTATGCCCCTCCCCTAGTCCTCACCAGATAGGTAAGTTCCTCCTCCCCTTTCATCTGATCCTAGTCTCTCAAGTCTCATCAGGAGAAGTGAATCTTAAAAGTCTGAAAGTCCTAGAGGTGAAGGTAGAGTGTATATTACAAGATATTGACATAGGGAGAAGCTTTCTAAATAAAATTCCATTCCCTCTAAGAACAAGGGCAACAGTTGGCAAATGTGACACTGTGACAAAATGATCTTCTTTGGTTCTTGACCAAACAGTAGGAGAAACAATGAATAAAAAATTGTACAAAAAATGTAAACAGTCATTTGCACTAAGGAGGCAAACTGGAGGATAGGAAAAAAAAACTCTCTGAGAGAGAAATAATATCTATAATAAACAAAAACCCTGAAAATTCAAAACATAGGAAAAATTCCAATAAAATTGTCATGCAGCTATGAATAGAGTTCTCAAAAGAGGAACTACAAATGACTAGCAAACATTTGTATAACTTCTTAAAATCATTAGCCTTTAAGAAAGGGGAACAAGGACTATTTCTAACAGGAACTCAATGGCTGGCTCTTTGACTTCCCTACCCCCCAACGGAGGAGCAGTCCTGTTAGGCCACAGAAGAAGACTTTGCAGCCAGTCCTGAAGATACCTGATAAAACAGGATCGGATGAATGGGGAGGAGCCCCCCCCCATCAGTGGACTTGGAAAGGGGCAGGGTGGAGATGAGGGAGGGAGGGTGGGATTGGGAGGGAATGAGGGAGCAGGATACATCTGGGATACAGAGTTAATAAAATGTAACTGATAAGAAAAAAATAAAATAAAATAAAATAAAATAAAATAAAATACACATGGAAACAATTTCGAGGTTCTGTCTCATCCCAGTGTGAATGACTGTTATCAAGAAATCAAGTAACAACAAATGTTAATGATTGGCAAATAGATACCCTGATGATAGTACAAATTAGTAGTACAAACTGGCATAGCAACTATGAAAAATGGTGTGTTCCTATTGAGAAATAGGTATTCCTCAATACCCTAAAGACAGGACTACTACTGCATAGATATTCCACTTCTAAACATATATTCTAAGGTCTCCATATCCCACTACAGAAATTTGCTTAGCCATGTTCTTTACAGCTCTATTTCAGGTTAGAAAATTATAACTACAGAAGGCAAAAAAGTAGAAAGTGTTCATGTATAGTTGCTGTAATAGATTGGATATAGCAGAACCTAGTATATGAAATATGAGGGTATGGAAATGTTTATGTATGACCAGGGTGGGAGATAAGATGAGGGCATGAGAAAGTAAATCAAAACATGTATATATGTGTGTGTGTGTGTGTGTGTGATATTCACACACACACACGCACACATATAATGTGAATATTAAGTGTGTATGTATGTGAAGGAGTCTGATTTAAGTTCTCTGAATATATTTTTAGGATGAGTAGCTTGGTATTCTTATGGGAATCCTAACAGTGGGAGCAAAGGTTGCCCAAACGTTTTCAAAACTTGCGTATATTTTTGTTATACATATATATGTATATATACATATAGACATACATACATATACATATGTATGTACGTGTATATGTACACATATATGTACATATACATGCATATGCATATATACAAGATATGGATATGTATATATACATATATATATGTACTACAAAAATATACACAAGTTTTAAAAGTGTTAGAAGGAAGAAAAATGTAAAGTTGCATATTGCTGTTCCTAAAATCCAAATTTACTTTCCAAAAAAATCATGTCATATTTGGAACACCATCTTATGAATGGCTGCTCAGGGAGACCCAGACACTACCATAAAAAATGACTTTCTCTTGTCACTTCTCTTGTTGTTTACCAGAATGAGTTGGTAAGGTTCTATTTCTGAAGACACCACACTTCTTCCTGTAGGATATAGATAAATCAAAAGAGGATTTGAACCAGAGCTGAAATCTGCTTTTCTGGCCTTTATGGTCCTGAAAGGTGGTATATAAGCTGATAGATTACTTAAGAAGCAATTGGGTTTTGTTTTGTTTTGTTTTGTTTTGTTTTTATTGGAGAAACTAGTAAAATTTATTAAATTCATTAAAGACTAGAGGCTGTGCCTTCAAAGAACCTCTACAGACCTGTTACACCCAGGAAAACCAAGAGCACCAAATATTCCTAGATAAACAAGGAGCTTATGATGTGTGTATTCTATTTTTATATTAGTTACAGTTTATTAACTTTGTATCCCAGCTGTATCCCCCTCCCGTATTCCCTCCCAATCCCACTCTCCCTCCCTCATCTCCTCCTTGCCCCCTTCTAAGTCCACTGATAGGGGAGAACCTTCTCCTGTTTCATCTGTCCCTGGTTTATCAGGTATCTTCAGGACTGGCTGCAAAGCCCTCCTCTGTGGCCTAGCAGGGAATCTCTTCACTCCCTCGGGGTAGGGGGAGGTCAAAGAGCCTGCCATTGAGTTCATGTGAGAAATAGTCCCTGTTCCCCTTACTAGGGTAACCACTTGGATACTGAGCTACCATGGGCTACATCTGAAAAGGGGTTCTAGGTTATATCCATACATGGTCCTTGGTTGGAGAAACAGTCTCATAAAAGACCCCGTGCCCAGATATATTTGGTCCTTGTGGAGCTCCTGTCCTCTCCATGTCATATTAACTCCCCCTCTTTCATATGATTCCCTGCACCCTGCCGAAGGTTTGGTTATGAGTCTCAGTATTTGCTTTGGTACAATGCTAGGTAGAGCCTTTCAGAGGCCCTCTGTGGTAGGCTCCTGTCCTGTTACTTGTTTTCTCCTACATCCAATGTCTATCCCATTTGTCTTTCTAAGTGAGGATTGATCATCTTACCCCAGGACCTCTTTCTTGTTTATCTTCTTTAAGTGTATAGACTTCAGTATGTTTACCATATCTATAAATGTGAGTATATTCCATGTCTGTCTTTCTCCTTCTGGGATATCTCACTCAGAATGATCTTTTCCAGGTCCCAACATTTGACTGAAAATTTCATGATTTCCCAGTTTTTAATTGCTGAGTATAAAAGTACCACAATTTCTGTATCCATTCTTCAATTGATGGACATCTGTGTTGTTTCCAGGTTCTGGCTATTACAAATGAAGCTGCTACAAACATGGTTGAGCAAATGTCCTTGTTGTGTACTTGAACATCTTTTGTACATATGCCTAGGAGTGGTATAGCTGGATCGTCAGGAAAGGCTTAGAAAGCACCAGATTCATTTCCATTGTGGTTGTACCAGTTTACATCCCCACCAGCAATGGAGGAGGGTTTCCAGTTCTCCACAAACTCTCCAGCATGTGTTCTTACTTGAGTTTTTTATTTCAGCCATTCTGATGGGTGTAAGGTGAAATCTCAGGGTCTTTTTTATTTTCATCTTTCTGATGGCTAAGGATGTTGAGCATCTCTTTAAGTGTTTCTTTGCCATTCAATATTTCTCTACAGAGAAATCTCTGTTTAGCTCCATACCCCATTTTTTAAATGAATTGCTTGCTTTATTGGTTTTTAACTTCTTTTTTCTTTATATATTCTGGTTATCAGGTGTCTGTCAAATATAGGGTTGGTGAAGATCCTTTCTCAGTCTGTAGGCTGTCGTTTTGTTCTGACGACACTGTGTTTTGCTTTACAGAAGCTTTTCTGTTTCATGAAGTCCCATTTATTGATTATTGCTCTTAGAGCCTGTGCTGTTTGACTTGTGTTCAGGAAATTGTCTCCTGTGCCAATGAGTTCTAGGTTATTTCCCACTTTTTCTTCTAACTGATTTAGTGTATCTGGTTTTATGTTAAGTTTCTTGATCAACTTGGATATTAGTTTTGTGCAGTGTGATAAATATGGATCTATTTTCATTTTTCTGCATGTGGACATCCAGCTGGACCAGCACCATTTGTTGAAGATGCTGTCTTTTTTCATTGAATGGTTTTGGCTTCTTTGTCAAAAATCAATTATTCATTGGTGTGTAGGTTTATTTCTTTGTCTTCTATATGGTTCCATTGATCCTCCTTTCTGTTTCCTTGCCAATACCACGCCGTTTTTATTACTATTGCACTGTAGTACAGCTTGAAGTCAGGGATGGAGATACCTCCAGACTATCTATTGTTTTACAGGATCGTTTTGGAAATTCTGTGTTTTTTGTTTCTCCATATGAAGCTGAGAATCTTTCTCAATGATTGTAAAGAATTGTCTTGGTATTTTGATGGGAATTGCATCGCCAGCTGTGGACACTAAAACATCAGTGCCAACTTGCCAGGCAAGATGTCTCTACTGGTGTAATCATGGCAAGCTGTTATGGGGCTATCCATCTTTTCCTTGATTATATTTGAGACCTGCTCCACAGGGGGAAATTCATGTTTTGTTGCTTCCACAGCAGTAATATATAGATATATATTAGTTAATATTTACTAATATATTAATATTAACTAATAATATAACTAATATTAGTTAATATTAGTTAATATTAATATATATATATTAATTTGGAGTTACATGCTCCCAAACTTTCTTTTAAATACTTGTGTTTATCCCATAGACAAATGCCATTCTAGGAATTAATTGGATAATATTCTTTAATAGTGATCAGTAATGAATACAAGCACTCATGGCTATAATAGATTCTAAGAATATGTGATGGTTGAGTGCTCAGCCTTATACAGAATATTTTCATCAGTACTTCTAAGTCTTAGGGAATCTTGCAGAAGTAAAGACAGAAAGCAATATAAGGTGGGATGAAGGGCAATGGATTGGCATCTCTGGGGTATTTTTTTTTTTTTTTTTTACTAAAGTCATAATCTTACAGCTTCTAAGATTACCTCCAATTGGCCTACCAATTTGTCATGAACCAGGCAAGGGGATTCCAGATCCTTACCTCTCCCTTTGGAAATATTTTGTCAAAATATTGAGTCTATTATAGGGACATTGTCATCAATTACGTACCCATTAATCAGAGGCACTCAGGGGTCCTTGGTTAAACCTAGTGCGTCACAAAACAAAACAAAAGGCATGAATGTAAATGAAGGAAAAATTTGTTTGAAAGTAGGGGTTTCACAAAATTTGGAGCTAGGTGAAGGTGAGTGTTGAAAATAACCAGAATATTGTGTGTGTGTGTTTGTGAAGGAGTCTGACTTAAGTCCTCTGAATATATTTTTGGGATGAATAGCTTGGTATTCTTATGAGAATTGTAAAAGCAGGAGCAAAGGTTGTCCAAATCCTACTATTGGGATCCACTTCCTCCTACAGTGTTACCATATCCACGCTTGATGTGATGCTATGTGCCAGGTATTAACACAGCTCCTTATTCCATTTTTGGTGTTATTCCTGGGAGACTTGCTCTTTTCTGATGAGAAGCAGAGAGGACAGAGGCAAAAAGGGGGGTGGGGTTAGAGACTGGGGGAGGGAAAACTGAGATTAGGATGTAATATATGAGATGTTTTATTTACATATTTATTTATTAAATTTCTTCACTTTGTATCCCCCTGCAGTCCAATCCCTCTTCTCTTCTCAATTCCACTCACCCTCCCTCTTCTCTCCCTATGCCTTTTCCCTTGTCCCCTGATAGGGGAGGACCTCCTTCCCTTCTATCTGACCCTAGCTTATCAGGTCTCATTAAGTCTGGTTGCATCATCTTACTCTGTGGCCTTCAGCGGGAGGTAATCAAAGAGCCAATCATTGAGTTCATGTCACAGACAGTGCCTGTATACCTTACTAGGGAAACCACTTGGAAACAGAGCAGCCAATGGGCTTCCTTTGAACACTGGGGTCTAGGTCCTCTCCATGCATGGTCCTTAATTGGAATATTGGTCTCTCCAGGCTCCCTTGGGCCCAGGTGTTTTGCCTCTGTTGGTCTGCTTGTGGAGTTCCTATCCCATACATGTATTTTCTTTCTATAGCTCTCTTCTTCCATAAAGTTCCCAGCACTCTGCCCAAAGTTTGGCCATGTGTCTCAGTATCTCCTTCAATACTGTGGTGAATAGTCTTTCAGGGGTCCTCTGTGGATGACTTCTGTCCTGTTTCTTGTCTTCTCCTACTTCATATGCCTATACTATTTGCCTTTCTGAATGAGGATTAAGCTTATTCCCTAGGGCTCTCCTTGTTTTTTAGCCTCCTTAGGACTATAAAGTTTACTATGTTTATACTATATTATGTGTCTAATATACTTATAAGTGAGTATATACCGTGTGTGTTTCTGCTTCTGGGATACCTCACTCAGGATGATCTTTTCTAGATCCCACATTTGTCTACAAATTTCATGGTATCCTTCTTTTTAAATGTTGAGTTATCAAAACATTTAATAAAAATCATTCCTATGAGTTTTTTTTTCTTTTGGTGGTTTTATCTGCTTCCTCAGACACATTCATTTCAATACATGGCAAGTAATACCAATTAAAAAACTTTCTCAAGCAAGAAAATATGGTAGCCCCTTGGGCTAGCACACTCACAAGGTACAAGCAGTTCTCCTCTCTCATCCTTGGGGCTCAGAAAGAAATAGCACACCCAAAAAAGAGCCCTTGGATGAGTGCAGGCCAAATCTCTCTTAGAAAATCTGTAGTCCTCCAGGTTCTTGGGATGCTTGCATTCTTGAGAGTATTTAATTAAATAACCCCTGGCTGTAGCTTGTGTTCTTTAGATTGATCTTTCTTTTCTTATTAGTTAAAACAATTTTTGAATTTAAATATATTTTGATCATGTTCTTCCTCTCCCTCAAGTCCTTCCACATCCTCTCTCCCTCCTTTCCCACTCAACTTTTAAGTTCTTTCTCAAAACAAAACCAAGAAAACAAAACAGACATACACATACACGCACACACACACACACAAAACATCCCACTTCAAGTAAAACATAAAACTATAACTATGTAAAATCTGTGGAATTCTTTATAAGTAGCTCAACAACTCCTTATACATGCAATGGTTGATATACCTTGTTTCACTCATTAAAGAAACCTTGTTTCCTCTCCCCACAAGTATAAATGACAATTCACTTGTCAACCAATACCCTAGTTGCTAGGATTTCCTTCATTCTTTTATTTTTAATGTAACAAAATAAAATGTAATAAGATAAAACAAAAGCCAGCACATCATAGTTGGTCAAGACAAACCAAGGGAACAAATGAGCCCCCAAAAAGGACAAGAATCAGAAACCCACTCATTCACACACTGAGGTATCCTGTAAAAAACATTATACTGAAAACCATAGTATAAATGCAGAGGACCAGGTGCAAATGCATGAAGACCCCAATGCATTCTGTTTCAATCTCTTTGGGACAATATGGGATAGGCTTATGTTGGATAGGAAGGCCCTGCTTAATTTTTCTATTCCAAACATTTTTCTACATTATTAATTCCTTAGGAAACAGGTCTAAATTTTACTATCTCAATAATGGAGAACTTTATTTCTCATTTCTTGGCAGAACATCGTCACACTCCACTGTTTACAGTACTTTAGCACTTAAAAATATTTTTTGAGATCATAATGTAATTAGATTACAGTTTCCCCTTCTTCCCTCCAGTATTCTGAGGAGACCCCAGTTTCTTTCACACTCAAGGCTTCTCTATTCTCATTCTTTTTCCAGGTTTCATATAGAAAGCATATGAGACTTGATCCTTAATCCTTACTAGGTAAAAGGTCAGTTTTGTGTGCTGATGTAACATTTCACTGGCCAGAATACATAACTAAGCAGCATCCTATTTACCTCTTATGGTCTGTGATGAGAGATGTCAAAATAAAAGCAAAGTAACTGCTACGTGGCATTTGCTTTTATTACTGCAAGTGATATCATGTGTTTGCATTTATTGAAAGTTGATCAAATGTAGTAGGAGACAGTGGTCATGGATGCTTAAGAACTGTTAATCTCTTTTTTTAAAGTGTTTATCTTTCTTGCTTTTGTGTCTCTTGTATCATACACTGGCTTCTTAGTTTTATTAGTTGATAGGTGAAATGTTGTACAAAATACTCACATAAACAATTCCATTGTTAAAGAATTGCCTGTAATTGCATAAATGATATGGTCAAACTGTTGATTCATATATGGTAACACCACATACATTAGTTCAATCAAATTGCTTTGTCTTGAAGTACACTATTAAAAGAAAACTAATTTATTGTAAGGTACATTGATTTAATATATCAAATAACTGATTGCAGCTATATACAACTGGTTTCTACTGTGCAAAAATAAATCCTTCAAAATAACGGAAGTGTGCTCATGGAAATTTAGATTTCAAGGTGTTTTTTCTAAAACTTGAAATTAGAGCTACTTCAACAGACTACATTATCATTTTGTTTCTTATATATTCATAAAACTAAATGGGTTTTGTACAGATCAAGAACTCATAGGCCTGCTTCCAAAATGATCAAAGTATTGTGTTTTATGCTACAAGGCTAGAGAAAGAAGTCTTTTTACTGTAAAAAGAAACACATATCTCATGAACAACCTTTTACTGAGTAAAATGTGAAATTATTAAACTAGTGTCCTTCTATCACTGTTGCTTTATAATTACTCTTCTGATATTAAATAAATATAAGAAGGGAGAGATCAATTTAGCTGCTTAGCAAAATAAATCCCAAGAATTACCTGTGTTGGGAATATTTTAACTTTTCATCTCACTGTCTTCCCCTTAATACCAAGTAAGGCTGAGGGGTCTGTTTTAGTGATCATCAAGAAAGGAGAAAACAACCTTGTAAGCAAAATTAAAAATAAAATAAATGCATTGTCTTAGTTAGGGTTGTATTGCTGTGAAGAGATACCATGACTGCTGTCCTTTTTATAAAGGAAGACATTTAACTAGGGCTGGCTTATAATTCAGAGGTTTAGTCTATTATCATCATGATGAGAAGTATGTCCTGGCAGACAAAATGCCAAGGATCTGAGAGTTCAACATTTTCATCCATATGTAACAGGAAATGAATGCCACACTAGAGCTGGTATGAGAATTTGAGATCTCTAAACCTGCATCTACTGACATACTTCCTTCAACAAGGTCAAACCTATTTCA
This sequence comes from Meriones unguiculatus, assembly GCF_030254825.1. Taxonomy (NCBI): domain Eukaryota; kingdom Metazoa; phylum Chordata; class Mammalia; order Rodentia; family Muridae; genus Meriones; species Meriones unguiculatus. The sequence continues at coordinate 5,582,101 of NC_083367.1, forward strand.
TCAAAGCCACACCTCCTAATAGTTGCACTCTTTATAGGCCTACATGGGTCCTTACTGCATACATTAATCAACCACTGCATACATTAATCAAGAACAAACAAGGATGTATGATACTGGAATAGAACTGAAGGTATATAGAAATGTTAAGTACATTCACTGAGAGAAGCAAGCCAGCCATGATCACCCCAAAGCAAAGCAACAAAACAAAACAATAACAAAAATTCAAGGTCAAAACCATAGCAGAGGAGAGGCAAGATAGCAGTGATCAGCGCACATCGTTTCTGAGAGGCAGAGGATTCGAAACTCCAAAACTGATCACATGTGGACTTCTTTGGGAATGGAGAGGGGCGCTTTCCTTCTTCAGGCCTCCCTGCTCCCCAGAGGAGCTAAGCCACAGTGCCAGTGACACAGATCTTGCTGCCTGAGAACTAAGACAGCAGAGGCGGGAATACCAGCACTGCAGTCTCAGCAGCCAGCCTAACCCACTTGCCAAGCAGGAGACATGGAACATGGGACATGGAAACGCCAGCTCTGTGGCGCCACCAGTGTAATTTAGGCAAATAACTCCTGGAGCTCAGTTAGAGACGAATACTAGTAACCTGTAGACCACTGACATACTCAGGAAATTTGTGCACAACAATCATCATCATCATGAGATAACTTCAGCGCCCGGGACCCTTTGGGTGACCGCAAGGTACCCTTCCCTCACACTGAAGGCCTCTACATTCTCTAGCACGCTGTCTCTCAAGGCCAACTTCCACGCACATACACGCATACAACCTTGGCTGCATTTGTCTTTCTGTACCCACAGACTTCCTTCCCACAGTTACAGCTAAAGTACCAAGCACACACTGAAACCATTGGACCTCTCTCATTTCCCTGAAGAATTCTCCAGACACCAGAGAAAGATTGTACTAATCTGAACTGTAGAATCCAAGAACAAACAGTGAAGTTTGCAGATAAAGAAATGGCCAGAAGTCAGCAAAGGAACACATCTAACAAAAATCAGGAAATCATGGCCTCACCAGCAACCCCCAAAATCAATGGATACTTTAATTCTTCAGAAACACAGGAAAATGACCTTAAAGACATGCTTATCCAGTTATCAGAGTCACAAAAAGAGGAAACAAACAAATCTCTCAGAGAAATAGCCATGCAAATAGAGGGACAAGTACAGGCAAAATTAGTGGCATATAGAGAAGAAACAAACAAACCAAAAAAAAAAAAAAAATTAGAGGCCATCCTACAGGCATAAGACGCCACATTCAAACAGATGAAGGAAATGGTGCAAAACATAAAAATAGAATTATAACCAATAAAGAAAACACAAACAGAGAAAACCGTGGAGCTGGAGAACTTAGAGAAAAGATCAGGAACCACAAAAGTAAGCATCACTAACAGAATACAAGAGATGGAAGATGGTTCTGAAAATACTCTTGCAGAAATTGAATTTCTTTCAAAGAAAAAATAAATCGGAAAAGTCCCAAACACAAAACATCCAAGAAATCAAAGATGCCATGAAAAAAGCAAAATCTAAGAATAATAGGAATTCATGAAAAAGAAGACTCCAGTCTCCAAGGTCCAGAAAATATCTTCAAGAAAATCATAGAAGAATATTTCCCCAAATTAAAGAAAGAGATGTCCATAAATATGCAAGAGACGTACAGAATATCAAACAGACTAGACCAGAAAAGAAAATCCTCACGTCACATCATTGTCGAAATACTAAATTTACAGAACAAAGAAAAGATATTAAAACCAGCAAGAGTAAAAGGCCAAGTAACTTATAAAAGTAGACCTATCAGATTCACACTGGTCTCATCAGAAACTATGAAAGCCAGAAGGGACTGGCAGAAGTCATGAAGACTCTAAGTAACCACAGATGCCATTCCAGACTACTATACCCAGGAAAGCTTTCAAGCAACATAGATAGAGAAAACAAAATATTCCATGACAAAACTTAATTTAAGCAATTTCTACACAGTAAAACAGCCCTATGGAATATATTAGAAGGAAAACTCGAATTAAAAAAAAAAAAAAAAAACAACTATACCCAAGAAAACATAGGATACAAATAATGTTCCTACAAAACTTAAAAGAAAAAAACAATGAATCACAGTAAGACCACCAACTCCACAATAAAAGGAACTAACATTCATTGGTCACTATTGTCTATCAACATCAATGGACTCAACTCTCCAATAAAAAGACACAGACTAACTAGGTGTAGAAACAGGATCCAGCATTCTGCTGTATCCAAGAAACACACCTCTGCAACAAAGGTAAACACTACCTCAGAGTGAAGGGCTAGAAAAATGTTTTCCAAACAAATGGACCAAGCAAAAGAAAAAAAAAGCTGGGGTAGCAATCCTATTATCTAATAAAATAGACATTCAACCAAAATTAATCAAAAAAGATGAGGAAGGGCACAACATTCTCATCAAAGGAAAAATCCACCAAGAGGGCATCACAATTCTGAACATCTATGCCCTAAATAAAAGAGCGCCTACATTCATAAATGAAACATTATTAAAACTTAAATCACACATTGACCCCAACACCTTAATAGTGGGAGATGTTAACACCCCACTCTCACCAAGGGATGGATCATCTAGAGGAAGCCAAATAGAGAAATAAGGGCACTTACAGAGGTCCTAATTCAAATGGACCTAATAGATTTCGACAGAACTTTTCACCCAAACTCAAAAGAATATACCTTCTTTTCAGCACCTCATGGAACCTTTTCCATAATGGAACCATATAGTTGGTCACAAAGCAAGCTCAACAGATACAAGAAGATTGAAATAATCCCCTGTATTCTATCTGGCCACCTTGGACTAAAGCTGGAACTCAACAACAATAGAAATAACATAAAGCCAACACTCACATGGAATCTGAACAACTTGTTACCCAATGACAGCTGGGTTAAAGAGGAAATAAAGAAATAAATTAAAGACTTCCTAGAATTCAATGAAAATGAAGATGCAACATACCCTACTTTATGGAACACAATGAAAGCAGTGCTCAGAGAAAAATTCATAGCACTAAGTGCCTTCAAGAAGAAATTTGTAACATCTCATACAAGCAACTTAATGGCCCAACTGAAAGCCCTAGAAAAAAAAGAAGCACATACACCCAAAAGGAACAGATGTCTAGAAATAATCAACCTCAGGACAGAAATCAATCAAATAGAAACAAATAAAACTATTTAAAGAATCAATGAAACCAAGAGCTGGTTCTTTGAGAAAATCAACAAGATAGACAAACCCTTAGTCAAACTAACTAAAAGGCAGAGAGACACCATCCAAATCAGCAAAATTAGAAATGAAAAGGGGGACATAACTGCAGACACTGAGGAAATCCAAACAATCATCAAGTCATACTACAAAAACCTATATGGTACAAAATTCGAAAATCTAAAAGAAAAGGACAATTTTCTTGATAGATTCCATTTACCAAAATTAAGACAAGAGCACGTACAAAGATTGAATCATCCTATATCCCCCAAGGAAATAGAAGCAGTCATCAACAGTCTCCCTTCAAATAAAATAAAATAAAATAAAAAAATAAAAAGCCCACAGTCACATTGTTTCAGTACAGAATTCTACCAGACCTTCAAAGAAGTCCTAATTCCAATTCTCTTCAAACTATTCCACAAAATAGAAACAGAAGGAACTTTACCAAACTCATTCTATGAAGCTGCAGTCACCTTGATGCCTAAACCACACAAAGACCCAACAAAAAAAGAGAACTTCAGACCTATCTCTCTCATGAACATTGATGCAAAAATACTCAATAAAACACTTGAGAACCCAAATCCAAGAACATATAAAAGATATTATTCACCATGACCAAGTAGGCTTCATCCTAGGTATGCAGGGGTGGTTCAATATATGGAAATCCATCCATGTAATCCACCATATAAACAAATTGAAGGAGAAAAACTACGTGGTCATCTCGCTAGATTGTAAGAAAGCATTTGACAAAGTCCACCGTCCATTCATGTTTAAAGTCTTGGAGAGATCAGGAATAAAAAGCACATACCTAAATATAGTAAAGACAATATACAGCAAGTCTATAGCTAACATCAAACTCAATGGAGAGAAACTTAAATCAATTCCATGAGATCAGAGAAAAGGGAAGGCTTCCCTCTCTCTCCATATCTAGTCAAAATATTACTGGAAGTCCTAGCTGGAGCCTAAGACAAGTAAAGGAGATCAATGGGATACAAATCAGAAAAAAGGTAAAAGTTTCACTATTCACAGACGATATGACAGTATACATCAGTGACCCCAAAAATTCAACCAGAAAACTTTTTCACTTGATAAATACCTTCAGCAAACTGGCTGAATATAAAATTAACTAAAAAACAAACAAACAAACAAACAAAAAAAACAAAAAAACAAAAACAACCAAAAAACAAAAAAAACAAAAACAGAAGCCCTCCTGTATACCAAAGACATAAGGGCCAAGAAAGAAATCATGGAAACGACACCCTTCACAATAGTCACCAATAACATAAACTAACTTGGGATGACTCTAAGCAAGCAGGTGAAAGACCTGTTTGAGAAAAACTTCAAGTGTCTGAAGAAAGAAATTGAAGAAGATATCAGAAGATAGCAAGATCTCCCGTGCTCATGGATTGGTAGCATTAACATGGTGAAAATGGCTTTTCTGCCAAAAGCAATTTACAGTTTCAATGCAATTCCCATCAAAATGCCAACTCAATTGTTTTTATTTTTTTAATTTTTATTTATTTTTTTAATATTAGTTACATTTTTAACTTTGTATCCCTGCTGTATCCCATGCCCTCTTTCCATCCCAATCCCACTCTCCCACCCTCATCTCCTTCCTGCCCCTTTCCAAGTCCAATGATAGGGGAGAACCTCTTCCCTTTCCATCTGATACTGGTTTATCAGGTATCTTCAGGACTGGCTGCAAAGTCCTCCTCTGTGGCCTAGCAGGGATGCTCCTCCCTGGGAGGGGGGCAGTGTCAAAGAGCCTGCCATAGAGTTCATGTCAGAAATAGTCCCTGTTCCCCTTATTAGGATACCCACTTGGATACTGAGCTACTAAGGGCTACATCTGATCAGAGGCTCTATGTTGCATCCATACCTGGTCCTTTTTTTGGAGAAACAGTTCCAAAAAAGGGCCCTGTGCCCAGATATATTTGGTCCTTGTGGAACTCCTGTCCTTTCCAGGTCATATTAACTTACTCCCCCCCCCTCCTTTTTTTATCCACTGCACTCTGCCAAAGTTTTGGGTATGAATCTTAGTGTCTGCTTTGATACACTGTTTGGTAGAGTCTTTCAGATGCCCTCTGTGGTAGGCTCCTGTCCTGTTACTTGTTTGCACATACATTCAATGTCCATCCCATTTGTCTTTCTTTATTTTATTTTATTATTATTTTTTTTTATCAGTTACATTTTATTAACTCTGTATCCTAGCCGTGTCCCGATCCCTCATTCCCTCCCAGTCCCTCCCTCCCTCCCTCATCTCCACCGTGCCCCTTTCCAAGTCCACTGATAGGGGGGACCATTTGTCTTTCTAAGTGAGGATTGATCATCTTACCCTGGGTCCTCTTTCTTGTTTATCTTCTTTAGGTGTATATATTTCATTATGTTTTTCCTATCTTATAGGTCTATATAAGTAAGTATATACCATGTGTGTCTTTCAGCTTTTGGGATACCTCACTCAGAACAATTGTTTCTAGGTCCCACCATTGCCTGCAAATTTCATGATTTCCTTGTTTTTAATTGCTGAATAGTATTCCATCGTGTAAAAGTACCTCAATTTCTGTATCCATTCCTCAACTGAGGGACATCTGGCTTATTTCCAGGTTCTGGCTATTAGGAATAAAATTGCTACAAACATGGTTGAGCAAATGTCCTTGTTGTGTACTTGAGCTTCTTTTGGATATGTGCCTAGGAGTCATATAGCTGGATCTTGAAGAAGCACTATTCCTAATTGTCTGAGAAAGCACCAGATTGATTTCCAAAGTGATTTTACAAGTTTGCATTACCACCAGCAATGGAGGAGGGTTTCCCTTTCTCCACAACCTCTCCAGCATATATTGTCACTTGAGTTTTTTTTTTTATGCCAAATCCTTTGTCCTATTTATTTATTTATTTATTTTTATTTTTTTAATTTTTCATCAATTACACTTTATTTATTCTGCATTCCCCCATAAGCCCCTCCCTTCTCCCCTCCCAATCCCACCCTCGCTCCTCCCTCTGCATGCATGCCACTCCCCAAGTCCACTGATAGGGGAGGTTCTCCTCTCCTTTCTGATCTTAGTCTATCAGTTCACATCAAAAGTGGCTGCATTGTCCTCTACTATGGCCTGGTAAGGCTGCTCCCCCCCAGAGGGAGGTGATCAAGCTTTTGATTTTAGCCATTCTGGTGGGTTTCAGGTGAGATCTCAGGGTCGTTTTGATTTCCATCTCTTTGATGGCTAAGGACATTGAGCATTTCTTTAAGTGTTTCTCTCTCATTCTGTATTCCTCTACTGAGAATTCTCTGTTTAGCTCTGTACCCCATTTTTTAATCAGATTGCATTATTTTGCTGCTTTTCAACTTCTTTAGCTCTTTATATATTCTGGATATCAGCCCTCTGTCAGACATAGGGTTGGTGAAGACCCTTTCCCAGTCTGAAGGCTGTCATTTTGTTTTGATGACTATGTCCTTTGCTTTAAAGAAGGTTTTCAGCTTCATGAGGCACCATTTATCGATTGTTGCTCTTAGAGCCTGTGCTGTTGTTGTTCTGTTCAGGAAGTTGTCTCATGTGCCAATGAGTTCCAATGTCTTACTCACTTTTTCTTCTAACCGATTTAGTGTATCTGGTTTCCTGTTGAAATCTTTGATCCACTTGGACTTTAGTTTTGTGCAGGGTGATAAGTTTGGATCTATTTTCATTTTTCTGCATGTAGACATCCCGTTGGACCAGCACCATTTGTTGAAGATGCTATTTTTTTTCCACTGAATGGTTTTGGTTTCTTTGTTAAAAATCAAATATCCATAGGTATGAGGGTTTAATTTTGGGTCTTCTATTTGGTTCCATTGATCCACTATTCTATTTCTATGCCAATACCATGCTGTTTTTATTAATATTGTAATATAATACAATACAATACAGATTACAATAGTAATCTGTAGTACAGCTTGAGATCAGGGATGGAGATACCTACAGATGATCTGTTGTTGTACAAATTGTTTTGGAAATCCATATGAAGTTGATAATTTTTCTCTCAAGATCTATGAAGAATTGTTTTGCTATTTTGATGGGAATTGTATTGAATCTGTAAATTGCTTTTGGCAGAAAAGCCATTTTCACCATGTTAATCCTACTGATCCACGAGCACGGGAGATCTTTCTATCTTCTGATATCTTCTTCAATTTCTTTCTCAGAGACTTGAAGTTTTTCTCATATAGGTCATTCACTTGCTTGGTTAGAGTCACTCCAAGGTACTTTATGTTATTAGTGGCTATTATGAAGGATGTTGTTTCCTTAATTTCTTTCTCAGCCTTTTTGTCTTTGGTGTACAGGAGGGCTTCTGATTTTTTGAGTTAATTTTGTATCCAGCCACTTTGCTGAAGGTGTTTATCAGCTGAAGGAGTTCTCTGTTGAATTTTTTGGTCTCTCATGTATACTATCATATCATCTGTGAATAGTGAAACTTTGACCTTTTCTATTCCAATTTGTATCCCCTTGATCTCCTTTAGTTGTCTCATTGCTCTAGCTACAACTTCAAGTACTATGTTGAAGAGATATGGAGAGCATGGGCAGCCTTGTCTTGTCCTTGATTTCAGTGGGACTGATTTGAGTTTCTCTAAATTGAGTTTGATGTTGGCTATAGGCTTGCTGTATATTGCCTTTGCTATGTTTAGGTATGTGCCTTGTATCCCTGATCTCTCTAAAACTTTAAACATGAATGGGTGTTGGATTTTGTCAATTGCTTTTTCAGCATCTAAGGAGAATGGCTATTCTGCTAAAAGCAATCTATAGATTCAATGCAATTACCATCAAAATACCAAGATAATTCTTTACAGACCTTGAAAGAAAGATTCTCAGCTTCATATGTAGAAACAAAAAACCTAGAATCTCCAAAATGATCCTGTACAACAACAGATCATCTGTAGGTATCGCCATCTCTGATCTCAAGCTGTACTACAGAGAAATGGTATTAAAAACTGCATGGTATTTGCATAGAAACAGAAAGGAGGATTAATGGAACCGAATAGAAGATCCAAAAATAAACCCACACACCTATGAATACTTGATTTTTTAACAAGAAGCCAAAACCGTTCAATGGAAAAAACACAGCATTTCAACAAATGGTGCTGGTCCAACTGGATGTCTACATGCAGAAACATGAAAATAGATCCATATTTATCACCCTGCACAAAATTAAAGTCCAAGTGGATCAAAAACCACAACATAAAACCAGATAAAACTAAATAAAAACTAAATCATAAAACTAACATAAAACTAAATCAGTGAGAAGGAAAAGCGGGGAAGACCTTGGAACTCATTGGTACAGGAGACAACTTTCTGAAAATAACACCAACAGTACAGGCTCTAAGACAATCAATCAATAAATGGGACCTCATGAAACTGAAAAGCTTCTATGAAGCAAAAGACATTGTCATCAGAACAAAACGACAGCCTACAGCCTGGAAAAGATCTTCACCAACCCTATATCTGACAGACAGCTGATATCTAGAATATATGAAGAACTAAAGAAATTAAAAATCAATAAATCAAGCAATACAATTAAAAAAATGATTTATGGAGCTTAACAGAGAATTCTCTGTAGAGGAACATAGAATGGCATAGAATCACCTAAAGAGATGCTCAATGTCTTTAGCCATCAGAGAGATGCAAATCAAAACGACTCTGAGAGTCCACCTGTCAGAATGCAAAGGTTAAAAACTCAAGTGACCACACATGATGGAGAGGATGTGGAGAAAGGGGAACCCTTCGCCCTTGCTGGTGGGAATGTAAACTTGTACAACCACTTTGGAAATCAATCTGGTGCTTTCTCAGACAGTTAGTAATAGTGCTTCCTCAAGATCCTGCTATACCACTCCTAGGCATATACCCGAAAGTACACAAGGACATTTGCTCAACCATGTTTGTAGCAGCTTTATTCATAATAACCAGAATCTGAAAACAACCCAGATGTCCATCATTGGAGTAATGGATTCAGAAATTTTGGTACTTTTAAACAATGGAATACTACTCAGCAATTAAAAATGAGGAAATCATAAAATTTGCAGGCAAATGGTGGATCTAGAAAAGATGATTCTGAGTGAGGTATCCCAGGAGCAGAAAGACACACATGGTGTATACTCACTTATATAGTCTTATAAGATAGGATAAATATACTAAAATATGTGCACCTAAAGAAGATAAGCAAGAAAGAGGACCTGGGGTAAGATGATCAATCATCACTTAGAAAGATAAATGGGATGGACATGGGAAGTACAAGAAAACAAGATACAGGACAGGAATCTATTGCAGAGGGCCACTTAAAGTCTCTGCCTAGCAACAGATGCTGAGACTCATAATCAAACCTTTGTTAGAGTACAGGGAATCATATGATAAAAGGAGGAGTTAGTATGATATGGAGAGGACAGGAGCTTCACAAGGACAAATTCTCTCAGGGCATGGGAGTCCTCTATGAGACTGTTTCTCCATCCAAGGACCATGTATGGATATAACCTAGAACCCCTGTTTGCATGTAGCCCACAGTAGCTCAGTATCCAAGTGGGTACCTTAGTAAGAAGAACAGGAACAACTTCTGACTTGAACTCAATGCCTGGCTCCATTACCTCCCCCAGCATCCCAAGGGAGGAACAGTCTTGCTAAGCCACAGAGGAGGAGGATGCAACCAGTCCTGAAAATACCTTATAAGCTAGGTTTAGATGGAAGGGGAGGAGGACCTACCTTAGCAGTGGACTTCGAAAGGGACAGGGAGGAGATGAGGGAGGGAGGTGGGATTGGGAGGGAATGAGGGAGGGTACTACAGCTGGGATACAGAGTAAATAACCTGTGATTAATATAAAAATAAAAATTAATACATAAAACATAGTAGAGTAGACAGAGATATCTAGGAATTCTATTTTCACAAAACTGTATGAGATTCTCTGCTTCATTTCTCCTGAAAACTATTTCTGATGAAAGTATATAGGTTAAGAGAACATAATGAAAAATTATCTAAAAGTTTAATGTAAATATACTAAGAAATAAACTAGTTTTATTTCCGCTCACTACTTTTTTTAGCAAAGATGACTAGTTAGTAAATTAACAATGGTAAACATATATTAGGATATGGTCCGTTTGTTATAGAAGATAGACTTGGATTTGCTTTCTTAACATCAAATTGGGTTTCTAGTTATAGCATTTAAAACTTCCTTTTATACATATTACAGCTAAACTTAGTTGCAAATAGCAATACACTAATTTCTGTGTTATCATGATACAACATAATAGATGAAATTTTTTATTTCAGCATAAGTAATTTAATCCTCCTATCATTTCCAGGAACCTTCTAATTAAAATGTAACCTTTAAGGAAAACAAAATGCAGTCTTTGCTTGTGAGTTAGTGGTATGGAAAAGATCTCCAATGATATTAGGTAACCATGAGAGGGTCAATTGTCACTACTGCAGGTAGTGTGTCCTTAGCACTTGTGGGTTAGACATGGACTCCTTAGGCGGCCTGTAAGTTTCAGACTTGCAAACTTTCTCAAGTGGAAAGTATAGATCATGTGCTTGTGGGACATGGTAAAAACATAGTCTGATCTACCTAGCAATAGAGAGAGAATTATTTTTGTCTTTCAGGATATGTTATAAACTTATCATGATTTATTATGTGACCTATTATTTTAATATGTAATAGAATCATTATAAATAAAAGAAATTTAGAAATAAATGTGACTATTCTATTTAAAATTAAGAACTTCATACCTCAGAGTGTTATGTATACGAGTGGTTGCCTACCCTAGGGAGGTAAACACTTTTGTGCATGAGTTGCACTAAGTGGATTCAAAAGGAAATTAATTACTAAAACAAAAATTAAGAAGAGGACATAAATCTATGATGGAGATGATGTAGGTCACATGAGGACATGAAAGAAATTAGTGGTGTTTGGATATGATCAATATACACTGTATAAAAATATGACACTTAAAAAATAAAGCTATTATTATAAAGATACATTAAAACTTACAATCAATTAATTAATATATAAAAATTTGCTTTAACAGTGGAAGACATACACCATTTTAGGAAGCTTCAGTGTCTGCAAGGTAATTACTCAATGCAAATAGATAGCATACAGGAGAAAACACAACTGACACAACTCCATATACACATTTACAAACTGTTTGGAAGTTCTGACTTCTGTCTTCTCCAGACCTTGAGATTATAGTTTAAGCAATGAAATCTTCAAACAGCCCAAAGTCTGGTTATGAGTCTTAGCATCACCTCTGATACACTGCTATGTAGAGTCTTTCAGAGGCCCTCGATGGTAGGCTCCTATCCTGCTTCTCATTTTCTCCTAGTGCCAATGTCCATCCTATTTGTCTTTCTAAGTAAGGATTGATCTTATCCTGGGTCCTCCTTGCTTAGCTTCTTTAGGTGTACAGAGTTTAGTATGTTTATGCTGTTTTATCTTATTGGTTTCTTATCCACTTATAAGTGAGTATATACCATGTGTCTTTCTGCTTCTGGGATACTTCACAGTGCAGGGAATCATATGAAAGAAGAGAGAGTGAGTAAGACCTGGAGAGAACAGGAGCTCCATAAGGAGCAAATATATCTGGGCACAGGGGCTTGTTTGAGACTGATTCTCAAACCAGGGATCATGCATGGTTATAACCTAGAACCCCTGTTTGGATGTAGCCCATGGCAGCTCAGAATCCAAGTGGCTTCACTAGTAAGGGGAAGAGGGACTGTCTCTGGCATGAACTCTATGGTTATCTCCTTGACCTTCCCAACCCCTATGGGAGGAGCAGCCTAGCTAGGTCACAGTGGAGAATATTGCAGCCAGTCCTGGTGAGACCTGATAAGTTGGGTCAGATGGAAGTGGAGAAGGACCTCCCCTATAAGTGGACTTAGAAAAGGGCAAGGAGGAGATGAGGGAGGGAAGGACTGGGTGGGAATGAGGGAGGGGGCTACAGCTGGGACACAAAGTAAATAAACTGTAATTAATATAAAAAATAAAAAAGTATAAAAAAGATATTACCACAATATGTTGTCTATTGTAAGGTATCTAAAAGTACCATTATATGTAAAAATAAATAAATAAATAAATAAATAAAGCATTTTTATGTTCGCAATAAAAAAAAAACACCACATATCTCTGAAGCACCTCATTTATAAAACTGAAAGGGGAACAAGATAAGATGACAGATTTTATCCATTTACCTTTGAGAAAGAAAAAGTTCGGCAAGCTGCAGAAAATCTGGCAGTAATGATGTTCTTCCATGTCACACACATGGTTTTAATTCTTTTCTGTACCTTCATTATGAGTGGTTATGATTAAGTTTGTGGTTTTTGTTATAAGTAGATAGATGTATAGTAAATATTATGTAACTATCAACTAAGATTTTGTTATGCATGGTATTGACCTTTCATTTTGTGAGCCATACAGGGTTTTTACCCATCAGAAAACAAGATAAGACTCCAAAGATCATGAATGGACTGTGGATATCATTTTAAAGAGATATAAAAAGAGACTACAGAAAGTTAGATTTAATTTTAAAATTTTAGATTGTGTCCAGGCAGAGATTTCTTCTATTTACTTACCTCAGTGTTTTTATATGAAACTATTACACAGAGAAACTGAAATTTTCAGCATTAAAAGGAAAGTTCACATCAAATAATCACATTTTAACCACTATACAGGGAAGAAAAATGAAATATAAGATTGTTTACAAAAGATCATATCCCTCCATGTTTATACTTTTTAAAATTGCACATAGTTTTTACACAATATATTCTGATCATGATTTTCTATCCCCCATCTCCTTTCATATCTTCCCACCTACTCACACACCCAAATCCAACATCTTTCTTAATATCTCTCATTAGAAAATAAATAGGCATCTAAAAAAGAAAGAAAGAAAATAACAAAATAAGAAGAAAAATAAAAAAAAACTATAAATAGGACAAAAAATAAAAACAAAAACAAAAAAATAAATGAATAGAAAAAACAAAGATCCAGAGAAACAGTAGAAGAGACACATATAGATGTGAAAGCACACATTAGTAATCATATAAACCCAACAAATACGAAATCAGAAGACATAATACATAAGCAAAAGAGCTTTACATTTAGGGGCCAGGAAAATAATAGAAAATATGTATATGTATAAAAGCAATATGTATAAAAACAAAACAAACAACAATAACAAACAAACAAAGCAAGCAAATAAAAAAACTCCAAATACCTTCAGTTAATTTTGCTTTGGCCATAAAGTGGGCATAGACACTGAAGTTATGAGTGGTTTGTATATTTACTGAGAACTGTAAGTTGGAGAAAAATTTATGTTTCATTTGTAAGTGGTGATCACAATCACCACTCTACAGAGGTGGCTTCTACAGTCTCTTTGAGTTCACATATGCATTGGTTCTGCTGTGCTTAGAAGGCTTTCTTTCCTTGTTGTTCTCCATTCCTTCTGGGTTTTACAACATTTCTGCCTCATATTCTGAAACGTTCTCTGAAGGGAGGAAACTAGTGAATATAACCTATTTAGGACTGAGAGTTCCAAGGTATCTCAGTTTCTGCATATTATCCAGCTATGAGTTTCTGCAGGAGGGAGCTTCTCTGATGACTGACTAATCCACCATATAGACAAACTGAAAGAAAAAAAAACTACAAATGATCATCTCCTTAGATGCTGAAAAGGCATTTGAAAAAAATCTAACACCCTTTCATGTTTAATGTCTTGAAGAGATCAGAATACAAGGCAAATACCTAAACATAGTAAAGGCAATATACAGCAAGCCTATAGCCAACGTCAAAGTAAACAGATAGAAATTTCAGTCAATCTCACTGAAATCATTGACAAGGCAAGGCTGCGCACTCTCTCCTTATATCTTCAACATAGTACTTAAAGTCCTAGCTAGAACAATAAGACTACTAAAGGAGATCAAGTGGATACAAATCAGAAAGGAGAAGTAAAAGTATCACTATTCTCAGATGATATGCTAGTATACATATATATATATGTTATACATATATATATACATATATATGTAGTATATATACTAGTATATGCTAGTATACATAAGTGACCCCAAAATTTCCGCCAGAGAACTCCTATAAATGATAAACACATTCAGCAAGTTGTCTGGATACAAAATTAACTTAAATAAATCAGTAGCCTTCCTGTATACAAAAGACAAATAGGCTGAAAAAAAATTAGGGAAACAACACCCTTCATAATAGCCACAAATAACATAAAGTACCTTAGTGTGACTCTAACCAAGCAAGTGAAAGACCTGTATGAAAACAGCTTCAACTCTCTGAAGAAAGAAATTGAAGAAGATATCAGAAAATAAAAAGCTCTCCCATGCTCATGGCTTGGCAGGATTAACATACTAAAAATGGCCATCTTACTAAAAGCAATTTAAAAGCAAGTTCAATGCAATTTCCATCAAAATGTCAACACAATTTTTTATAAACCTTTAAAGATCAATTCTAAACTTTACATGAAAAAAAAATGGGTAGCTAAAACAATGCTTCACAATAAAAGATGTTCTGGAGGTATTTCCATCCCTGATCTCAAGCAGTACTGTAGAGGAACAGAATTAAAAACTGCATGGTACTAGCATAGATACCTACTGGTGAATCAATGGAATCAAATCCAAAACCCAGAAGTAAACCCACACACTTATGGACACTTGATTTTTGACAAAGCAGCTAAAACCATACAATGGAAAAAGATAGCATCTTCAACAAATGGTGCTGGTCTAACTGGATGTCTACATCTAGAAAAATACAGATAAATCAATGTTGATTTCCCTGCACAAAACTGAAGTTCAAGTGTATCAAAGACCTCAACACAAAACCAGACACAATAAATATGTTAGAAGAAAACTGGGGAAGAGCCTTGAACACAATGGCCCAGAAAGCAACTTCCTGAACAGAACACCAAAAGCTAAGGTTCTAATTTTTACAATCAATAAATGGGACTTCATGAAACTGAAAATCTCCTGTAAAGCAAATGACATGGTCAACAGAACAAAATGACAGCCTACAGACGTGGAGAAGATTTCCACCATCTGACAGAGAGCTAATACCTAAAATATATTAAGATCTCAAGAAATTCTACACAGACAAACCAAATAATCCAAATAAAAAAAATAGGGTACAGAGCTAAACAGAAAATAACCAACAGAAGAAAGTCAAATGGAGGAAAAGCACATAAAGAAATACTCAACTTACTTTGTCAACAGGGAAATGCAAATCAAAATGACTCTGAGATTCCATCCTACAACTATAAGAAAGATTAAGATCCAAAACTCAAGTGACAGGACATGCTGGCTATGTTGTGGAGAAAGGGGAACACTCTTCATTTCTGGTGGCAGTTACAACAAAGTAGTTGTAACCACTTTGGAAATAAATCTGGGGCTTTTTTTTTCTTTTAGAAAATTGGGAAAAGCTTTACCTCAAGACTCAGCTTTGCCAGTCCTTGGCATATATTGAAAAGATGTTCCATCATACAAGGACATTATCTCAACTATGTTCATAGAGGCTTTACTCATAATAGCCAGAAACTGTAAACAACCCAGTTGTCCCTCAACTGAAGAGTGGATAAGGAAACTGTGGCACATCTACACAGTAGAACACTATTCAGCTATTAAAAGCAAGGGCATCATGAAACTTTCAGACAAATGGATGACTATGAAAAAGATCATCCTGAGTGAGCCAATACAGACCCAGAAATACATGCATTATATATTCTCAATCATAAGCAGACATTAGCTATACAATAAAAGATAATCATATTTCAATCCACAGATCTAAAGAACCTAAGTTACAAAGAGGACCCTAAAAAGGATTCTCATTCAGAAGGGAAAATAGAATAGACACTGAAGCAGTTGAAGAGAGGGAACAGGATGGAAGCCTACCACATATGTCCTCAGAAAGACACCACCCAATAGGGGATGGAAGCAGATGCTGAGACTCACAGGCAAACTTTTGGCAGAGCACTGGGAGTCTTATAGAAGAGTGGAGGAAAGAAGGACCTGGAGAGGATAGGAGCTTCACAAGAAGACCAAAAGAGCCAACAAACCTGGTCCCAGGGGCTCTGCAGAGACTGATACACCAACCAAGGACCATGCATGGAGAGGACCTTGGCACCCTGTTCAGATGTAGCTGATAGGCAGCTCAGTCTTCATGTGGCATCTCTAGTAAGGGGATAAGGGTCTTTTGCTGAAATACACTCTGGTGAATGCTCCTCGTTCACTTTCCCTATGTGGGTTGGCCTTGCCAGATCACAAAAGAATACAATGTAGGCAGTCCCAAAAAGACTTGAGAGTCTGTGGCCAGTTGGTAAAGGAGAAGGGTTCTCCCTTTCTGAGGATTAGAGAGGGGGATAGGGGAGAAGAGGGACAAATGATGGGACTGGGAGAAGGTGAGGGAGGAGATTGAGATAAGGAAGAAAGGAAGAAAGGAAGAAAGAAAGAAAGGAAGGAAGGAAGGAAGGAAGGAAGGAAGAAAGGAAGAAAGAAAGAAAGAAAGAAAGAAAGAAAGAAAGAAAGAAAGAAAGAAAGAAAGAAAGAAAGAAAGAAAGAAAGAAAGAAAGAAAGGACTCTTCTACATGTGTAGTAGATACTTATTAGGAGCCATTTTGATGCTAATGTCCTTTAGTGGGACAATGATATTTGGTTTTCCCTTAGGTCCCTGGCATATATGATCTTAGATTCCTCGGCCACCTAAGCAGTGTTGGAGATGAGTTACCTCGCATACAGTGAGTCTTAAATCAAAGCTGATATTGGTTGGTTACTCCTACAAGCTTTGTGCTACTATTGAACAGGTGTTCTCCTGTATGTCATTCATCATTTTAGATCCAAGAGTTTCCAGCAGGGTTAGTGTTTACCCTTCTTTCTTGATAGCATGCAGATTACCTTACAGTACCCTGAATAGTACTCAGTAAGGGTAAAAGCTGTAGGTAGACACCATATGCAATTCTTTGTGTTCAGTGTGCTGTATAGGTAGGTATCCTTTTCAACAATAGAACCTAAACATCAGTCTGTGATGAGTAACCAATAGATTTGGCAACAGCCTGTTTTGTTTGTTTGTTTGTTTGTTTGTTTGTTTTGGGGGAGGGTGCAGGGTGTTTCCATGGGCCACCTTTGGCCAGCAACTCCATTAGATGTAATTATTTTAAAACTACATTTGTAGATTGAGGATCTGACACTTTGGAATTCCTCTTCACTGTTGTTTTTACTTATTAAGCTTAACCAGCATTTAAATACTTACATTTGTTGAGTGTGCTATATTTGAGCAAATCCAATATAAGTTACTATACTCACCATGAAGTAGATGATTACTGGCTGTAGTCATTTCTAGTGGATCTAGATGATTTTGACCATCAGTGGACAGGTGATTCTCTCTGCTTACCTAGAGTCACATCTTTTCCTCTTGAGAGAAGAAACTTTTCCTGTTTATATAGTGAAATACCCTCTGTGTAAAAATAATTTTCTTGTCTAGAGAAGAGCCTTCCTCTTCCACCTAGAAAAAATGTATCCTGTACTACCCAAAGCACTTTCTTCTTTTTAATCTGAAAAAAAAAAAATCAAGGATTTTATCAAGAGTTTAGTAAAAACAAGGACTCTATTATATAATTTTCAAACTACATGATTTTTAAAAAGGTATAAACCAAGTGATCAATCCTGAAATAACATACATACAAGTAAGGTAACATTCCATGGAATAAACATCATACATATATACTCATTCACAATTTGCCTGAATAATTAGATAATATTTATAGTAGATAGTAGATAATAGAGACTAAATAGCAGATAATATTTATAACAATTAAAGAAAATGAGGGCAGAGGCAATGAATTTGAAAGCAAGGTGGATTTACATGGGAGAGTTAGAGACAGAAGAGGGAATGGAAAAATATATACCAATTTAAAAATAATAAAAAAAAAAAAAGAGGGGCAGGGAAAGATGGCAGTGCCGGGAGGACTCTCATTCTGAGCAGCAGCACAGCAGGATTAGCACAGTGACCAGCAATCAGAACTCGGGGCCATAAAACACAAGTGATTGTGTTTCCCAGGTAAGAGGATACCCCACGGTAGGGGATTCAATCAGCTTTAACTCACCTGGCTAAACCTTGGAAGAGATCCCGGTTCCACCAAATGCTTGGTTGCCAGCCCCAACCCAGAGCCACATGCCAGTGTGCTCTGGTCATTGTCCCAGACTGAACTGTGATCACCACAACATCAGAGACTGAAATCTCTAGTTGAGAGATAACCCCACGGTGCAGTAAACAATTGGGACTGACCTTAGGTCACCCAGAAATCCCCTGGAAAAGACTCAGGTTCTGTAGGCGCCCCAGAAGCTAGCCCAGAGCCAGAGCCTGGGACCCAGGCTCCAGCACAGAGCCCTGCCTGCGCACCTGATTCACTGCCTCAGATAGAACTGTGGGCCCCAGGGCATCAGAGGCTGAGTTTCACTGTCTGGTGCAAGCCCACAGGGAGGGAATCCGCTGGTCTGATCTCAGAGCACTCAGCTGACACCCCCACCCCAAAAAGGTCTCAGGAAAATTTCCAAGTTTAGGCAGACACCCAGACTCCCAAAGGCCAGAAAGGCAGAGACAAATGCGTCTGTGCCTGTGGGTTCTACTTGCCATCCCAGACAGAAGGGTGGTCCCCAATCTGGCCCAGAAGGGGGGACAAACGCTGCCAGCCCAGATCAGAGCATAAAGCGTCTAGACCAAAGCAGTGCCCTCAGATGCCATCCCAGACCTGGGTGTACAGCATGTGGACTAGAGCTGTGCCCAGAGCCGCCATCCCAGACAGGGACACACAGCTTTTGGCACAGATTAAGGCGCTCCACCTCCAGACCAGAGAGGAGCCCTTAGTTGCCAGCCTAGAGAGGCAGGCACAGCATCCAGACCAGAGCGGTACCCCCAGGTGCCAACTCCACATAGGCACACATTCTCCAGGACCAGAGTGGAGTACTCTGTGCCTGGCCCAGAGACTTGCTGGGTGATCCTCTCACCTTCCTGAACAGAAATGTGTGCTCCAGGATAACAGACTGAGTTTCCCTGTTGGGAGAAAATCCCACAGCTAGGGAATCAGCAGGATCTTCAAGAGAGCTGTACCTGAAAAACAGTGTGACAACAACAACAACAACAGCTCACTAAATTCAGAATGAGAAAACCAGCAGCAGGGCAACTGTCTTGAGAACTTCTACAGGTGAGAGGAGAGCCCCCCTAACTAACAAAGACCACAGCTACTACTTGGGTCTATACACCTGAGGTGAACAGTGGCAATTCCTGAGAAAAACTGGCCATACAGTGACCATATCCAAAAAGCAGGGGAGGCCTCCTTCAGGAAAAATCATCTTCCGGCCAAGGGGATTCTCCCTACATCAGGACTTCAGGAAGCATAGAAACTAACAGCCAACACCTAAAATAGCCCAATGGGTAGAGGTCAGCGTAAAAGCCCAACCAACAAAAGAATGAGCAATATGGCATCTCCAGATCCCAGCCATCCAGGGGCGAACAGACCTGGACACCCCAGCATAATAGAAAAACAAGAAGATGACCTCACATCTATGGTGATGAAGAGGATGATAAAGGAAACAAATAAAATACGTAAAGAATTAGAGGAAGATAAAACAAAACAGATCATGGTTATCCATAAAAAATGAGAGGAAGTTAAAGCAGATTATGGCCATCTGTGAAGAAATACAGGAAGATGCAGCCAAAAAGTTTGCGGCCTTCAGAGAAGAAATAATTAAATCACTGAAAGAAATAAAAGAAACAGAGTTGAAGGAACTAAAAGAAAAAGAGGAAAATACAATCAGACAGGTGAAGGAAGTAAATAAAACAACTCAAGATAGGAAGATAGACCTGGAAAAATTGAAGAAAACATAAATGGAGGAAATAATGGAGAGGAAGAATTTAGGGAAGAAAACAGGAACTACAGAGGTAAGCATAACCAAGAGACTACAAGAGATGGAAGAAAGAATCTCAGGTATAGGAGATACAATTGAAGAAATTGATGTATCTGTCAAAGAAAATGTTAAATCCAAAAAATTCCTGACACAGAATGTCCAAGAAATCCAAGACAATATGAAAAGACAAAACCTAAGAATAATGGGAATAGAGGAAAAAGAAGATTCCCTTCTCCAATGCCCAGAAAATATTTTCAACAAAATCATTGAAGAAAATTTCCTGAAGTTAAAGGAGCGGCCAATAAGAATACAAGAGGCCTACAGAACAGAACACCCAACAAATTTGACCAGAAAAGAAAATCCTCCTGCCACATAATAATCAAAACAGTAAGTATATAGAACAAATTAAAAATACTAAAAGCTACAAGAGAAAAAGGCCATGTAACATATAATGGCAAACCTATTAGAATCACACCTGACTTTTCAACAGAAACTATGAAAGCCAGAAGGGTCTGAACAGATATCATGCAGACCCTAAGAGAACACAGATGTCAGGCCAGGCTACTATACCCCACAAAACTCTCAGTCCTCATAGATGGAGAAAACAAGATATTCAATGACAAAAACAAATTTCAACAATAACTACACACAAATCCCACATTACAGAAGACACTGGAAGAAAAAATACAACCCAAGAAAATTAGCTACTTTCAAGAAAACACAGGAAATAATTAACCTTACTACAGTAAAACAAAAAGCAACCAAGCACACAACATTAGGACCACAGCCAACATCAAAATCAAAGAAACTAACAGCCACTGGTCATTAATCTCTGTCAACATTAATGGACTCAATTCTCCAATAAAAAGACAGACACTTACAGAATGGGTACGTAAACAAAACCCAGCAATCTGTTGCATACAAGAAACACATCTAAGGCACAAAGATAGACATTACCTGAGGGTAAAGGGTTGGAAGACGACTTTCCAAGCAAATGGACACAAGAAGCAAGCAGGAGTAGCCATTCTAATATCTGATAAAATAGACTTTCAACCAAAATTAATCAAAAGAGATGGGGAAGGACACTTCATACTCATCAAGGAAAACTTCCACCAGGAAGACATCACAAGCCTGAACATCTATGCCCTAAGTACAAGAGTGCCCACATTTGTTAAAGAAACATTGATAAAATGTAAATCACATATAAATCCCCACACATTAATAGTGGGAGACTTCAACACCCCACTCCCAACAAAGGACAGATAAATAAAACAGAAATTAAACAAAGAAACAATGTCTCTAACAGAGGTCATGAATCAAATGGACCAAACAGACATTTACAGAACCTTACACCCAAATACAAAAGAATTTACTTTCTTCTCAGCACCTCATGGAACCTTCTCCAAATTAGACCACATAGTTGGTCACACAGCAAGCCTCACCAGATACAAGAAGATTGAAAAAATCCCTTGTATCTTGTCTGATCACCATGGAATAAAGCTGGACTTCAACAACAACAGAAATAGCAAAAAGTCTACATACACATGGAAACTGAACAGCTTGTTACTAAATGACAGCTGGGTCAGGGAAGAAATAAAGAAAGAAATTAAAGTCTTCCTAGAACTCAATAAAAATGAAGACACAACATACCCAAACTTGTGCGACACAATGAATACAGTGCTAAGAGGAAAGTTCATAGGACTAAGTGCCTTCAAGAAGAAATTCGAGACAGCTCTTTCAAGCAACTTAATGGCCCACTTAAAAACTCTAGAAAAAGAAGAACTGACACACCAAAAAGGAGTAGACAGCTGGAAATAATCAAACTAAGGGCTGAAATCAATAAATTAGAAACAAATAAAACAATTCAAAGAATCAATGAAACCAAGAGCTGGTTCTTTGAGAAAATAAACGAGATTGACAAACCCTTAGCCAAGCTAACTAAAAGGCAGAGAGACACCACCCAAATCAACAAAATAGGAAATGAAAAGGGGTACATAACTACAGACACTGAGGAAATCCAAACAGTCATTAGGCCTTACTTCAAAAGTCTATATGCCACAAAATTTGAAAATCTAAATGAAATGGACAATTTTCTTTTTTTTCTTTTTTTTTAATTTTTCATCAATTACACTTTATTCATTCTGCATCCTCCCATAAGCCCCTCCCTCCTCCCCTCCCAATCCCACCCTCCCTCCTCCCTCTGCTTGCATGCCATTCCCCAAGTCCACTGATAGGGGAGGTTCTCCTCTCCTTTCTGATCTTAGTCTATCAGTTCACATCAAAAGTGGCTGCATTGTCCTCTACTATGGCCTGGTAAGGCTGCTCCCCCCCAGAGGGAGGTGACCAAAGAGCAGGCCAATCAGATTATGTCAGAGGCAGTCCCTCTTCACATTACTATGTAACCCAATTGGACTCTGAACTGCCCTGGGCTACATCTGTGCAGGGGTTCTGGGTTATCTCCATGAATAGTCCTTGGTTGGAGTATGAGTCTCTGGGAAGTTCCCTGTGTTCAAATTTTCTTGTTCTGTTACTCTCCTTGTGGAGACCCTGTCCTCTCAAGCACTTACTATTTCCCAGTTCTTACCTACAATTTTCTTGATCGATTTGACTTACCAAAGCTGAATCAGGACCAGGTAAATCAATTAAATAGTCCTATATCCCACAAGGAAATAGAAGCAGTCATCAAAAGTCTCCCATCCAAAAATGCCCGGGGTCAGATGGTTTCAGCACAGAATTCTACCAGACCTTCAAAGAAGAGTTAACTCTCTGCAAGTGGCAGCATGGACTACACAGGGCTGCCCAGCCAGTGACTGTATGGGCCATCCAACCCCTCAGTGGCAGAAAACCAGCTGAATAGACATCAAAGACCAGCAGACTTGTAAAATCAGTACGCACCCGCATTTTTCAAAAGCGTTTGCAATCCCTTAGTGCCTGCAACAACTTCAGTGCCTGCAGGGCACCCCTCTAACACACGGAAGGCCTCTTCATTCACCAACACCCTGTCCCTTAGGAAACACCCACTAGTACATGCTCAAACACAAGCTACCCTGCATTTGTCCTTCTGTGCCTGCAATCATTCCTCCTACAGGTATAGCTGAATAATCAACACACACACTGAAACCACTAGACCTCACCCATTTTCCTGAAGAATTCTCCAGTACCAGAGAAAAACCAGTCTGACCTGCAGAATCCAGGAATAGAGAGTGAACCCTATGGATAACCAAATGGCCAGAGGTCAGCAAAAGAACACAACCAACACAAATCAAGATATCATGGTTTCACCGGCAACCTCCAAAATCATTGGATACTCCAACTCAGCAGAAACACATGAAAATGATTTCAAAGCTATGATTATACAATTATTTGAGGCACATAAGGAGGAAACCAACAAATCTCTCAGAGAAATAGTCATAGAGATTCAAACAGTTAAAGAGGATATAAAAAAATCCCTTAAAGATTTGGCCTCCCAAATAGAAACAAAGAAAAACGAAATGAACAAAGAAGCTCTTAAAGAAACACATGCAAATATAGTGAAACAATTGGAGGCAGAAGCAGAGGCACTAAGAGAGGAAACAAACAAAAAAATAGAGACCATCTTGGAGACACAGGAATCCACACTCAAACAGATGAAGGAAATGTTGCAAGACATGAAAACAGAATTAGAATCAATAAAGAACACATAAACTCAATGGAGAGAAACTTAAATCAATCCCATTGAAATCAGGGACAAGACAAGGCTGCCCACTCTCTCCATATCTCTTCAACATAGTACTTGAAGTCCTAGCCAGAGCAATAAGACAACTAAAGGAAATTAAGGGGATACAAATTGGAAAGGAAGAGGTGAAAGTAGCACTATTCGCAGATGATATGATAGTATACATGAATAAGCCCAAAAATTCAACCAGAGAACTCCTTCAGCTGATAAACACCTTCAGCAAAGTGGCAGGATACAAAATCAACTCAAAAAATCAGAAGCCCTCCTGTACACAAAAGAAAAAGGGCTGAGAAAGAAATTAGGGAAACAACACCCTTCACATAAAGTACGTTGGGGTGGCATTAACCAAAAAGTGAAAGACCTGTTTGAGAAAAACTTCAAGTCTCTGAAGAAAGAAAATGAAGAAGATCTCAGAAGATGAAAAGATCTCCCGTGCTCATGGATTGGTAGGATTAACATTGTGAAAATGGCCATCCTGCCAAAAGCAATCTACAGATTCAATGCAATTCCGATCAAAATACCAACTCAATTCTTTTCAGACCTTGAAAAAAAGATCCTCAGCTTCATATGGAGAAACAAAAAACCCAGAATCTCCAAAACAACCCCATACAACAACAGATCATCTAGAGGTATATCCATCCCCGATCTCAAGCTGTATTACAGAGCAAAAGTAATAAAAACTGCATGGTATTGGCATAGAAATAGAAAGGAGGATCAATGGAACGAAATAGGAGACCCAGAAATAATCCCATGTACCTATGAATACTTGATTTTTGACAAAGCAGCCAAAACCATTCAATGCAAAAAATATAGCATCTTCAACAGATGGTGCTGCTCTAATTGGATGTCTACATGCAGAAAAATAAAAATAGATCCCAATTTATCACCCTGCACAAAACTAAAGTCTAGGTGGATCAAAGACCTCAACATAAAACCAGATATGCTAAATCTGTTAGAAGAAAAAGTGGGGAACAGCCTGGAATTCATTGGCACAGGAGACAACTTCCTGAACAGAACTCCAACAGCACAGGCTTTAAGAGCAACAATCAATAAATGGGACCTCAAACTGAAATGCTTCTGTAAAGAAAGGACACAGTCATCAAAACAAAATGACTGCCTACAGATTGGGAAAGAATCTTCACCAACCCTTTATCTGACGAAGGGCTAATATCCAGTATATATAAAGAACTAAAGAAGCTGAAAAGCAGCAAACCAAGTAATCCAATTAAAAAATGGGGAACAGAGCTAAACAGAGAATTCTTTGTAGAGGAATATAGAATGGCAGAGAAACACTTAAAGAAATGCTCAACATCATTAGCCATTAGGGAAACTCAAATAAAAACAACCCTGAAATTTCACCTTACACCCATGAGAATGGCCAAGATGAAAAACTCAAGTCACAACACATGCTGGAGAGGTTGTGGAGAAAGGGGAACCCTCCTCCATTGCTGGTGGGAATGTAAAATGGTACAACCACTTTGGAAATCAATCTGGCGCTTTCTCAGACAATTAGGAATAGTGCTTCCTCAAGACCCAGCTATATCACTGCTAGGCATATACCCAAAATTTGCTCAAGTACACAATAAGGATATTTGCTCAACCATGTTTGTAGCATCTTATTTGTAAAAGCCAGAACCTGGAAACAACCCAGATGTCCATCAACATAGGAATGGGTACAGAAATTGTGGTATTTTTACACAATGGAATACTACTCAGCAATCAAAAAAGAGGAAATCATGAAATTTGCAGTCAAATGGTGGGATCTAGAAAAGATCATTCTGAGTGAAGTATCCCAGAAGGAGAAAGACAAACATGGAATATACTCACTTATATAGACCTAAAAGATATGATAAACATAATGAAATCTATACACCTAAAGAAGATAATCAAGAAAGTGGACACGGGGTATGATGATCAATCCTCATTTAGAAAGACAAAATGGATATGCATTGAACGTATGACAGGAGTCTACTGAGGGCATCTAAAAGACTCTACCTAGCAGTGTTCCAAAGTAGATACTAAGACTCATAAGCAAACCTTCGGCAGAGTGCAGGGAATCATATAAAAGAAGGGGAGTTTTATGTGGAAAGGATACGAGCTCCACAAGGACCAAACATATCTGTGCACAGAGTCTTTTCTGAGATGGACACTCAACCAAAGACCATGAGAGGATAAAACCTAGAACCTCTGCTCGGATGTGACCCGTGATAGCTCAGTAATCAATTGTTTTCCGGAAGTAAGGGGAACAAGGACTATTTAAAACAGGAACTCAATGACTGGCTCTTTGACCTTCTCACCTCCCAAGGGAGGAGCAGTACTGTTAGGCCACAGAGGAGGACTTTGAAGCCAGTCCTGAAAATACCTGACAAAATGGAGTCATACGAAAGGGGAGGAGGTCCTCCCCTATCAGTGGACTTGGAAAGGGGCAGGGAGGAGAGGAGGGAGGGAGGGTGGGATTGGGCAGGGAATGAGGGATACAGCTGGGATACAGAATTAACAAAATGTAACTAATAAGCAAAAGAAAATTAAAAGAAAAATAAAGAAGAGCTAACTCCAATTCTCTTCAAACTATTCCTCAAAATAGAAACAGAAGGAACATGACCAAACTCATTCTATGAAGCCACAGTCACCTTGGTACCTAAAACTCACAAAGACTCAACACAGAAAGAGAATTTCAGGCCAATCTCCCTTATGAACATTGATGCAAAAATATTCAACAGAATACTTGCAAACTGAATACAAGAACACATCAAAGATATTATCCACTATGACCAAGTAGGCTTCATCCCAGGTATGCAGGGATGGGTCAATATATGGAAATCCATCAATGTGATTCACCACATTAACAAACTGAAAGAAAAAACCACATGATAATCTCCCTAGATGCTGAAAAAGCATTTGAGAAAATCCAATATCCATTTATATTTAAAGTCTTGGAGAGATCAGGGATACAAGGCACATATCTAAACATAGAAAAGGCAATATACAGCAAGCCTATAGCCAACATCAAACTGAATGGAGAGAAACTTAAAGCAATCCCACTGAAATCAGGGACAATCCAAGGCTGCCCTCTCTCCATATCTCTACAACATAGTTCTGGAAGTCCTGGCTAGAGCAATAAGAGAGTTGAAGGAGATCAAGGGGATACAAATTGGAAAGGAAGAAGTCAAATTATCACTATTTGCAGAAGATACAATAGTATACATGAGTGACCCCAAAAACTCTACCAGGGAACTCCTACAGCTGATAAATACCTTCAGCAAAGTGGCTGGATGCAAATTAACTCAAAAAAATCAGTACCTTCTGGTATACAAAAGACAAAAGGGCTGAGAAAGAAATTAGTGAAACAACACCCTTCACAATAGCCACAAATGACATAAAGTACCTTGGTGTTACCCTAACCAAGCAAGTCAAAGACTTGTATGAAAAAAATTTCAAGTCTCTGAAGAAAGAATTAGAAGAAGATATGAGAAGATGGAGAGATCTCCCATGCTCATGGCTTGGCAGGATTAACATAGTAAAAATGGCCATCTTACCCAAAGCAATCTACTGATTTAATGCAATTCCCATCAAATTGCCAACACAATTCTTTACAGACCTGGAAAGAAAAATTCTCAACTTCATATGGAATAACAAGAAATCGAGAATTGCTAAAACAATCCTCTACAATAAAAGATCTTCTGGAGGTATCTCCATCCCTGATCTCAAGCTGTACTATAGAGCAAGAGTTATAAAAACTACATGGTACTTGCATAGAAACAGAATGGTGGATCAATGGAACCGAACAGAAAACCCAGAAATAAACCCACACACTTATGGACACCTGATTTTTGACAAAGATGCCAAAACCATACAATGGAAAAAAGATAGCATCTTCAACAAATGGTGCTGGTCCAACTGGATGTATGCACGTAGAAAAATGAAAATAGATCCATACTTATCACCCTAAGTCCAAGTGGGTCAAAGACCTCAACATTAAATCGGCTAGAAAAAAAAGTAGGGAATACCCTAGAATTCATTGGCACAGGGGACAACTTCCTGAACAGAACACCAACAGCACAGGCTCTAAGAGCAACAATCAATAAATGGGACCTCATGAAACTGAAAAGCTTCTGTAAATCAAAGGACACAGTCATCAAAATGAAACGAATGCCTACAGATTGGGAAAGAATCTTCAGCAAACCTTTATCTGACAGAGGACTCATATCCAGTATATATAAAGAACTAAAGAAGCTGAAAATCAGCAAACCAAGTAATAAACTTAAGAAATGGGGAACAGAGCTAAACAGAGAATTCTCTGTAGAGGAATACCGAATGGCAGAGAAGCACTTAAAGAAATGCTCAACCTCACTAGCCATTAGGGAAATGCAAATCAAAACAACCCTGAGATTTCACCTTACACCCATCAGAAAGGCCAAGATGAAAAACTCCAGTGACCATATATGTTGGAGATGTTGTGGAGAAATGGGAACCCTCCTCCACTGCTGGTGGGAATGTCAACTTGTACAACCACTCTGGAAATCAATCTGGCACTTTCTCAGATAACTAGGAATAGCTTCCTAAAGATCCAGCCATACCACTCCTAGGCATATATCCAAAAGAGGCTCAAGTACACAGTAAGGACATTTGCTCAACCATGTTTTTATCAGCCTTATTTGTAATAGCCAGAAGCTGGAAACAGCCCAGTTGCCCCTCAACTGAAGAGTGGATGCAGAAATTGTTGTACATCTATACAATGGAGTATTACTCTGCAATGAAAAATAAGGAAATCATGAAATTTGCAGGTGAATGGTGGGACCTGGAAAAGATCATCCTGAGTGAGCTGTCCCAGAACAGAAAGACACACGTGGTATATACTCACTCATATAGACTTATAGGATAAACCTAAAATCTGTCCATTTAAAGAAACTAATCAAGAGAGTGGACTCTGACTAAAATACTCAATCCCCATCCTGAAAGGCAAAGAGGATGGACATCAGAAGAAGAAGAAAACAGGAAACAACCTAGGAACCTGCCATAGAGGGCCTCTGAAAGGGTCTGCCCTGCAGCCTATCAAAGCAGACCCTGAGACTTTATGACCAATTGTTGGGAAGAGTGCATGGAATCTTATGTAAAAATTGGGAAATAGTAGGTTATGGAGAGGACAGGAACCCCACAAGGAGACCAACAGAACTAGAAGATTTGAACTCAGGGGTCTTCCCAGAGACCCATACTCCAACCAAGTACCAAGCATGTTGATAACCTAGAACCCCTGTGCAGATATAAACCATGGCAATTTAGTTTCTAGTGGGTTACATAGTAATGGGAACAGGGACTGCCTCTGACACAATGTGATAGGCTTGCTCTTTGATCACCTCCCCCTGAGGGGAGAGCCTTCTTACCAGACCACAGAAGATGGAAATGCAGCCACTCCTGATTCGATCTGATAGACTAAGATCAGAAGGAAGGAGAGGAGGACCTCCCCTATCAGTGTACTTGGGCAGGGCCATTCATAAAGAAGGGATATGGAAGGTGGCACCGGGAGGGGAGGTGGGAGGGGTTTATGGGGGGATAGAAAGTGAATAAAGTGTAAATAATAGTAATAAAAATATAAAAAATAATGAAAATATAAAATAATTAGGTATATACTTGGCAGCTTGTATAAATAAAATATATGGAGAAACAATGCCTTAAACCACACAATGGCAGAAAAAAATTCCTTTTTCTTTTCCTTTAAACAATTATTCCCTTTTTCTTTTCCTTTTTGTTCCCTTAAGTGTTTTTTTTCCCACAGTCTTCCATTAATGACATAGTTACACAAGATCCACAATCTCCTTCTTACATCTCACTCTGTGGCCTTGAAAATATATTATTTATTCATTTTCCACTGTTCAATTCCTTATTTCTTGCCTTAATAAAAATCTGTGACTTTTCTCTTTTAATCTAATCGCTTATCCCTCTCTGGCTTTCAAAAGAATATTATGATTTACTGTATCCAATTGTCAATAAGATCACACTGAATGTGCCCTTTCTTGTAAGATATAATAATTCATGCCTGGGACAATTATCTTGCAGAAAACATGTTTCCTAGGAATTAACTGGTTTCACATGTGAACATTTTCACTCCCAGTAAATTTCTAAGGAAGGAAAGAAGAAAGAAGCCCACACACAATCATGTAAGACTTGGACCAGGGTGGTCTTGTGTCAAAACAATATTTCGCAATCATTTAGAAAGAAGGAAATGTAGATTGTTGTGTTTTGATTTTTAAAGCTTACTTATAGAAGTGTTGACACGCAGTCGTCCTCTTATTACTTTGACAAGATTTAAACACAATGGATAAAAGACAGCATCTTCAACAAGTGTTGCTGGTCTAACTAAATGTTTATATGTAGAAAAATGTAAATAAACCCATATTTATCACCCTGCACAAAACTGAAGTCCAAGTGAATCAAAGACATCAACATAAAACCAGACACACTAAAAGAAGACAAAGTGGGGAAGAGCCTTGACCTCATTGGCACAGGAGACAACCTTCTGAACCAACAACACAGGCTCTAAGTTCAAAAATTAATAAATGGGACCTCATGAAACTGAAAAGCTTCTGTAAAGCAAAGGACACTGTCACCAGAACAAAATGACAGCCTACACACTGGGAAAAGATCTTCTCCAACCCTACATCTGACAGAGGACTAATATCTAGAATATATAAAGAACTGAAGAAGTTAAACACCAACAAAACAATCTGATTAAAAATGGGGTACAGAGTTAAACAGAGACTTCTCAACAGAGGAATATCTGTCAAATGGGAGAGAAACATTTAAATGCTTGATGTCCTTAGCCATTCAGGAAATACAAATCAAAACGACCCTGAGATTTCACCTCATACCCATCAGAATGGCTAAGATCAAAAACTCAAGGGGTGATGCATGCTGGAGAATTTGTGGAGAAAGGGGAACCCTCCTCCACTGCTGTTTGGAATGTAACCTTTTACAGCCACTTTGGAAATCAATTTGTCACTTTCTCAGAAAATTAGGAATAGTGCTACCTCAAGATCCAGCTATACCTCTTCTAGGCATATACCAAAAAGATGCCCCACCATTCAAGAAGACTTTTGTTCAACTATGTTCTTAACAGCTTTATTTGTAATAGTCAGAATCTGGAAACAACCTGGATGTCCTTCAATGGAGGAATGGATACAGAAAATGTGATCCACTTACACAGTGGGATACTACTCAGCAATTAAAAACAAGGAAATCATGAAATTTGCAGGTGGGAACTAGGAAAGATCATCCTGAATGAAGTAACTCAGAAGCAGAAAGACACATGTGGAATATACTCCCTTATAAGTGGATATTAGACATATAATACTAAAATCTGTAGTTCTAAAGAAGCTAAACGACAAGGAGGACCCTCTGGAAGATGCTTACTTCTCATTCAGAAGAGCAAACAAGATAAGACATCAGAAGTAGAAGAAGACAAGGAACAGGACAGGAGCCACTCACAAAGGACCTCTGAAAGACTCTACCCACCAGGTTGTATAAGGAAATACAAAGATTCAAAGCCAAACTTTGGGTAGAGTGACAGAAACCTTATGGAAGAAGAGGGAGATAATAAGAAGTGGTGGGGACAGGAACTCTAAAAGAAGACCAACAGAGGCAAAACACCTGGGTCCTGGAGAGGCCGCAGAGACTGATACTCCAACTAAGGACCATGCATGGGGAGGACTTAGAACCCCTGTTCAGAGGAAGCCCATAGACTGCTCAGTTTCTTTTTTTTATTTTTGTTTTTTTTAATATTAATCACAGGTTATTTACTTTGCATCCCAGCCATAGCCCCTTCCCTCATTCCCTCCCAATCCCACCCTCGCTCATCTCCTCCCTGTCTCTTTCCCTTTGCTAGGGGAGGTCCTCCTCCCCTTCCATCTGACCCTAGCTTATCAGGTATCTTCAGGACTGGCTGCAATGTCCTCCTATGTGGCTTAGCAATGCTGTTCCTCCCTTGGGAGGGGGCGGTAAAGGAGCCAGTCACTGAGTTCATTTCAGAAATAGTTCCTGTTCCCCTTACTAGGGAAACACACTCTGATATTGAGCTACCATGGACTACATCCAAGCAGGGGTTCTAGGTTATTCTAAGTGGTTCCCCTAATAATGTGTACAGGGGATGTGTCTGACATGAACTCAGTGGCTGGTTCTTTGATCACCTCCTTCTCAGGGGTGTGTGTGTGCAGCCTTGCCAGGCCACAGAGGAAGATGCTGTAGCCAGCCTTGATGAGACCTGATAGGTTAGGGTCAGATAGAAGGGAAGGCAGTCTTCCTCTATCAGGGGACTAGGAAAAGGGCATGGGGGAAAAGAGGGAGAGTGGGTGGGACTAGGTGGAGACTAGGGCTGGCTGTGGCAAGGATACAACTTGAATAAATTGTAATAAATACATAAATAAATTTTTAAAAGGTTAAAACATAGGCATACATATAACTTTAAACAAAATCATAAGAGTTGTACTGTTCTACACTTGACCTTGAAATTAATTAGAACATCTATGATAAAGAGCATTTTCTGCTTAGACCCTATTATATTTTGTGAGACAAAATATTGAAATGACTCTCAATGTTCTGCATTTCCTGGAGTATAATTATTAAACATTCCTTTCCAAGGTACGAGCAGTACCTATAGATATGCTATGACAATGCTCTTAGTGGTGTACAGTAAATTGCTTAGGTAAAAATTTTTGCTCTCTTTGGAAATTGACAAGTTGAATTTAATCAGCCAAAAACAAGACTGTCTTGAGTGGGCTCAACTTAGTCACACATCATGAGATAAGAACTCACTGATCATTTTCTGAAAGAAACCAGTTACCAGCCAAGATCTTTTAGAAGGATTTGGAAGATCCTTTGTTTTGTGGGGCCTTAAGTACCAACTGAAGGCTCTAACTCAGCCTACATGCAACTTTAGAAGACGTTGACATATGCTCAGCTAAGACAGAAAATCTGAGGACACTAACATGTGAAATTGTTAATTCATATTGTGTAAACCAATGAATGAAACATTGGCAATTCAGAGTGATAAAATGTAAAAATAATTGCACACTCCTACGTGCAAATGCACATTTCCATTATATATTTATTTGCATACATGTGAAATTTAAGAGACTGTATATTATTCACTTTCTTTTATTTATTTACTTGTTTATTTATTTCTTTATTTATTATCAGTTACAATTTATTAACTCTGTATCCCAGCTGTATCCTGCTCCCTCATTCCCTCGCAATCCCACCCTCCCTCCCTCATCTCCTCCCTGCCCCTTTCCAAGCCCACTGATTGGAGAGGACCTCCTCCCTTTTCATCTGACCCTGGTTTATCAGGTATCTTCAGACTGGCTGCACCGTCCTCTGTGGCCTAGCAGGACTGCTCCTCCCTTGGGGTGTGGGGAGGTCAAAGAGCCTGCCATTGAGTTCCTGTCAGAAATAGTCCCTGTTCCCCTTCCTATGGGAAACCAATTGGTTACTGAGCTACCACAGGCTACACCCAAGCAGAGGTTCTAGGTTATATCCATACATGATCCTTGATGGAGTGTCAGTCTCAGAAAACACCCCTGTGCCCAGATATATTTGGTCCTTGTGGAGCTCCTATCCTCTCCAAGTCATACTAATTCCCCCCTCTTTCATGTGATTCCCTGCACTCTGCTGAAGGTTTGGTTATGAGTCTTAGTATCTGCTTTAATACACTGCTAGAGAGAGTTTTTCAGAAGCCCTCTGTGGAAGGCTCCTGTCCTGTTACTTGTTTTCTTCTACCTCCAATGCACATCCCATTTGTCTTTCTAAGTGAGGACTGATCATCTTACCCAGGTTCTCTTTCTTGTTTATCTTCTTTAGGTGTATAGATTTTAATATGTTTATCCTCTCTTATATGTCTATATAAGTTAGTATATACCATGTGTGTCTTTCTGCTTTTGGGATATCTCACTCAAGATGATCATTTCTAGGTCCCACCACTTAATAGAGGAATATCAAATGGCAGAGAAACACTTAAAGAAATGCTCAAAGTCCTTAGTCATCAAATAAATAAAAATCAAAACAACTCTGAGATCCCATCTCACAACCTTCAGAATAGCTGAGATCGAAAACTCAAATGATAAGACATGCAGGAGAGAATGTGGAGAAAGGTTAACCCTTCTCCATTGCTGGTGGGAATATAAACTTGTACAACCACTTTGCAAATCAATCTGGCACTTTCTCAGATACTTAGAAATATTTTTATCTCAAGATCTGCTAGGCCACAGAGGAAGACATTGCAGCTACTCCTCATGAGACCTGATAAACTAGGGTCAGATGAAAGGAAGGAGGTCCTCCCCTATCGGTGGACTTAGAGAGGGACAGGGAGGAGATGACGGAGGGAGGGTGGGGGGGATTGGTAGGGAATGAGGAAGGGGGCTACAGCTGGGGTACAAAATAAATAAACTGTAATTAATATAGAAAATAAAAATTTAAAAAATAAATAAAAATTTAATAAAAAAAGTACATTCTATTAAAACAAACAAACAAAGATCTAGCTATAACACCCTTTGGCATCTATCTGAAAGATGCTCAACTGTACACAAGGACATTTACTCAACTGTGTTCATTGGCTGCTTTATTTGTAAAAGCCAGAATCTGGAAACAAGCTCAACTGAAGAATGCATGCAGAAATTGTGGTACATTTACACAGTGAAATAGCACTTAAAACAAGGAAATCAGGAAATTTGCAGGGAAGTGGAAGGAACTAGATAAGAGCACCCTGAGTGATGTAATCTATAAGCAGAAAGACACATATCATATAGACTCACTTATAAGTGGATATTAGACATATAATATAGGACAAATCATACTAAAATCCTAAAGAGGCTAAACAAGAAGGAGAACCCTAGGGAAGATGCTCAATCCAATTGAATTTTTAATACCTGAAAATTTAGTCTATGTGTCCTGGTTTAACAAAAAATAATAACAAATTTTTATAAAATAGAAAAAGGCAACTAACAAAAGTGGAATTTAAAATTTCTTTTTTTACATCACTATTTAAAAAGAATTGGACTATGAGGCAGCAAGAATGATTAGTTTTCTATGTTTAATTAGTAATTTCATTGAAAAATAATTCTAATATTCTATAACCTTTTTATTATTATTTTGTTATCAGTTACATTTTATTAACTCTGTATCCCAGCCGTGTCCCGATCCCTCATTCCCTCCCAGTCCCTCCCTCCCTCCCTCATCTCCACCGTGCCCCTTTCCAAGTCCAATGATGGGGGGACCTCCTCCCCATTCATCTGATCCTGTTTTATCAGGTATCTTCAAGACTGGCTGCAAAGCCCTCTTCTGGGGCCTAACAGGACTGCTCCTCCCTTCGGGGGTGGGGAGACCAAAGAGCCAGTCATTGAGTTCCTGTTAGAAATAGTCCTTGTTCCCCTCACTTTGGGAAACCAATTGGTTACTGAGCTACCACAGGCTACATCTGAGTGGAGGTTCTAGGTTATATCCATTCATGGTCCTTGGTTGAATGTCAGTCTCAGAAAAGACCCTGTGCCCAGATATATTTGGTCCTTGTGGAGCTCCTATCCTTTCCCCATCAGACTAACTCCCCTTCTTTCTTATGATTCCCTGTACTCTGTCAAAGGTTTGGTCATGAGTCTTTGCTTTGAAAACACTGCTAGTTAGAGTCTTTCAGATGCGCACAGTAGACTCCTGTCATATGTTCAATGCATATCCCATCTGTCTTTCTACACGAGGATTGATCATCTTACCCCATGTCCCCTCAATTGATTATCTTTTTGAGGTATATAGATTTCATTATGTTTATCATATCTTATAGGTCTATATAAGTGAGTATATCCCATGTTTGTCTTTCTCCTTCTGGGATATTTCACTCAGAATGATCTTTTCTAGATCCCACCATTTGCCTGCAAATTTCATGATTTCCTCCTTTTTGATTGCTGAGTAGTATTCCATTGTGTAAAAGTACCACAATTTCTGTACCCATTCCTCCATTGATGGACATCTGGGTTGTTTCCAGGTTCTGGCTATTACAAATAAAGCAGCTGTGAACATGAGCAAGTATCCCTTTTGTGTGCTTGAGCGAACTTTGGGTATATTCCTAGCAGTGGTATTGCTGGATCTTGAGGAAGCACTATTCCTAATTGTCTTAGAAAGTGCCAGATAGCTTTCCAGAGTGGTTGTACCAGTTTACATTCCCACCAGCAGTGGAGGAGGGTTCCCCTTTCTCCACAACCTCTCCAGCATGTGTTGTCGCTTGAGTTTTTCATCTTGGCCATTCTCATGGGTGTAAGGTGATATCTCAGGGTCGTTTTGATTTGCATTTCCCTGATGGCTAATGAGGATGAGCATTTCTTTAAGTGTTTTTCTGTCATTTGATATTCCTCTGTCAAGAATTCTCTGTTTAGCTCTGTTCTCCATTTTTTAATTGGATTACTTGGTTTGCCGCTTTTCAGCTTCTTTAGTTCTTTGTATATACTGGATATTAGTCCTCTGTCAGATAAAGGGTTAGTGAAGATTCTTTCCCAATCTGTAGGCAGTTGTTTTGTTTTGATGATGGTATCCTTTGCTTTACAGAAACTTTTCAGTTTTATGAGGTCCCATTTATTAATTGTTGCTCTTAGAGCCTATGCTGTTGGTGTTCTGTTCAGGAAGTTGTCTCTTGTGCCAATGAGTTCTAGGCTGTTCCCCACTTTTTTTTTCCAATCGATTTAGGGTATCTGGTTTTATGTTGAGGTCCTTGATCCACTTTGACTTTAGTTTTGTGCAGGGTGATAAATATGGATCTATTTTCATTTTTCTTCATGTAGACTTCCAGTTGGACCAGCACCATTTGTTGAAGATGCTGTCTTTTTTCCATTGAATGGATTTGGCTTCTTTGTCAATTATCGAGTATTCATAAGTGTGTGGATTTATTTATGGGTCTTCTATGTGGTTCCATTGATCCTCCTTTCTGTTTCTATGCGAATACCATGCAGTTTTTATTACTGTTGCCCTGTAGTACAGCTTGAGATCAGGAATGGAGATACCTCCAGATGATCTGTTGTTGTACAGGATTGTTTTGGAGATTCTGGGTGTTTTGTTTCTCCATATGAAGCTGAGAATCTTTTTTTCAAGGTCTGAGTTGGTATTTTGATGGGAATCGCATTGAATCTGTAGATTGCTTTTGGCAGGATGGCCATTTTCAGAATGTTAATCCTACCAATCCATGAGCACGGGAGATCTTTCCATCTTCTGATATCTTCTTTGATTTCTTTCTTCAGAGACTTGAATTTTTTCTCAAACAGGTCTTTCACTTGCTTGGTTAGAGTCACACCAAGGTACTTTATGTTATTAGTGGCTATTGTGAAGGGTGTTGTTTCCCTAATTTCTTTCTCAGCCTTTTTGTGTTTGGTATATAGGAGGGCTTCTGATTTTTTTGAGTTGATTTTATATCCTGCCACTTTGCTGAAGGTGTTTATCAGCTGAAGGAGTTCTCTGGTTGAATTTTTGGGGTCGCTCATGAATACTATCATATCATCTGCAAATAGTGACACTTTGACCTCTTCTTTTCTAATTTGTATCCCCTTGATCTCCTTTAGTTGTCTTATTGCTCTGGCTAGGACTTCAAGTACTATGTTGAAGAGATATGGGGACAATGGACAACCTTGTCTTGTCCCTGATTTCAGTGGGATTGATTTAAGTTTCACTCCATTGAGTTTGATGTTAGCTATGGGCTTGCTGTATATTGCCTTTACTATCTTTAGGTATGTGCCTTGTATCCCTGATCTCTCCAAGACTTTAAACATGAATGGGTGTTGAACTTTGTCAAATGCTTTTTCGGCATCTAAGGAGATGATCATGTGGTTTTTCTCCTTCAGTTTGTTTATGTAGTGGATTACATTGATGGATTTCCATATGTTGAACCACCCTTGCATGCCTGGGATGAAGCCTACTTGGTCATGGTGGATGATATCTTTGATATGTTCTTGGATTCGGTTTGCAAGTATTTTATTGAGTATTTTTGCGTCAATGTTCATAAGAGAGATAGGCCTGATGTTCTCTTTTTTTTTGTTGGGTCTTTGTGTGGTTTAGGTATTAAGGTGACTGTGGCTTCATAGAATGAGTTTGGTAGTGTTCCTTTTGTTTCTATTTTGTGGAATAGCTTGAGGAGAATTGGAGTTAACACTTCTTTGAAGGTCTTGTAGAATTCTGTGCTGAAGCCATCTGGTCCAGGGCTTTTTTTGGAGGGGAGACTGTTAATGTCTGCTTCGATTTCCTTGGGAGATATAGGGCTATTCAGTTTTTCTACCTGATCTTGACTTAGTTTTGGTAGATGGAATCTTTCAAGAAAATTATCCATTTCATTTAGATTTTCAAATGTTGTGGCATATACGCTTTTGTAGCGTGACCTAATAATTGTTTGGATTTCCTCAGTGTCTGTGGTTATGTCCCCATTTTCATTTCTGATTTTGCTGATCTGGATAGTTTCTCTCTGCTTTTTAGTTAGTTTGGCGAAGGGTTTGTCTATCTTGTTGATTTTCTCAAAGAACCAGCTTTTTGTTTCATTGATTCTTTAGATAGTTTTATTTGTTTCTAATTGATTGATTTCAGCCCTTAGTTTGATTATTTCCAGCTCCTCTTGGGTGTATCTGCTTCTTTTTTTTCTAGGGTTTTCAGTTGGGCCATTAAGTTGTTTGTATGTGATGTTACGAATTTCTTCTTGCAGGCACTTAGTGCTATAAATTTTCCTCTGAGCACTGGTTTCAATGTGTCCCATAAATTTGGGTATGTTGTGCCTTCCTTTTCATTGAATTCTAGGAAGTCTTTAATTTCTTTCTTTATTTCTTCCTTAACCCAGCTGTCATTGAGTAGTAAGTTGTTCAGTTTCCACATGCGTGTCGGCTTTTTGTTGTTTCTGTTGTTGTTGATGTCTAGCTTTAGTCCATGGTGGTCAGATAGTATACAAGGGATTATTTCAATCCTTTTGTATGTGTTGAGGCTTGCTTTGTGACCCACTATATGATCTATTTTGGAAAAGGTTCCATGTGGTGCTGAAAAGAAGGTGTACTCTTTTGAGTTTGGGTGAAACGATATTTAGACGTCTATTAGGTCCATTTGATTTTGGGATTCTGTGAGTGCTTTTATTTCACTATTTGGTGTCTGTCTAGTTGATCTGTCCCTTGGTGAGAGTGGAGTGTTGAAGTCTCCCACTATAAAGGTATTATGATCAATGTATGATTTAAGCTTTAATAATGTTTCATTTACGAATGTCGGTGCTCTTGTATTTGGGGCATAGATATTCAAGATTGTGATGTCCTCTTGGTGGATTTTTCCTTTGATGAGAATATAGTGGTCCTCCTTATCTTTTTTGATTAATTTGGGTTGAAAGTCTATTTTATTAGATATTAGGATGGCTACTCCAGCTTGTTTTCTGGAACCATTTGCTTGAAAAACAGTTTTCCAGCCCTTTACTCTGAGGTAGTGTTTATCTTTGTTGCATAGGTGTGTTTCTTGGATGCAACAGAATGTTGGATCCTGTTTCCTTAACCATTCTGTTAGCCTGTGTCTTTTTATTGGTGAGTTGAGTCCATTGATGTTGATAGATAATAGTGACCAATGCATGTTAGTTCCTTTTGTAATGGAGTCGGTGATCTAACCCTGTTTCATTGCTTGTTTTCTTTTCAATTTTGTTGGGATCTTATCTGTATGCCCTGTTTTCTTGGGTGAATTTGTTTTCATTGGATTGGAGTTTTCCTTCTATTATCTTCTGTAGTTATGGTTTGCTGTGTAGATATTGTGTAAATTTAGTTTTGTCATGGAATATTTTGTTTTCTCCATCTATGTTGATTGAAAGCTTGGCAGGGTATAGTAGTCTGGGTTGACATTTGTGACCTCTTAGAGTCTCCATGATACTTGCACAGGCCCTTCTGGCTTTCATAGTTTCTGATGAGAAGTCCGGTGTGATTCTGATAGGTCTACCTTCATATGTTACTTGGCCTTTTTCCCTTGCTGCTTTTAATATCTTTTCTTTGTTCTGTAGATTTAGTGTTTTGACTATGATGTGACGTGATGTGTTTCTTTTCTGGTCTAGTCTATTTGGAGTTCTGTAGGCCTCTTGTATATTTATGGACATCTCTTTCTTTAAGTTGGGAAAATTTTCTTCTATGATTTTCTTGAAAATATTTTCTGGACCTTTTAGTCTGGAGTCTTCTTTTTCATGAATTCCTATTATTCTTAGATTTTGTCTTTTTATAGCATCCTTGATTTCTTGGATATTTTGTGATTGGAACTTTTCTGATTTTACTTTTTCTTTGAGAGAAGTATCCATTTCTGCAAGTGTGTCTTCAGCTCCAGAGATTCTCTCTTCCATCTCTTGTATTCTGTTGGTGATGCTTACTTTTGTGGTTCCTGATCTTTTCTCCAAGTTCTCCAGCTCAAGGGTTTTCTCATTTTGTGTTTTCTTTATTGATTCTAATTCTGTTTTCATGCCTTGCACCATTTCTTTCATGTATTTGAATTTGTATTCCTGTCTCTCTACGATGGCCTCTATTTCTTTTTTCATTTCCTTTTTATATGCCACTAATTTTTCCTCTACTTGTGTATCTATTTGTTTGTCTATGTTTGCCTGTGTTTCTTTAAGGATATTGTCTATTTCTTCTTTCTTTGCCTCCAATTGACTGGCCATCTCTTTGAAAGACTTGTTCATTTCCTCCTTATGAGCCTCAAATAATTGGGCAAGCATGGCTTTAAAATCATTTTCCTGTGCTTCTGCTGAATTGGAGTATCCATTGATTTTGGGGTTTGCTGGTGAAGTCATGATGTCCTGATATATGTTGGAAGTGTTCTTTCGCCTACCCCTGGCCATTGGCTTATCTGAAACCTTCCCTGTTTGTTTTTGGATTCTGCAGATCAGACTGGTGCTGTCTCTCTCTGGTGTCTGGAGAGTTCTTCAGGAAGCTGAGCACTCTCAGTGTGTGCTGAGGACTAGCTGTACCTGTGGGAGGAAAGTACGCAGGTGCAAACGAGGCAAATGCAAGCGTGTGTGAGCGCGCGTGTGTGTGTCTGTGTGTGTAAGTGTTTGTGGACCTGTGTCTCGAGGGACAGAGTGATGGCTAATGTTGAACCCTTGAGTGTGTGGGAGGGGCTCTTCGCTGTATATGTTGCAGGCGCTAATGATGATCGCAGTGTAATTTCTGGCATTAACTGCCTTAACTCCTCAATTATGCCCACAGGGCAGGAACTTCAATGTCCCTAGTGCCCCTCTGTTTCCCAAAGTGGGTATGAGGGTGGGAGAGGGTTCGATGCCTGGTTTCTGATTTAGAAGGACCCAGGATCTGGGGAACTGCAGATTCTCAAGGGTGCACTCACTTACAGGCAGGTTTCCTGGCAGAGATCATTGTATCCGGGGCTCTCTGCTCTCTGGTTTGGCCCTGCTTCTTTGATGTGCTCCACCAGTTCTGTGCTGCTATCACTGCCAGGTTCTGAGGTCTTGCTGCAGCTGGAGATTTCAGGGTGATCACTTCAGCAGGGATGGGGTAACCAGGCTCTCTGTTCTCTGGTTTGGCCCTGGTTAGTCTTAAACTGAAGGGCTGTGGTGCCCTGCCAGTTCAATGCTGCTCCGCCGCCATGTCCCGCTGTAACTGGAGACTGGTTCGCTAGTCCTGATGCTTTGTGGGAAGTCCTGGGGTCTCTTCGTTGTGCTCTCAAAGCTTGGGAGGCCCAGCGCCTGGTGTGTCCAGGTTGTATGACGTTTCTGCCTGGTTTTGGTGAGTATATAGCGTATTCTCTGTCACTGTGGGATTGGGCGGGCCGTACCATCAGTGATGGTGATCCTGTGGAGATAGTATGGCGTCTAGCAGATTTGCGCCCTGGGAGGATGGTGTAGCCGCTGCGCGAATCTGG
Organism: Meriones unguiculatus; assembly: GCF_030254825.1. Classification (NCBI taxonomy): domain Eukaryota; kingdom Metazoa; phylum Chordata; class Mammalia; order Rodentia; family Muridae; genus Meriones; species Meriones unguiculatus. Next base: position 5,623,849 of record NC_083367.1, read on the forward strand.
GACTCCGCGACATGTACTTTCTAGAAACTTTTGATTAAGTTTTTCTCATATATTATTTAAAGTTTTGAAAGTCAGAGTATAGGGTTTTTGTTTTGTTTTAAGGTCATTACAATGCTTTTGAGTTAAATAATATTGACTAAACTGAGAATGCATAAATTAAAATTGGTATCATTCTGTAAGAGTCAGATAAAACAAAGTAACTTAGAGGGGCAAGATGGTGGCGCTGGGAGGACTCTCATTCTGAACAGCAGCACAGCGGGACAAGCACAGTGACCAGCAAGCAGAACTTGTGGCCATAAAACACAAGTGATTGTGTTTCTCAGGTGAGAGGATACCCCATGGTGGAGGATTCAATCAGCTTTAACTTACCTGGCTAAACCCTGGAAGAGACCCTAGTTCTGCCAGGCTCTTGGTCGCCAGCCCAGAGCTACACACCAGCGTGATCTGGTCACTGTCCCAGTCAGAACTGTAGGCCCACAACATCACAGACTGGATTTTCCAGTTGAGAGATAATCTTGCGGAGCAGGAAACGATTGGGACCGACCTTAGGTCACCCAGACATCCCCTGGAAAAGACTTGGGTTCCGCAGGCACCCCAGGAGCCAGCCCGGAGCCAGAGCTGCTGACCCAGGTGCCTGCACAGAGCCCTGCCTGCGTGCCTGATTTGCCGCCTCAGATAGGACTGTGGGCCCCAGGGCACCAGAGACTCAGTTTCACCACTGGGTGCAAACCCACAGGGAGGGAAACGGCTTATCTGATCTCAGAGCACTCAGCTGATACCACCACCCCGAAAAGGTCTTGGGAAAATTACCCAGTTTAGGGAGATGCCCAGGATCCCAATGGCCAGAAAGGCAGAGCCACGGGCTGGAGTCTGTGCCTGTGGGTTCTACTCACAGCCAACCCAGACAGAATGGCAGTCCCCAAAGCAAAGACTGGGTGTCCCTGGCAGGAGGAAACCCCCAGCAGGGGGATCATCAGGTCTAAAGCCCAGGACACCCAGCACCAAAAAACTTTTTGGATTCATGCAGACTCTAGGCTCTAGCTTTCTAATGCAGGCATGAGCGCTGTGCTCATCTGTCATTATTGAGTACCACTAGGGCACTGGGGTACACAGGTGCATCCTCAGACCTACAAAAGCCAGAGAGCCATTACAGCAGCCCTCAGATACTGTGCCAAGGATCAACCAGTTACCCCTAGCTAGACTGACAAAACAGGGGTAATCCCTGGTCCTTCAAGAGGGCTGCACCCACAGCATCTGGTCCAGAGCAGTGCCTGCAACCGACATCCCAGACAGGGACACACAGCTTCTGGTCCAGATTGGGGCACCCAGCCTCCAGACCAGAGCGGCGCCCCCAAGCGCCAACTCAACCTAGGTGCACATTCTCCAGGCCCAGAGCAGAGCACTCAGCCTCTGGCCCAGAGACTTGCTGGGTGCTCCTGTCACTTTCCTGGACAGAACTGTGTGCCCCAGGATAACAGACTGAGTTTCCCTTTTGGGAGAAACCCCATTGCTAGGGAATAAGCAGGTTCTTCAAGAGGACTGTACCTGGAAAACTGTAACAACAGCAGCAGCTCACTAAATTTATAACGAGAAACCCAGCAGTGGGGCAGCTGTCTTGAGAACTTCGATGGGTAAGAGGAGAGCCTCCCCCGCCTATCAAAGAGCACAGCTACTACTCAGGGCTATACACCTGAGGTGAGCAGTGGCAATTCCTGAGAAACACTGGCCATACAGTGACCATAATCAAAAATCAGAGGAGGCCTCCTTCAGGAAAAATCATCTTCCGGCCAAGGGGATTCTCCCTACCTCAGGACTCCAGAAAACACAGAAACTAACAGCCAACACCTAAAACAGCCCAATGGGTAGAGGTCAGTGGAAAAGCTCAACCAACAAAAGACAGAGCAATATTGCATCTCCAGATCCCAGCCATCCAGAGGCGAACAGACCTGGACACCCCAGCATAATAGAAAAACAAGAAGATGACCTTGCATCTATGGTGATGAAGAGGATGATAAAGGAAACAAATGAGAGGAAGTTAAAGCAGATTATGGCCATCTGTGAAGAAATACAGGAAGATGCAGCCAAAAAGTTTGTGGCCTTCAGAAAAGAAATAATTAAATCACTGAAAGAAATAAAAGAAACAGAGTTGAAGGAACTAAAAGAAAAAGAGGAAAATACAATTAGACAGGTGAAGGAATTAAACAAAACAACTCAAGATCTGAAGATAGAAGTGAAAAAATTAAAGAAAACACAAACGGAGGAAATAATGGTGAGGAAGAATTTAGGGAAGAAAACAGGAACTACAGAGGTAAGCATAACCAAGAGACTACAAGAGATGGAAGAAAGAATCTCAGGTGTAGAAGATACAGTGGAAGAAATCGATATATCTGTCAAAGAAAATGTTAAATCCAAAAAATTCCTGACACAAACCATCCAAGAAATCCAAGACAGTACAAAAGACAAAACCTAAGAATAATAGGTATAGAGGAAAAAGAAGACTCCCTTCTCCAAGGCCCAGGAAATATTTTCAACAAAATCATTGAAGAAAATTTCCTGAAGTTAAAGGAGAAGCCAATAAGAATACATGAGGCCCTACAGAAACCCAACAAATTCTACCAGAAAAGAAAATCCTCCTGCCACATAATATTCAAAACAATAAGTATACAGAACAAAGAAAAAATACTAAAACCTGCAAGGGAAAAAGGCCAAGTAACATATAATGGCAAACCCATTAGAATCACACCTGACTTTCAACAGACACTATGAAAGCAGGAAGGGCCTGGACAGATATCATGCAGACCCTAAGAGAACACAGATGTCAGGCCAGGCTACTATACCCTGCAAAACTCTCAGTCTTCATAGATGGAGAAAACAAGATATTCAATGAAAAAAACAAATTTCAACAATACCTACACACAAATCCCACATTACAGAAGACACTGGAACTAAAAATACAACCCAAGAAAATTAGCTACTTTCAAGAAAACACAGGAAATAATTAACCTTACTACAGTAAAACAAAAAGCAACCAAGCACACAACCTTATGACCACAGCGAACAACAAAATCAAAGGATATAACAGCCACTGGTCATTAATCTCTCTCAACGTCAATGGACTCAACTCTCCAGTAAAAAGACACAGATTAACAGAATGGATACATAAACAAAACCCAGCTATCTGTTGCATACAAGAAACACACCTAAGGCACAAAGATAGATATTACCTGAGGGTAAAATGTTGGAAGACAATGTTCCAAGCAAATGGATCCAAGAAGCAAGCAGGAGTAGCCATTCTAATATCTGATAAAATAGACTTTCAACCAAAATTAATCAAAAGAGATGGGGAAGGACACTTCATACTCATCAAGGAAAACTTCCACCAGGAAGACATCACAAGCCTGAACATCTATGCCCCAAATACAAGAGCACCCACATTTGTAAAAGAAACATTGATAACATTTAAACCACATATAGATCCCCACTCAATGATAGTGGGAGACTTCAACACCCCACTCTCAACAAAGGACAAGTCAACAAAACAGAAATTAAACAAAGAAACAATATCTCTGACAGAGGTCATGAATCAAATGGACCAAACAGACATTTACAGAACCTTACACCCAAACACAAAAGAACTTACCTTCTTCTCAGCAGCTCGTGGAACTTTCTCCAAAATAGACCATATAGTTGGTCACAAAGCAAGCCTCAACAGATACAAGAAGATTGAAACAATCCCTTGTATCTTGTCTGATCACCATGGAATAAAGTTGGACTTCAACAACAATAGAAATAGCAAAAAGCCTACATACACATGGAAACTGGACAACTTGTTACTAAATGACAGCTGGGTCAGGGAAGAAATAAAGAAAGAAATTAAAGTCTTCCTAGAACTCAATGAAAATGAAGACACAACATACCCAAACTTGTGGGACACAATGAAAGCAGTGCTAAGAGGAAAGTTCATAGCACCAAGTGCCTTCAAGAAGAAATTCGAGACAGCTCTTTCAAGCAACTTAATGGCCCACTTAAAAACTCTAGAAAAAGAAGAACTGACACACCAAAAAGGAGTAGACAGCTGGAAATAATCAAACTAAGGGCTAAAATCAATCAATTAGAAACAAATAAAACAATTCAAAGAATCAATGAAACCAAGAGCTGGTTCTTTGAGAAAATAAACGAGATTGACAAACCCTTAGCCAAGCTAACTAAAAGGCAGAGAGACACCACCCAAATCAACAAAATAGGAAATGAAAAGGGGGACATAACTACAGACACTGAGGAAATCCAAACAGTCATTAGGCCTTACTTCAAAAGTCTATATGCCACAAACTTTGAAAATCTAAATGAAATGGACAATTTTCTTGATCGATTTGACTTACCAATGCTGAATCAGGATCAGGTAAATCACAGAAGCAGTCATCAAAAGTCTCCCATCCAAAAAAAGCCCAGGACCAGATGGCTTCAGCGCAGAATTCTACCAGACCTTCAAAGAAGAGCTAACTCCAATTCTTTTCAAACTATTCCACAAAATAGAAACAGAAGAAACATTACCAAACTCATTCTATGAAGCCACAGTCACCTTGGTACCTAAACCTCACAAAGACTCAACACAGAAAGAGAATTTCAGGCCAATCTCCCTTATGAACATTGATGCCAAAATACTTAACAAAATACTTGCCAACTGAATACAAGAGCACATCAAAGATATTATCCACTATGACCAAGTAGGCTTCATCCCAGGTATGCAGGGATGGTTTATTATACAGAAATCCATCAATGTGATCCACCACATTAACAAACTGAAAGAAAAAAAAACACATGATAATCTCCCTAGATGCTGAAAAAGCATTTGAAAAAATCCAACATCCATTCAAGTTTGAAGTCTTGGAGAGATCAGGGATACAAGGCACATATCTAAACATAGTAAAGGCAATATACAGCAAGCCTATAGCCAACATCAAACTGAATGGAGAGAAACTTAAAGCAATCCCACTGAAATCAGGGACAAGACAAGGCTGCCCACACTCCCCATATCTCTTCAACATAGTTCTGGAAGTCCTTGCTAGAGCAATAAGACAGTTGAAAGAGATCAAGGGGATACAAATGGGAAAGGAAGAAGTCAAATTATCACTATTTGCAGATGATATGTTAATATACATGAGTGACCCCAAAACTCTACCAGGGAACTCCTACAGCTGATAAACACCTTCAGCAAAGTGGCCGGATACAAAATTAACTCAAAAAAATCAGTAGCACTCCTGTATACAAAAGATAAAAGGGCTGAGAAAGGAATTAGTGAAACAACACCCTTCACAATAGCGACAAATGATGTAAAGTACCGTGGTGTAACCCTAACCAAGCAAGTCAAAGACTTGTATGAAAAAAATTTCAAGTCTCTGAAGAAAGAATTAGAAGAAGATATGAGAAGATGGAAAGATCTCCCATGCCCATGGCTTGGCAGGATTAACATAGTAAAAATGACCATCTTACCCAAAGCAATCTACAGATTTAAAGCCATTCCCATCAAATTCCCAACACAATTCTTTACAGACCTGGAAAGAAAAATTCTCAACTTCATATGGAATAACAAGAAACCAAGAATTGCTAAAACAATCTTCTACAATGAAAGATCTTCTGGAGGTATCTCCATCCCTGATCTTAAGCTGTACTATAGAGCAACAGTTATAAAAACTGGATGGTACTGGCATAGAAACAGAATGGTGGATCAATGGAACCGAACAGAAGACACGGAAATAAAACCACACACTTATGGACACCTGATCTTTGACAAAGATGCCAAAACCATACAATGGAAAAAAGATAGCATCTTCAACAAATGGTGTTGGTCCAACTGGATGTCTACATGTAGAAAAATGAAAATAGATCCATACTTTTCACCCTGCACAAAACTGAAGTCCAAGTGGATCAAAGACCTCAACATAAAACCAGACACATTAAATCGGCTAGAAAAAAAAAATGTGGGGAATACCCTAGAACTCATTGGTACAGGAGAAAACTTCCTGAACAGAACACCAACAGCACAGGCTCTAAGAGCAACAATCAATAAATGGTACCTCATGAAACTGAAAACCTTCTGTAAAGCAAAGAACACCGTCATCAAAACTAAGCGACTGCCTACAGATTGAGAAAGAATCATCACCAACCCTTTATCTGACAAAGGACTCATATCCAGTATATATAAAGAACTAAAGAAGCTGAAAACTAGCAAACCAAGTAATCCACTTAAAAAATGGGAAACAGACCTAAACAGAGAATTCTCTGTAGAGGAATATTGAATGGCAGAGTAGCACTTAAAGAACCTCATTAGCCAATAGGGAAATGCAAATCAAAATAACCCTGAGATTTCACCTTACACCCATCAGAATGGCCAAGATCAAAAACTCAAGTGACAACACATGCTGGAGAGGTTGTGGAGAAAGGGGAACCCTTCTCCACTGCTGGTGGGAATGTAAACTTGTAAAATGACTCTGGAAATCAATCTGATGCTTTCTCAGACAAATAAGAATAGTGCTTCCTCAAGATCCAGCCATACCACTCCTAGGCAAAAGAGGCTCAAGTACACAAAAAGGACATTTGCTCACCCATGTTTGTAGCAGCTTTATTTGTAATAGCCAGATTTGGAAACAGCCCAGATGCCCCTCAACTGAAGAATGGATGTAGAAATTGTGGTACATCTATACAATGGAGTATTACTCAGCAATGAAAAATAAGGAAATCATGAAATTTGCAGGTAAATGGTGGGAACTAGAAAGGATCATCCTGAGTGAGTTGTCCCAGAAGCAAAAAGACACACATGGTATATACCAACTCACATAAACATACAACATAGAATAAACCCACTAAATCTGTATATCTAAACATACTAAGCAAAAGAGAGGACCGTAACTAAATTGCTCAATCCCCATCCTGAATGGCAAAGAGGATGGATGTCAGAAGAAGAAGAAAACAGGAAACAACCTAGGAACCTGCTATAGAGAGCCTCTGAAAGCCAGAAGAAGAAAACAGGAAACAACCTAGGAACCTGACACAGAGGGCCTCTGAAAGCCTCTGCCATGCAGATTGTGAAAGCAGATACTGAGCCTGATGGCCAACTGACAGGCAGAGTGAATGGAATTTTATGTAAGAAGTGGGAAATACGGGTCTGATGCTCTTTGGGTGGATGACACCTAAACGAACATCGGTACAAAGTCTCAATTTATTTCTAATATCAGAGATCAGACCTCTACTCTTGCCTGATGCATCTAAAACAAAAAGGGGGAACTGTAGAGAGCTGCGGAATGCTATGCCTTAAAGATGGAGCTGGTTTCTGCCTTCCACCTTCCTGATGGTGAGTGCTCTCTGTCACAAACAACTCCACATTTGGCTTAGGCTGAGGATCTGGCTTGCTTCCATGTATGTGGACCTATCTGCATTGCCCACTTGGCATGCCTGGGTTGGCTACCCAGAGGCTATTTAAGCTGTGGGCTGGCTTTCCCCAGGGTCCGAGGATTGTTCAAGGTTTCTGAATAAACTGCATTCAAAAAAATAAAAAAGAAGTGGGAAATAGTAAGAGCTGGAAAGGACAGGAACTCCACAAGGAGAGCAACAGAACAAGAAAATTTGGACACAGGGAACTTCTCAGAGACTCATACTCCAACCAAGGACTATTTATGGAGATAACCTAGAACCCTGACAATGCAGCCACTTCTGATGAGAACTGATAGGCTAAGATCAGAAAGAAGGAGAGGATTACCTCCCCTATCAGTGGACTTAGGGAGGGGCATGCATGCAGAAAGTGGGGGGAGGGTGGGACCGGGAGGGGAGGAGGGAGGGGCTTATGGGGGGATACAAAATGAATAAAGTCTAATTAATAAAAGTTTAAATAAATAAATAAATAAATACATAAGAAAAGAGAAAAAAAAAACAGAGTAACTTAGCTCAGTTTTTTCATGGTTAAAATTGTAATATATGCCATATCTTTCTGGTATTATGAACTGGTCATAATTTGTGGCAGTAATTAAATTTTTTTCCACTAATTTTAAAAGACACATTAATATCTATATCAGTGTAAAAAAATTAAGTATGCTAACAAAGTTTTTGGCTCTTTCCCCCCAAAATTACAAAATGACCATAAGAAAAATGACATTTAATTTTCTATGGCTACACAAATCATGCTGTTTCTGGAAACAGGTAAGAATTTTGGAGTTGATAGTATCCCTGATCGATACTGCACCTACAGTTTTGAAAATATAGCCAATTCATTAATGACCTGCTGTACATATTTTCTACTTTACAAGTTATTTCCAATATTCCCTGAGAATTTGTGACTTTCTATTACTACATCCAAAGTGCCATGGCATGAAAACTGTATCATATAAAATATCCTTATTTTGTCCATTATGTGGCTATGCTGACAGTAGTACGGAAGTGATGTTAAAATAGAAAAAAAAGGTAAAATCTGGTGACAACGAAATGGCGTTTATTGATATAAATTAACATATTATTGTAATGGAACCGTGCTATATTTGGGGAACATTTTGATCAGCAATTCTTAACCTAAAAACATGTAATAACAATGCACACAAGTTCTATTAAATATTATGCTTGCTGTTACTTTGTTAAGTTTTGAATACATGATATTTTTCCATAAGAGTAGTCATGTTAATGTTTGTAATATCTTGTCTACAGCTTCAAAGCTGCATCTTAACAAGATTTGATATGTTTTTGCATATTTATTCATTTATGCATTTATTTTTAATTTATTGAGTTAATACATAATAAATGGAGGAATATGTGTGGTACTGAGGAATATTTTTATATCAGACACATGCATAAAGTAAAGTAAGAGGACTTCCTTTATCAGTGGACTCAGGAAGAGGGATAAGGGAGAAAGAGGGAGGGAGAGTGGGACAGGAAGGAGATGGGTAGGGAACTACAACTGGGATACAAAGTGAATAATTGTTTTAAAATGTGAGAGGTCACTCATGTATACCAACATATCATCAGCAAATAGTGATACTTCCTTTCCGAACTGAATCCCCTTGAGTTCCTTTAATCATCTTATTGCTCTAGCAAGGACTTCAAGAGCTATGTTGAACAGATATGGAGAGAATGGGCAGCCTTGCCATGTCTCTGATTTCAGTGGGATTGCTTTAATTTTCTCTCCGTTTAGTTTGATGTTGGATACAGGCTTGATGTATATTGCCTTTACTATGTTTAGGTAAGTGCCTTGTATCCCTGATCTCTCCAGGACATAAATGAATGTTGGATTTTATCAAATTCTTCTTCAGCATCTAAGAAGAATATCATGTGTGTGTGTTTTTTTTTTCCAGTTTGTTTACATGGTGGATTACATTGATAGATTTCTGTATATTGAAACATCCTGACATACCTGGGATGAAGCCTACTTTGTCATAGTGAATAACATCTTTGATATGTTTTTCAGTTTGGTTTGCAAGTATTTTGTTGAGTATTTTTGCATCAATGTTCATAAGGGAGAGGGGCCTGAAATTCTCTTTCTTTGTTGGGTCTTTCTGAGGTTCAGGTATCAAGGTGACTATGGGATAATCATACTAAAATCTGTACACCTAAAGAAGCTAAGCAAGAAGGAGGACCCTAGATATGATGCTGAATCCTCATTCAGAAAGGCAAATGGGACAGTCATTGGAAGAGGGAGAGAACAGAAAACAGGACAGGACCCTACAACAGAGGACCTCTGCAAGACGACCCTGCAGGGTATCAAAGCAGATGTTGAAATTCATACTCAAACTCTGGACATCGTGCAGGGAATCTTATGAAAGAAGGGGGAAGATAGAAATACCTGGAGGAGACAGAAGCTCCACAAGGACAGCAACAGAAAATCTGGGCACAGATATCTTTTCTGAGACTAATTCTCCAGTCAAGGACTATGCATGGAGATAACCAAGAAGCCCTTCACAGATGTAGCCCATGGCAGCTCAGTATCCAAGTGGGTTCCCTAGGAACAGGGACTGTCTCTGACATGAGCTCAGTGGCTGCTCTTTGATCACCTCCCTCTGAGGGGGGAGCAGCCTTACCAGGCCACAGAGGAAGACAATGCAGCCAGTCCTGATGAGATCTGATAGGCTAGGGTCAGAGGGAAGGGGAGGAGGACAGCTCCAATCAGTGGGCTTGGAGAGGGACATGGGAGGAGATGAGGGAGTGTAGGGTTGGGAGGTGACAAGGGATGGGACTACAGCTGGGATAAAAAGTGAATCAAGTGTAATTAATAGAAAAAAATTTAAAAAATGAAAAAAGTGAGAGGCTAGCGCTTTGTTTTGTTTACATTTGGAAGGGCATTTCATTTGAAGGAAAAATAAATTCAGAGTCCTACATCCTACATTGGACCTAGAAAGTATGATTTCAGGGCTCAATGTCTCAAATGTTTTGGAATAAATCTGAGAAATATTACCATAATTAAATAACATATTTTAATCTTTTCATATTTTAAATAAAATGAATTTGTCAGTTTCTCTTTTTACCCAAACACAATAATTAATATGAACATAATTGTCCACTCAAAAATCTGAATGAAAATAAAAATCATGAAGCACTCTCACAGGCAGTAATTAAATAAATGGTAATCATATCAATTGGTTTTGTTTCAATGTGTTAATCAGTAATTATATTATTTCATCAGTATTTATTTAATACTTATTGCATATTAGGCAAGGAGTCAGACACCAAGTGTGCATTGATGAGCAGTCTTGGCATTTGTTCTCAGACAGCTGTCCTATAATCAAAAATGATTTGTCCTAGAAACTATTTGATCTATTCACTGAAAGGGAGATTTCTCTATATCACATAACTATGATTAACAGGTACTGAAACTCTGGAATCATTTTGGTTTGATATTATTTTTCTGGTGTACCCACAATCAGAATGCTTATATTTGGTCAGTTCTTGTGGTGTATGCTTTCCAAAAGTAAACATTTTCTGAATTGTATATGTCACTTATTTCTTTTTAAGCAGAGAGATGACAAAGATAGTGAAAATTCTTCAAGGCATAATTAAAATACATTGATTTTTTTTAAATATGCTTTCATGATTAAACTCACCCCTCAGCCTTTCTAATCTCAACTCTTCTCTCTTTTATTCAAAATTTCGGTAGACTTTAACACAAGCATTACATGTTGGGGTAGTACACATACATAAACACACATGCTACACTATCTCAACCACATGGTAATATCTATAACTCTGATTAGGTTGTTGTTTTATTTTGGGTTTTGGTTTTGTTTTGTTTTCTGTTTGTTTTGTATTAGATAGGTAGAGCTATCTAAAAATATGAAGCTTCAATTGGGACAAGTGCTCCCATCACACTGAAATGTGGGCAAGCCTACAGAACATTTTTAATTTATGATTGATGTGGAAGGGCTCAGCTTAATGTGATGAGATCATCCCTAGGCAGGTGAGCTTGACATATAAAAAGGCAAACTGAGCAAATGGAATAAACCAGTTGGCAACATTCATCTACCATCTCTGCTTCAGTTCCTGTCTCCATGTTACCACCTCCAAGTTCATGACTTTCCTCAGTGATAGATTGTAAGCTGCATGATGAAGTAAACCCTTTCTTTTTTAAATTGTTTTAGGTCATGATGTTATGAAAGCAATAGAAAGAAAACAACACATATCCTCTCCCAGGAAAAGCAGATGAATTGAAAGGTAAAGAATATGTATGTATATATATGAAAATGGTCTTAGAAATCTAATAATAAATGAATTTGAACACAAAACTTAAAACATTATTTCATCTAATAAAATATGCATATATGTTAATGTGTTTATATACAAAATATTTTACTTAATTCATATGTATATTGTTTCATTTAAAAACAAAGAAAATTACTGCTTCCTTAGAAAAATGAAAATTTAAGTAGATAAAAATAACAACTAAAAACACAATATGAATTATAATTCTAAGCTCCAATGATTGTACATAGTTCTGTTAATTACAGAGTTTCCTCCTATGATCAATGAAGTTGATTAAAATCACTTGTAGACATGAGAATGCTCACACAATCAAATGCAAGTATGATACTTTAATTATCCACACCTGCAAACATTCGAAGAAAATACTGACTTTTTCAAGTGTCAAAAAGTATAAAAATTGTATTCAGTCTAAAGTTTAAAATAAGTCTACCAAACTTCATTTTCTTATGAGACAAGGAAAAAAAATTTCTAGTGCATCTAAGTAAGCTATTTTCCTTATAAATCCAGGTTTCATCTGTTTCTTTTTTATCCCTTTGATTTTATTGTTAAGGTTACCTTTGTAAAATTATGTTTCATTAAACTCCATAAATATTCCACCGCTCAAGCAAAAATCCACAACTTCTTAGAATAGTATGTATCTTACTTACAGATTTATTGCTATGAAGAGACACCATGACCACAACAACTATTATAAAGGAAAACATCTAGTTGGAGCTGGGTTACAGTTTCAGAGGTTAAGTCCATTATCATCATGGTGGGAAACATGATGGTATGCAGCCTGACATGCTGGAGAAAGAGCTCAGGATTCTACATTTTCTCAGTCAGCAGCAGGGGGAGACTGTGACCACACCGGACATAACTGGAAAATATGTGGACTCAAAGACTGCCCCACACAATGACATTCTTTCTCAAACAAGATCTCCTTGAATTCAGGATTTAGCTCTGTTCTACTTTATGGTACCCCCTTTCTCATCAAATTGTAACTTTTCTATTTTTCACTACTCAGCTTGATTCCTTTTCATTATTAGTCTGTACAGGAGTGAACATTAATAATCACACAACAGAGTCTATATTAGGCTGCTTTGAGAATTCTTTTGTCAACAGAATTGATCCAAAACTCTTGACTTTAACTCAGGTAGAATTTTTTTTAATTTTATTTTTTTCTTATCAGTTACATTTTATTAACTCTGTATCCCAGCCATGTCCCGATCCCTCATTCCCTCCCCGTCCCTCCCTCCCTCCCTCATCTCCACCGTGCCCCTTTCCAAGTTCACTGATAGGGGGGGACCTCCTCCCCATTCATCTGATCCTATTTTATCAGGTATCTTCAGGACTAGCTGCAAAGCCCTCCTTTGTGGCCTAACAGGACTGCTCCTCCCTTCGGGGGTGGGGAGGCCAAAGAGACAGTCATTGAGTTCCTGTTAGAAATAGTCCTTGTTCCCCTCACTTTGGGAAACCAATTGCTTACTGAGCTACCACAGGCTACATCTGAGTGGGGGTTCTAGGTTATATCCATACATGGTCCTTGGTTGAATGTCAGTCTCAGAAAAGACCCTGTGCCCAGATATATTTGGTCCTTGTGGAGCTCCTATCCTTTCCCCATCAGACTAACTCCCCTTCTTTCTTATGATTCCCTGTACTCTGTCAAAAGTTTGGTCATGAGTCTTTGCTTTGAAAACACTGCTAGTTAGAGTCTTTCAGATGCGCTCAGTAGACTCCTGTCATACGTTCAATGCACATCCCATCTGTCTTTCTAAACAAGGATAGATCATCCATGGGGTACCATGTCCGCTCAATTGATTATCTTTTTTAGGTGTATAGATTTCATTATGTTTATCATATCTTATAGGTCTATATAAGTGAGTATATCCCATGTTTGTCTTTCTCCTTCTGGGATACTTCACTCAGAATGATCTTTTCTAGATCCCACCATTTGCCTGCAAATTTCATGATTTCCTCCTTTTTGATTGCTGAGTATTATTCCATTGTGTAAAAATACCACAATTTCTGTACCCATTCCTCCGTTGATGGACATCTGGGTTGTTTCCAGGTTCTGGCTATTACAAATAAAGCTGCTGTGAACATGGTTGAGCAAGTATCCCTTTTTTGTACTTGAGCGAACTTTGGGTATATACCTAGCAGTGGTATAGCTGGGTCTTGAGGAAGCACTATTCCTAATTGTCTTAGAAAGTGCCAGATAGCTTTCCAGAGTGGTTGTACCAGTTTACATTCCCACCAGCAGTGGAGGAGGGTTCCCCTTTCTCCACAACCTCTCCAGCATGTGTTGTCGCTTGAGTTTTTCATCTTGGCCATTCTCATGGATGTAAGGTGATATCTCAGGGTCGTTTTGATTTGCATTTCCCTGATGGCTAATGAGGATGAGCATTTCTTTAAGTGTTTTTCTGCCATTCGATATTCCTCTGTCGAGAATTCTCTGTTTAGCTCTGTTCTCCATTTTTTTAATTGGATTACTTGGTTTGCTGCTTTTCAGCTTCTTTAGTTCTTTGTATGTACTGGATATTAGTCCTCTGTCAGATAAAGGGCTAGTGAAGATTCTTTCCCAATCTGTAGGCAGTCGTTTTGTTTTGATGATGGTATCCTTTGCTTTACAGAAACTTTTCAGTTTTATGAGGTCCCATTTATTGATTGTTGCTCTTAGAGTCTGTGCTGTTGGTGTTCTGTTCAGGAAGTTGTCTCCTGTGCCAATGAGTTCTAGGACCTTTCCTATTTTTTCTTCTAACCAATTTAGTGTATCTGGTTTTATGTTGAGGTCCTTGATCCACTTTGACTTTAGTTTTGTGCAGGGTGATAAATATGGATCTATTTTCATTTTTCTGCATGTAGACATCCAGTTGGTCCAGCACCATTTGTTGAAGATGCTGTCTTTTTTCTATTGAATGGATTTGGCTTCTTTGTCAAATATCGAGTATTCATAGGTATGTGGGTTTATTTCTGGGTCTTCTATGTGGTTCCATTGATCCTCCTTTCTGTTTCTATGCCAATACCATGCAGTTTTTATTACTGTTGCCTTGTAGTACAGCTTGAGATCAGGGATGGAGATACCTCCAGATGATCTGTTGTTGTACAGATTGTTTTGGAGATTCTGGGTTTTTTGTTTCTCCATATGAAGCTGAGAATCTTTTTTTCAAGATCTGTAAAGAATTGAGTTGGTTTGATGGGGCAAAAGCAGCTACATTCTTCACCAAATGTCACCAGAATGACTCGTAGACAACATACTAAAATTCTCTTCTGAAACATCTTGAACCTTACAATTGAAATCCTCCTCATTCACACTCTCTTGCAAATTCCTACTAGGATCCCCCATTAAGTAGTGCTTAAAGCATGCTACTGCTTTCTTAACCTAAAATCCCACAGTCCACATTCCTCCAAGAAAAAAAAAATAGTCAGACCTATCACAGCACAACCCTAGTCTCTGGTAATTACTTCTGTCTTGGGGTTTTTATTGCTGTGAAGAGATACCTTGTATCTCTTATAATTGGAGGTAGATTACATTTTCAGAGGCTTAGTCCATTATCATCATGGTGGGAAACATGGCTATATGTGAGATGACATGGTACTGGAGAAGAATGTGAGAATTCAGACCACCACAGTATGTATAGTTTTTCATTTATAAGCATCAATGCCTAATTCTAAAATTCATTGATAATTATTTACATTTACTGTGCTACAAATATAATTCTATTCTCTTCCATACAAGAGGTGACCAGAACTGCTGACAAGCTTGTGGGTATTATGGTAAACTGTTGACAGAGACTTTGCATATGATATATAGATATACACCTGGTCACAAAATGTTGTGATGGGATAGCTGGACCACGTGAGGTGGAGTTTTAAAAATTATACTCTTTTCAGGACCAGAAATTAATTTAAATGAAGTAGAAATTATTTGCACAATGGCATAATTTCTGCAAGTCTAAAGGTTGAAGGTGCATCTGTGCCTTATAAAAGTCTAGAATGACTCAGAATCTGATAACTAATGGTTGTCTCATTTCCAACTCTCTTCAACACTTCCTTCTCTTAATGAAGTTCATATATTCTTTTCTTACTGAAAACAGCCATCTAGGTATAACTATATGTTTCTGTAGTATTGTTAAGATTGGAAGAAATCATCCGTTAGCTAAAGGGAGGGTTACTAGCTTAGGTTCCTGTTTCCATGCAACACATTGTTTTAAGATATGACTTGCTGTTTAAAGAAAGTTGGGAATTACAGTGTACAATACCATAGTAAAGTAGACATTACAGGACATCCAAAATAGAATCTTTGGTGCGCTTAAATGTAATATGTCCCTCTTAGTCTCAGGTGTTTTAACATCTGCTTCCTAGCTATTTCTGGAGGTTGTGAATCCCTAGGATATAGGGGATTACTGGGAAATGAGGGGTTTCAAGCCTACAGTGAGTCCTAACTAAGGAAAACAGAGCCAGTTCTGCTTATACTCTCCTAGTTTCAGTCTTGACAGTATGCTTCCCAAACACAGTAGATCTGACTGAATCCTTCAAATGTGTAATAAAAATCAGACCCTGTTTCCCTTAATTGGATCTTTGTACAAATACATGGTAATAGAAATGAGAAAAATAAGTAATACATTTGGTTACACTGAGGAGAAGTAGGTTTTTTTTTGGGTGCCAGAGTGACACCATGTTTTTCATCTTTACTTCTGGGTCTGACATTGCTTCCCTTAATAGCTTGCTATCTTCATTTCTTGAAACAGCAGTCAATGTAGTGACTTCCTCAGGATGATGTCATACACTTCCCTCCTCAGGTAGATCTGAGAGTAAGATTCTCAGGATCACAATTCTCAAGCTTTGATATTCTCATCTTTTTGATTTCTTGCGTAAACTTAAGTCCAATATGTGCAGGTATTAATTACTTTTCTCTTGTTCTCCAACAATTATAATTCTGTCTTTCAAAGGGAATTATGGAAGACAGAGCAACTTACTGAAGAAGGAGTTTATATTGCCTCTGGCTCCAGAAGGATAAAAGTCTATTGTGGCAGGGATGAATGGCACCAGGAGCTACAAGGTGAGATGTCACAACTTTGATTTCAAGAGAGAGCAGAGTGAATAAACTGGAAGTAAAATCAGGCTGTAAGGCTACAGAAGTCATGCCTGTGCAATATTTTTCCCAGCGTAGTTGCATAACATCCTGAGTCTCTTACAGTGTATAGCCATATCTTGGAAGGGGAGATAAGTTGCTAACTAATCACCAGTTTTATTGGTGTCTGTGTATCACTGGAAACTCCAGTGACCAATCTTACATTGTATATTTTCATATTTTATCCTTTGTAAGATTTATGCACATGTAAATCAACCTTTATGGGCTGCTTCCATTAAGTAGCATATGAACTTCTGCTGTTCTAGAAGTTGTAAACCTCTATCATGGGAAATTTAGGAGTAAGTGTTCCTTCTGGTTATTTTGTCCCCAGAATATACAGAACCTTCTGTTCTAAGTCTTCATTTTTTTTCTATTTTTTAGTTTATTATTTATTTAATATATATATATATTTAATTATACTTTATGTACTTTGTATTCCCCTCTAGTTCCCCCCTCCTCCCCTCCTAATCCCTCCCTTGGAGAAGTCTTCAATTTTTAAGGTTTCTAACTGTGTATGGTTTTTTTTCCTCCAAAACATTTCATTATGTACTAATTGTTAACAGGTATTAATAGAAAATACAAATAAAGGCAGAAATTCCCATATTTCGCCATAGGTCACTATTGGTTTTACACTGTTGTTTTAGCATTCATACGCTTGAGCACACCTCATACTGTCATAATATTCAAGTTATAATCACATTAAAATTAAATAAAGTACTTGGTGAGAAGTTTCAACAGGCAAAGGCACTTGCTGCACAAGTCTGAAGACTTTAATTCATTGCCTATAACCCACATAAAAATAGAAGGCAAAACTGATAGATCAGCTCTTTAACCTCCTCATATAAAGCATGTCACAAGTGTATCATGGAACATTTGCCTACTCTGTCACACAGAGACAAAAATGATAATAATAAACTCAAAATGAATTGTGAAATAAAATATAGTCAATTGATTATTTTAGATAATTTTTAACTAGTTAAAGAAATGACATTTATCAAAAATAAATAGTGGACACAATGAGCTGTAGAATTTAATGTAAGTGTGACACTACTTACCTTTTTAAAAATTATTATTATTATTATTATTTTCAATGCAGTTTATTCAGGAACCTTGAACAATCATCTGACCCTGGGTAAAGCCAGCCCACTTTAAATAGCCTCTGCGTAGCCAACCTCAGCATGCCACGTGGGCAATGCAGATAGGTCCACATACATGGAAGCAAGCCAGATCCTCAGCCTTAGCCAAATGTGGAG
This sequence comes from Meriones unguiculatus, assembly GCF_030254825.1. NCBI lineage: Eukaryota > Metazoa > Chordata > Mammalia > Rodentia > Muridae > Meriones > Meriones unguiculatus. Next base: position 5,641,945 of record NC_083367.1, read on the forward strand.
TTGTTTGTGACAGAGAGCACTCACCATCGGGAAGGTGGAAGGCGGAAACCAGTCTCCCCAAGCATGGTTGGCTACCATAAAAAGCCAAAATGTTATGCTCAGGATGCGAGGCTAAGCACTGCACTCAGGGTCAGCTGCTTTGGACCCAGAGAAGAGCATGTCTGATTGCATGCGGGTTGATGCCCCAGGTCCCGCCTCTGAGAAAAAGGTATCGGATGGGTCTGATGCTCTTTGGGTGGATGACACCTAAATGAACATCAGTACAAAGTCCAAATTTATTTCTAATATCAGAGATCAGACCTCTACTCTTGCCTGATGCGTCCAAAACAAAAAGGGGGAACTGTAGAGAGCTGTGTAAAAATTATTTTTAATTAGCTGCATATCTGTATGTATATATGTATGAACATATATACGTATATGTATCCTGTAGAATTTTGCTCAAGTAAGATAGATACTCATAGAGACCAAATAGATCACTGGACCCTCTGACAGTTGAATTATGGGTCCTTGTAGGCTCTCACGTGAATGTTGGGAGCTGAAACTTGGTTCACCTACACAGGCAGTAGGCAGTATCCTTTATTAAAGGATAAGCTAGCTCTTCTACCTTAGCTTGCTAATTTTTTCTGTCTTTCAAAGATGAACTCTCTCACTTTTCAAAAAGAATAAAGCGTATCAATAAAGATAAACATTTGGTTAATGTTTTTAAAGGCGTTGGATTGTGAGAAAAAATTGCCCAAGGAGTGGAACAAGACTTTAGCAGGTGTTGAAAAAATTCTGTTCCTTAATTGTGGTAATTTGACAAAGCTCATTAAACTGTTTATGCCAAAAAAATGCAAATCTTACCCTCTGAAAGTTAAAAAAAAAAACCTCATTTAAAAGAACTGGAAGCATCTGACACCCAGCAATCACTGAATAGATAACAGCTTTCACCATTATTGCCACTTAGATCACTCATACATGGATAACATTCTGTTAGAGCATGCCAAGGCACAAAATTACAGGACAGATCCTACTGGAAGTATATCCTATAGTCTGGCAAGTCTATGAGCACTGAAAACTAATGAGAACTATACAGTGCTAACAGAGGCTTAACATAAGTGTGAAAAGTTTAAATAAACACAGGAAGTTAGATCGCAAGCACTTTCTCTCCTTAGCCACATGAGTGTGTTGAAGATTTTCTGCTGCATGTTATGGGGAAACGGCTTCCCGTATACAGGCAATAGTTTCCAATGTATAATCCAGTTAGGGTAGTGGTAATTTAAAATCAGAGCTTCACTCAGCTACTTAGAGACACCTGAAGTATGTAATCTGAGTGATATACCCCACAACCAAGCACTTGTGAAGTTGTGGCTTTGATAACATTAGGTCAGATTGATATGTTTATTGAGGGCTTATTCCAGTTCAATAGAAGTAAAAGCCTTATAGTAGAGTTCTAACAAGCGTGGGGCTTGTTCTAAAAGCTTGGGGCTTTTTCCATGCTAACAACCCAGCCTGAGGGCCGGTTGTTAAGTAGAAAAGCAAGTACACTATAAGATCATCCACAAAATTTCTAAGTTTAGCAAACTTAGTGGAAATTTGGTCACTCATTACTCATGAACTGGAGATCTTTAAAATTTCCTTGAATATAACAGATGATTTTAAACTGAGCAGGACTGATAGAAGCAGCATTAGATTTAAACCTGCTCACTTCCTAGTTCTGCTCACTTCGGCAAATAATTCCCAAACTGTGATTTCCTCCTCTGCTTCTCTCTGTAATCTAATGGGTAATTTCAAACCCTACAACTTGAATAAAAGCGCAAGTACAAGTGTTTTTGTTATCAGTATTTTTTTATTTACTTTACTTTAATATATCTAAAAAAATAATAAAAAAAAAAACAGAACTAAGCCCAAAACTTAAAAAAACAATTCCTACATATTTTAATAGCACAACTAGTCTGGGAATCTCATTTGCTGCACTGGCCTTTTTAGGTTTGATTGATAACTTCTTTTTTCTTTTCTTTTCTTTTTTTTTTTTTTTTGGTGTTTGTTTTACAAAGACAAGTTGTATCTTTAAATCATTGGTGTTATGAGCAGAAAACATTACAAATCATAGTGACACATACTATTTTTGCTGGACCTGTTTTTCAAACTTTGCAGTAAGTTCATTTCCTTTGTTTAGTAAGATAACTATATTAAGGAATAACTACTTTCAAATTCCTTTGAAGAAGGAGGGCACTAACATTGCAAAAGTAGACCAGATATCCAAACCAAACAGGTGAAAGAAGTTCAAAAATTCTTTATATGTTTTAATGGTTCCTAGAAATATAAAATTAAATCATAGTTGAGTGTATGTAGTTAATAATTTTATGCATATTAACATCCTCTTTTCTCCTTGTTCTACAATTCTCTGTGTCTTCAGTATTATTTGGTGTTATTATTTAGTATTTAGAGTTTATTTATGTAGCATTATAATCGCTTATTCACATAGAATATATAAGATTGACTCAATACATTAATTGTTTCACAAACAGAGGGAAATGATGTCAGACATTTTCTGCTTCAGAAGAAAAAACTACATGGCAGAACTCTGGACCTGTTGTGCTTATTAAGTGGCAGTGCCATGATTTATACACTTGTGTGTATGCACAGCCTAACAGTATTGCTGGTATGTCAGTGAAAGGTGTATAGAAATGCTTACTGACTGCTGTTCTTACATGGCATATACTGGGTGCACAACTCTGAAATCACATTTGTTCATTCACTCATAAAAAGCAATGTAGCATAGAAGGTGGGTATAAAATTGGAGTGATAACAACAATTTTAACAAATCTTATGTTTGGGCTGCTAACTATGCATATGTGGTTAAAAACAACTTGTTCATGTATACACAAGGATCTGAGTTTGAATCCTCAGTACCCACAGAAACAACCTCGGATGTCTGCATGTGCCTTTAATGAGTTTAGTGATAAAAAGAATTAGATCCAAACAACCTTCTTACCATCAATTTTAGGGACCTGACACTTAGGGATCAAGACACTTATCCTACCCTTAAGCCAGGCTACCTGATAAAGCATACTTTGGACTCAATGATAGAACCTGCATCAAGGTAATAGGCTGTATAGTGACATAACAAGACACCTTACATCCTCCTCTGGCTTCTAAATGCTGCATACATTCATACACCAGATGCACTTAACTGCAGTCTTGTGAATCTAGCATACCATATACATCACATTTAGCATACATTCACACATATACACACACACATACATAAGCACCACACATGCCTCAAATACATGCATAACCATAACACACACATATATAATACATGCCTCACATGCATACATTCTTATACATGCAAATGCACAATCTTATGACTAATAATTTCATTACTAAATATTATTCGCAGAATTTGTGACAGGACAGATAGATTTGTAAGTTCCATTCTCTCAATCTGCAGTGTTACCTATTTCTTTCAGTAACTTCACCTTCCTTCTCTATTATATTGGATTCAAATATCGCTAAAGGGATATGGACTCTTGGAGGCTTATTATTTCTCCTGCTTCATTGCCCTCCAGGGTGCTGCAGAACAATTTCTGCCACCTTGTCATTAACCAGAGGTCATATTTGACTGAAAACAAAATCATGCTCTTCAACATCCACACACACACACACACACACACACACACACACACACACATACACATTTATTCAATATTCTTATTTTTTAAACTGGACAATATTATGTAAAGAATACTGACGTATAAAGTTCTCAGATAAAGTAAGAAAAAAAGATATGTGGTATCTTGAATGTTATGAGTCATTTCTATCTTGACCTGAATTCTCAAATCCTTTACCACTGTGCCTTCTCTCTTGTCATACTGTCTGAAAGATGATTCTGACAAGTGTGTCAGAAATGCTGCATTGCTTAGTCCAAATGTTCAGTGTTCTATTTCTGTTTTCTTATTTAAGAAAATAAAAACCAATATTTATTAATACAAATATGTAAAGTGCACATTTTATAGAGTTATTATATGTTTTATATTTTATTTAGATTTTAGTGCCTATATAAATAACATATTAAATTTGATTTTATTTTAGTTTATCAAATTTCTCTAACATAAGAAAACTTTGTGGCATGATATTGAAAATGCAACAAAATAATTTTCTTTTTTTTTCATTTTATCTGTATTTTTAAGTTAATGATTATTTGAAGTTTTTCCCATGTTAGTTACTATTCTAGATAAAATTAAAATGTAGTAAATGTAGTAATGTAATCTGAAACTTGGTACTGCTTTGAAATATTTATCAAAGTGTTTACAGAATCACTTGGTGAACATATACCACTCCAGACAGATAGACTTTCATAAAAAGTCATCATATTAACTTTCTAACCATCACAGGTTTGACTTCTTCCTTTTGTTTGGTACTGGTTTAATTTGTGCCATCGTAGTTCTCTGCAATAAGTGTAGTATCTCTTGAGCTAAGTGTTCCTATTTGATGAACTCTTACATCTTTTACAGCAGCCCAGATGTGTACATATCAAGTTGTGATAAACAAAATTGTCACTGCCCTTTAGTAATTTGCTCTGCTTTATGTACTCAAAGAAAGTTACAATTCTCTTTTGTACATTTATTTATCTTTCTTGTTATTTTTGAAGATGCATAGTTTCAGTAAAAACTACGAAAGTTAAATATCATAGTATGTTATGTTAATATGTCAGTGAAAATCTTACTTCCAGAAGAGTAAAGTAGGAGATTCTTAATCAGGGAGACAATAATTAGTACTATGTTGTTGGCAAAAACTACCTATGAAATGTTAATTTGGGCAAATTACACAATGGAAATACCTCTATCTTGTGACTCAAGCACTAAACAAATCAAGTAGAATGGAAAGTATATGCACCATCATTGCAGTCCGAAATATTAAACAGTGGGCTAGGGAATCTTGCCACAGTTTTAGACTGCTACATAGTGAATGTTCAATTAAGCTGAGCTCTTTTTTTTATCATTACAATAATAATAGTGTGCTACAAAGCAAAATTCAAGGATGGTATACAACACAAATGACAATTATCTAATGATAATTGAAATATACTTTAATATTGTTATATTGCAAAGGTGACACAGATTATTCAAAATATTGAAATACATGGAAAAAGAAAATAATGCACTTTACACAAATTAAATTTTTAAATAATAAACTCTATTTACTGGTCTGTATTTGCATTAGTCCTGCATATCCAGCTATACATTTCAATCCTTACCACTCTGCCATTTACTTTTCAGATTTTTTGCAGAAAAAAGAGGAAACCAAGTGAGTAAACTACTAAATAATAGCAGTTTGTGCCATTAAAGTGTCGTAGAAATGTTCTATTTCTACTGTCTGAGTATAAGTTTCCATTGCTAGTGTTCTCAGTGGCTGAAATGCAGAGTGAACTTCAATTCACACAACAGCTTCATAGGTTAATCCACTAAATAATGACTCCAGATCCATTTCATGAGCTTATTGGACCAAATTTTAACAAAGACCCTAGCTAGCTATGGTCACCATTTTTTAAATTTTTTCTTTCATGTAAAATATATAAGTGGTTTGCTAAAATTTATTACATGTTAATAGATATGACTTGCTTTCTTATAATTCGTGTAAATTAACAAAGTTTTTTTTATCACTTACACAATTAATATAGGATCTTAGTTTCTATGTACTGATGAATATTTTCCATACTAATAAAAGCAGAGAGCAGCTTTTATGGTCAGAAACAATATGCTTTCCTCATTAGAAAAAAGGTAAATAAACTTCAAATGATTACTTGTAAGTTGATGCAATGCTTAGCATAGATGTAAAGAAAAGCAGTATATTTCTCCATCTATATTTTACCTTACTCATCAGGTTATATACAATATAATACTTTGAAGCAAGATTTTGTACTCATAGATTCTAAGATGTGTTATTAATCTCTAGAGAAATATTTCTTTATAAAAAAAAACAGGATGATGATTTATTTGGAAACAGAAATACAAAATCACCAAAAGGTTTTAACAAAAAAGATTTTAAAGGTAGTTTAAAAAAATTGTGTCTAGAAAAATTGTTTAATGCTAGGTATTGCCAAGAAATAAACATTAGTGTTATAGAACAACATATTTTTTTTAAAGTAAGGAAAGTAGGCCACAGAGAAAACATGAAAAACATGAGCAAGAAAAAAAAAAACTTAAATTTTGACATATTGGGGACAAAGTATTTTTGACAGATCATTATCTTATCTTGTTTTATGACCCACATGTTACCTAATATCAATCAGACATGAAGTCTTCTGAGTAACCTTCATTTATAAATCTTTCTTCTCAGCCGTCTGTCAATAGCAAGGGAAACACTGTTTGATTCATTGCACATTACTGATCAGTTTATATATATTTTACATATACATGGCAATTAAATACAAATTTAAAACTCAAGTAGATATTTTAATAGAGCAAGCTTGATATGACTCCGTGTTGTATTTAAATATAAACTATTGTAAGATTGAGTTTTTAATAATCTAGCACATAATGTTATATTAAAAGATCATTAAGTAAATTTAATGCAAGCCAGGTATCTCATGGTTCCCATGTTGAACATGAGTTTTGTCCAAAAGTTTGCTTTTTCCTCCTATTCTTGTGGATCTGTTGATGTCATATGATGTTATTTTTGGTTCTAAACATCACCAAATGCAAACCAGTAATACAAAAAGATTCAGATAAATGACAGAATCGCAGCAAACTATTAAGTAGTTTGCCCAATAAATTATAAGAATGCATGTACTAAGAAACACTGAGGTGGCACTTTCAAAATTATAGCTAGACATTTGATATTAATTATAGAAATCTTGAATCAATAAAAATTTCTAACATGCAAATATTTTTAAAAGAATTAAACAGTAGATATTAGAACAACTTTTTAAAATTATTACAATTTATATTTACTCTATTGTTTAAAATCTTCTAAATAATATGCACCTTACCTTTAAATACTTCTCTTCCTGCAGACAAGTTTTTAATGCATCAGTATAACCAACAAAGAATATCCTGAAGGATGAGTTTTCTGTTTCTTGCTTCATAGTTTCCCTTTAATTTCATCCTGAATGGCCAGAACCTTTATGACCTGACATAAGCAGATAACATCTGTAATGGTTTTATTTGTGATTCCATTTCCTGCCTTGCATTAGATGCAATATAAATCTCTTACATAAAACATCAAAAGTGTTTTATTCTTACAATTAAAATAAAAGAAACAAAGCGCTTCCAGAATAAAAACTGAGCAGGTTTCCAAAACGCAGTCTCTGTTTATTTTATCTACCTGAAATATTTGCATCTCCGGAGTAAGTAGTTTTGCTAATCGGTTTACATCTCCAAGCTGGCTTCAGTTCCTTAAATATTTATACAGTCTTAATGTACATCATGCTGGTTTTATTAATTTTAACCCCAAAGCCTCTCCTACCAATTACTACTTAATGACTATATTGCTTTTTCTCTTGATCGCCTTTGTTCTTTGCAACGATATTAAAAGGAGGTGGGTGGGAGGGATACATGAAGCTTAAAATCAAACAGCTAAATAAATTGACACTCTCAAATATCCACTGTGGAGGACCTAGTGTCTCTGGCTCTACTGTGTTTCCCTGACAAACTTTCTGGGATTGATTTAGATTTTTTTCCCTCTAAATTAATATCATTTTTAGTTTAAGAAAATAAAATATGTTTTTAATAATTGATGTTAGTATTAGGCTTGATGTCACTTGATAAAAAGTACATCAAAGACATTAAATCATGTTATATCTTTCAAATGATCAGCAAAAGAAAACATGCCTTTTGGCAAGCTTAGTAGAACATTCAGCCAAAAAAATTAAAGTGTTACACTCACAAGACACAGTAAGTATTTCACATTATAAAAGGTGAATGATTAATTTCAAAGTCTAGGGTATTTCTTCTTATTTTTAATAATTGCCTAAGGCAATAATTTTTTAATATGTGAAATATAACAAACACACATCCACCTTTATGTATGTATATGTGAATGAAGATATTTCCAAACTCATGACTTTGAAAATAGTGTCTTCAGATTTAATGAATATGTTTATTCACCTAAATATTTATTTATCTTAATAATCACAGAATATCTTTCAGTACCAATATGAATACAAGTGTGTGCTCAGGATAAAATTATGTACTTTCTTATTTCACCTTGGGAATTGAAGGTACTATGACTTACATTTATATTTAATAATTTAAATAATTAAATTTGAGTAATTTATATTACTCAAATTTAATTATTATGTGTAGCTCACGGATATGTATCTATTTTATCTGTAGCTAAAATCATTTATCTACATCATTCTATCACTTATCTGTCATCAATGTTATGCAAATTTCTATATATAGATGATATTCACAGGGCACCCAAAATACCACATAAGTCAGCAGGGCATTCTGAAACAGTAAGAGCTATAAATAACTTTGTTCACAACTGAAAAGTTTACTGCACGTTCATTTTAGCTGCATTGCTAGGTTTTAGTGCTATAAGTGGTAAAATTATTTAAGAAAATTTAGTTGTCCTAAAAATAAATTATACTCATTGAGCTTTTTATTATCTCAATTTCTAATGCTTCTTCCAGCTTTGCTGTGTTTGGCAACTACAATAACAGGTAAAGAACACAATTTAGGTTAAAGGAAAAATGTAAATCAAGTATTTAGATTGTGTACACACCTGAAGACATAAAACTCTTATTTAAGTATTTGCTCTACAAAGCGCAAGGTATTTTCAAAACTCAAAAGTTTTTGCACACTACACCTAGTATCTAATTTTTAACACATGAATTCTCTCACAATTGCTTTTACTTGTAAATTTTATGTAAATATTCATATGTCCAGCATAGACTCTATTATATAATTGTTGCCAATATTTATGAATTAAAAGTTCATATATTTTTCTATTAATCCTGATCAATTTACTATTAACTTGCAGTTCTCACAGATTTAACATGAGTAAACAATTTTCCAGCATTCCTTCTTCTACTGTTTCAAAAATATGTACATTATTTTTCAGTTCTGTGTTTTTTAAAAACACTGAATTTGTACAGTCTCAACTTTACCTTTTTTTTTTTTTAGGAAACCTTTACTTGTGTGACCTACCAACTTGCCATGTTCCTCATCCTTTGACTGTGTGGTCCTTCTCTATTTTTGAGAGAATATTCACCTATATATTCCTCAAACATACACAGCTTTCTCTGAATTTAGCATATTCATTTCCCTATTCATTATATTCTAGCCTTTTGTACAATCATCCATACTTTGAAAACCTCAGATTAAAACCTCCAGATTTCTGGACTATTTCCTGACCATTGATATTTCCTACTATGCTAAACAATGTATAGCTTGAGGTTATGAATTATGACTCAATCTCTACTCCTCTGGTAGATTAGACTCATGGATTTCTGGTCTCTGCATATGAGACTTTTTCTTTTTGCAAAAATCAAACATGACATTTGTATAAAGCTGTTTACTGTGTTTAATAAGACAAGATCTGCTCTGCTGTAGTTAGTTCACAGTTATTGCCTCTGTACAACGTGGATCACAGTGAGTACAGCTACCGAGTAGAAATTGCAGAAAGCCTATGGGAATTTGATTATGTCTGTTCAATTGAAAATGGAGCATATCCCCAATCTAGAAAAGCCCTGTCATTTTATTTATATGCCAATGTGCTCTCTCTCTTTCTCATCTTTTGATGCTCAAATTTTTCAGATAGCTGAAAGCTACTGAGTCCTGCTTTGTTAGAATACACATCTACTAGATTCCATCTTGTCCTGCTAGCATGAGATTAGTCACACACACATTCTCAAGTACAAGCATACACATAGATTGAAATGCATAACACAATCTTATTCTCTTGTTCATATTTTAGTTTTTGTTTTTGTAGACCAGATATCATCACTATAACAACGGTTTTGTACTCTTTGTTTTGGTGAAAGAAAAAAGATCATATAAAAAATTAAGTGTATCTTATATTGAATGCTGATAATCTTAATTTTTGTGAGGATTTTATGAGATCAATCATTTCTTTTGTATTCTGGAGTTCAGCTGTACACACAAGACTTCATTGCCTGAATTTTTTCTCTTTATACATATCCATTTTTAAAAAATATTCATAAGAAATTGTTGACTGTAGAACTGTGGCAATTCTCTCGAGTGATCCTGGGAGTTTTTCAGTCAATAAGCTCTATGTGGCTCTGGCAGCATGGGCTACACTCCATAAATCAGACTAAAATCATTTTATGCTACTTTCTAAAATTACTGCTATCCACAAAACCCATGAGAACGAATTACTTAATCTATGCAGATGTTAACTGCATTAATTATTTAATTCCAGTAATAAAACAACGGTTGCATTTGCCTTAATACAGACAGACCATTCACAAGGCTCATTTTTGAAAAAATATGTAATAGTGTGACCACTAGATGGGAGTAGAAAACCTTCCAAGCAACACACAGTTTGATCCTGAAGTCCTAGCTTCAAGCAGTAAGGTAATTCTAAGTTACTGTATCACACTTTTTTCCCCACTTTTTAAATAAATATCTATTTTGCAATTTGTATTTTCTCAGAATTATTTTTATTAATTTTAGTTTATTCACTTTGTATCTCCCCCTGTTCCTCCCTCCTCCTTTCCCAATCCCACCCTCCCTTTCCCACCCATGTCCCTCTGCCAGTCCAGTGATAAGGGAGGTCCTCCTCCCCTTCCCTCTGATCCTAGTCTATCAGGTCTCCTCAGGAGTGGCTGCATTGTCTTCTTCTGTGGCCAGGTAAGGCTGCTCCCCCCTCAGGGGGAAGTGATCAAAGAGCAGACCAATCAGTTTCTGTCAGAGACAGTCCCTGTTCCCATTACTAGGGCACCAACTTGGATACTGAACTGCCATAGGCTACCTCCATGCAGGGGTTCCAAGCCATCTCCATGAGTGGTCCTTGGCTGGAGTAAGAGTCTCAGAAAAGACCCCTGTGGTGAGACTTTTTGAGTCTGTTGCTTTCCTCGTGGAGCTCTTGTTCTCTCCATGTCTTACTATCTCCCACTTCTTTCATAAGATTCCCTGCACTCTGCCCAAAGTATGGCTATGAGTCTTAGCATCTGCTTCGATACCCTGCAGGATAGAGCCTTTCAGAAGCCCTTATGTGGTAGGCTTCTGTCCTATTTGCTGTGTCCATTCTCTTTCTGAATGGGGATTGATACACATTTCTAACCAAAGCTCAAAGAGGATCCTTTGTTAACTATTGGAGGTTACAGTTGAGATTAGCTTATTTACATCAAGAACTAAACATATCTGAAAACATTTTCCTCTCCAGGCAGGGCAAGGATTGTCATTTATATGATTTCATGGTGAGCAAACAACACAAAACACTTACAGAGCTAACTTTAGATCATTGTTAAGTAACTAGTAGTTTTATGAAGTGTCTATTTTGAAATATAGCCGTGTTTTAAAAATAATTACATAAACTAAACTTAAAGGTGAGGAATCTGATAGGCTACTGCTGTCTTTTGGATGATGGCTAACTGAATAGTGCATGCACATGTGTTGAATAATAAGCACCTCCAATCAAACACAGGCATAAAACAAAGTGAATGTTTTTACCTGGGTGAGCTGTGGCAGTGAGCCCTGGCAGGCCAATGAAGGCATAATTGGTTCTAATTACCACATTTCAAGCTGTTAATGATTTTATTGTTGTTGTTGTTGTTAACCTGTATCTAAATCAAGAACAAAGGTAAAAATAGTTAGAGAAAATTAAAGAATTAAAAAAAAGGACAAAAATTCCATCTTAGTAAATATATCCAAAGCTCAGATTATTCTGTAATGAGGCAGCGATGGATAAACAGAATGTTCATTTTAAAATGCATGTTTTGATTTTTTTTCAAGGAAAAAAGTCATGGTAATTTTAAGTTTTAAAATGAGTCATGCTCATTTTATTATTGATCTTATCACTCATAGCGTCACAGGCAATGAGATCATCATTATAAGGCAAAGGCTATATTGTATACAGAAATCTCAGCCTCTGGTAGACTTCTATTCCTCAAACCTCTTGTTACTGGTGTTTATCACTTATACTTGAGTTGGGTTTGAGTTTCACAATAGTGTACTTTGTTTATTTCTAGTTGTTATATATGGTTTATGTATAAATTCATCTTCTAAAATTTCTCTGAAAAATATGCTTGAGAATGTTTTCAAAAATTTAATCTCAGTCCACATTTCCTCTATCTATTCATCACATTTTCCTAATTTCAATCTCCGAAGACCATTACCATTCAATTATATCTTCATAAGCGTAAATTTTCTTTCAGTGTTAATATTTTTCTCAAATTAAATATTATAAATTTTAGAACAATTGCCAAAAATATAATATATTTTATGAAAATTTTGTATATTTAAATTACTAATTAGCTATTAAATATGTCTTCTATGCTATTAGCTTGTAATACTGTTTGTCAAATCGTAAGCAAGAAACATTATTTTGTAATTGTAGAAAATAAATGCAATTTTAAAACAATGTTCAAACTGATTTAAATGTCTTTACCACATCATTTAGAAAAATAAAATTATAAACAACATTTTATAGTAAAATTTTAACACTGTTCTCTTTAATATGTTTTAAAGTAAAAATTTTAATTTATAAAAACATTGCACACCTGAAATCACCTTAGACATTTAAATGTTCATCTTATGGTTTGACTAAAAGCTTTAAAGATATGTTAAATTGATTTCTAAAAAAGAAGCCTAAATTTATGAGACAAGTTAGAAATTCAATTCAAAATCAAATGTTATTTAATTATGTTATTTGATTATGCAAATAAAGCTTAACAGAGTTGATATAAAGATTTCTTAAACTACAGTTTAATAATTTCTGTAAAAAGAGTAAAAGAGTTATTAAATGGTGATGGTGATATCTTAGCTTTAGTTTTAAATAAAATAGAAATATTTTCAAAAGTACCTACAATTATTTAAATTTTCCAATTTTAGTAAGGATATAAATTGAAGAATTATTATGTCTGAAATAGTATTATGTATTTAAATTATACTAATAATGTTAAAAAATGAAAAAACAAAGACAAAGGTAATTATAAATGATTAAATGTAACTTAAATTTATTCTTCTATAAAATATGTATTCTTAAATGACATCAACACTTTATCTGACAATATGAACATGTTTTGTTACATACCAATGTATTCCTTTTCCAGTTACCTGTTTATGATTATTTCTTTGCAAAAATTCTGATGAAGCAGGTATATTTTTAATATATATGTTTGGAATCTATGTATCAATTTATCTAAGTCAACTTTTGCAACCATATAAAACTTGAGATGTATTAATAGCAACTGTCTGAATCTCCTCATTTATTCTAATATTATTTATAGCCAATCATGACATTCACAGAAAATCTAAAATGACTGCTATGGATGAGTGTCAGGCAACACAGGATTTTCTTTATTTTTTGCTGTTTCTTGTGTCCATTTTGAAAAGAAAAAAAAAATAAGTGTATGCTAAATATAGAGAGAGCAAGAAATCCCTTGTTTAAGTAAGAAAAGAATGTAAAAATAAAAGAAGAAAAGAAAAAAATCACATTTGTTTGAATATATCCAAAACTACACTGAATAAAACTGAAGGATGCTCAGTTTTGCTTTAATTTTATTTACATTATGTTTCCTTGGTTTTACTATTACTGGTTTTATTCCTTGGTTTTATTATTACTGTGTGAGGACAGATCAAACACAGAAGGAGCAGGCAAGTGCCCTGGCCCCACCCTGCCCCTGCTGGGACTGAGATGACCCTTAAATGCAAGTTTCCCAAACTGAGTTAGGAAGATTTTCTCTCTTGTGTTAGCTGCTCCTCCAATACTCATTTCTTGTTCCCCTCCTCCTCTTCAATCACAGAAATTACAAGAATTAATAAAAGTAGTTTTGCATAAGCATATTCTTCACCAGGGAATAAACTGTTCTCAGGAAACACAGTAGAATGGCATTAAAGAAATATCTTTCTAAGGGAGATACTGCAAGTATGAATGAGAGATAAGCCAGGACAGCCTTGTGAATGCAAAGAGAAGCTGGTTGGCATATCTGTCATTCCAGTATTGCCTTCCTGCAAGGCTCCTTCATGACCAAAAGACAGTGCTACCTGGGGCTTTGTACAAGCTTAATAATTAAATGGTTTCGTTAGTGCATATTTTGTTTGTGTTTAAAATTAACCTGTGTGTTCTCACTTATATTGTTACCAGCACAGCCGATACAGCAACCCAGGCTTTGCTCCTGCATCCAGTGCTGGCAGTAGTGGTAGGAAATAGACAAATATTTCGCATTCACGTATACTTACCTATCCAGTTCAGTTTACCCAGCCAACATAACATCTCAACCTACTGTTGTTAAACAAACAGCAGGGACTGACAGTGTTTTCTCCGGCCTCCATGATGGAGCAAACAGCTAATTTTTCATAAATCTGATATTTAAACAATGAAACACATTACATGCTGCATTATCTTTTGTGGTCCATTGTAGGTTATCTCACAGAAAAGTCTTTTTCTAATTACACAAAGCACATGAATGGGACCGTGGGCTGTATTAGAAAAGTCTGAGAACAAGGCGGAGAAAAATTGAGGCTTCAGCACTTCCAGAGAGAATCACAAGCTGTTGTAAATAATCTTATTTGATTTGGGAATTTTCAAGCTTGCTTAACATAAATTTCATTTTAATTGCAGAATAATCTTCCAGAAAGAAAGGATTTATAATCAACACATAAGGTTTGAAAATCTTGGACTTCCTGCAGCTATGGGTTCTAATGGCAGCAGTGTTCCATTCTTTGGTAGTGGCTGAATTAAGCACCATGCACATGTATATACATGTGTGAGTGGATATTTTACAGATGAAGCATCCCAAAATGAGAGCATTGGTTTCACTGTGTGAAGTTCTCCGTGCAGTTTTCCAAAAAAAAAAAAAAAAAAAAAAAAAAAAAAAGTGTGTGGCTCATGAATGACTGCAGCTTCTGGGAACCTTGCCAAAAACCTAGGGAAACCAAAAGTGTGGCTTTGCTCTAAAGGAGATTAAACTCCTGATTTAAAAGCTCCCTATACTCTACCATTGTGAGGGTAGAGTACTCATTACTTTTCTATGTTAGATGGTAAGTTAATACACATGTCTAAATGCAATATCTTAATTTCCTTCCTCACTCTGTGTTTCGGGGTTGGTGGACTTGCTAACAAGTGCAGCATTCAATATTGGAGATTTACAATAGCACGTACAAGATGCTATTGTAAGGGAAATAGTGTACACACTGAACACATAGTCAAATAAAACTAACTGACCAACAATAGTTATCCTGGAAGGACTATTAATGTAAATATATTTTAAAATATGAGGTAATTTCCTTTTGAATAATTTAGTATTAATTTTCTACACACATGTTAAGGTTTTTCATTATCCATATGTGTAGAAAGAATCCTCAGAAAGAATGTGAATGACCAATATTTACTAATATCTGCTGCTCATACATTGTGCACCAATAGTGAACACATGATTATACACATAAGATGTAAACAAAAAATATTTGTTAAATTAAAGTACCTCTTGATAACATCTATTGTCTAACATAACCAATGTAATTTATTTGAAAATGTTTACAATTTTATATCTGTGATATTGATGGAAAGCATGAGTTGAAGGGTAACAGAAAGAACAACTGTTTACTTCTGTGGATATTTTTCTAAATCATGTCTTTGGTTTTCTATTAAAGACACTGTTATAATTTAATCTCTAAGACATTACATATTATATGAGCTTCAACATTCCTATTCCTATTTTTAAAATAAACCACTATTTTCTTCACCTCACAATAACACATAAATTCAGAATCATTATGAAAATCAAGGGACATAATGTATGTAAAAGGTCATATGAAAACCAGAATGCATTCTAAAAATTTAAGTGTTTTTCTAGGTGTGATATTTACATTAATATTACAAGTTTGCAAGATACTGAAATACAAAATAAAGCATAAAATCATTCAATAAATATTCTAATAATTAAATTGGTAAAACAAGTTGTAAGTAAACCATATTTGGCACCAACAATATTAATAGTAACTAGTGATATGATTAGACAAGGCTGAAAGATAGTTTTGTGACTTAAAAGTTCTTTCTTGAACTTGGGCTCTATATCTTTGCTTTTGCTTTAAGAGAACATTGGTTTGGTCAACTCCAGTGCTCAAAATGAGATAGCTTTAGTTTTCCACTTGACATTTCACTTCTATGAAAAGAGAACTTTGAAGGTATAGCTATTTGTAGCATATTGGCATGTTTATACACATGGAGAAAACAAAAGCATTAAAATAAGTTGAATTCTAATCAGGAATATTAGAATATTAGAAGGGAGAAATAATTTCCACAACTGGTCCTCTGAATACCATATGTGTATTGTAACATATACAAACACACAGAAATAAATATAATAAATATTTTAAAAACAAATTAATTTAGTATCAATAAAAAGACTATAGGAATAATTTTACACCGATATTTAAAACAAATTCAAAATATCATGCATAAATAAAGATAGATTAGAAACAGAAAGTATATTTAAAGCATACAGTTGAAAAAATTAAAAATAAGGTAAAAATAAGATAAGTCAAAAAAATAAATGGTCCATAAGCATAAGAAAATGATCTATTCACATGGAGGTATTTCAAAATAACAAATAGAGAAATAAAATTTGACTGATGACACATGATTTCTCAATTTAAATGAAACTTTGTAAATACAAAGTAAAGATTAAAATAAAAACTTTAAATATGGTGGTATCGTTGTCTTAAATTAGTAAAACATCTTCTTAAAATGTAGCAGTGTTATGAGGAAAAATATAAATTATGGAGTCATGGAAGCATGTTCCTTTTGTTTACCCAAGGAAAAATATGTATATGTGAAGATACAGACCAGACTAACACTGGCAGCACCATCACAGCCCACATGAAAACTGAAATAAGTTCCCTATCAACAGTAGACTGTATGAATGAATTATGGTATGTGGAAAACTTTATATTAGTATAGATGAACAAGTAGGAGATACAAAAATATTGTAACTAAAAGTCAATGATAACATATATGGCACATGGAACAAATTGTAGAAAAATACGTACAGTTGAATCAATTTATATAAAATCAAACACATGAAGAAATTAACATGTCCTGGGTAAAAACCAAGCTGGTTACAGTCATTGATATAAGCAAAGAAGTAAAGATGAGGCTCAGAAAATACTTTGCTCCTCACTGAAAGCAAAAGAAGGGCTGAGGAGGTAACTGGGCATGGGTAGACTTCCCAGAAGCTTTTAATTGGTTCAATGACTAGGAAAGACAATGAACAGCAACATATATAGAATTTTAGGGTAAAAAATACATACATAGAATTTTGAAATAATGAAAATATTAAAATGGATTGATGGATAGTGAGAAATACTAGTTTTAAGGGGTTTATTTGAGTACTTATGAATTTAGTTTTTCCATATTTGAGAATTTAATAAATATTTTTCATGAGACAAGAAAACAAAAAAAACCTTCATCAGAGAGTCATGCAGTGGTTCCCGGTGAAAACATTTTCAGTAAGCTTTTGTACTCTGTAGTAGCACAACACTTAGGACACCTTCTCTAGGTTTTTGTTTTGTTTTAGTTAGTTTGCTTGCTTGCTTTCTAAGATGAGAACTAAAACTGTGGCATTGATATTTTCAGACAAGGGACAAAAGGAACCTGATGTGAGATACTGTTCTTATCTGGGACATTCCCGAAAACAGCACAACTGAATCATGCTGTGTACCATCAACATCATCAGAGTCTCTGAGATAAAGTGCTATTGCCTTTAATCTAATTGGACAAAAAGTCAATAAAAAGTAGCATCTGGGTGAAAGCTTGGTGGTCTCATCAGACTTCAGGGGCCTCCCCTAAAAATTTTACCCTTGTATAATTTACTAATCTTTTTAATTTTGGTCCCAAGAAAGTCTTTGGGATGGCTCACCTTTGTTCAACAATGAAAAATTACAGGCAGAATTTTCTATAAATAATTTGTATTTCAGCTTATTTTGCTGTGTTTATTTTATTTTCAAAGCTTCACATATTAAAATTTGAATTTTGTCCATATTTCCTTATGTAGATGACATCTACCAAAATATATTTGGTGTCGACATTGAAAAATCATGTTACAGAAAATTTTTAAATTTTTAATACTAATTATATATTATGAAGAATTTAAAGACATATAATATGTATGTTTTTTTGTTTTACTAGAAACATAAAAGAATAAAAGAAACATAGGAATAAAAATAAATTATTAACATTGAGCACATAGTCATGTCAGAGCGAGAAATAAGAGAGGAAGAAATAAAACCAGAATCTTTAGATAAAAGTTTATTACATAAACACTCTGTATTTTTGGTATGTGGAAAATATAAACAGAATTTAGAACTATCCAAACTAGATAAAAAACTGATGATTCCAATCACATATTATAAATCACTGCAGATTTCCCACAACATATCTTAAATTTAATTCAATATCTTTTTGCTATACAAATATTTTTACATGTTTGTGCAGGAAAGACACAGCCAGTACTTTCCAATGTTTGACATCATGCAGGATGAAAAAGAAAGAATTTTGTAAGATGGGGCTACAGTATTTAATAATCAATGTAGAAAATGTAATTGATTCAAGAATTATTCTGTTTCCAGCTTCTGGTTATTACAAATAAGGCTGCTACAAACATGATTGAGCAAATGTCTTTATTGTGTATTTGAGACTCTTTTGGGTATATGCCCAGGAGTGGGATAGCTGGATCTTGAGGAAGCGCTATTCCTAGTTGTTTGAGAAAGCGCCAGATTGCTTTCCAGAGTGGTTGTACAAGTTTACATTCCCACCAGCAGTGGAGGAGGGTTCCCCTTTCTCCACAACCTTTCCAGCATGTGTTGTCACTTGAGTTTTTGATCTTAGCCATTCTGATGGGTGTAAGGTGAAATCTTAGGGTCTTTTTGATTTTCATTTCCCTGATGGCTAATGAGGTTGAGCATTTCTTTAAGTGTTTCTCTGCCATTCGATATTCCTCTATTGAGAATTCTCTGTTTAGCTCTGTACATGGATGCACAAATTGTGGTCTATCTACACAATGAAATATTACTCAGCAATAAAAAACAAGGAAATCATGAAATTTGCAGGTAAATGGTGGGATCTGGAAAGGATCATCCTGAGTGAGCTATTCCAGAAGCAGAAAGACACACACGGTATATACTCACTCATATTATAGACATGTAATATAGGATGAACCTACTAAAATCTGTACACCTAAAGAAACTAATCAAGAGGGAGAACTCTTGCTAAAATGCTTAATCCAACAAGGCAAAGAGGATGGAGATCAGAAGAAGGAGAAAAGAGGGAACAAGTCAGGACCTCTGAAAGGCTCTGTCCTGCAGACTATCAATGCAGATGCTGAGACTTATGGGCAATCTTTGGGCAGAGTGCAGGGAATTATGAAAGAAGTGGGAAGTAGTAAGATCTGGAGAGGACAGCAACTCCACAAGGAGAGCAACAGAACCAAAAAATTTGAGGAAAGGGGTCTTTCCTGAGACTGATACTCCAACCAAGGACTATGCATGGAGATAACCAAAGACCCTTGCACAGATGTAGCCCATGGCAGTTCAGTATCCAAGTGGGTTCCATTGTAATAGGAACAGGGACTGTCTCTGACATGAACTGATTGGCCTGCTCTTTAATTACCTCCCCCTGAGGGGGAAGCAGCATTACCAGGCCACAGAAGAAGACACTGCAGCCATTCCTGATGAGACCTAATTGACTAGGATCAGAAGGAAGGAAAAGAAGACCTCCCCTATCAGTGGACGTGGGGAGGGGCATGCATTCAGAGGGTGGAGGAAGGGAGGGATTGGGATGGGAGGAGGGAGGGAACCACAGGAAGGATACAAAGTGAATAAAGTGTAATTAATAAAGAAAAAAAAAGAATTATACTCTTGAAAAGATCAGAGGAAATGCAGCAATCAAAAAGCTTTTTGCAGGCCTCTTCTCCTCATGAAATACTCATAAACTTCAGGGCTGAAGACCAAAAGCTTCCTTACTACAGTAGACAACAGTGTCACTGTGAGACTTTTCCTGAAAAGATGTAAACATCTGCTTACCTCAGCTAGAGTGCAAATGATATTTCATCAATGTCCAAAATGGTGATTCAGTGAGTTTATTGGGGTTTGTTACAGTTTTTTTTTTTTTTTTTGGTTAAGTAGTTTCTTCCATAATGTTTTTAACTTCAATATTTGAAAAACTGTTTGCAAGTACATTGTATTTCATCATTTCCACCTGTTTCTGCCTTTCCAACTCTCTTTCTTTCTCTCTCACACACAAACACACAACCTAGTTTTCCCTTATTGTATATATGTTTAGTGCTGACTATTTAGGATTGGATAACCTGTCAGGAAGCTTGTGTGTAGAAATAACTTAATCCCTTTTCCCTCAGCAGTAATTGGTTGCCTTTAACTAAGCAAGGCCTAAGATATTGTAAAATTTTTCCCCATTTATGTTGGCATGTTTACTGGTGGGGTGTTGTACAGGTCTTCTGCAGAGAACTGTACGGCCGAGAGTTGTATATGTCATTTGTAGATGATACTGTTTTTAGAGTGATCATCCTGATCCTCTGGCTATCACAATTCCATGCTGGCCTCATAGATTCTGCTGTAATTTTTGTGTTGTTGATGTCCCAGCTGGGATTGGACACTCCACAGCCACTTATTCTCTATAATTTGACCAGTTTTAGCCTCCAACTGATATAAAGAAATCTTCCTTAATCAAGGGTGACAGCTGCAATTATCTAATGGTATAAAGTTGTGTCCAGAATACAATTTGAAGCTTTACTAATTTAGGAAATTAGCAGCAGTATATTCTCTTTAGAGTCTATAACCTCTCTAGCCATGGGTCTTGGTTGTGTTTATATACCAAGCATGAGTCCCCTTATTAAGTCAATTTAGATAGCTATTTGTTACCCGGAGTCATAAATGCCCCTATTGTACTGAGGATATTTCCATGGACTACTCTCTTTCTCTTTCTCTGTCTCTCTCTCTCTCTCTAGCTTAACAAATGGATAGGACTTTTGGTCATGTCTCTTGTCATCTTGCGTTGCCATGAAAGTTTTCCTATAGAAGGCTGGATAACTCAAAGGCAGTTATGTCAGCACCAGAACCACTACAGCCTGGATAAATGCTCTGGAATGATGTATTCCTGTAGCTGCCTACAAATAACAGAGGATACTCCAAATCAGGCAGGTGAGTCTCCTCTTTCTAGCAGTACTTTCTGCTTAGATAACTTTCAGAAGAGGCATTGTGAATCACATACATTTCATCTTTCAGAGACTAGTAAGAATTGTCTACTTCCTGAGTCTCCTAGATTTCCCTCTTTCTTTCTAATCAGTATGAAACTGCAACAGAATAGGTTTTTCCCATATTTGTGCCAAACTGAGGGAGTGCCATGTTCTTTGCTGTGTAAAACAGAGAAACCTATTTTACAATATAAAGGCCAGCCAAAACTAAAGAGGTAATAATCAAATTAAGACATACTTTAAGATAAGACACATGCATACATTATAAACCTGGGAGTCTCTGCCTTTCAAAGTAGCTGTCTACAGACCTTTATTTCTGGAATTATTGGAATAGACAGGTAGCAAATTATTTAAAGAAGAGGCAAATTTCAAGTGCTATAATGAGAAATCTCTAAGCTGCTCACAACTCAGTTTGAGGTATTGGCCTTTCATTACATTAAATTAACTCATTAAGTGAAAAAGAGCCATATACTAGTTGTAGCAAATTACAAGGCAAAAAATGGAACAACAGCACAGGCTTTAAAGTATTCACAAATATAAGTGTAAAGCAAGAATAGTAAGTTCAATTCACTATTTCTTCTATGATCAAAGCTAATAAGGGAGTTTAACTGATGCTGATAAATAATGAGTATGGTTATATATTATTTTTGCAACTTAAGTCATGTCCTATACAGTGATCAGCTGGAACAATGCTAAAACAACCCATTCTAAAGTTAACTGTCCCAATCTTGGTTAGTCCCAAATGGTACAGTTCTGACTGTATGATCTAGGAAGAGGGGAATCCTACATATTTTTCACCAACCACCAAGTACTATAGTACTGGGGGAAGGGATTTGCACTTTACCCTGGGAAAAAAATTACATTTATTTATTGTGTATGTTTTCAGGCAGTAGGGTGCCTGTCCACTCCAGCCATCTGAAAGAAGTATTACTACATTTATTTTTTACAACTACATGATTGATCTATCAATCACATGAAAGAACTGCAGAAAATTTGTATAAAAGCTATGAACTAGCCCTCTGGCTGTTTGGTGAGAAGTGTTTGATGTCTTCTTTTTCAAAACAACACAGAGTTGATTTAAGTGGATAAAAATGAATTCTGTTATTATGGGTGAAATAACTGTAGTATTTTCACTATTTTATTGAAATTCAGGATGTGCTAAAGAAATTGTAGATAAGATGATTGATTAGCTCTGTGATTGAAAACACATACTCATTAGAAGGAATACAAACCACACATACTGTGAAAATGACTGAATTACTAACATTTAAAGTTTTGGGTGGTTTAAAACCTGAAAGTATTCAGGATGGTTTATTTTTCATATATTTTATGGAAATCAATATTGTCATAATAGGGTCATTTTTTTTAAACTACAAAATGTATAATGTAAGTGAGACTAAAGGCTATTCTGAAACCATACTCTAATACTGAGTTCATGATATTGTGAAATCTAAACTCAATGAATTCAACATTTTCTACAAATTCTGGGTAGTAACTTGTGTTGATATCTAGATAGATGATAAATAGATAGATAGATAGATAGATAGATAGATAGATAGATAGATAGATAGATAGATAGAATCAGGGTAGTACACACTTGCACAAAGTCATTTGTAAAAATGTTTTCCTCTTTTAATGTAATTTTGTATGTCACACCACAAAATATCAGAATATGGGAGATGGGGAGATGGCTCTGCCATCTGTTGCAAAATTCTAGATTGCAGTTTTCAGCACACTGGCTAGTTCACAAGTAGCCAGTAACTCCAACTTCAGTGGCTTAGATGCCCTCCATCTTTTGGCTTCTGTAGGTATATGCACTCACAGACATAAATATATGCACACAATTAAATGAATAGAATTTGGGGACAGGCATGGACTTTTCTCACATTTTCTTGCATTACAAAGATTATAAAGCCCCTCAAAGTTGGCTGCTAAGGTCTAGAGTCTATCGACTGACAGTGGTATACGTGATAAAATCTAGTTTAATATCAGAGCATCTTGCATAATTCTTAGATCGGAAAAATGAAAATGAAATTGTAACTGCTCACAAAACCCTGTGCTGCTTTGCAACTGAGTAGCAAAATCTTAAGTATATTTCTAAGATTAATACTTGTTAGGGCAGTACATCTTATTATTTAATTTTCAATTTCATAAACATCTTTTTGAAAAGCAATTCTGAGCTGTGCTTTGTTTAGTTATCCAATTCCCCTAAATGATAAACTACTTCTTGTTTTTGAATAATGGATTTGAAATGAATTAATTTGATGTCTTAATATCTCAGCAAAAGTGTCACGGACTTTTTTTGTTAAGTTTCTGCTCAAGGAAAATAAAATTATGCATTTTTACCAGGAAACAGGCAGACTATACAGAATAATATCTTCAGGCATTTATACCCTGCTGTATTATTATACTGAGAAGATAGTGTGTGATTTTGTATGTGTATGTGTGTGTTAGTGTATGTATGTCTATGTATATATATGTGAGTTATGTGAGTATTGTGTGTGTTTGTAGGTACGTATGCCTGAGTGTGTTTATGTTTTTGTGTGTCTTTCTCTATATATATCTGTTCATGCGAGCATGTGTTGTCTATGCAACAGGCACATGAGTGTGTGAGTACATACTCCTGTTCACATAGATGAAGAAACCCAAGCAGGTCATTGGTGACTCTTCCTGTTTCTCTCTGCCTCTTTGCTTTGAGAGAAAATCTCTCTATGAACAGAAGCTCGCCATTTTGACTTAAATGCCTGACCAAGGAACTCTCAGGCTTTATCTTTCCACCTCCTTCTAATCTTGGTGTTAATGGTATTCACAGCCATGCTTGCCTTTTTAAATTCTAATTCTATTTTATTTTATTTTGGCTCATGATTCAAAACAGTCTATCATGGCAGGACAGTCAATACAGCAGTAACTTGAAGCAGCTGGCCATCTTACATCACCATGAGACGAACAAAGAAATAAATGCATGCATGCTGATGCCCGGCTTGCTTCTTCCTGGATCCTCTACCCAGAGAATGTCCCTGCCCTTAAATAAGGTGAACTTTCCCATATTCATGAACCTACACAAGATAACACCCCACATTTATGTCCAGAGGCCCTCAGCTGATTCTAGAGTCTATTCCTTTTCATGTGTGTTCTGGAGATTAGAGCCTAGGTCCTTATATTTTTAGAGCAAATGATCTTACCCACAGAGCCATATCTCAGTACCAAGATCATAATTTAAAAATACAAGAAAGTAAATGTATCACAATTCCTGTATGCATTCCTCAGTTGTTTCCAGATTCTGACTATTATGAATAAAGGTGCTACAACCATGGTTGAGCAAATGTCCTTGTTGTGTACTTGAGCACATTTTGGATATATGCCTAAGGGTGATATAGCAGGGTCATGAGTTAGCACTATTCCTAATTGTCTCAAAGAGCACCAGATTTATTTCCAAAGTGGCTGTACAAGTTTACATTCCCACCAGCAATGGAGGAGGGTTCACCTTTTTCCACATCCTCTACAACAGATGTTGTCAGTGGACTTGGGGAGGGGCATGGAAGGAGATGAGAGGAGGGTGAGATTGGGAGGGGCTGATAGAGGGGGTTACATCTGGGATATAAAATGAACAAACTGTAATAAATAAATAAAAATTAAGTTTAAAAAGTACAAGAAAGTGAAAACAAAACTTTTGTTTTTGGCACTGGTGAAAGGAAATGTTTCAATAGTGACTAGTAAATATGTACTAAGAGCTTGCCATATCAGCGCACCTTTCCACTGTGATAGACCAGTGTCCCAAATAAAGTCTGTTTTTTTTCCTTTTTTTAATTTTAATTTAATTTTATTTTTAATTACATTTTATTTACTTTGTATCCCCCCTCTAGTTCCCTCCCTTCTCCCTTCCCAATCCCTCCCTTCTTCCCCCTTCTCCACGCATGCTCTTCTCCAAATCCACAGGTAAGGGAGGATTTCTTTTTCTTCCTTCTGATCCTAGTCTGTTAAGTCTCATCAGGAGTGGCTGCATTGTCTTCCTCTGTGGCCTGGTAAGGCTGCTCCTCCCTCAGAAGGAGGTGATCAAAGAGCAGGCCAATCAGTTCCTGTCAGAAGCAGTCCCTGTTCCCATTACTATGGAACCCACTTGGACACTGAACTGCCTTGGGCTACATCTGTGCAAGAGTCTTAGGTTATCTCCATGCATGGTACTTGGTTGGAGGATGAGTCTCAGGAAAGACTCCTGTGCTCAAAGTTTTGGGTTCTGTTGTTCTCCTTGTGGAGCTCCTGTCCTCTCCATATCTTACTGCTTCCCACTTCTTTCCTAAGGTTCCCTGCATCCTGCCCAAAGTTTGGCCATAAGTCTCAATATCTGCTTTGATAGTCTGCAGGGCAGAGCCTTTCAGAGGCCCTCTGTGGCAGGTTCCTAACTTGTTTCCTGTTTTCCTCTCCTTCTGATGTCCATTTTCTTTGCCTTTTGGGATGGGGATTGAGCATTTTAGCCAGAGTCCTCCTTCCAGATCTTTAGATGTACAGATTTTAGTAGGTTTATCCTATATTATATGTCTATATGAGTGAGTATATACCATGTGTGTCTTTCTGTTTCTAGGATAGCTCACTCAGGATGATCCTTTCTAGTTCCCACTATTTACCTGAAAATTTCATGATTTCCTTGTTTTTAATTGCTGAGTAGTATTCCATTGTGTAGATGTACCACAATTTCTATATCCATTCTTCAGTTGAGGGGCATCTGGGCTGTTTCCAGCTTCTGGCTATTACAAGTAAAGCTGCTACTAACATGATTGAACAAATGTCTTTAAGTCTGTTTTTTGTAAGTTTCTTTTGTCAGGTACTTTGTAACAGCAATAAGTAAAGTAACAAATACACCATCTATTTTATTTCTGATATGCATAACAGTTTGAGGATGACTAGTATTCATATTGTTTCTACTTCAATACAATAATTATGCCTCACTTCACACTGAAGAAATAGAAATTACAAAAAATAATTCTACATTTTTAGATTGTATTTTTTGAATAGCCCATTCTCATTTATTCAGAGATGTTATGGAATATGTGTACCAGTTATTAAAGGATATAATAATTCCTGAAAAGAATTTGCCATGAAGTTACAAATTTATAAATATATTTATTAAAATAGTTTAACTCGAGGGACTCCAAGATGGCAGTGAGCAGAGCGCACCGTTTTGGAGAGGCAGAAGACATGAATCTCCGGAATTGGTGAGTGGAGAGTCAATTGAAGCTAGAATTTGGACTTTTGGGCTTTCTAAAGGAGAGGGGCCACCACAGAAGCGTGGAGTGCTAGTAGATTTAGATCAGGCAGGGACTTCTCTGGGAAGGAAATAGGGCGTTTCCCTTGTCTGGACCTCCCACGGGGAAACCCTCATACAGCACCAGGCAGCTGAGAGCAAAGCTCACATCCCTCAGATCAAGGCAGCAGAGACAGTGCTCCGGGCCCCTTACAGCAGTGGTCTGCTGTAACCACCCGTTGAACAGATGTCCCCTCCTTGGACACACGTCCCACTCAGGGCCCTCCCTACCCTCGGAGCATCCCCTCCCCCATCCTGCTGAGGCGATCTGAGCTAGACTGCAGAAGGAAGTGCAGTGGAGTTCACGTCCTAAGCGGCCAGAGAGCAATAACCCCAGAAACCTCCTCACAGGAGGAGCGCAGGCCCAATCACAGAGCTCCAACCACTGAGCGCTAACCACAGAGACTCAGATCCACAATATAATTTTTCCTGGATACCAAAGCCGCAAAGCTCAGTGTCTGGGACCCAAGACAGACAGAGGCAGAGAGGCAGGGCTCCAGACCCCGCAGTGGCAGCTGAGAGCAGTAAGGACCTGCTGAACACCACCACTCAGAGGAGAACACACCCCACCTAGGGCCCTCTCACCAAGCTCTTGACCAGCAGAACACACCCCCCACTACGACCACCACCCAGCTCTGCAGGAGTGCAAACACCACTAAAACTCCACCCCACCAGAGTGCACACCCAATACAGTGCTAGCCACAGAGACTCAGATCCACAGTACAACCCTTCCCAGGCCCCAAGTCTGCAAGTGGCAGCACGGAATACACAGGGCTACCCAGCCAGTGACTGTATGGGCCATCCAACCCCTCAGTGGCAGAAAATCAGCTGAATAGACACCAAAGATCAGCAGACTTGTAAAATCAATACGCGCCCACATTCTTCAACAGTGCTTGCGATCCCTTAGCGCCTGCACCAACTTCAGTGCCTGCAGGGCACCCCTCTCACACACTGAAGGCCTCTTCATTCACCAACTCCCTGTCCCTTAGGACACACCCACTAGCACATGCTCAAACACATGCTACCCCCCATTTGTCCTTCTGTGCTTGCGATCTTTCCTCCTACAGGTATAGCTGAATAACCAACGCACACACTGAAACCATTAGACCTCATCTATTTTCCTGAAGAATTCTCCAGATACCAGAGAAAAACCAGTCTGACCTGCAGAATCCAGGAACAGACAGTGAAAACTATGGATAACCAAATGTAAACTGGTACAACCACTCTGGAAATCTATCTGATGCTTTCTAAGACAATTAGGAATAGTGCTTCCTCAAGACCCAGCTATATCACTGCTAGGCATATACCCAAAATTTGCTCAAGTACACAATAAGGACATTTGCTCAACCATGTTTGTAGCAGCTTTATTTGTAATAGGCAGAACCTGGAAACAACCCAGATGTCCATCAACGGAGGAATGGGTACAAAAATTGTGGTATTTTTACACAATGGAATACTACTCAGCAATCAAAAAAGAGGAAATCATGAAATTTGCAGGCAAATGGTGGGATCTAGAAAAGATCATTCTGAGTGAAGTATCCCAGAAAGAGAAAGACAAACATGGAATATACTAGCTTATATAGACCTAAAAGATAGGATAAACATAATGAAATCTATACACCTAAAGAAGATAATCAAGAAAGTGGACACGGGGTATGATGATCAATCCTCATTTAGAAAGACAAAATGGATATGCATTGAACGTATGACAGGAGTCTACTGAGGGCATCTAAAAGACTCTACCTAGCAGTGTTCCAAAGTAGATACTAAGACTCATAAGCAAACCTTCGGCAGAGTGCAGGGAATCATATAAAAGAAGGGGAGTTTTATGTGGAAAGGATACGAGCTCCACAAGGACCAAACATATCTGTGCACAGGGTCTTTTCTGAGATGGACACTCAACCAAAGACCATGAGAGGATAAAACCTAGAACCTCTGCTCGGATGTGACCCGTGATAGCTCAGTAATCAATTGTTTTCCGGAAGTAAGGGGAACAAGGACTATTTCTAACAGGAACTCAGTGACTGGCTCTTTGACCTCCCCACCTCCCAAGGGAGGAGCAGTACTGTTAGGCCACAGAGGAGGACTTTGCAACCATTCCTGAAAATACCTGACAAAATGGAGTCATATGAAAGGGGAGGAGGTCCTCCCCTATCAGTGGACTTGGAAAGTGGCAGGGAGGAGATGAGGGAGGGAGGGAGAGATTAGGGAGGGAAGGAGGGATACAGCTGGGATACAGAATTAACAAAATGTAACTAATGAGAAAAATAAAATAAAAAAATAAAATAAAATAGTTTAACTCTTCTATAGCAAATTGTGTAAAAGTTAACATTTCTATTCTAGTCACACAATCAAGTGACATTTTTTTCACTTTCATAAAATTTATTTATATTTTTTAAAATTACAGTTTATTCATTTTGCATCTCCCCTGTAGCCCCTTCCCTCATGCCCTCCCAATTACACCCTCCTTCCCTCAACTCCTCCCATGCCCCTTTCAAAACCCACTGATAGGGGAGGTCCTCCCTGCCTTCCACGTGACACTTATCAGGTTTCATCAGGAATGGTTGCATTGTTTTCCTATGTAGCCTGGTAAGGCTGCTCCCCCATATACATGGTCCTTGGTTGGAGTATCAGTCTCAGAAAAGACCCCTATGCTCAGAAATTTTTGATATGTTGCTCTCCTTGTAAAGCTCTTTTTCTCATCCAGGTCTTCCTATTTCCTCCTTCTTTCATAAGATTCCCTATACTCTGCCCAAAGTCTGGCTAACAGTCTCAGCATCTGTTTTGATAACCTGCTGGATAGAGTCTTTCAGAGGCCCTCTGTAATATGATCCTGTCCTGTTCCCTGTTCTCTGCCTCTTTCAATGTCTTCAAATGTACTTTGCCTTTCTGCAGGAGGATTGATCATCTTACACAGGGGCTTCCTTCTTGCTTAGCTCCTATAAGTGTACAGATTTTAGTAAATTTGTCCTATATTATGTGTGTAATATCCAGTTATAAGTGAGTATATACCATATGTATCTTTCTGCTTTTGGGTTATCGCACTCAGCATGATCTTTTCTAGATCCCACCATTTGCCTGTAAATGTCATGATTTTCTTGATTTTAATTGCTGAGTAGTCTTCCATTGTGTAAATGTACCACAATTTCTCTATCATTCCTCAGTTGTGAGATATCTGCATTGTTTCCAGATTTTGGCTATAACAAATAAAGCTGCTACAAACATAGTTGAGCAAGTGTTCTTGATGTATACTTGAGCAAGCTTTGGATATTTGCATAGGAGAGCTATAGCTGAATCTTGAAGAAGCACAATTCCTAGTTGTCTGAGGAGGCACCATATTCATTTCCAAAGTGGTTGTACAAATTTACATTCCCACCAGCAGTGGAAGAGGGCTACTCTTTCTCTACATCCTCTCCAACATGGGATGAGTGGAGGGAAGGGAAACTGTGGTTGAGATATGTTGAAAGCAAACAAAAATAATAGAAGTGTGGGGTTGAGAAGATGGTTCATTCAGTACAATGATTTTTTGTGTAAGCTAGGTCCTGAGTTTTGAAGATTACCATTCATATAAAAAAAAGGTCTTCAAATACCAAGGCCACTGTAAACTTGTACTTACTGATCAGTTTGCATATATTACTCTTGCAGACTTTAATTCTGCAAGCTTTTCATATCATAAAATTTCAAATACAAAGCTGCACATATTTTTGTCTTCAATATGTAGGACATTAAGTATACTAAAATCAGATTAAAATATTTCTTTAAAAAGTATTAATTTAAAAGACAACAAAAATCTCCTGTGCCAATGAGTTCCAGGCTCTTCCTCACTTGAATTTTTGATCTTAGCCATTCTGATGGGCATAAGGTGAAATCCCATGGTCATTTTGATTTGCATTTCCCTGATGACTAGGGATGTTGAGCATTTCTTTAAGTGTTTTTCTGCTATTCTATATTCCTCTGCAGAGAATTCCCTTTTTAGTGCTTTACCTGTTTTTTTAATTGTGTTACTTGTGGTTTGTTTGTTTTGCTTTTTAACTTCTTTAGTTCATTATATATTCTGGATATTAGCCCTCTGTCAGATATACGGTTGGCGAAGATCCTTTCTCAATATGTAGGCTGTTGTTTTGTTCTGACGACAGTGTTCTTTGCTTTACAGAAGCATGTGGTTTTCAGTTTCATGTGGTTCCATTTCTTGATTGTTGATCTTAGAGCCTGTGTTTTTGGTGTTCTTTTCAGGAAGTTGTCTCCTGTGCCAATGATGTCAAGGCTCTTTCCTAATTCTTCTAATAGATTTAGCGTGTCAGGTTTTATATTGAGGTCTTTGATCCACTTGGACTTTAGTTTTGTCCAGGGTGATAAATATGAATCTATTTGTATTTTTCTACATGTAGGCATCCAGCACCACTTGTTGAAGATACTGGCTTTTTCCCACTGTTTTTTTTTTTTGCTTCTTTTTTAAAAATCATGTATCCATAGGTGTGTGGGTTTATTTCAGGGTCTTCTATTCAACTGAATTGATTGTTTCTATGCCATACCATGCAGTTTTTATTTCTATTGCTTTATAGTACAGCTTGAGATCAGGGATGGAGATACCTCCAGACAATCTGTTGTTGTACAGGATTGTTTTAGCAATTCTGGTTTTTATTGTTTTGTTTTGTTTTGTTTTTCTATGTGAAATTGAGAATTGTTCTTTCAAGGTCTGTAAAAATTATGTTGTATTATCACCCTGCACAAAACTAAAGTCCAAGTGGATCAAAGACCTCAACATAAAACCAAACATACTTAACATGTTAAAAGATAAAAAGATAAGATAAGACTAGGCACAAACCCTCATACCAAGGCTAGGTGAGGTAGCCCAGTAGTAGGGAAAGGGTCCCAATATCAGACAAAAGAGTCAGAGACACACCGACTCTCAGTATCTCATAAAAATATCAAGCTAACAATCATAACATGCTGAAGACTTCTGTAGACCACGTAGTCCCGATGATTGCCACTTCAGTTTCTGTGAGCCTCTGTGAGCCCTAATAAGTTGGTTTGTGATCTCCTTGAACCCTCAGACTCTGATATTTCTTCCTCTCCTTCTTCCATGGGTTTCCTTAAGCTCCAAGGGGAGAGATCCAATGATGGAACTCTGTCTCTGTCTCTGTCTCTGTCTTTCGCCAAATGTGATTTGGCTATCTCTGCATCTGTTACAATCAGGTGTCACTGGTAACCTCTTTGATGATGCTGGGCTAGGCACTGATGTATGTGTATATAAAAATATCATTAGGAATCATTTTATTGATTTTGTTTTTCTATTATATGTCTTCATGCTATCCAGACTCCAGTTGCTGGTCATCAAAGCAGTGTCAGGCATGGGCTACCTCTCTTGCTTTGGGCCTTAAATTAGACCCATCATTGGCTATCCATTCCCATATGTTCTGTACCTTCACTGCCCAAGTACATCTTGCAGGCAGAATAGACTGTAAGTCAAAGCTTTTGTGCCATTGACTCCCAGAATGCCCTCTAATTCCAGTTGCCAGAACCCTTCACCCTCTCACTGCTTGATTGCCCCTGTTTCCATCCCCCCACCTTCCATTCCACCCACAAATTCTATTCTATTTCTCCTTCCCAGGGAGATGCATGCATCTCCTTACAGCCTTCCTTACATCTTACATGCATCTTCCTTACAGCTGTCTGGCTCTGTGGATTGTAGCATGAACATCAATGACTTAATAGATAATGATCACTTTATAAGTGAATACATGCCATGTTTGTTTTTCCGTGCCTGAGAGAAGTCTATCAAGAAAATTATCCATTTCTTTCAGATTTTCTAATTGTGTGGGGTACGTGTTTTTAAAGTATGACTTAATAATTCTTTAAACTTCTTCAGTGGCTCTTAAGTCCCATTTTTCATTTCTGAGTTTGTTAATTTGGAAGTTCACTCTTTGTCATTCAATACATTTAGATAATTGTCTATCTTGCTGATTTTCTCAAAAAAACAACTCTCTGTTTCATTGATCCTTTGCATTGTTCTTTGTTTCTATTTTACTTATTTCAGCTTTGCCTTTGATTATTGCCAGCTATATATTCCTCTTTGGAGTGTCTGCTTCTTATTTTCCCCCCTAGGGCTTTCAGGTGTGCCATTAAGTTGCTAGTATGAGATCTCTCCACTTTCTTTATGAAGGCACTTAGTGCTATGAACTTTCCTTTGAGTACTGCCTTTATTGTGTCCCATATGTTTGGGTATGTTGTGACTTCATTTTCATTGAATTTCAGAAATTCTTTAATTAATTTCGTTATTTCTGCCTTGATCCAGTAGTCATTCAGTAGAAATTTATTCAGTTTCCATGAGTTTGAAACCTTTCTGTTGTTTTGTTGTTGTTGTTGATATTCAGCTTTAATCCCTGATGGTCTGAGAGAATGCAGAGGGTTATTCCAATTTCCTTTTATCAGAATTTTGTGTGTCCGAGAATGTGGTAAATTGTGGAGATAATTTCAAGAGGTGCTAAATAGAAAATATGTTCTTTCTTGGTTGGGTGAAATGTTCTGTAGATACTGGTTAAGTCCATTAGACTTATAATATCTCTTGGTTCTAGTGTTTCTCTATTTTGTTTATGTATGAGTGACTTGTGTGCTTTTGAGAGTTGGGAACTGAAGTCTCCTTCTATCAATATATGAGGGTCAATGTGTGATTTAAAGCTTTAGTAATGTTTCTTGTACAAATGTGGCACCCTTGCATTTAGAGCATAGTTACTAAAAATTTAAATATCATCTTGGTGGAGTTTTCCTTTGATGAGTATGATCTGTCCTTCCACCTTCTTCTTGATTGATTTTGGTTCGAAGTCTACTTTTTTTTTTTAGCTATTTGAATAGCTACACCAGCTTGTTTTTCAGTCTATTGCTTGAAACTAAACACCAAAAATGTTAATGTTTTTTTTTCGGCCCCTTATTCTGACATAATGATTATTTTTGATGTAGAGGCATATTTCTTGTGTACAACAGAGATGGAACCCTTTTTTACATCCATTTTTTAAGTCTGTATCTTTTCATCAATGGACATTATGCCCATTGATATTGAAATATATCAATGACCAATGAATATTTATTTCTGTTTTTGTTTTAGCTGTTGCTATTGATAGTGTAGGGGTGTGTGTGTGTGTATGCATGCATGTGTGTGTGTTTGTGTGTGTGCTTCCCTTTTTTAAGTTTTGATGGTTTGAAATTATTTATTTATAGTTAACCTTCTTATTTTGGAGTTTTTCTGGATTCATGGATAGATATTGTCTGAATTTGATTTTATCGTGGGATATTTCATTTTTTCCTCCTATGGTGATTGAAAGTTTTCTTGGGTATAGTGGTCTAGGCTGGTATCTGTTGTCTCTTTGAGTCTTCAGGGCATCTTGTCAGGTCCTTTTTAGCTTTGATAGTCTTCATTTAGATATAGGGTGTAATCCAATATGTTTGCCTTTATATGTTACTTACTATATTTCCCTTGCAGCTTTTAATACTATTTCTTTGTTCTGAATGTATGTTTTGGTGATTATGTGGTAAAGGAAGTTTCCTTCTGGTTCATTCTATTTGGTGTTCTGTAAGCTTCTTGTACTTTCATAGGCATCTTTTTTTTCATTTTTATTTGTAATTTTATTTTTTTTAATTTTTCATCAATTACACTTTATTCATTCTGCATCCCCCCATAAGCCCCTCCCTCCTCCCCTCCCAATCCCACCCTCCCACCTTCCTCTGCATGCATGCCACTCCCCAAGTCCACTGATAGGGGAGATGATAGGGGAGATTCTCATCTCCTTTCTGATCTTAGTCTATCAATTCACATCAAAAGTGGCTGCATTGTCCTCTACTATGGCCTGGTAAGGCTGCTCACCCCAGGGGGAGGTGATCAAAGAGCAGGCCAATCAGATTATGTCAGAGGCAGTCCCTCTTCACATTACTATGTAACCCAATTGGACTCTGAACTGCCCTGGGCTACATCTGTGCAGGGGTTCTGGGCTATCTCTATGAATAGTCTTTGGTTGGAGTATGAGTCTCTGGGAAGTTCCCTGTGTTAAAATTTTCTTGTTCTGTTGCTCTCCTTGTGGAGACCCTGTCCTCTCCTGCTCTTACTATTTCCCAGTTCTTACCTAAAATTTTTTTAAGGAAAAAAATTCTTCTATGAGTTGTTGAAAACATTTTCTGAGTTTTTCATTTGGGACTCTCCTTATTCTATTCATTATTGTTTTCATAGTATATCAACTTTCCTGATGTTTTGTGTTAAGAAATTTCAGTTTTAACATTTTTGGTGTTTAGCTCATTTATTGTTATCTTCAATGCCTGAGATTATCTCTTTTATCTTTCCTATTCTGTTGGTGATGGTCACATTTGTAATTTTTTTTCTAGAATTCTCCCTTTTGTGTTTTATTTATTATATATATTTCTGTTTTCAGATCTTGAACAGTTTCATTTGTTTTTTTTCAACTGGTTTTATTCTTGGTTTTTATTAAGGAAGTTATTATTCAATTTCAATTTGTTGTTTGTCTTTTCCTTGATTTCTTTAAGAGGTTACTCATTTCTGCTTTAAAGACCTCAATCATCTTCAAAAAGTTGGTCTTTTAAAGGTCTTTTAAAGTCCCTTAAGGTATTTTCCTTGTGCTTCTGCTATGTTAGAATAGTTAGGTATTGCTGTAGTAGTATAGATGGGTTCTGATTGTGATATATTGCCTTGTCTGTGTTTTTACACAGGCCTCTAGGCATTTGGCATTGGGGTGATTGTAAGTCAGGGGGCCCATTTCTGAGTTTGTCTTTGTTGGATGGTTGTTTTGTTTTTTGGTTTCAGTTTCCTTACTGGTCTTCTGATCAGTGTGGCCTGTTGTCAACCAGGAGGTCATCACTCAAGCTGGTGGCTGGAGTTCTGATAACCTTAATGATCTATGATTGAGTTTGAGTTCTTCACCCAAGCTGGGCCTGAGATAAGATGATTAGTCTAGGACTGGAGTTAGGGGAGATGGGCACCATGAGAGAAGAGAGTGTTGTTGAGCAGCTGTGAAGCTTACCTGGACTCCTGGAAATTTGCATGGTCTGTGGTAGAGCAGGGAGTCTCCATATTTTTATTTTTTATTCAATTCACCCAATTTTCTTCTGTGGCTCCAGTGCACCCTTACCTTCTCTTCATCTGATCTCGTATTTATAAGATCCTCAGTGGATTTGTGAGAAATTAAAGAATTAAGTATCATTTTAATGCCAAAATGTAATTTGATTACATTTACAAAAGTTATTTTTTTCCCACATGAGTGCTTAATCCTAATTCTGTAGTACTAAAACAGATTCAAAAGATTCTGGGTTTTTCTAAGTTGTAGTTTTTTTTTTGTTGTTGTTTGTTTTTCAGCTTTGCTACAGTTTTATTTTGAAAACTATTAAATACAAAGCCATATAAATAATGCTGAATTACAGAAATAATTATAATTTGTCTATCATCTATTAATTTACTTATAGATACAGATGTGGAATATTGATATGGATAAAGAAAAGTGACCAATCAAACAAATTTCTAGATACGGAATACCCTTAATTACTTAGATTTGACATACCTACATAATTGAAAATAATGAATAAGACTTTGTAATTTTTATCAGGATCTTGCAAATAATATGTCATTTACAGTTGTATTTGGAAACTCAGCCATCCATAAGGCGATGTTATATGGAAGACACTCTTATTTCTACATGCAAATTGATAAGTTACAACACTGAGTTATTTTGTGAAACAAATGCCAGTTTCCTGTAATAATTTTTTCAATGATTCATTTCTTATGTCAAAAGGATACTGTTCTCTAGTTCCTAAGCAGGCATTGGCCTAGTTATTTTGGTAAAGATGTTTTAAATGTGGCTAATGTGGTGTGCAATCAACTGATTCTGAGCAGAGAAAGCTACACTTAATAATGTTAGTAGATCCCATTTAACCAATTATTTACAACGAAAATAGGTTTCCTAGATAATGGAAATCCTGCCTCTCTCTGAAATATAACTCTTGACATATTTCCTCATATTATTTTCCCTAATGACTACAGGCTGGTCAGCTTCACAGTCATTAAAAACCAACTATTAAAAAGAAACTATCTATGAAATATAGGTGTAGAGATTTCTGTTTATTTGTTTCTTTCTCTGGAGACTGTTAACTGTTACAGGTAGTTGTTACAAATTTTAAAAATCCCAGGGAAATGGGTCAACAATGAGATAGTCCTTCATATCATTATGTGTAAGTTTGAATGTTTTAAAGACTCATTCTCTGCATAATATCTTTTGTTTATATGTATTTGTTCCCATATTCAGCAAGAAGCTTGCTTCTCTGATGATGGCTAAGCAAGGCAATGATCTATGAATACAGTGAAATATAAGTAACCTAGTCTCAGGTTCTTGGTTACCCATTCAGTGTCACATACTGGGTACATCTATCTCATAGATCAGTCCTTACATCAAGTCAGATATTGGATGGTTACTTCCGCAACCTTTGTGCTACTACTGCCCTAGGATATGTTGGGAAAGGACACCATTGCATTTAAAGTGTTAGTGGCTGTGGTAGTATTTATATTTGTCCTTTGGTAGTATATAGAGTGCCTTCCAGTACCAAAAATGCAGGCACATAGGGGTGAAGGCTCTATATAGCCACAAGCTCACCTTCTCCATGTTCAGTGAGTTGTATAGGTGTTGACTGTAGCAGTGGTGACTTTCTATAAGTGTGTTGATAGCAACCTATAGTTTTCACAAAAGGTGGTGTTGTTTAGTAATTCCTATGGGACCCCTTTGGCCAACAACTTAATTAGATATAATCTAATCCTGGTCCTCAAAGTTACATTTGGTGAAATAATATGGAATTTTGAGGCTGTGTCTCTCCCATTATTTGATGATTTCATTTAGAAACCTTTCTAAGTATATATTTCAGGAAACTTCAGCTGTATAAGGTTTCCATATTAACACTGAAATTACCCCTAGTTTTAGTTGTTTTTCCCTTCATTCTCTTCTTCTCTCCCACTAGGTTCTCCCATTCCAGCTTCCAATTTTTCTATAGTTATCAATATTTTCTTTTCCTGAGGATATCTACCTACCCTCCTAACCATGTCGACCCTCATCTCTTACTCTATATCTACTTTCTGTTATTCTATGGACTATAGCTTGGTTATCAATGATTGAATAGCTAATATCCACAGGTAAACAATCACATACTATATTTGTCCTCCAAAGTCTGTGTTACTTTACTCAAGATGTTATTTTCTGTTTCCATTCTTTTAACTAAAAATTTTATAACCTTGTTTCTTAACAGCAACATTAATACTACATTTTTTCTATTTCTGACTTTAAGTCTTTTTTCTTTATGTATTTTTATATTAATTACAGTTTATTTACTTTTTTATTCCATTTGTAGTCCCCTCCCTCTTTCCCTCCCAATCCCATCTTCCCTTCCTCATCTCCTCCCATGGCCCTCTCTAAGTCCACTGATAGGAGAGGTCCTATCAGTCAGAAGGGTTTCCATCTGACCCTAGCCTATAAGGTTTCATCAAGACTGGTTGCATTCTCTTCTTCTGTGGCCTGGCAAGATCAAATATCTGGCTGACATGAGTTCATGTCAGAGACAGTCCCTGTTCCCCTTACTAGGAAACCTACTTGGACACTGAGCTGCCATGGGCTACATCTGAGCAGGGATTCTAGGTTATATCCATGAATGGTCCTTGGCTGGAGTATCAGTGTCACAAAAGACCCTGTGCCCAGATTTTTGGTTCTGTTGCTCTACTTGTGGAGCTTCTGTCCCCTCCAGGTCTTCCTATCTCCCCCTTCTTTCATAGGATAAACATACTAAAATTTGTATACCTAAAGAAGCTAAGCAAGAAGGAAGACCCTGATTAAGATGATCAATACTCAGAAAGATAAATGGGGTGGACATTAGAAGAAGGAGAAAATAAGAAACAGGACAGGAGACTACCACAGAGGGCCTCTGAAAGACTCTACCCAGCAGTGTATCAAAGCAGATGCTGAGACTCATAACCAAACTTTGGGCAGAGTGAAGGGAATTTTAATACTACATTTTTTCACTGTATCATATTTTCTTAAACCACTTTCCTGTCGTGGGACATTTAGGTTGTTTTCAATTTTAGTTTCATGAGATCCAATTTATTAAGTGGTGGTCTTAGTGCCAGAGCTAATGGTTTAGAAAGTTTAGAAAGTTTTTTCTTATGACAGAAAAAAGTAAAATAAATAAATAAATAAAAATAAATTTTTTTCAATTTTTTCAAATTTATATCCCCTTGAACTGCTTCAGTTGTCTTATTGCTCTAAGGTTCCAATTATTATACTGAATTTACATGAATTTATTGAGAGAGTGGGTAACCTAGACTTGTTCTTGATTATACCAGAATTCTTTTTTTATTATTTTATTTTATTTTTCTTTATTAATTACACTTTACTCACTTTGCATCCCCCCCCTTGGTTCCTTCCCTCCTCCCGTCCCAATCCCTCCCTTCCTCCACCCTCTGCATGCATGCCCCTCCCCAAGTCCAGAATTCTTTTGAATTTTTCTCCATTTAAATTAATATTCCTTATGAGATTAACATAATCTGCCTTTATTAGATTGGGATGTGTTCATTATATCTCTAATCTCTTCTAGACATTTTTGTTTTGTTTTTATTTAACTTTTAATTGATTCTTTGTGAGGTTCATATCATGTCCCACAATCCCACTCATCTCCCTGTCACCTCATATCTGCTCTGATTCCTTGCAACTTTCCTGCCAAAAGAAAAATTTAAAAGACACACAAATAAATAAACAACAATAACAAAACAAAGCATAGAAAGCATCTTGTCATGGAAGCTAGAGTGTGTCACAGTCTATCCCACAGTAGTTCTGTCCATACATCTTTACTTGCAAATGTTCATTGCAATTAGTCATTAGTCTGGTTCAAGGTCTCTCTCTGGCTTCTGTTAAATCATCAGTATTGTTTCCTCACTGGGATTCCTCCCTGTTATCCTGTTGTTGACCTATGTCATGGAGATCCTACAGCTTTGGAAGAGTACAACCGGCCCTTTCATGTGCTCTACCATTTTATAGATGGTGAAGATTCTGGAGTGAGCCAACTCAAAGCCCTGAACCTGGGCCTGGGTGATAGCTGAGCTGCTTATCCTGCTTACATTCCTTTATCTGTACCACCAGAGAAAGCTCTCAAGGACTGCTCCATCTAGGCTCTCTAAGGCCACTGCATGAGGCAGGGATAACTCTCTTGCCCTTAGACCATGGGGAGTGGCTCATCATGCTTTTGCCATCAGGGCCAGTTCAACTGTGTTGCCTTGATGAGATGGTGTCTCCAGGACTTTTACCATGAAAGGTAGTTAGAATTTTCAAGTGTTTCTGTTGCATTTAAAGAGAGGATCATGCCATTTTTGCTTTTTAATTTCTTTATATCACTGATTTACATATGTTGAGC
The DNA here is from genome assembly GCF_030254825.1 of Meriones unguiculatus. Taxonomy (NCBI): domain Eukaryota; kingdom Metazoa; phylum Chordata; class Mammalia; order Rodentia; family Muridae; genus Meriones; species Meriones unguiculatus. The sequence goes on from NC_083367.1 coordinate 5,682,069, forward strand.
CATCCATGAATCTCTTAAATGAAGCCTCCTTAATTATAGTGTATTATGTTTTTCAATCTAATCTTCTTGGATTAGATTGGGGAGTATTTTGTTGAGAATTTTTGGATCTATAAAAAATGGTCTGTAATTTTCTTTGCTGGTTTTTATGTGGTTTATCTGTGAAGATAATTGTGGCTTTGTAAAATGAATTGTGCAGTTTTCATTCTGTTTCTGTTTTGTGTGGTAATTGTATAGTATTGACATTAAGTCAACTTTGACAACCTGGTAGAATAAATCCCTTCCTGAACTTTTCTTGGTTGCAAGATTTTGAATTACTACTTCTATTTCAGTAGGGGTGACATGTATGTTGAAATTGCTTATCTGATCTTGATTTAACTTTTATAAATAATGCATAAAGACAATTATCTACTTCTTTTAGATTTTCAAATTTGGTGAGGTACAAAATTTTAAATTATGTCATGATTCTCTGGATTTTTTTGGGTGTCTATAGTTATTTCTCCTTTTATCATTTCTAGCTTTGTTACTTTGATTATATTTCCATCATTTTGTTAATTTGGATAAGGGTTTGTCAATCCTATTGACTTTCTCAAAGAACCAACTGTTCATTTCTTTTACTGCTAGAGCAGTGGTTTTCAATCTGTGGGTTATGACCCCTACTAGGGTCAAATGACCATTTCACAGGGGTCACCTAAGCCCATAAAAGAGACATATATTTATATTACAATTAATAACAGTAGAAAAATTTCAGTTATGAAATAGAAACAAAAATAGCTTTTTTGGTTGAGGGTCACCACAACATGAGGAACTGTATTAAAGGGATGTAGCAGTAGGAAGGTTGAGAACCACTGTTCTAATGCTTTCAGGTATGCTGTTAAATTTCTAGTATGAGATCTCTCCATTTTTTAGTTTTAGTATTTAGTACTATTCTTTTATTGTGTCCCAGAAGTTTGTATATATAGTATATTCACTTTCATTTAATTCCAGAAAGTCTTTCATTTCTTTATTAATTTCTTTCTTGACCTATTTCTATTCAATAGTTATTTGTTCAGTTTTCATGAATTTCTGTTGTTATTGTTGTTGTTGATATCCTGCTTTAATCCACTGTGGACTGTAAAGATGTGGGCTGATATTTTAAATTTTTTCCTTTTTTATTATTATAATTTTTTACAATTTATTCAATTTGTATTCTGGCTGTGGAGCCCTCCTTCATCTCCTCCCAACCTCACTCTTCCTTCTTCTCCTCCCCCTATGCCCCTTCCCTAATCCACTGAGAGGGGGGTCCTCTTCCTTTTTCATTTGTCCCTAGCCTATCAGGTCTCATCAGGACAAATTGTATTGTCTTCTTCTGTGCACTGGCAAGGCTGCACCCGCCCCATAGGGAGGTGATCAAAGAACCTGTCCCTGAGTTTATGCCATAGAAAGCCTCTGCTCCCCTTACTAAGGACCCCACTTGCATATTAAATTTATGGGTTACATCTGATCCAGTTTTTAAGTTCTCTCTATGCATTGTCCTTTAATTGTTTTTTTTTTTTCTCTTTTTTCTTTTTCTTCTTTTTTAATCTGCTGAGACTTGTTTTGTGTTTGTGTATGCGGTGAGTTTTGGAGAAAGTTTTATGAGGTATTGAGAAGATGGAATATTCTTTATTGTTTAATAAAAATGTTCTGTTAACGTTTGTTGCGTCCATTAGGTTTACGACGTCCGTTAGCACCATCGTTTACTCTATTTAGTTTTCCTCTGGATGACCTGTATATTAGGTATGTTTAGTAGTCTCCACTACCACTGTGTGAGAATAAATGTGTAATTTAAACTGTAGTAATGTTTCTTTTATGAACTTGTGTACCATTGTATTTGGTGCATAGAAATTAATGATCACAATGTCTTCTTAGATTTTTCCTTCCTTTTCCTGTCAAGTCCATTTAGCGTTCTGTCATTTCTTGTATCTTGGTAGACATCTATTTCTTTAATTAAGGTAAATTTTCTCCTATGATTTTTTTGTTGTTGTTGAAAATATTTTCGATGACTTTGCCCTTTCCTCCATCCCTAGTGTTCTTGGATTTTTTTTCCCATAGTGTTCCAGAGTTCCAGAGTTTGAATGTATTATGTTAGGGTTTTGTTTTTCATCCTTTGTTTTTCAGATTCAATATTTTCTTTGCCTCCAGTATCTATTTTCTATTATGTTTTCAATATCTGAGATTTGCTTTTCCATCTCTTGTATTCTGTTAGTGAGACTTGCCTCTGAGGACTTTTTCAATTTCCTAAATTTTCATCTCCAGACTTCTCTCCATTTGGGTTTTCATTATTGATTCTGTTTGCACTTTCAGGTATTGAAATGCTTTATTCATTTCTTTTCATAGTTTGTTTTCATGGATTTTAAAAAAGGATTTAATAATTTTCTTTTATTTATCATATCCATATTTTAAGCTCTTCTTCTTTTGCTTCATCTATGTTCAACTATTCAGAGTCTGCTGTGGTAAGGTTGCTGTACTGTAGTTTGGACATAATGTCCTTGCTGTTATTCATTGTGTTTGGTGCCCATGGCTAGAAGACTGTGATTGGGAAGATTAGAATTTTAACATTTGATACGCTCTTGTCTTTGTTGGGTGGGTATTTTGTTCCTTAGTTTCTATTGTACTCTCTTATTCTTAAAAGAGTGTAGTGGATGTGTGCTGCGTGGTAGAAAAAAATCTTCCAGAATACTAATAAGTGTAGCCACTGGAGGTTCAACGTAAAATGTATTTCTAGCTATTAAGAGTTGACACTTAGGAATGTTGATGGGCTTAAAGTCAAGAGGCTTAGGGGAGCCAGAGAAAGTAGGGTTTTCTGCCAGATATTTTAGTCACTGGAGAATGAGGGCTGAATGTAAAAAGAGGTCACAAAAGGTATCCTGGAGATGAGACTGGTGTTGCAGGATATTTGATCTTACCCTGATCCCCACAATTGTGAACTGTAAAACCCTGTTTCTTTGGTGTGGTTGAACCCTATCACACATCTTTAATCTAAGAACTTTCTGTTTATTGTAAATAGGTGGTTATGGTGTGGTTCACCCAGCCTTTGCACACACACTTAATCTAAAAGCTTTTTGTATATGGGGTTTAAAAACATTAATACTAGGTTGAGAGGTGGAGCTATAAACCAGCTGATAGACAATAAAGAGTAGAAGGGACTTTGAGTTGAGGAGTATTAAAGACTGTGTGGAGAAGAAAGGATGATTAGCTGAAACTTTGGCTTTAGCTTCAGCTCTTCAGCTCCCTGTCTTTTTGTGCTTTGAGGTAGCAAGCCTTGAGATTTTTTGGCCTGTTGCTCCTGGGCTGTCAACTGAGCTAGTGAGCCTTTTGGGATTTTCCATCCAGACCTGAGCTGAGAAGGAATATTAGCTGGTTACTTTCTCTGCCTCTCTGAGCTAGCAGGTTTTCACCCCAGCATCTATCTCCTTAGTCTTTATTGATAAAATAAAAAAGTTGTGGTGTTCCATCAAACAACAGACTGGAAATGGGATATGGACAACAGTAGGGAAGGGAGATCTGAAGTTTATCTACCTCTCTGTCTTACTTTCTTTTCTGGAAGGCTTGGCTAGTGAGTTGTTAGAGAAGGCCTGGTGGGTTTGGGGACTAGAATTATAGGATGAGATGGGAGGCAGTTTGGAGGAGAAGATCTTTGTGATCTGATGGAGATAGGGGCCAACAGTAGGGTAAAGAGATGGTAAGCTATAGAACTAGGGGTGAGACTTCCTTTAGGCATGGATTTGAAAAGAAGAGGGAGAAGTGACTCTGTTTAGTTAGGCTATGTGTTTTCCTGGTAAAAGGATTGGACTCACTGCCAGCTGCTATTACTACTTTGTTTCTGCCCGAGTTTTCAGAGCTGCAAAACTGCAGTCTTTCATAGGCCATTAAAGGCCACTGCACCCTTCCTATATCCATTCTGAAGCTGTCTATCTGCCCCTATCCTTTCCTGCAGATGAGATTCCCTGTATGAGAACTCTGCCTTAATGCTGATAAAGCCCTGGTACCAGGCACTGAGGTTCTCAGGTTTAGCTGGGATTAGCACAGATAGACCTGCTGTGCTATTTGGTTGACTAACCACTAGCAGCATGGTCCATTCCCATTTCCCCTTTCTCATTCTGAAGTTTTATCTCCTTTGTAAATCTTCAAAGTAATTCTTGTAAACTGTAGGAAATCCACCTGAAGCCACCTCTCACGTCAGTTGGGCCCCAGATAAGTACTGCACTTATTGCCTATCTCAGAGGGTGGGATTTCTCGTTTTTCCCTGGTTTTGGAACTTCCCTTCACTGGCTACTTGATTGCAACCTCTTACATGCAACAACAGCTGGATTGGTGAGTTCCCCTCATTGGCCAGGCACTGGATTGGTGAGTTCCCCTTTTTGATCAGCATAAATGCCTCTTCTGGTGGGGAAAGCTTGAGCATTGAGCATCTGGCAACTTCCTACTACCTTTTGAGACGGAGGGACCCACCCAACCACCGTCTTTACTGGCTATGGTTGACCCTTTTTGCTGACCTCCATTTAGGACTTCCTCTTTCCCTTGGGTGAGATTTATTTTTCCCTCTAGGTGCACAATTTCCCCCCTCATGCCCGTACACAAAAATCCTAGTGCTAGGTAAACTGTGTCTCCTATGGAGAGCTGTGCACTTGGTCTCTGGCCAATGCTAACAAGTTGTTGAATCAGGTAGGATCATAATCTACTGAGACAAACTTTGCCTTTGGGACACCTCTGGCAGGTCACTGACTCCTACCCTCCAAATGGGAATAGTCCATTCATCCATTCCTCCAGATTCTCCTCTGGGATGTCTTCTGGAGAATTTCAGATTTCTTTTTTATTTTTTTATTCTTTATTAATTATACTTTATTCACTTTGGTTTTTGTTTGTTTGTTTTTATTATTAGTTACATTTTGTTAACTCTGTATCCCAGCTGTATCCCGCTCCCTCATTCCCTCCCCAATCCCACCCTCCCTCCCTCATCTCCTCCCTACCCCTTTCCAAGTCCACTGATTGGGGAGGACCTCCTCCTCTTTCATCTGATCCTGTTTTATCAGGTATCAGATTTCTACACCTACTACCCACTTCAAGGGCCTCTAAGCTTACACACTTCTGTAACCAAACTTGACCTCAATTTCTTTAGATGACAGATCCAAAGCAAAGCCATTTTAATTACTGCCAGTGATTGGGTAAATGGAGGTTCCCTCAGGTAAACGGAGGTTACCATATTCAAGTCTCTTTCATCCAAACTTTCCACATCTGTTCACGCTCCCAAAGTTTTAAATGTACCCCTAAAAGTTTTCTCAATAACCTACTTAACTTTATCTTCTCCTTATGTATATGTTTCAGTATCCTGCCAGACCTAGATGTTTTCTATATCCACAACAGCACAAAAGCAGCTACCACAAGTGTTCCAGTCTGACCTCATAGACTTTCATCAAGCTGGACTTGCAGTTTCCCTCCCAGCCATGGATGTTCTTACAGACCCTGGACAGCATCAAAACAGCCTGTTCTTCCTGGATTTGGCCAGCTTTTTTACCTCCCTACAGGGCCCCCAGTGTCAGCAGGAAGTAGTCAGAAGAGAATCTATGCCCGATATTCACTTATTATTAACAAAAGGCTGAAATGCTGTGCTTCAGGCCCAGGAAAAATAGCTGTAGGTTCTCCCAGCATTCCTCAGTCCCTATCTGCTGACTTGCTGTGACTGTCAACTCTATCAGCAACCCTTTACCCTAAACTTTTCAGGGCAGGGACTTCCCCTCTTGACCATGTAATCTGGTCATTTTGTTGCTATTATTTTTTCTTAACCAAAAGCTGCTTCTAGTGAACCTAAATTTATATACTTTAACTTACCTTACATGAGAAGCAGTTCAAGTTATTCATTTTGTTAATTGTAGAAAAAGGGAGGAATGTTGTATTTAGGCAGCCTGCTTCTGAGTTGCCTAGCAATCTATGATGCCCTCATGTATCACCAGCCAGGTAGCCATACTTGGCAGGCGTGGTTACCTTGCTCCTTAAAAGGATGAACCTGCCACTTAATCTCTCTCTTGGCTCTTGCCCTCTCCTTTCTTGCCCTCTCCCTCTCTTCTCTGTTAGGGAACCTCCCTCTATCCCCCCTATCATGTATCATTCTCTCCTTCTCTCTCTCTCTCTCTTCATCTCCATCTAATAAACCTCTTTCATATAAAATCTTCTGTGTGCATCATCATCATTTATTTGGTCCTAACACAGGAAATTTCTGCTATTGTTGGAAATTGGGATAATTGGATGAGACTGGGACTTAAACTTGGAAGAATGAGAGAGAGTGGAATATCTGTAGTTAGCTTATCTGCTTCCTTATCTGGAGTGATCTGTGATTTCTTAGAGAATTCCTAGAGTTGGGAGCTGGGATAAAGCAAAGAGTGGGGAGGAGAAGATATGTGTGATCTACAGAAAATGGGGGTGGGGGAACAAAGAAGGCCACAGTAGGTTTTCTGCTTCGGAGCCAAGGATTATATTGGGGGGCTGGATTTTAAGGAGTCATGAATATTAGCCTACCTGTTTCACTGGGTGGATTGCATGTTTTGTAATGTATGTACACAGATAGCTCCTTACTCAGAGATCAAAGTATTATCCTTGATATTACTACAGATATTGAATCCTCTTAGTATACTTTAAAAGTATAGGTACAAATTATATTCCACTTTTTAAGTGTAACTTTTTTTTAAACTTCATTACAAATATATGCATTTTTTGGGTCAGGCAAAAGTGCATTCTTGAGATTTTTTGGTTGGTTTGCTTTGTTTTGTTTTATTTTCTTCTATAATGGTGAAATGAAGGGTAACAAAACCAACAAAACTTAACACAAAGAATTTTGTTGTGATTAGTTCCCCAGGGTGAAGTCAGAAAATTTCATTTCATATACTAAATTGATCATCTACCCACCCAGATGGTATAACTTATGATTTTCAGTTTATTCCCAGGTTTTGTAACATCTGAACAACTGATAACACTTCCAGAATCACTTTTGTAAATTTATAATGTATAGTTCTGTGTATTTGAATACCTGGTCCCAGTTGTTGGCTTTTTGGAGAGGATTACGAGGTGTGACCTACCTAAAAAATATGTCACCAGGTTGGAAGAGCTTTGTAATTTCACAAGAATTGTTTCATTTTTTATGTCCTTTCTGTTATTTCTGTTTATCATTCAAGATGTGAGTTTTCGATTGCTTCTCTAACATGCCTACCTCATCAATACATGTTGTCATGTTCCTATATTGATGGTGATTGATTCTCATCCATCTAAAGCTATAATCCAAATAACTCATTCTTTTACAGCTTGCCTTGTTCACTCTATTTTAGCATAGCAATAAGTAAATGACTACTAAGACTGAGAAGGGTATTTAAAATAGATGTTTTAATTATAAATATTAATATATATATTTTTTTCTATATTTCAATGAGCACATGAATGCACTCACAAACACACACACATACATACACACATATATTTTAGTAAAAATGCAGTAATGATATAATTGGCCTTATTTTTAAAGAAATTAATGTTTTCCCATAATTATAAATTTTCACCATAGTTTATATGGGAAAGAATCAAAACATGCTTATAACTTGTCTATAATTTTAATTACCACTAAGGGAAGAATCTATCATTTTTATTCAGTTGAAAATTGGGACTGATTGGCACATGTCAGAATGGAAATAAATTCAGCTGAGAATAAGCTGTCAGCAGCATAGATGGAAAATTTGTGATAGCTGGTATTTGTGTACATGTATAGACACGGAGAGAAGGGAGCTGACTAGATGGTATCATTATACCATATATTCTATGCTTGAGGAAAAATAACATTTAAATAGTAGATCCTTACCCTACTTATATTTTTCTGTAAATGTCTTTTTCTTTTTTCTATAAAGAAAAGATATAAAAAATGCCCAGCTCCATATTCATTCTGAACAGTTTTTGGTCAAAGGATGAAAATTTAGATTTTAGCTTTGTTTTCTTCCAAATATCACGAATCTCTATGTAACACCTGCACTACTACCTGCACTACTCTATGTCTTGTTATTGATTTAGAATCTTTGATATTCTTGTAAGTACTACTATTATTTATCTTATTACCTATAAATTAACACTATGTTTCTAACACGAGACTCTTAAATCGAAGTATACGTATAATAATATATTGGAGACCATTCATAGTTACAGAAAAAAAAAAACGGAATTATCAGGCCAGTGCCTCTTCTGGATACTCATTTGCTTCGCAACAACAATGAAGCTGTAGTCAGCATTTGGCTGCTCATCCATTCTCCCTATACAATGATATAGACATTTACATTTGATGTTTTTATGTTGTTATTAAGTGAGATTCAAAATAAAAAACAGAAGAATTATTAAGGGGATGGTTCCAGATAAAAGGTAAATCAGTCTTGAATTCTTGTCAGGTTTCACATCAAGGTAAGGAATGGACTAGATACAAAAGCTAGTTGAACATTGCATATGTACGTGCATGGGTTTTGATGGTAATCTTAGTAAACAGCTGACCTATGATTGTATAATCATTCCTGCAAAGTTATTTACTGTGGGTAAATAATATTAATACTTTCATCTCCCTGTTCTTTCAAAAAGATTCCTTGCACTCTGCTCAAAGTTTCTCTATGAGTCTCAGCATCTGCTTCAATAGCCTGCCGGGTAGAGTCTTTCAGAGGCCCTCTATGGTAGACTCCTGTCCTTTTCCCTGTTTTCTCCCTCTTCTGCTGTCTATTGTATTTGCTTTTCTGAATGAGGATTGATCATCTTACCCACAGTCCTCCTTCTTGCTTAGCTTCTCCAGGTGAACAAATTTTTTGTGTGTATTATACTTCTAATATCCACTTATAAGTGTATATATACCATGTATGTCTTTCTGCTTCTCAGATACCTCACTCAGGATGATCTTTTCTAGTTCCCACCATTTACCTGCAAATTTCATGATTTCCTTGTTTTTAATTGCTGAACAGTAGTCCATTGTGTAAGTCTACCACAATTTCTGTATCCATTCCTCAATTGAGGGACATCTGAATAGGATCTCCACAAGGAGAGCAAGAGAATCAAAAATCTGGGCACAAGATTCTTTTCTGATACTTGTACTCCAACCAAAGACCATGCATAGAGATAACCTAGAACCACTGCACAGATCAGTATACAAGTGGGTCCCTAGTAATGGGAACAGGAACTGTCTCTGACATAAATTCAGTGGCTGGCTCTTTGATCACCTTCCTCTGATGGGGGATCAGCCTTACCAGGCCACAGAAGAAGACAATGCAGCCACTCCTGATGATATCTGAAATCCAATGTCAGATGGAAGGGGAGGACAACCTCCCCTATCAGTGGACTGGAGAAGGGGTATAGGAGGAGAGAAGCAGGGAAGGGTGCAATTGGGAGGGGAGGAGGGAGAGGGCTACAGATGAGATACAAAGTGAATAAATTTTAATAAATAAAAAATTAATTAATTAAATTAAAAAAATAAATAAAATAAAACTAATGTTTTTCCATGAAAGAAGAAATTGACATATTTCTAACAGGTTTTCACTAACTTTTAATTAATTTCAACCTTTATTATAATACTTTGTATTTATTATTTTAGTTCTAAAATATATGTTCTACCTTTTTATTATTATAAGTAATATAGTTTTTGTATGACATTAGTGTGCCTGGGTTTCTCAAACTGGTGTTGTACTCTTGAAGGAAGAACTAAATTTTTCATCTGCTTCCTTTTTCTATTTATTTTTATTTTGAATTTAGGCAGTACTAATATTGAAACTTTTCCAAATTGAATAAAAGTTTATCACTTTGGTTTCATACTTAAGATTCTCACCCATTCTGTTCATAAATTATTTCTTATGTTTTACTCTAAAGTGTTTTAAAATGATAATTTAATATTTAAGTCAATGTATGAGCAAGGAAATATTATCTGAGGAAATGTAGTCACATCTGCAATGCTACTTTTTCACTTCACTGCCTGACCTGCTCACAGTGACCTTTTCTCCACATAGACATGTGTATTTTTCTGAGTAACTTTTACAGTACCAAATTATTCCTCTGTACACGTTTTTTATGAGCTATTTTACTGTGATGAATTTATGCATCTATGTAGACTTGCTAACCCACAGATCAAGCCATTAGAGAAGAACTCCAACGTGTAAGTGGAAACAAATGCCACCAGTCAAATACAGGCCAAGGAACAGCCCTGATCACGTATTCTCATCCAGCTTTCTGTTAAGATATTATACCAATTTCTGGAATAACACAATAACATTCCATTAAATTTAAGCAATCTAACACTTGTTTTTGCACATGAAAAGTAAAGTACCAAGCCTTAACTTTTGTAGTTGGAAATTATTTTTATTTTGTTATTTGTCAAAATAGATTGTGAAATTATTCACGTATTTTAAACAGTTTGCATCCAACTCTCTCTTCTCTTTGAAGTATTCATCTTTTTGGCAACACATGGCTTCATTTCCTTTGACCTTTATCACCCATTGTACTACTTCCCTATTTCACTTATTTTGCTTACCCTGGCATTAAATAATTAATTTTTGAGTCACAATACCTGAAAAATTAATATAATGCTTATACTCAGGGTAACCTGACCTTTTATAACTCTTTAATAAACATCAAGATATTTCCTCTGAGCAACATGACTCAGTAGATGAAAGTTCTTGTTACTTAGCCTACTTACTTGAATTCAATTCCTGTACTCCACATGGTAGGAAAAAACTGACTCTAGCAAGTTTTCCTGCCCTGTGACCTCTACATGCAGAACATGGCTTGTAAATGCATTCACACACGCACATGCACACACACACACACATACACACACACACACACACACACACACACATGTACAAAGAAGTAATACAAAAACAGATGCAATAAAATGTAATAAGTAAATATGTCCTTAGTTATTGATCTATTATATATGCTAACCATTGATAAACACTAATCTGTATTTTATCTAAAATTACCTTCATTTTAAATTTCATTCATAAGGAACATAAAAAAAAAAAAATCTCTGCCCAAAGGTTGGCCATGAGTCTCAGCATCTTCATTAATAGTCTGCAGGGCAGAGCCTTTCAGAGGTCCTCTGTGTCAGGTTCCTGACTTGTTCCCTCCTTTCTCCTTCTTTTGATGTCCATCCTCTTTGCCTTTCTGGATAGTAATTGAGCATTTTAGCAAGAGTCTTCCCTCTTGATTAGTTTCTTTGGGTGTACAGATTTTAGTAGGTTTATCCTATATTATATGTCTATATGAGTGAGTATATACTGTGTGTGTCTTTCTGTTTCTGGGATAGCTCACTCAGGATAATCTTTTCCAGATCCCACAAGTTAACTGCAGATTTCATGATTTCCTTGTTTTTTATTGCTGAGTAATATTCCACTGTGTAGATGTACCACAATTTCTGGGCTGAGTGCAGGGAATTTTATGAAAGAAGTGGGAAAAAAGTAAGATCTGGAGAGAACAGGAGCTCCACAAGGAGAGCAACAGAACCAAAATAATCTGAGCACAGGGGTCTTTCCTGAGACTGATACTCCAACCAAGGACCATGCATGGAGAAAACCTATGACCCCTGCACAGATGTAGCTCATGGCAGTTCAGTATCCAAGTGGCTTCCATAGTAATAAGAACAGGGACTATCTCTGACATGGAACTGATTGGCCTGCTCTTTAGTTACCTCCCCATGAGGGGGAAGCAACCATACCAGTCCACAGAAGAAGACAATGCAGCCACTCCTGAAGAGACCTAATTAACTAGGAAGGAAGGAAGGAAAATAAGACCTCCCCTATCAAGGGACTTGGGGGGGGGCATGCGTGCAGAGGGGGGAGGAATAGAGGGATTAGGATGAGAGGAGTGAGGAAACCACAGGGGGGATACAAAGTGAATAAAGTATAATTTATAAAGAATTAAAAAAGATGTTCAGGATTGTGATGCCTTCTTGGTGGAATTTTCCCGTGATGAGTATGAAGTGTCCGTCCCCATCTCTTTTGATTAATTTTGGTTGAAAGTTTATTTTATCAGATATTAGAATGGCTACTCCTGCTTGCTTCTTGCATCCATTTGCTTGAAAAGCCATCTTCTTCCATCCCTTTACCCTCAGGTAATGTCTATCTTTCTGACTTAGGTGTATTTCTTGTATACAACAGATTGCTGGGTTTTGTTTACATATCCATTCTGTTAGTCTGTGTCTTTTTATTGGAGAATTAAGTCCATTGATATTGGAAGAGATTAATGACCAGTGGCTTTTAATGATCCTTTGAATTGGATGTTGGCTGTGGTCATACGGTTGTGTACTTGGTTGCTTTTTGTTTTACTGTAGTGGGGTTATTTATTTCCTGTGTTTTCTTGAATGTAGCTAGATTTCTTGGGTTGTATTTTCCCTTCCAGTGTCTTCTGTAATGCTGGATTTGTATGTAGGTATTGTTGAAATTTGTTTTTGTCATTGAATATCTTGTTTTCTCCATCTATGAGGACTGAGAATTTTGCAGGGTATAGTAGCTTGGGCTGACACTAATAGTGGGAGACTTAAACACCCCACTCTCAACAAAGGACAGATCAACAAAATAGAAATTAAACAAAGAAACAATATCTCTAACAGAGGTCATGAATCAAATGGACCTAACAGATATTTACAGAACCTTACACCCAAACACAAAAGAATTTACCTTCTTCTCAGCACCTCATGGAACCTTCTCCAAAATAGACCATATAGTGGGTCACAAAGCAAGCCTCAACAGATACAAGAAGATTGAAGTAATCCCTTTATCCTGTCTGATCACCATGGAATAAAGCTGGACCTCAGTAACAACAGAAATAGCAAAAAGCCTACACACACATGGAAACTGAACAACTTGTTACTGAATGACAGCTGGGTCAGGGAAGAAATAAAGAAAGAAGTTAAAATCTTCCTAGAACTCAATGAAAATGAACACACAACATACCCAAACTTGTGGGACACAATGAAGGCAGTACTAAGAGGAAAGTTCATAGCACTAAGTGCCTTCAAGAAGAAATTTGAGACAGCTCATTCAAGCAACTTAATGGCTCACTTAAAAACCCTAGAAAGAGGGAGCCAAGATGGCAGTGCCAGTAGACCACCGAGTTTGAGAAGCAGGATAGCACTCACTGTGCAGAGACCAGGAGACTGAACTCTGGGCCCTGAAACTACATCAATCATGTTTCCCAGGTGAGGGGAGGCTCCCACGGTGTGGGAATCGGTCGGGTCCACTCACTGCTACCCAGCCAGAACCCAGAAGAAATCCCGGGTAACACGGGCTTTGTGTCTCCAGGCTGGAGCCGAAAGCTCCCTTGTCCCAATCACTTTACCAGGCTGATCCGTGAGCACAAGGGTGCCTGAGGCTGGGAGTCCCAGTCGCGGGGGAACCCCACTGGGAAGCAAAGTTGCCAGAATGATCACTGGTCACCCAGTCTTTCCCTGGAAGGTCTCTAGGACAGCAGATACCCACCGCCAACACAACAAAGCTCCTGCCACGAATAGAGCTACATGCTCAGCTCAGCGGTACAGACAAGCTGGGCGCCCCAGTACAACAGGGACTAGGAACCCCTGTCCAGAAAGGACCCCACAGGGAAGGAAGAAACCGTGCTGCTGGGGTCACCTAGGGAAAGTCTAGCAGCCTGCAGATCGCAGACAGGTGAGTACGCCCAGCCATCACAGATCTGGGCCCAAACAGGGAGCACAGAGTGATCAGAAACTCAGCTCCTGCAGACTAGCAGGCAGGCTCACACTCCACCAGTCCAGAGGCCTGCACTGTACCAAATACTCCTTACAGGCAGAACTGTGTGCCCCAAGACACCAGAGCAGTACTCACCCGCAACAGATTACATCTTGGGTTCTGGGGCACAGAGCCCCAACCTCAGACCTACAAAAGACCAGGAACCCTGAGATCAACCCCCCAGATAATGCTCCAAGGGGCAACCAGTTATCCATAACAAAATCGAACAAACCACGGGACACACAGGTTACAGCAGTTGATCACTAAATTTACAGCAAGAAACCCAGAAGGAGGGCAGTTGTCTCCAGGACTTCTCCCAGTGAGAGGAGAGCCCTCTTGAATAATCAGGACCACAGTTACTACCCAGGTCTCTATGCCTGAGGTGAGCTGTAGCAACTCCTGAAAAACACCAGACATCCAGTGACTATACCCAAAAAGGTGGAAAGGCTTCCATCAGGAAAAACCACGTTCCTGCCAAAGGGATTCTCTCCACTACAAGAGTCCAGGAACAACCAGAAACTAAATTCAAACAACTAAGATAGCCCAATGGGTAGAGGACAGCGTAAAAGTTCAAGCAACAAAAGCCAGAGCAATATGGCATCTCCAGAACCCAGCTATCCAGGGGCAAATAGCCCTAGACACCCCAGCATAAATGAAATTCAAGGAGATGATCTAACATCTATGCTCATGAAGAAGATAACAGAGGAAACAAATAAAATACAAAAAGAATTAGAGGAAGATAAAAACAAACAGATCATGGCTAACCGTAAAGAAATGGAGGAAATTAAAGACAAGGAGATTTTGGCCATCCGTGAAGAAATACGGGAAGCTGCAGCCAAACAGTCTGTGGCCTTTAGAGAGGAAATCCTTAAATAACTGAATGAAATAAAAGAAACAGTGGATTGTTCAAACAAACAGCTGAAGGAATTAATGGAAAAACACGAAAATACAGTCAGACAGGGGAAGGAAACCAACAAAATAGCTCAAGACCTGAAGATAGAATTGGAAAAATTAAAAAAACACAAATGGAAGAAATTGTGGAGAGAAAGAACTTAGGGAAGAAAGCAGGAACTACATAGGTTAGCATAACCAATAGGCTACAAGAAATGGAAGAAAGAATCTCAGGTGTGGAATATACAATGGAAGAAATAGATGTATCTGTCAAAGAAAATGTTAAATCTAAAAAATTCCTGACACAGACCTTCCAAAAAATTCAAGACAACATAAAAAGACAAAACCTAAGAATAATAGGAATAGAGGAAAAAGAAGATTCCCTGCACCAAGGCCCAGAAAATATTTTCAACAAAATCATTGAAGAAAATTTCCCCAACTTAAAGGAGAGACCAATAAGAATACAAGAGGTTTATAGAACACCCAATAAATTAGACCAGAAAAGAAAATCCTCCCGCCACATAATAATCAAAACCATAAGTATACAGAACAAAGAAAAAATACTAAAAGCTGCAAGAGAAAAAGGCCAAGTAAAATATAATGGAAAACCCATTAGAATCACACCTGACTTTTCAACAGAGACTATGAAAGCCAGAAGGGCCTCGACTGATATCATGCAGAACCTAAGAGAACACAGATGTCAGCCCAGGCTACTATACCCTGCAAAACTCTCAGTCCTCATAGACGGAGAAAACAAGATATTCAATGACAAAAACAAATTTCAACAATACCTACAAACAGATCCAGCATTACAGAAGACACTGGAAGGAAAATACAACCCAAGAAAGCTAGCTACATTCAAGAAAACACAGAAAATCAATAACCCCACTACAGTAAAACAAAAAGCAACCAAGCTCACAACCGTATGACCATAGCCAACATCAAATTCAAAGGATCTAACAGCCACTGGTCATTAATCTCTCTCAATATCAATGGACTTAATTCTCCAATAAAAAGACACAGACTAACAGAATGGAAGCGTAAACAAAACCCAGCAATCTGTTGTATACAAGAAACACACCTAAGTCACAAAGATAGACATTACCTGAGGGTAAAGGGATGGAAGACGGATTTTCAAGCAAATGGACACAAGAAACAAGCAGGAGTAGCCATTCTAATATCTGATAAAATAGTCTTTCAACCAAAATTAATCAAAAGAGATGGGAAAGGACACTTCATACACATCAAGGGAAAATTCCACCAGGAAGACATCACAATCCTGAACATCTATGCCCCAAATACAAGGGCACCCACATTTGTGAAAGAAACATTGATAAAACTTAAACCACACATAGATCCCCATACACTAATAGTGGGAGACTTCAACACCCCACTCTCAACAAAGGACAGGTCAACTAAACAGAAATTAAACAAAGAAACAATATCTCTAACAGAGGTCATGAATCAAATGGACCTAACAGATATTTACAGAACCTTACACCCAAACACAAAAGAATTTACCTTCTTCTCAGCACCTCATGGAACCTTCTCCAAAATAGACCACATAGTTGGTCTCAAAGCAAGCCTCAACAGATACAAGAAGATTGAAATAATCCCTTTTATCCTGTTTGATCACCATGGAATAAAGCTGGACCTCAGTAACAACAAAAATCGCAAAAAGCCTACACATACATGGAAACTGAACAACTTGTTACTAAAAGACAGCTGGGTCAGGGAAGAAATAAAAAAAAGGAATTATAATCTTCCTAGAACTCAATGAAAATGAAGGCACAACATACCGAAACTTGTGGAACACAATGAAAGCAGTGCTAAGAGGAAAGTTCATAGCACTAAGTGCCTTCAAGAAGAAATTTGAGACAGCTCATTCAAGCAACTTAATGGCTCACTTAAAAACCCTAGAAAAAGAAAAAGTAGACACACCAAGAAGGAGCAGACGGCTGGAAATAATCAAACTCAGGGCTGAAATAAATCAATTAGAAACA
Source organism: Meriones unguiculatus (assembly GCF_030254825.1). Lineage (NCBI taxonomy): Eukaryota > Metazoa > Chordata > Mammalia > Rodentia > Muridae > Meriones > Meriones unguiculatus. The sequence goes on from NC_083367.1 coordinate 5,698,720, forward strand.
AATAAAACAATTCAAAGAATCAATGAAACCAAGAGCTGGTTCTTTGAGAAAATCAACAAGATAGACAAACCCTTAGCCAAGCTAACTAAAACTCAGCAAGACACCATACAAATCAACAAAATCAGAAGTGAAAAGAGGGACATGAATACAGACACTGAGGAAATCCAAGCAATCATTAGGCCTCACTTCAAAAGTCTATATGCCACAAAATTTGAAAATTTAAATGAAATGGACAATTTTCTTGATAGAAGCAGTCATCGTTAAGTCTCCCTTCCAAAAAAAGCCCAGTAGCTGATGGTTTCAGCGCAGAATTCTACCAAACATTCAAAAAAGAGCTAACTCCAGTTTTCTTCAAACTATTCCACAAAATCGAAACAGAAGCAACATTGCCAAACTCATTCTATGAAGCCACAGTCACCTTGGTACCTAAAACTCACAAAGACCCAAAAAAAAGAGAACTTCAGGCCAATCTCCCTTATGAACATTGATGCAAAAATACTCAACAAAATACTCGCAAACCGAATACAAGAACACATTAAAGATATCATCCACCATGACCAAGTAGGCTTCATCCGAGGTATGTAGGGGTGGTGCAATATACAGAAATCTATCAATGTTAATCCATATTAACAAACTGAAAGAAAAAAACCACATGATATTCTCCCTAGATGCTGAAAAATCATTTGACAAAATCCAACATCCATTCATGTTTAAAGTATTGGAGAGATCAGGGATACAAGGCACATATATAAACATAGTAAAGGTGATAAACAGCAAACCTATAGCCAACATCAAACTGAATGGAGAGAAACTTAAAGCAATACCACTGAAATCAGGGACAAGACAAGGCTGCCCACTCTCTCCATATCTCTTCAACATAGTGCTGGAAGTCCTTACTTCAAAAGTCTATATGCCACAAAATAGGAAAATTTAAATGAAATGGACAATTTTCTTGATCGATTCCACTTACCAAAGCCAAACTCATTCTATGAAGCCATAGACAGAGCAATAAGACAGTTGAAGGAGATCAAGGGGATACAAATTGGAATGGAAGAAGTCAAATTATCACTATATGCAGATGATATGATAGTATACGTGAGTGACCCCAAAAACTCTACCAGGGAACTCCTACAGCTGATAAACACCTTCAGCAAAGTGGCTGGATACAAAATTAACTCAAAAAAATCAGTAGCCCTCCTATATACAAAAGACAAAAGGGCTGAGAAAGAAATTAGGGAAACAACACCCTTCACAATAGCCACAAATGACATAAGGTACCTCGGAGTAACCCTAACCAAGGAAGTCAAAGACTTGTATGAAAAAAATTTCAAGTCTCTGAAGAAAGAATTAGAAGAAGATATAAGAAGATGGAAAGATCTCCCATGTTTATGGCTTGGCAGGATTAACATAGTAAAAATAGCCATTTTACCAAAAGCAATCTACAGATTCAATGCAATTCCCATCAAATTACCAACACAATTCTTTACAGACCTGGAAAGAAAAATTCTCAACTTCATATGGAATAACAAGAAACCAAGAATTGCTAAAACAATCTTCTACAGTAAAAGATCTTCTGGAGGTATCTCCATCCCTGATCTGAAGTTGTACTATAGAGCAACAGTTTTAAAAACTGCATGGTACTGGCATAGAAACAGAATAGTGGATCAATGGAACTGAACAGAGGACCCAGAAATAAACCCACACACTTATGGACACCTGATCTTTGACAAAGGCGCCAAAACCATACAATGGAAAAAAGATAGCATCTTCAACAAATGGTGCTGGTCCAACTGGATGTCTACATGTAGAAAAATAAAAATAGATCCATACTTATCACCCTGCACAAAACTGAAGTCCAAGTGGATCAAAGACCTCAACATAAAACCTGACACATTAAATCGGCTAGAAAAAAAAGTGGGGAATACCCTAGAACTCATTGGTACAGGAGAAAACTTCCTGAACAGAACACCAACAGCACAGGCTCTACGAGCAGCAATCAATAAATGGGACCTCATCAAACTCAAAAGCTTCTGCAAAACAACGGAGACCATCACCAAAACAAAGCGACTGCCTACAGATTGGGAAAGAATCTTCAGCAAACCTTTATCTGACAGAGGACTCATATCCAGTATACATAAAGAACTAAAGAAGCTGAAAAGCAGCAAACCGAGTAATAAACTTAAGAAATGGGGAACAGAGCTAAACAGAGAATTCTCTGTCGAGGAATACCGAATGGCAGAGAAGCACTTAAAGAAATGCTCAACCTCACTAGCCATTAGGGAAATGCAAATCAAAACAACCCTGAGATTTCACCTTACACCCATCAGAATGGCCAAGATCAAAAACTCAAGTGACAACACATGCTGGAGAGGTTGTGCAGAAAGGGGAACACCGCCTCCACAGCTGGTGGGAGTGTAAACTTGTACAACCACTCTGGAAATCAATCTGGCTCTTTCTCAGACAAATAGGAATAGTGCTTCCCCAAGATCCAGCCATACCACTCCTGGGCATATATTCAAAAGAGGCTCAAGTACACAAAAAGTACATTTGCTCACCCATGTTTGTAGCAGCTTTGTTTGTAATAGCCAGAAGCTGGAAACAACCCAGATGCCCCTCAACTGAAGAATGGATGCAGAAACTGTGGTACATCTACACAATGGAGTATTACTCAGCAAAGAAATATAAGGAAATCATGAAATTTGCAGGTAAATGGTAGGATCTGGAAAGGATCATCCTGAGTGAGTTGTCCCAGAAGCAAAAAGACACACATGGTATATACTCACTCATATAGACATACAACATAGAACAAACCCTCTATAACCTTGCATCTAAAGAAACTAAGCAAGAGAGAGGACCCTATCTAAAATGTCCAATCCCCATCTGGAAAGGCAAAGAGGATGGACATCAGAAGAAGAAGAAAACAGGAAACAACCTAGGAACCTACCACAGAGGGCCTTTGAACCCTCTGTCCTACAGACTATCAAAGCAGATGCTGAGCCTGATGGGCAACTGTTGGGCAGAGTGAATGGAATTTTATGTAAGAACTGGGAAATAGTAAGAGCTGGAGCGGACAGGGTCTCCACAAGGAGTGCAACAGAACAAGAAAATTTGAACACAGGGAACTTCCCAGAGACTCATACTGCAACCAAGGACTATTCTTGGAGATAACCCAGAACCCCTGCACAGATGTAGCCCATGGCAGCTCAGTCTCCAATTGGGTTACAGAGTAATGTGAAGAGGCAGTGCCTCTGACATAATCTGATTGGCCTGCTCTTTAATCACCTACCCCTGTGGGGGAGCAGCCTTAACAGGCCATAGTAGAGGACAATGCAGCCACTTTTGATGTGAAGTGATGGACTAAGATCAGAAAGGAGAGGAGAACCTCCCCTATCAGTGGACTTGGGGAGTGGCATGCATGCAGAGGGAGGAGGGAGGGTGGGATTGGGAGGGGAGGAGGGAGGGGCTTATGGGGGGGATGCAGAATGAATAAAGTGTAATTGATGAAAAATTAAAAAAAATGAAAAGATAATTTAAGAACCTTAAATGACTTTCAAAAGTGGAGGAAAGCATGGAGTTAGTCAATTTACATGGAGCACGTCTCGCCCCTGGGGGCAATGGTCTCCTGAACCTACTAAGACGTCGGACACTACCACTTCTAGTTCTAGAACTGATGCAGGATGTTCCAACGAGGGGATTAAGGCTTCTCATGATATTTCCTAGAAGACCACACATGTTTGTTTTTATCCCCCATTTTTATTCATTGTTAGCCAGATAGAGCCAAGTAATTGTGGTAATGATACTTGCTTTTTTGCCCAATGCTGGAATGCTAGTGAATTTAGGTATGCCCTGGTTACTTGCATGCCTCGCTGGGTGCCTGTGCCAGTTGATGCCCCTCACGCTATGACTCTCTTTAGACAGAAAAGGGATCTTGGAATTACAGCCACCATTGTTACTGCCATCTCATTGGCGGCTGTTGGAGCTACCACCGTGGCATTAGCCATGAGTCATACTAAGCAGACTGCTAAATTATTGGCTAAATAATCTTTTAGCCAATGTAGCTCATGCTTTAGATGTACAAAAAAACAATGTCTAGCTATATTTTAGGCAATTGGACTGAAGAATTCGATACTATGATGGAGCAGGTGAGAGTGGCTATTGTTACAGCAAATTCTACCAGAGTGGACGCAGGACTAACCACAGGATTATCACCATGGATTGCTGCAGCCATGAATCATCTGAAGGAATGGGCGGCATGGGAGTGTTAGCAGGCCTTCTGGTGTTGGTCTCCTCGGTTTGCCTGTGGTGTATATGCAAGATTAGAGTCTCACAACAGCGTAATGCAGCCATGATCATTCAGGCCTTTATAGCCATTGAAGCAGGACAGTCTCCCCAAGCATGGTTGGCTACCATAAAAAGCTAAAATGTTATGCTCAGGATGCGAGGCTAAGCACTGCACTCAGGGTCAGCTGCTTTCCACCCAGAGAACAGCAAGTCTTATTGCATGTGCATTGATGCCCCAGGTCCCGCCTCTGAGAAAAAGGTATCGGTATAGGACGGGTCTGATGCTCTTTGGATGGATGACAACTAAATGAACTTCGATACAAAGTCCCAATTTATTTCTAATATCAGAGATCAGACCTCTACTCTTGCCTGATGCGTCTAAAACAAAAAGGGGTTACTGTAGAGAGCTGTGTACTTCCGTGCATTAAAGATGGAGCTGGTTTCTGCCTTCCACCTTCCCGATAGTGAGTGCTCTCTGTGACAAACAACTCCACATTTGGCTAAGGCTGAGGATCTGGCTTGCTTCAATGTATGTGGATCTATCTGCATTGCCCACATTGCTTGAAAAAAGAGCCGGGATTACCCTAGAACTCATAGAACTCATTGGTACAGGAGAAAACTTCCTGAACAAAACACCAACAGCACCAACTCTAAGAGCAACAATCAATAAATGGGACCTCACGAAACTGAAAAGCTTCTGCAAAGCAAAGGACACTGTCATCAAAACAAAGTGACTGCCTACAGATTAGGAAAGAATCTTCACCAACCCTTTATCTGACAGAGAACTCATATCCAGTATATATAAAGAACTAAAGAAGCTGAAAAGCAGGAAAACAAGTAATCCACTTAAAAAATGGGGAACAGAGCTAAACAGAGAATTCTCGATAGAGGAATATTGAATGGCAGAGAAGCACTCAGTGTTTTCAAAGCAAAGACTCATGACCAAACCTTTGGCAGAGTACAGGGAATCATAAGAAAGAAGGGGAGTTAGTCTGATGGGGAAAGGATAGGAGCTCCACAAGGACCAAATATATCTGGGCACAGGGTCTTTTCTGAGACTGACATTCAACCAAGGACCATGTATGGATATAACCTAGAACCTCCACTCAGATGTAGCCTGTGGTAGCTCAGTAACCAATTGGTTTCCCAAAGTGAGGGGAACAGGGACTATTTCTAACAGGAACTCAATGACTGGCTCTTTGGTCTCCCCATCCCCGAAGGGAGGAGCAATCCTGTTAGGCCACAGAGAAGGGCTTTGCAGCCAGTCCTGAAGATACCTGATAAAACAGGATGAGATGAATGGGGAGGAGGTCCCCCCTATCAGTGGACTTGGAAAGGGGCACGGTGGAGATGAGGGAGGGAGGGAGGGACTGGGAGGGAATGAGGGATCGGGACACGGCTGGGATACAGAGTTAATAAAATGTAACTGATAAAAAAAATAAAAAAAAGAAATGCTCAACATCATTAGCCATTAAGGAAATGCAAATCAAAACAACCCTGAGATTTCACCTTACACCCATTAGAATGGCCAAGATCAAAAACTCAAGTGACAACACATGCTGGAGAGGTTGTGGAGAAAGGGGAACCCTTCTCTACTGCTGGTGGGAATGTAAACATGTACAACCACTCTGGAAATCAATCTGGTGCTTTCTCAGACAACTAGGAATAGAGCTTCCTCAAGGTCCAGCCATACCACTCCTGGGCATATATTCAAAAGAAGCTCAAGTACACAAAAAGGACATTTGCTCACCCATGTTTGTAGCAGCTTTTTTTGTAATAGCCAGAAGCTGGAAACAACCCAGATGCCCCTCAACTGAAGAATGGATGCAGAAATTGTGGTACATCTATACAATGGAATATTACTCAGCAATGAAATATAAGGAAATCATGAAATTTTCAGGTAAATGGTGGGATCTGGAAAGGATCATCCTGAGTGAGTTGTCCCAGAAGCAAAAAGACACACATGGTATATACTCACTCATATAGACATACAACATAGGACAAACCCACTAAAATCTGTGCATCTAAAGAAACTAAGCAAGAGAGAGGACTGTACCTAAAACGGTCAATCCCCATCCTGAAAGGTAAAGAGGATGGACATCAGAAGAAGAAGAAAACAGGAAACAACCTAGGAACCTACCACAGAGGGCCTCTGAAACCCTCTGTCCTACAGACTATCAAAGCAGATGCTGAGCCTGATGGGCAACTGTTAGGCAGAGTGAATGGAATTTTATGTAAGAACTGGGAAATAGTAAGAGCTGGAGAGGACAGGGCCTCCACAAAGAAAGCAACAGAACAAGAAAATTTGAACACAGGGAACTTCCCAAAGACTCATATTCCAACCAAGGACTATTCATGGAGATAACCTAGGACCCCTGCACAGATGTAGCCCATGGCAGCTCAGTCTCCAATTGGGTTACATAGTAATGTGAAGAGGGACTGCCTCTGACATAATCTGACTGGCCTGCTCTTTGATCACCTCCCCCTGGAGGGGGAGCAGCCTTAACAGGCCATAGTAGAGGACAATGCAGCCAGTTTTGATGTGAACTGATGGACTAAGATCAGAAAGGAGAGGAGAACCTCCCCTATCAGTGGACTTGGGGAGTGGCATGCATGCAGAAAGGAGAGGGAGGGTGGGATAGGGATGGGAGGAGGGAGGGGCTTATGGGGGGATGCAGAATGAATAAAATGTAATTGATGAAAAATTTAAAAAAATGAAAAGATAATTTAAGAACCTTAAATGACTTTCAAAAGTGGAGGAAAGCATGGAGTTAGTCAATTTACATGGAGCACGTCTCGCCCCTGGGGGCAATGGTCTCCTGAACCTACTCAGACCTCGGACACCACCACTTCTAGTTCTAGAACTGATGCAGGATGTTCCAATGAGGGGATTAAGGCTTCTCATGATATTTCCTATAAGACCACACATGTTTGTTTTTATCCCCCATTTTTATTCATTGTTAGCCAGATAGAGCCAAGTAATTGTGGTAATGATACTTGCTTTTTTGCCCAATGCTGGAATGCTAGTGAATTTAGGTATGTCCTGGTTACTTGCATGCCTCCCTGGGTGCCTGTGCCAGTTGATGCCCCTCACGCTATGACTCTCTTTAGACAGAAAAGGGATCTTGGAATTACAGCCACCATTGTTATTGCCATCTCATTGGTGGCTGTTGGAGCTACCACCGTGGCATTAGCCATGAGTCATACTATGCAGACTGCTCAGTCCCTAAATAATCTTTTAGCCAATGTAGCTCAGCTCATTCTTTAGATGTACAAAAAAGAATTAATGCTCAACTAAGAGGAGACTTGATGGTGTTCAATCAGAGGATTGACCTCGTGCAGGAGCAAATTGATACCCTATGGCAAATTGCTCAACTTGGCTGTCAATGGAAGTATGCTAGACTTCATGTCACTAGCATACAATATGAGAATTTTTCCTGTGCTGCAAATCTGTCTAAACAATGTCTAGCTATATTTTAGGTAATTGGACTGAAGAATTCGATACTATGATGGAGCAGCTGAGAGTGGTCATTGTTACGGCAAAGTCTACCAGAGTGGATGCAGGACTAGCCACAGGATTATCATCATGGATTGTTGCAGCCATCTGAAGGATTGGATGGGCATGGGAGCGTTAGCAGGCCTTCTGGTGTTGGTCTCCTTGGTTTGCCTGTGGTGTATATACAAGATTAGAGTCTCACAACAGCGTAATGCAGCCATGATCATTCAGGCCTTTATAGCCATTGAAGCAGGACAGTCTCCCCAAGCATGGTTGGCTACCATAAAAAGCTAAAATGTTATTCTCAGGATACGAGGCTAAGCACTGCACTCAGGGTCAGCCCCTTTCCACCCAGAGAAGAGCATGTCTGATTCCATGCGGGTTGATGTCTGAGAAAAAGGTATCGGACGGGTCTGATGTTCTTTGGGTGGATGACACCTAAATGAACATTGGTACAAAATCCCAATTTATTCCTAATATCAGAGATCAGACCTCTAATCTTGCCTGATGCATCTAAAACAAAAAGGGGGAACTTGTAGAGAGCTGTGTAATGCCGGGCCTTAAAGATGGAGCTGGTTTCTGCCTTCCACCTTCCTGATGGTGAGTGCTTTCTGTCACAAAGAACTCCATATTTGGCTAAGGCTGAGGATCTGGCTTGCTTCCGTGTATGTGGACCTATCTGCATTGCCCACGAGTCATGCTGGGGTTGGCTACCCAGAGGCTATTTTAATCTGTGGCTGGCTTTCCCGAGGGTCAGAAGATTGTTCAAGGTTCCTGAATAAACTGTTTTGAGAAGAATAAAAAAAAATCAGAAAGAAGGAGAGGAGGACCTCCCCTATCTGTGGACTTGGGGAGAGGCATGCATGCAGAAAGGGGGGGAGGCTGGGACCAGGAGGCGAGGAGGGAGGGGCTTATGGGGGGATACAAAAGGAATAAAGTGTAATTAATAAAAGTTAAATAAAAAATTAAAAAAAAGAAAGAGTGCTTCCTCAAGATCCAGCCATACCACTCCTAGGCATATATCCAGAAGAAGTACACAAGGACATTTGTTCAACCATGTTTGTAGCAGCTTTATTCGTAATAGCCAGACCTGGAAACACCCCAGATGTCCCTCAGTGGTGGAATTGATACAGAAATTGAGGTACTTTTACACAATGGAATACTACTCAGCAATTAAAAACAAGGAAATCATGAAATTTGCAGGCAAATGGTGGGACCTAGAAATGATCATCCTGAGTGAGGTATCCCAAAAGCGGAAAGACACACATGGTAGATACTCACTTATATAGTCCTATAAGATAGGATAAATATACTGAAATCTATCCACTTAAAGAAGATAAACAAGAAAGAGGACCGAGGGTATGATGATCAATCCTCATTTAGAAAGACAAATGGGATGGACATTGGATGTAGGAGCAAACAAGTAATAGGACAGGAGCCTACCACAGAGGGCCTCTGAAAGACTCTACCTAGCAGTGTATCAAAACAGATTTTAAGACTCATAACCAAACCTATGGCAGAATGCAGGGAACCAAAAAAAGGGGGAGAGGGAGTTAATACGACTTGGAGAAGACATATTTCCACGAGGACCAAATATATCTGGGCACAGGGGTCTTTTATAAGATTGTTTCTCCAAAGAAAAACCATGTATGGATGCAACCTAGAGCCCCTGCTCAGATATAGCCTTTGGTATCTCAGTATCCAAGTGGGAACCCTAATAAGGGGAACAGGGACTGTTTCTGACATGAACTCAATGACAGGCTCTTTGACCTCCCATACCAGTTTCATGCATGAGGTAGAGTTGATTGTGGCTGAACAGGGCTACGATCTTGTTTTGGGTTTTGATATATTCTCTTTGAAAAAAAAAGAAATGACAGTAGTAATTATTGAAAGAAGAAAAAGAGAAAGAAAGAGAGAGAGAAAGAAAGAAAGAAAGAAAGAAAGAAAGAAAGAAAGAAAGAAAGGAAGGAAGGAAGAAAGAAAGGAAGAAAGAGAAAGAAAGAGGAAAGAAATGCCTTCCCAAGTTGCTCATGCATTTCTTTGTGAAGCACTGAGATTATTCTTCCAGTAACTTGTAACTAAATATTCTTTCTGATTTTGGAGTTGGTATTTTGATTAGCATTGTATAAAATCTATTGATTGTTTCTGGTACTGCATCCATCATACCGACATTAACTCTCCATTATCTCGAAACAAAGGATTTTCTGTTGAGTGATTTTTCTTTCCTCTTTCTTCTTAAAATTTACTTTAATCTCTGGTAATCTTACTAATTTATCTTAGAGTATCATACAGAGGAAACTTGAAACTCAGTAACTTGCCATGGAACCCCTAGCAGATTTTTGAGAATATTCTTTTGTTTTATTCTATTGTCATCTGAAATGCTATATTGATATTACCATATAATTTTCAGTACCATATAGGGAACCATATCATGTTCTATCAGTGGTTATCCAACAATAAATTATATAAGTTCAACCCTAAAGCTGAAAGTTAGCTTTGGATTATTTAGCTGCTCATAAAATATTTTTCATTAGCAATATTTTGCACCACTTGATATACCTGTTTAATCTCATATACTTAAAAATTAAGGTTGCATTTAATACTGCTTGCTATTTTAAAACAAAATAAAGGACAGAGACACTTTATTTATAGGAATATGTTATAATAAATAACAATAGAAACATTTTTATTTTCTATACAAACAGTAAAATTTTAATATTCTTTTTATTTTTCAAATGCCAAGAATTTTCACAACACTTCAAGAATTATTTTTGTTTTGTTGAGTATCTTCATCTCCATTCATCATCAAACAAATATTTATACATATATCAACAACCTGCTTTCTGTGATTTTCTGTCCAGTTCCTCTAGTGAATTTAGTTTCTCTTTACTTTTACACTAAAAGTTTTCTAAGCTGTCTCTATATCAAAGCTGTAATAACTGTTTACAATCCTGAAAGACTGTACCAATATAATAAGACTCATGAGAATAGTGACCTGTTTTGTATTTATAAATAACTCTGGAGTCAGAGAAATCAATGTTTTATATTACTACACTTTATTTTGGGTAAATTAAGTTAGACTGGTGTCCTGAATACCTCATATGCAATAATCAGGTTTAATAACCACAATACATGTAATTATATATAAAACTTATAAGATATATATATATATATATATATATATATGTATATATATATATATATATATATAAAAGATAAAATCCTTTTTCTACCCCTGGAAGAATATCATTTTTACTTCATTTCACTAATAAAATAAATAGCAACATAAATTTCTATTAAAAATGTTCATAAATGGTTTTAATTCTTAGTACTTTTTCATTTTGTTCCTATATTTTTGTCTTGAATTGCAATTTAAAAAATGTCAGGTATTATATGATTGATAAATATCTTAATCTTATTTTTATATTCCCCATAAGGCTTGTTTTACTTTGATAAGGAACTAGGATTTTCTTCTATAATATTTTACTCACTGTGGATGTATTTTATTACATACTGTGACATTATATAACACAAGGCTCTTAAATTTTATACTTCTTATAAATTTCATAGTTCAATAAAAGGAAATATTATGTAGATTATATTTACCTATAATTTCAATATTAAATAAAACTAATACTATTGTTATCAATAAGTAGATGGAGAGATATTGATGAATTTGAAATAACAGCAAAGCTTACTCAATAGTACCATTTTCATCACACTGTTACTTGGAACATATAAAATTACACAAATTCCGGGGGAGTCCAAGCAGCGACCAGCTTGCACCATATCTGAGGGACACAGGATCTGAAACTCCAAAATTGGTGAGTGGAGAGGCACCTGAAGACAGAACATTGACATTGAGGCTTCCTAGGCAGGAGGTGACAACCCAGGAGCTAGGAGAGTTTGGATCCAGGTCATCCATGGACATCTAGAGGGAATGAGAGTGGCAAATATTCAACCACCCTGCACTTCCTCTTGTTCCAAGCATGGGTCTCCCTGCTCAGCAGAGGCAGCAGTGGTTGCCCCAAGCACAAGCCTCCAACCTCCATGATTGAGACTGCAGAGGCGAAGCTCCCATGTCTGCTGCTGAGGTGAAGCAACAGCTAGAACAAGCAAAGTGATAGCAAGTCCAAGCAGGAGCTTCTATGCTTGGTGATTGAAATGGTAGAGGCAGCTGCCCAAAGTACAGGTCTCCCTTCCTGGAGGTGAAACAGTGGACTCCACTGAGCTGACAGATCTCCTACATTCTCATTTACCCCTGCAGGTCCTCTTCTCTACTCTCAGAGAAGAGGGGGAACTCCTGTGCTTCCTGACTAGGTCTGCAAGCAAGTGAGTGCTCCTTCCAGTGAATGCATACAAAGCCCCATATCCAGGGTCCCTCTATGACAACAGCCAGATGCAGAACCCTCCCACCCACACCCTCACTGTGAGCAACATAGGGATCCTTTGGAAAGCATTCTAAACATTGAAGCCCCTGTTCTATGGGTCTATCAGTGGAGTCCAGGAAAACAATTTCTGGAGCCCATACATATCTGAATACCAGGAAGACAGTACAACAGGCCTCTAGGCCACTGAAGTATTCAGGGCATCAGCACATGAGTATTGTGCCCACAAACAGTGTCAGCATCTCCTTCTGATCTTAAGCTCCACCCTTACAGGCATCTACACACTCTAGGACCCTGTCCTTCAAAGTACACTTCCACACACAAGCCTAGGCTTGCATACATGCACCTGCAACCTTCCTCCCTTAGCTACAGCTTAAACGCCAGTACCCACTCTCAAACCAATGGACCTCTCTCATCTTCCTAAAGAATATTCCGGATACCAGAGACAGATGGATGCAGTCTGAAGTACAGAATCCAGGAACAAACAGCAAAGATTAGAGATAAGCAGATGGCTAGAACTCAGCACCCAACAAAAATCAAGATATTGAAGAAAATGCAGCCAGTCCTGATGAGACCTGATAGGCTAGGGTCAGAGGGAAGGGGAAGAGGATCTCCCCTATCAGGGAATTTGAGAAGGGACATGGGAGGAGATGAAGGAGGGAGGGTGGGATTGGAAGGGGACAAGCAAGGGGGCCATCGGTAAGATGCAAAATGAATAAACTGTAATTAAAAAATAAATTAATGAAAAAAATCAGGAAACATGGCTTCATCAGCACCCCCCAAAACAACTCTTTACTGAACGACAGACTTGGTCAGGAAAAAATGAAAAATAAATTAGAGACTTCCTAAAATTCAATGAAAATGAAGGCATAACTTACCCAAACTTATTTGCAGATGTTATGAGAGTATACATGAGTGACCCCAACAATTCAACCAGAGAACTCCTTCAGCTGATAAACACTTTCAGGAAAGTGGCTAGATACAAAATTAACTCAAAAAATCAGTACCATCCTGTAAATGAAAGACAAAAAGACCAATAAAGAAATTAGAGAAACTATACCTTTCACAATAGCCACTAATAGCATACAGTACTTTGGTATGAGTCTAACCAAGCAAATGAAATACATGTTTGAGAAAAACTTCAAGTCTCTGAAGAAAGAAATTGAAGAAGATATGAGAAGTTGGAAATATCTCTGATGCTCATGAATCGTTAGGATTAAAATAGTGAAAATGGCCATCCTGCCAAAAGCAATCTACAATTCCCATCAAAATACGAACACAATTCTTTACATACCCTGACAGAACAATTATCGATTTCATATGGAAAAACAAAATAACTAGAATTGCTTAAACAATCCCGAACAACCACAGATTGTCTGGAGATATTTCCATCCCTGGTTTCAAGCTATACTACAGAACAATAGTAATAAAAACTGTATGGTACTGGCATAGAAACAGAATGGTGTATCAATGGAATTGAAGAAAACCCAGAAACAAATCACACACCTACGGATACTTGATTTTTTGACTAAGAAGCCAATACCATACAATAGAAAAAAGATAGCATCTTCAACAAATGGTACTGATCTAACTGGATGTCTACATATAGAAAAATGCAAATCAACCCATATTTATCACCCTGCAAAAAACTAAAGTCCTATTGGATCAATGACCTCAATATAAAACCAGACACAATAAATCTATTAGAAGAAAAATAGGGAAGAGCCTTGAACTCATTGGCACTGAAGACAACTTCCTGAACAGAAAAATAAAAATAAAAATAAAAAACAACAACAAAAAATAATAACAGAACAGGCTCCAATATCAACACTCAATAAATGAAAAAAAAATAATAACAGAACAGGCTCCAATATCAACACTCAATAAATGAAACTGAAAAGCCAGAATATATAAAGAACTCAAGAATTTAATAAGCAACAAAGCAAGTAATCCAATTAAAAATGGGTACAGAGATAAATAGAGGAATATCAAATGTCTGAGAAACACTTAAAGAAATGCTCAACATCCTTAGTCATCAGGGAAATGCATATCAAAACAACTCTGAGATATCACCTTACACCCAACAGAGTGACTAAGATCAAAAACTTAAGTGAGAACACATGCTGGAGAGGATGTGGAGAAGGAGGAACCGCCCTCCATCACTGGTGGGAATGTAACTTTGTACAACCACTTTGGAAATCAATCTGGTTTCTCAGGCAATTAGGAATAGTGCTACCTCAAGATCCAGGTATAACACTCCAAGATATATATCTAAAATTGCTCAAGTATTCAATTAGGACATTTGCTCAACCATGTTAGTAGCAGCTTTATTCATAATAGCCAGAACCTGGAACCATGTTCATAGCAACTTTATTTTTAATAGCCAGAATCTGGAAAAAAAACCCAGATGTTCCTCAACTGAGGAATGGATACAGAAATTGTGGTAAATTTACACAATGGAACACTACTCATCTATTAAAAACAAAGATCATGAAATTTGCAGGCAAATAGTGGGAAAAGATCATCCTGAATGAGGTATCCCAGAAGCACATGTAGTGTATACTCATTTATATGTGGATATTAGATATATAAGATAAACATACTGAAATCTATACATCTAAAGAAGCTAAGCAAGGAGGAGGAACCCGGGTAAGATGATCAACCCTCACTCAGAAAGGCAATTGAGATGGACATTGAAAGAGAGAGAAAAAGAAGAAACAAGACAGGAGCTTACCACAGAGGGTGTCTGAAAGACTCTACCCAGCAGGGTATCAAATCAGATGCTGACACTCATAGCCAAACTTTGGGCAGAGTGCAGGGAATCTTATGAAAGAAGAGGGAGATAGAAAGTCCTGATGGGAATAGGAGCTCCACAAGGAGTGGAATGGAATAAAAAAAAAAAATCTGTTCACAAAGATCTTTTCTGAGACTGATAATCCAATAAGGAACATGCATGGATATAACCTAGAATCCCTGCACAGATGTAGCCCATGGCAGCTCAGTCTCCAAATGAATTCCCTAGTAATGGGAACAGAAACTGTCTCTGACATGAACTCAGTGGCTGGCTCTTTGATCACCTCTCCCTGGTGGATGCAGCCTTACCAGGCCACAGAGGAAGACAATGCAGCCAGTCCTGATAATACCTGATTGGCTAGGGTCATCAGGTATTGGCTAGGGTCATCAGGTATTGGCTAGGGTCAGATGGAAGAGGAAGAGGACCTCCCCTATTAGTGGACTTGGAGAAGGTCATGGATGGAAATGAGAGATGAAGGGGAGGAATGAGTGGGAACGAGAGAGGAGGCTACAGCTGAGTTACAAAACGAATAAACTGTAATTAATAAAAAAATAAATATAAAAATTATACAAGTTCAGACAATATTAGATCAGAAATTAAAGTTTTTATAATTTCTATAATTCCAAAGGGAAATAAAATATCCTCAATTCTGCAATAATCTTATAACTTGATAGTACAGAGAGAAACTCTTTGCATGATTTTAAAACACAATACTTTATGATCACACGGTGAGAATTCCTTCAGATGGATAGAGTTGCAAATAATTTGTATTTTATTACTTAATTTTAAGATTTATTTATTTCATTATTATGTGCATGCATATTTTGCCTGAATGTATGTATATATACCATGTGTGTAACTGGTACTCATATAAGTAAGAAGAAAGCATGGGATCTCCTGATACTGGAGTTATGGATGGGTGTCCATCAACCTATGGTGCTAGGAACTTAAGCCAAGGCCTTTGCAGGAGCAACAAGTGTTCTTAACTAATCTCTCCAGTTCTGCTGTTTATTGTTATGATTACACTAGCTGGCATATTCAACTTAAAAAAAGGATAGATTTATTTTGGTACATTGATTCAGAATGTAGATTACATGGTATAACAGGAGTGCATGCCAGAGGATATTCTTTTTATTTATTTATTTATTCGTTTATTTATTTTTGAGGATATTATTTACCTTATTGCACTCAGGAATTTTGTTCAAAGGGTAAGTACTGGATGTCAGACAGAGCATTCACAGCAGGCCACTCCTGGCTTTCTTTTACCTATCTTACCTGCTGGAGATTTTACAATCTCCCATTACACTATAGTGTCATGGGTTTAGGAGAAAGCACTCAAGCATATGAGCCTGTTGGAAGTCTTCACAATCTAAGTATAACATTCTGTTCCTGTAAATCAAAGGTTCATGTCCATTTCATGGTTAAAAATACATTCACACAGGGCTAGAGAGATGGCTTTCCCCAGCAGATTATCATAATCCAACATACAGAACTCTTCTTTGCAATTAAGGTTTCATATTCACAATGAAGAGAAAATTTACCCATTGTAGTTTCTTGGAACAAATATATGCTCCTGATCCAGCTACATAGTGCTTGACCTCTAGTTTTGCTTTGAGACTTCAACAGAAGTTTCTTAGATCCTATTACTTACAATCTGTACACTTGTGAAGGAAACACTGCACAATAACACTAAGAAATGTTGCCAGAGCTGCTCTGTGCTCACTTGAGCTCCACTTGTACACAGCTTCACTGGCATCTTATCTCTAGGAAGGTGGCTGAAATATTCTCTCAGGCAACCTTGTAATATTAAGGGAATGAAAGCTCTCTTCACAGGAAAATTCTTTCAAATGACTTTATACGTCTATACATTAGAGTCTAAAATGACTGAGACTATGATTCTGGAAATCTGTGATGCTACTATTACTATTTTCTGAGTATATAGGTTTGCCTTGTTTTAATTTAGCTATTTTTTTTTAATGAGTCAGTGATAGAAGAAAAAATGGTAAATTCCTAGTATAACCTTCAAAAGACTGTTCTGGCGAACTAGTTCCTCCAGCCAGGTATAAACTGTTCAACATTTTGCAACCTCCCCATGGAGTGTCACCAGCTGGAAACAAAGAATTAAAAAATAATGTAAGCATGTGGGAAGCACTGTTAATATCCATTTCATAATGTAATTTTAAACCAAGTTTTATGTAGCTTGTCTTTTGAAATTAGTTATGTATTGTAACATATATTCTCTCTTTGGTGTGTGTATATATGTGGTGTGTGTGTGTGCACATGTGCACATGTGAGAATGTATATTTGCATGTGTGTTGTTTGATATTTATGTGATTGCACATGGACATGTTTATGTGATATAAGATGTCTTCCTCAGTCTAAACCTTTAGATTAAGGCAAAGTCTATAACTTGAATTCAGGACTCACTAATATTTTGTGTCTAGCTCAACTGGTTGCTCATGGGCTTTGTCTCTTGCCAAGTTCTGGGATTACAGGTGGGCTACCAATTAATCTGACATTTACATGTTTACTAATGCAGTTAAATATGGACCTCAAGGATTATATGGAATTGCTTTCACCCACTAAGCTATTTTCTCAGCCTCAACCCTTTTACTTTATATATATATGAAAATAATATGCTTAAATCACTTCACACCATCTCATGAGATCCTGTTGTTGAAAAATATACATTAGTTTCTCATTCTGTTTTTAAATATAGTTGCTACTTAAAATGGGAAATTGAAATTAAATAATGTACATATAGCTTACACTTCTTAATCTTATTTTTCTTAGAGTGGTATCAAATTCAGGGCCTGTATTTTGTAAAATTGGATATTGAATCAAGAGTCTTATATATTTTTTTTCTTTTATTATTATTATTAATTACACTTTATTCATTTTGTATCCCCCCATAAGCCCCTCCCTCCTTCCCTCCCGATCAAACCCTTCCTCCCCTTTCTGCATGCATGCTCCTCCCCAAGTCCACTGATAGGGGAGGTCCTCCTCTCCTTCCTTCTGATCTTAGTCTATCAGATCACAACAGGAATGGCTGCATTGTCTTCTTCTGTGGCCTGATAAGGCTGCCCCCCCTCAGGGGGAGGTAATCAAAGAGCAGGCCAATCAGTTTATGTCAGCAGCAGTCCCTCTTCCCATCACTATGTAACCCACTTGGACAATAAACTGCCATGGGCTACATCTGTGCAGGGGTTCTAGGTTATCTCCATGAATAGTCCTTGGTTGGAGTATGAGTCTCTGAGAAGTTCCCTGTGTTCATATTTTCTTGTTCTGTTGCTCTCCTTGTGGCGTTCTTGTCTTCTCCAGCTCTTGCTATTTCCCACTTCTTACATAAAATTCCATTAACTCTGCCCAACAGTTGCCCATCAGGCTCAGCATATGCTTTGATAGTCTGCAGGGCAGAGGCTTTCAGAGGCCCCCTGTGGCAGATTCCTAGGTGGTTTCCTGTTTTCTTCTTCTTCTGATGTCCATCCTCTTTGCCTATCAGGATGGGGATTAGCGTTTTAGTTAGGGTACTCTCTTTTGCTTAGTTTGTTTAGATGGACCGATTTTAGTGGGTTTGTCCTATGTTATATGTTTATATAGTGAGTATATACCATGTGTGTCTTTTTTATTCTGGGACAACTCACTCAGGATAATCCTTTCCAGGTCCTACCATTTACCTGCAAATTTCATGATTTCCTTATTTTTCATTGCTGAGTAATACTCCATTGTATAGATGTACCACAATTTCTGCATCCATTCTTCAGTTGAGGGGCATCTGGGCTGTTTCCAGCTTCTGGCTATTACAAATAAAGCTGCTACAAACATGGTTGAGCAAATGTCCTTTTTGTGTACTTGAGCCTCTTTTGTTTATATGCCTATGAGTGGTATGGCTGGATCTTGTGGAAGCTCTATTCCTAGTTGTCTGAGAAAGTGCCAGATTGATTTCCAGAGTGGTTGTACAAGTTTACATTCCCACCAGCAGTGGAGGAGGGTTCCTCTTTCTCCACAACCTCTCCAGCATGTGTTGTCACTTGAGTTTTTGATCTTGGCCATTCTGATGGCTATAAGGTGAAATCTCAGGGTTGTTTTGATTTGCATTTCCCTAATGGCTAATAAGGTTGGGTATTTCTTTAAATGCTTCTCTGCCATTCAATATTCCTCTACAGAGTTCACTGTTTAGCTCTCTTCCCCATTTTCGAATTGGATTACTTGGTTTGCTGCTTTTCAGCTTCTTTAGTTTTTTTATAAATACTGGATATGAATCCTCTGTCAGATAAAGAAAGGGTTGGTTGAAGATTCTTTCCCAATCTGTAGGCAGTCGCTTTGTTATGGTGACAGTATTCTTTGCTTTACAGAAGCTTTTCAGTTTCATGAGGTCCCATTTATTGATTGTTGCTCTTGGAGCCTGTGCTGTTGGTATTCTGTTCAGGAAGTTCTCTCCTGTACCAATGATTTCTAGGGTATTCCCCACTTTTTTTTCAAGCCGATTTAATGTGTCTCGTTTTATGTTGAGGTCTTTGATCCACTTGGACTTCAGTTTTGTGCAGGGTGATAAGTATGGATCTATTTTCATTTTTCTACATGTAGACATACAGTTAGACCAGCACCATTTGTTGAAGATGCAATCTTTTTCCATTGTATGGTTTTGGCATCTTTGTAAAAAATCATGTGTCCATAAGTGTGTGGGTTTATTTCTGGGTCTTCTGTTCGGTTCCATTGATCCACCATTCTGTTTCTATGCCAATACAATGCCAATTTCTATGCCAATAAATGTGGGTTTATTTCTGGGTCTTCTGTTCGGTTCCATTGATCCACCATTCTGTTTCTATGCCAATACAATGCAGTTTTTATAAATGTTGCTCTATAGTACAGCTTGAGATCAGGGATGGAGATACCTCCAGAAGATCTTTTATTGTAGAGGATTGTTTTAGCAATTCTGGGTTTCTTGTTATTCCATATGAAGTTGAGAATTTTTCTTTCCAGGTCTGTAAAGAATTGTGTTGGTAATTTGATGGGCATTGCATTGAAACTGTAGATTGCTTTTGGTATGGTGGCCATTTTTAATATGAGCATGGGAGATCTTTCCATCTTCTCATATCTTCTTCTAATTCTTTCTTCAGAGACTTGAATATTTTTTCATACAAGTCTTTGACTTGCTTGGTTAGGGTTACACCAAGGTACTTTATGTCATTTGTGGCTATTGTGAAGGGTGTTGTTTCCCTAATTTCTTTCTCAGCCCTTTTGTCTTTTGATTTTTTTAAGTTAATTTTGTATCCAGCCACTTTGCTGAAGGTGTTTATCAGATGTAGGAGTTCCCTGGTAGAGTTTTTGGGGTCACTCATGTATACTATCATATCATCTACAAATAGTGATAATTAGACTTCTTCTTTTCCAATCTGTATCCCCTTGATCTCCTTCAACTGTCTTATTGCTCTAGCAAGGACTTCCAGCACTATGTTGAAGAAATATGGAGAGTGGGCAGCCTTGTCTTGTCCCTGATTTTAGTGGGATTGCTTTAAGTTTCTCTCCGTTTAGTTTGATGTTGGCTATAGGCTTGCTGTATATCACCTTTACTATGTTTAGATATGTGCCTTCTATCCCTAATCTCTCCTATACTTTAAACATGAATGGATGTTGGATTTTGTCAAATGCTTTTTCAGCATCTAGGGAGATTATAATGTGGTTTTTTTCTTTCAGTTTGTTAATGTGGTGGATAACATTGTTGGATTTCCGTATATTGAACCACCCCTGCATACCTCAGATGAAGCCTACTTGGTCATAGTGGATAATATCTTTGATGTGTTCTTGTATTTGGTTTGTGAGTATTTTGTTGAGTATTTTTGCATCAATGTTCATAAGGGAGATTGGCCTGAAGTTCTCTTTTTTTTTTGTTGAGTCTTTGTGACTTTTAGGTACCAAGGTGACTGTGGCTTCATAGAATGAGTTTGGTAATGTTCCTTCTGTTTCTATTTTGTGGAATAGTTTGAAAAGAATTGGAGCTAGCTCTTCTTTGAAGGTCTGGTAGAATTCTGTGCTGAAGACATCTGGTCCTGCGCTTTTTTTTTTTTTTTGGATGGGAGACTTTTGATGACCGCTTCTATTTCTTTGGGGGATATAGGACTATTTAGTTGATTTACCTGGTCCTGATTCAGCTTTGGTAAGTCAAATGGATCAAGAAAATTGTCCATTTCATTTAGATTTTCAAATTTTGTGGCATATAGACTTTTGCAGTAAGGCCTAATGATTGTTTGGATTTCCTCAGTGTCTGTAGTTATGTCCCCCTTTTCATTTATGATTTTGTTGATTTCGGTGGTGTCTCTCTGTCTTTTTGTTAGCTTGGCTAAAGGTTTGTCTATCTTGTTGATTTTCTCAAAAAAAAAGCTCTTGGTTTCACTGATTCTTTGAATTGTTTTATTTGTTTCCAATTGATTTGTTTCAGCCCTGAGTTTTATTATTTCCAGCCATCTACTCCTTCTTGGTGTGTCTGCTTCTTCTTTTTCTAGGATTTTTAAGTGAGCCATTAAGTTGCTTGAATGAGGAGACTCGAATTTCTTCTTGAAGGCACTTAGTGCTACGATCTTTCCTCTTAGCACTGCTTTCATTGTGTCCAACAAGTTTGGGTATGTTGTGTCTTCATTTTCACTGAGTTCTAGAAATACTTTAATTTCTTTCTTTATTTCTTCCCTGACCCAGCTGTCTTTTAGTAACAAGTTGTTCAGTTTCCTTGTATGTGTAGGCTTTTTGCTATTTCTGTTATTGTTGAGGTCCAGCTTTATTCCATGGTGATCAGACAAGATACAAGGGATTATTTCAATCTTCTTGTATCTGTTGAGGCTTGCTTTGTGACCAACTATATGGTCTATTTTGGAGAAGTTTCCATGAGGTGCTGAGAGGAAGGTAAATTCTTTTGTGTTTGGGTGTAAAGTTCCATAAATGTCTGTTAGGTCCATTTGATTCATGACCTCTGTCAGAGACATTGTTTCTTTGTTTAATTTCTGTTTTGTTGACCTGTCCTTTGTTGAGAGTGGGGTGTTGAAGTCTCCCACTATTAATGTGTGGGAATCTATATGTGGTTTAAATTTTATCAATGTTTCTTTAACAAATGTGGGTGCTCTTGTATTTGGGGCATAGATGTTCAGGATTGTGATGTCTTCTTGGTGGAATTTTCCTTTGATGAGTATGAAGTGTCCTTCCCATCTCTTTTTATTAATTTTGGTTGAAAGTCTATTTTATCAGATATTAGAATGGTTACTCCTGCTTGCTTGTTTGGTCCATTTGCTTGGAAAGTCATCTTCCAACCCTTTACCCTCAGGTAATGTCTATCTTTGTGCCTTAGGGATGTTTCTTGTATGCAACAGATTCCTGGGTTTTGTTTACGTATCCATTCTGTTAATCTTTGTCTTTTTATTGGAGAGTTGAGTCCATTGATGTCGAGAGAGATTAATGACTATTGGCTGTTAAATCCCTTGATTTTGATGTTGGCTGTGGTCATCAGGTTGTGTGCTTGATTGCTTTTTGTTTTAGTGTAGTAATGTTAATTGTTTCCTGTGTTTTCTTGAAAGAAGCTAATTTTTGGGGGTTGTATTTTCCCTTCAAGTGTCTTCTGTAATACTGGATTTGTGTGTAGGTATTGTTGAAATTTTAATATTGTCATTGAATATCTTGTTTTCTCCGTCTATGAGGACTGATAGCTTTGCAGGTTATAGTAGCCTGGGCTGACATCTGTGTTCTCTTAGGGTCTGCATGATATCTGTCCAAGCCCTTCTGGCTTTCATAGTCTCTGTTGAAAAGTCAGGTGTGATTCTAACGGGTTTGCCATTATATGTTACTTGGCCTTTTCCCTTACAGGTCTTCGTATTTTTTCTTTGTTCTGTATACTTACTGTTTTGATTATTATGTGGTGGAAGGATTTTCTTTTCTGGTCAAATTTGTTGGGTGTTCTGTAGGCCTCATGTATTCTTATTGGCCTCTCCTTTAAGTTGGGGAAATTTTTTTCAATGATTTTGTTGAAAATATTTTCTTGGCTTTGGAGAAGGGAGTCTTCTTTTGCCTCTATACCTATTATTCTTAGGTTTTGTCTTTTTATATTGTCTTGGATTTCTTGGACGGTTTGTGTCAGGAATTTTTTGGATTTAACATTTTCTTTGACAGATACATCGATTTCTTCCATTGTATCTTCTACACCTGAGATTCTTTCTTCCATCTCTTGTAGTCTGTTGGTTATGCTTACCTCTATAGTTCCTGTTTTCTTCCCTAAGTTCTTCCTCTCCATTATTTCCTCTGTTTGTGTTTTCTTCAATTTTTCCAATTCTATCTTCAGGTCTTGAGTTGTTTTGTTTACTTCCTTCACCTGTCTGATTGTACTTTCCTGTTTTTCTTTTAGTTCCTTCAACTCTGTTTCTTTTATTTCATTCAGTACTTTAAGCATTTCCTTTCTAATGGCCATAAACTGTTTGGCTGCAGCTTCTGCTATTTCTTTACTGATGGCAATATTCTGTTTGATTTTATCTTCCTCTATGTCTTTACATATCTTATTTGTTTCCTCTGTCATCATCTTCTTGAGCATAGTTGTTAGATCATCTTCTTGGATTTCAGTTATGCTGGGGCGTCCAGGGTTCTGGAGATGCCATATTGCTCTGGTTTTTGTTGCTTGAGCTTTTACGCTGGCCTCTACCCGTTGTGCTATCTTAGGTGTTTGGGGTTATTTTCTGGTGGTTCCTGGGGATCCTGTGGTGGAGAGAATCCCCTTTGCAGAAAGCTGGTTTTTCCTGAAGGATGTCTTCTCAGCTTTTTGGGTATAGTCTCCGAATGGCTGGTGTTTTTTCAGGAGTTGCTGCTGCTCACCTCAGCAATAGAGACCTGAGTGGTAACTGTGGTTTTTGTTAGTCAAGAGGGTTCTCCTCTCACCCAGGGAAGTCCTGAGGACAGCTGCCCTGTTTCTGGGTTTCTTGCTGTAATTTAATGATCAGCTGCTGTGACCCAGTTGGACATCTGGCACACAGTAACTGTTTGTGCCTGTGTCTGGAGCACAGGTTAGTGATGGCGGCTCAGCCATGCTGGTCTGCTAGACTTTTTCCAGGGAAGGTTTGGGTGATTTAAGTCAGTACAGTTTCCTTCCTTCCCTGTGGAGTCTCAGGAGACAGAGACTCCCAGTCTCTTTTTTTCCCCTGGTGTACTGCTCAGTCCCTGCCACCTGGCTGGCCGCAGAAACTGCCTGTGTCTGGAGCACAACTGAATGATGGTGGCTCATTCTCTGCCAGCTGTCTGGGGCGCAGAAACTGCCTGTGTCTGCCTTTCGGCCTTTAGGGAGTATGGGTGTCTGCCTAAACTGGGTAATTTTCCTGAGACCTTTTCGGGGTGGAGGTGTCAGCTGAGTGCTCTGATATCAGACCAGTCATTTCCCTCCCTGTGTTTTTGCACCAGACAGTGAAACTCATTCACTGGTGCCCTGGTGCCCACAGTTTTATCTCAGGCGGCGAATCAGGCGCGTATTCAGGCAGGGCTCTGTGCTGGAGCGTAGGTCCCTGGCTCTGGCTCCGGGCTGGCTCCTGAGGTGCCCTTAGAACCCGAATCTTTTCCAGGGGATGTTTGGGTGACCTAAGGTTGGTCCCAATTGTTTCCTGTACCGTGGGGTTATTTCTCGACTAAAAATTCCAGTCTCTGATAGTGTGGTGCTCACGGTTCAGTCTGGGACTGTGACCAGAGACACTGGCTTGTGGCTCTGGGCTGGGGCTAGGGCTGGTGGCCAGCATTCAAGGGTCTGGAGGACTGGGAAGGATCTCTTCTTCGGTTTAGCCAGGTGAGTTAAAAGCTGATTGAATCCCCCACTGTGGGGTATCCTCTCACTTGGGAAACACAATCACTGCGTTTTATGGCCACGAGTTCTGATTGCTGGTCACTGTGCTGATCCTGCTGTGCTGATAGTCAGAATGAGAGTCCTCCCAGCGCTGCCATCTTGCCCTGCCTCCCCCAGTCTTATATATTCTAAGCAAGCATTTTTCCATTGAACTAAAGTACTACGTTTTATTAAAATTTTTGTATTAAGAAAAAAAGTCTGATATTTAAAAAATAAAATGCTAATTATTACACAAATCTTAAAATTTTTTAAATGTTTATCCTATCTTATAGGTCTAGGATAAACATAATAAAATCTGTACACCTAAAGAAGATAAACAAGAAAGAGGACCTGGGATAAGATCATCAATCCTCACTTTAGAAAGACAAATGGGATGGACATTGGAAGTAGGAAAAAACAAGTAAAGGTACAGTTGCCTACCACAGAGGGCCTCTGCACAACTCTTCTAGCAGTGTATCAAAGCAGATGCTGAGACTCATAACCAAACCTTAGGCAGGGTGCAGGGAATCATATGAAAGACGGGGGAGTTAATATGACCTGGAGAGGACAGGAGCTCCACAAGGACCAAATATATCTGGGCACAGGGGTCTTTTATGAGACTGTTTCTCCAACCAAGGACCATGTATGGACATAACCTAGAACCCCTGCTTGGATGTAGCTCCTGGTAGCTTAGTATCCAAGTGGGTGCTGTAGTAAGAGGAACAGGGACTATTTTTGACATGAACTCAATGGCTCATTCTTTGACCTCTCCCCTCCCCCAAGGAAGGAACAGAGGAGGACATTGTAGCCAGTCCTGAAGATACCTGATAAGCTAGGGTCAGATGGAAGGGGAGGAGGACCTCCCCTATCTGTGGATTTGGAAAGGGGCATGGAGGAGATGAGCGAGGGAGGGTGGGATAGGTAGGGAATGAGGGAGGGGGCCACAGCTGGGATACAAAATAAATAAACTGTAATTAATATTCAAAAAATAAGATAAAAAGTTTTAAATGAAAAAAAGGTCTGTAATAGAAATCTAATTTATGGTAGAAATGATACTACGAAAAGGCGAATAATAGTTTCTAATAAAAATATTTATTTTATTTACCATTGAATAGAAAATATTCTTAGGGTTTTGCTGAAAGGTAATATAATAATTTCACCTAGTAATTGTTAAATGTCTTAATGCATAGACTTTAATGAATCTATTTTCTACCTCTCTATTTAGGAATAATGGGAATTCCTTAAATTTTTGCTGTCCAGCCTATTGCACTGTAGAAGCATAGTACTACATTTCTAAAATACAAACTTTTTATCCAATTTACTACAGTTTTAATATAGCAAATATTTTAAATCAGGGCTCTATTAGTTCAATACAAGTTTTTTTTTTCTTTTAAATGCTTAGCACTGCTCAAAAACTACTATAACAAATACATGTGTCTTTAAGTATAAGTAAAGTTCATGATAGATTCAAACCCTGCTCTACTCACTCAGAGATCCACATGAAGACTGAACTGCCAATTAGCCATATCTGAGCAAGGGGTCTAGGTCCTTTCCATGCATGGTCCTCCATTGGTGCCACAGTCTCTGCAGGACCCTATAGGCAGATGGCAATAGCGGTGAACTCCCCCTTTCAGTGGTCAAGGGGAAGGGGATGAGGGAGAGAGGGAGGGAGGGTGGAACTGAAGGTGTTGAGGAAAGGGGCTTCAATTGGGATAGATAATGAATAAATTGTGAAGAAAAATTAAAAATTAATATTATTAAGAATAATAAAGAAAAAAATTTAAAAAGAATAAGTAAAGTGTTAATCCAAAATGATGGCACAAATCTTGCACTATGTCTAATCAGCAGGAGAGCAGTGTTGGTAGAGAGACAGACAGAACAAACTGTGAGCCCCCAAATACCAACACCTGTGTTTCCCAGGTGAAAGGAAAGCACATGGTGAGGGAAACAAGTGGGTCCAACCTCAGGTCATCCAACTAATCATTGGAAAAGTTCTTGGGTTCCTGCCAGTACATGGTCTCAGGGTCCTGTGGATACCTTCAGTGTACCAGGGCACACAGCTCCAAATTCTGCCTCTTCACACATGGGAGCCACAGGAACAGCCCCTAGGGAGACTAACCAGAATTGTGGGCTCCCTGGTTCTCCAAGATGGTTGCAACCAGCAAGCACAATGCTTAAGCTCATTAACCTCAGAATAAGAAGTGGTGGGGCAGCTGTTTCCAGGTCCTTCCCTGGTAAAAAGAGATTCCATGGCCTCCTGAGGAGTCCATTTAGTCCACAGGATAATGCATATGAGAGGTAATTCCAGCAAGCCCCTGAGAACCACCCAGCAGTCAGAGACCATACCGACCAATCTGAGAAGGGTTCTATTCATCCTCCATCCCCAGAATTCGAGCAAATACCAGAAACTCCAGCCAGTGCCAAAGACAACCAGATGGCCAATGGTCAGCATAAAACCACAATAAACAAAAGCCAGAGCAATATGGCAACTCCAGTACCCAGTTATCCCACAACAAGTAGCCCTGGATACTTAACAGAACTGAAACACAAGAAAATGACCTTAAATCTGTGCTTATGAAGATGATAACTGAGGAAATGAATAAAATACATAAGATATACACAATACAGGAAGATATACACAAACACAGTGAAGTCTCTTGAGAGTCTCTACAAGTCTCTAGCAGTCTTGTAGAGAAGAAATGAAAAAAAAAATCAGAGAAATACAGGTAAGCACAAACAAACAGGAGAAGAAAATTAATAAAACATTTCTAGATCCAAAGACAGAAATAAAAATAATAAAGAGCAAACTAAGGAAATTCTGAAGACAGAACATAGAGAAGAAAACAGAAATATAGAGGTAAGCATGACCAACAAAATAGAAGAGAATTAGGGAAGACTCTCAGGTTTAGAAAATACAATGGAAGAAATCAATTCATCAACCAAAGAAATTGTTAAAAGTAAAAAATTCCTAACACACAACATCCAAGAAATCAAGTATACCATGAAAAGACAAAACCCAGGATTAATAGGTATAGAGGAAAGAAGATTCATAGTTCCAAGTCCCAGAAAATATTTTCAACAAAATCATAAAATAAAATTTTTTAAAGCTAAAGAAAGTGATCCCAATAAGCATACTACAAACCTATAGAACACCAAACAAAATAGAGCAGAGAAAAATCCTCCCACCAAATAATAATCAAAACACCACATGTACAGAACAAAAAAAAATATTAAAAGCTGCAAGGGAAAACTGAGAAGTTATGTATAATGACAAACTCATCAGAATCACACCTGGCTTTTCATAAAAGCCCTTAAAAACCAAAAAGCATGAGCAGATGTCTTGCAAACCTTAAAAGACCACAAATGCCAGTCCAGACCCATCAAGACTTTCAATCGATAGAGATGGAGAAAACAAGAAATTCCACCACAGAACCAAATATAGACAATATTTCTGCACAAACCCACCCTCCACAGAAGATCCTAGAAGGAAAATGTCCACCCAAAGAGGTTAAATACACCAAAAAACCCCCACAGAATATAAATAACTTCACTACTGCAAAACCGAAAGTAGACAAGCATACAAACACACTACCACAACCAACATCAATTTTTTCAAAGAACTAGCAGTTATTAATTTCTTTCAACATCAATGGACTCAACTCTCCAATAAAAAGAAAAGATTAACAGAATAGACGTGTAAACACAACACATCATTCTTCTGCATACAAGAAACTTACCTCAGCAGTAAAGATTGACGTTACCTGAGAGTAAAGAGCTAGAAAAAGGTTTTCCAAGCAAATGAACACAAGAATCAAGCTGGAGTAGCCACTGAAGTATATAATAAAATAGACTTTCTACAAAAATTAATGAAAAAAGATGAGGAAGGAAGGACACTTCATATTCATCAAAGAAAAATTAAATAAAGATGACATCTCAATTCTGAACATCTAAGCCCCAAACACAAGGGCACCATCATTTGTAAAAGAAACGTTAATAAAGCTTAAACCTCACATCAGTCTCATATTTTCCACACAGTTATAAAGGCCAAAGAAGTATATGATTTATGTTTCAGGAAAATTCCTTTTTCTTTATACAAATTTTATCCATTATTTGTTTCTTTGTGCAACCAAATATCTGATAAAGGTAACTTAAAGGAGAAACAGCTTATTTTTACTAAAAGTTTGAGAATACAGTCCATCTTGGTGGAAATATATGGCAGTAGGAGTAGAAGGCAGCTTGTTATATTCCATATTCTGTCAAGAAGCAAAAAGTAATGAAAGCTAGCACTCTGCTTCTTTGCCTTCCTTATAAGTCTGATGTCTCAGCTATCATGATTTTATCAAGGGTTCTGATGTCCTCATTGCTGCTTTTTGAAAACATACTCATTTGCACACACTGAGATAAGATATGTTTCTGTGATCACTATAAATCTAATGAAGTTGAAAATTAAAATGAGGGGCTGAAGAGATGGCTCAGTGGTTAAGAGCTCTGACTGCTCTTCCAGAGGTCCTGAGTTCAATTCCCAGCAACCACATGGTGGCTCACAACCAATCTATACCTTCTACTGCTCTCTTCTGGCATTCAGGTGTACATAAAGATAGAACATTCGAAATAAATAAATAAAATCTTTAAAAAAAATTATAAAAAAAAGAAAATTAAAACAAATCCAGACAATATCAGTGTTGAAAAATAACTGAAAAGGATGGTTATATATAAAATATGACATATTGGTATCAATTATAAAATTAAAACTTTTCACATTGTTTAATGACTATGGAATCACCTGAAATTCTTAATATAATTATATCTATAAATATGTAATTGTCTCTTTAAAAATTTTCTCCTTTGTCAGATACGATTATGTATACACATGATAACACCATTTCTATCTAGAAAGAAAACCAAAGGAAATATTTGCTAATAATATATTTTATTGATTTGTTTAATTATCCTTCATTATGTATGCTTAAATATATTTACTGAAAAATATTATCTGTCATATTAGTTTATTTCCCTGTGTAATATTAGTATTTTTATATTTATTCAAAACTATATAGAATACATATAAATATGTACATATATATGTATATATACACATATCTGTGTGTTCAGTTTGAACGATAATGTCCACATGACAATGTTGCCTGAAGAGCCATACACTACTGAACAAAAATCCCAAGAGACTTCTGAAACAACATAGGCTGTTGTTGTTGCCCTTGGTAGAAGTTGAAAGCATGTAATTTTCTTGTTGAAGACAGCATGTACTGCAGACAAAAGACCCAGAGGACTCAAACTGGATCTGCCCTAGTGGTACAGGAGGCTGTCCAAGGAGGGAATCGACCAATAGTCCTACTCAGCTATCATGCCTATAAACCACAACAATCACTAACATGGCATCATATCCCTAAGTATGCAGTAGAAACATACTTTCTTAGTAACCAACAGTTTTTTTCATTGCATTTAAGAGTAGTCCAAAGAAGAAAGTCATGCCTGCTACTGGATATCTAGCCAACTAACTAAGGCTATTGAAGTTATAGATCTTGAAGAAGAACCACTTTACTGCACTACTCATAACTACATTCTCCTTATACCAACAGATTTTTATGAGTCTCACCACTCACCACTTTTGCTTCTCTTTGCAAGAGACACTCATGAGTAGTGACCATATGATGCTCAGCCCCAACTCATATATCCACAACCCAATTTCTGTCCTAAGGCTCCGAGATTAAAGAGGAAGAAAAGGGGGAAGTTTATAGGTAGGAAAAAAAATTTCTGTGATATTGTGTCTCCTATACATGTTTGAGAAGGTATACTCATGAAATTGCATCAGCATGACAGCCTAGACAAGACCTAAACAAGGATAACACCAACAGACATCCTAATATGGAAGGAAGAAATATTTTAGGGCCTCAACCCCAGAAAAAGAACTACAGGCAATTAAGGAATTTTGAGAAGAGAAGAAATAGTCTAATCCCGTGAAGAAAATAGTTCCCATCAGTGGCCCAATACCAAGTGGTCAGCCCTGGAATAACTTGTATATGAGTAAAATTATACAAAATTAACAGTATTAATATTTAGGAATACACAGGCATTAGATCAGCAACTAAAAGAATAGACGCTGTTAATTTAAAAATGAGCAATTGGGGGAATTACATGGAAGAGAGGACAGGGAAGGAGGTAATAATGTGATTAATTTCTAATTTTAATGAATTAAAATTGAAATAATTTTCAAAATGAAAGTGTTCTATACATAATGCATGTTAAGCAAATGGAAGCTGTTCTTCCCTCTCTAGATCAATACATGCTATTTGCATTTAGTATACATAACCTGATTCCTTTCATATGGCCATCACTTACAGAGTAATTTTAATGTTTCATCAATTTTTATACAGAAATTGGAACTATAGCTAACTCAAACTATTAAGAACTCTACGTAGAAAGTGGAAAATTTGGGCAGTAGAATTTATTTGATACTGACTTTAGTCAGTTCTTTTTTGAACAATAAAGAGTGTAGAAGGGTAAACTTCATGGATGAAAAGAATTAATGACAATATTATCAGTCAGTAGAAGAATAACCCCAAGTATCATGGGCATGGTAAATTATTAAATAAAAATATAGCACCTGTCATACCAAAGTTAGTGATGCGGATCTTTGAAAGAGAAGTGGCCTTAGGTTGCAATATTTATACAATGTGTACCTAGAATGTCCAGTTTCTCTTTCAGAATGCATTGATTAAGTAGAAAATCCCTTATAGAAAGGAGGGAGCTCTTTTTTTTATTAATTTTTTATTTTTTATATTAATTAGTTTATTTACATTATATGCCACCTGTAGCCCCTCCTTCATCCCCTCCCAATCAAACCTTCAATCCCTCATCTCCTCCCTGCCCCTCTCTAAGTCCACTGATAGGAGAGGTACTCTTCCCCTTCCATCTGAACTTAGCTTATCAGGTCTCTTCAGGACTGGCTGCAATGTCCTTATAGGTGGCCTAGCAAGGCTGCTCCTCCATCAGGAGGAGGTCAAAGATCCAGCCAATGAGTTCATGTCAGAGACAGTTACTGTTCCCTTTAAGAGTGTGCCCACTTGGATACTGAGCTGCCATGGCTCCATCCGAGGAGGGAATCTAGGTTATATAGAGGCATGATCCTTCCTTGGAGAATCAGTCTCAGTCACAGGTGTCTACCTGTGCCCATATATATTTGGTCCTTGTGGAGCTTCTGTCCTCTCCATGTCTTACTGTCTCCCCTTTATTTTATATGATTCCCTGCACTCTTACCGTGGTTTGGTTATGAGTATCATCATCTGCTTTGATACACTGCTAGATAGAGTCTTTCAGAGGCCCTCTATGGTAGGTTCCTGCCCTGATTCTTGTTTTCTCATACTTCTCATGTCCACCCCATTTGTCTTTCTAAGTGAGGGTTGACCATCTTACCCCAGGTCCTACTTCTTGTTTATCTTCTTTACACGTACAGATTTTAGTATGGTTATCCTATCTTATTGATTTAGTATCCAATTATAAGTGAGTATATACTGTGTGTGTCTTTCTGCTTCTGGGATACCTCACTCAGAATGATCTTTTCTAGATCCCACCATTTGCTTGCAAATTTCATGATTTCCTTGTTTTTAATTGCTGAGTAGTATTCCATTCTGTAAATGTAGCACAATTTCTGTATCCATTCCTCTGTTGAGGGACATCTGGGTTGTTTCCAGATTCTGGGTATTACAAATAAAGCTGCTACAAATATCGTGGTTGAGCAAACGTCCTTGTTGTGTACTTGAGCATCTTATGGATGTATGCCTAGGAGTGGTATAGCTGAACCTTGAGGAAGCACTGCTTCTAGTTTTCTGAGAAAGTGCCAGAATGCTTTCCAAAGTGGTTGTATCTGTTTACATTATGAGCAGTAATGGAGGAGGGTTCCCCTTTCTCCACAACCTCTCCAGCATGTGTTATCACTTGAGATTTAACCTTTGCCATTCTGATGGGTGTAAGGTGAAATCTCAGGGTCGTTTTGATTTGCATCTCTCTGGTGGCTAAGGACGTTGAACATCTCTTTAAGTGTTCCACTGCCATTTTATATTCCTTTACAGAGAATTCTCTGTTTAGCACTGTAACTCATTTTTTTATTGGATTGCTTGATTTATTGCTTTTTAACTTCTTTAGTTCTTTATATATTCTGGATAACAGCCCTCTCTCAGATATAGGGTTGATGAAGAACCTTTCCTAGTCTGTAGGCTGTCATTTTGTTCTGACAACAGTGTCTTTTGCTTTACAGAAGCTTTTCAGTTTCATGAGGTCCCATTTATTGATTGTTGCTCTTAGAGCCTATGCTGTGGGTGTTCTCTTCAGGAAGTTGTCTCCTGTGCCAATAAGTTTTAGGCTCTTCCCCACTTTTTCTTCTAGCAAGTTTAGTGTGTCTAGTTTTATGTTGTTGTCTTTCATCCACTTTGACTTTGGTTTTGTCCAGGGTGATAAATAGGGATCTATTTGCATTTTTCTGCATGTAGACATCCAGATGGACCAGCACCATTTGTTGAAGATGCTATCTTTTTTCCATTGAATGGTTTTGGCTTCCCTGTCAAAATTTAAGTACCCATAGGTGTGTGTTTCTATTTTCTGGTTTTTCTATTTAATCCCATTGATCCACCAGTCTGTTTTTATGCCAGTACCATGCAGTTTTTATAACTATTTATCTGTAGTATAGCTTGAGATCAGGGATGGAGATATCTCCAGATGAACTGTTGTTGTAAAGGATTGTTTTGGAAATTCTAGTTGTTTTTTTTTTTTGTTTTTGTTTTTGTTTTTCCATATGAAGTTGAGAATTTTTCTTTGAAGGTCTGTAAGATTTGTGTTGGTATTTTGATGGGAATTGCATTGAATGTGTAGATTGCTTTTGGCAGAATAACCATTTTCACTATGTTATTCCTACTGAACCATGAGCAGGGGAGAGCTTTCCATCTTCTGCTCTCTTCTTCAATTACTCCCTTCAGAGACTTGAAGTTTTTTCAAACATGTCTTCCACTTCCTTGGTTAGAGTCACACCAAGATACTTTATGTTATTAGGGGATATTGTGAAGGGTGTTGTTTCCCTAATTTCTTTTTCAGACTTTTTGTCTTTGGTATATAGGGGAGCTTCTGAACATTTTAAGTGAACTTTGTATAGAGTCCTTTTGCTGAAAGTGCTTATCAACTGAAGGAGTTCTCTAGTTAAATTTTGGTAGTCGCTCATGTATACTATCGTATCATCTGTGAACAGTGAAACTTTGACTTCTTCCTTTCTGATTTGTATACCCTTGAAATTGCTTAGTTGTCTTATTCCTGTAGCTAGGACTTCAAGTACTATGTTGAAGAGATATGAAAAGAGTGGGCAGCATAGCATTGTCCTTGATTTCAGTGGGATTGATTTCAGTTTCACTTCATTGCATTTGATATTGGCTATAGGCTTCCTGTATATTGCCTTTACTATGTTTAGGCATGTGCCTTGTATCCCTGATCTCTCCAAGACTTTAAACATGAATGGGTGTTGGAATTTATCAAATGCTTTTTCAGCATCTAAGGAGATGATCATGTGGTTTTTCTCCTTCAGTTTGTTTATATGGTAGATTACATTGATGGATTCCCATGTGTTGAACCACCTTTGAATGCCTGGGATGAAGCCTACTTGGTCATGCTGGATAATATCTTTTATGTGTTCTTGGATTCGGTTTGCAAGTACTTTATGGAGTATTTTTGCATCAATGTTCAGAAGAGTGATAGGTTTGAAGTTTTTTGTTGTTTTTTTTTGTGAGGTTTAGGTACCAAGGTGACTTTGGCTTCATCGAATGAGTATGGTAATGTTCCTTGTGTTTTTATTTTTTGGCATAGTTTGAAGATAATTAGAGTTAGCACTTCTCTGAAGGTCTGGTAGAGTTCTGCCCTGAAACCATATGCCCCAGGGCTTTTTTGAAAGGGAGAATTTTGATGACTGCTTCAGTTTCCTTAGGGGATATAGGGCCATTCAATCTTTCTACCTGAGCTTGACTTAATTTTGGTAGATGAAATCTATCAAGAAAATTGTCCATTTCATTTAGATTTTCAAATTTTGTGGCATATAGGCTTTTGTAGTACGACCTAATGATTGTTTGGATTTCCTCCGTGTCTGTTGTTATGTCCCCCTTTTTGTTTCTATCTTTGATGATTTGGATAGTTTCTCTCTGTCTTTTAGTTAGTTTGGCTAAGGATTTGTCTATCTTGCTGAGTTTCTCAAAGAACTAGCTCTTGGTTTTATTGATTTTTGAATTTTTATTTTATTCTAATTTATTTATTTATTTTTAATATTTTTTATTTAAATAATTTCATACATTCACTTGTATCCCAACTGTAGACCTCTCCCTCTTTCCCTCCAAATCCTCCCCTCCCTCCCTCATCTCCTCCCTGCCCCCTTCTGAGTCCACTTAGAAGGGAGGGCCTCCTCTCCTTCCATCTGACCCTAGCTTATCAGGTATCTTCAAGACTGGCTGCTATGTCCTTATCTGTGACCTAGCAAGGCTGCTTCTCCCTTGGGATGGGGGGAAGGGGAGTTAGTATGATTCTAATTTATTGATTTCAGCCCTGAGTTTGATTATTTCGAGCTGTCTCCTCTTCTTGGGTGTATCTGCTTCTTTTTTTTTCCCCTAGGGCTTTCAGTTGAGCTGTTAAGTTGCTTGTTTAAGTTGTCAGAAATTTCTAGAGCTATGAAATTTCCTCTGAGCATTGCTTTCATTCTGTCCCATAAATATGGGTATGTGGACCTTCATTTTCATTGAATTCTAGGAAATCTTTACGTTCTTTCTTATTTCTCCTTATCCCAGCTGTCTTTGAATAGCAAGTTGTTCAGTGTCCATGTGTGTTTAGGCTTTTTTTTCTATTTCCATTGTTGTTGGGGTCCAGCTTTAGTCCATGGTGGTCAGATAGAATACAGCAGATTATTTCAATCTGTATCTCTTGAGGCTTGCTTTATGGCCCACTATATGGTCTATTTTGGAGAAGGTTCCATGAGGTGCTGAAAAGAAGATATACTTTTTTGAGTTTGGGTGAAAAGTTCTGTACACATCTATTAGGTCCATTTGATTTAGGACCACTCTAAGTGCCTCCATTTCCCTATTTGGCTTCTGTCTAGATGATCTGTCCCTTTTTGACAGTGGAGTGTTGAAGTGTCCCACTATTAAGGTGTTAGAATCACTATGTGATATAAGTTTCATTTACAAATGTAGGCACTCTTGTATTTGGGCATAGATTCAGAATTGTGATGTCCTCTTGTTGGATTTTTTCTTTGATGAGAATGTAGTGCCCCTCCTCATCTTTTTTGATTAATTTTGGTTGAAAGTATATTTTATTAGATATTAGGATAGCTATCCCAGCTTGCTTTTTAGGTCCATTTGCTTAAAAAACATTTTTCCAGGCCTTTACTCTAAGGTAGTGTTTATCTTTGTTGCAGAGGTGTGTTTCTTGGATGCATTAGAATGTTGGATCCTGTTTCTTCAACCTTTCTATTATTCTGTGACTTTTTATTGGAGAGTGGAGTCCATTTATGTTGATAAATACAGTAACCAATGAAGATTGATTTTTTTTTTTGATGTGGGGTTGGTGGTGTGGCTGTGTTTCATTGCTTGTATTTTTTTATTTCTTTTTTTTGTTGTGTAGTTATCTATATCCTGTGTTTTCTTGGATGTAGTTGTTTTTGGTGGATTGTAATTTTCCTTCTAGTATCTTCTGTAAGGCTGGGTTGCTGTGTAGGTATTTTTTAAATTTGGTTTTCTCATGGAATATTTTGATTTCTCCATCTATGTTGATTGAAAGCTTTGCTGGGAAGAGTAGTCTGGGTTATCTGTCTTCCCTTAGAGTCTGTATGACATCTGCCCAGGCCCTCCTGGCTTTCATAGCTTCTGTTGCAAAATCTGGTGTGACTCTGATGGATCTACCTTTATATGTTTTTTGGCCTTTTCCCCTTCTTGTTTTTAATATTTTTTCTTTGTTCTGTAGGTTTAGTGTTTTGACTATTATGTGATGTGAGGAGTTTCTTTTCTAGTGTAGTCTACTTTGTGTTCTGTAGGCCTCTTGCATATTTATAGATATCTCTTACTTTTAAGTTGAGAAGATTTTCTTCTATGATTTTCTTGAAAATATTTTCTGTACCTTGGAGCCTCGTATCTTCTTTTTCATCTAATCCTATTATTCTTAAATTTTGTCTTTTCATGGCATCCTTGATTTCATGGATTTTTTGTGTTTGGAACTTTTCTGATTTTATTTTTTCTTTGAGAGACATATCAATTTTTGCAAGTGTGTCTTCAGTACAAGAGATTATCTCTTCCATCTCTTCTATTCTGTTGGTGATGCTAAACTTTGTGGTTCCTGATCTTTTCTCTAAGTTCTCCACCTCCAGGGTTTTCTCTGTGTTTACTTCATTAATTCTAATTCTGTTTTCATGTCTTGTACCATTTCTTTCATGTGTTTGAATATGGAGTCCTGCTATACTATGATGGCTTCTATTTTTTTGTTTGTTTCCTCTCTTTGTGCTGCTAATTGTGCCTCTAATTGTTTGGCTGTGAGGGCATTCTTTTTTTGTAACTCTTTATTTTATTTAATTTTTTT
This sequence comes from Meriones unguiculatus, assembly GCF_030254825.1. NCBI lineage: Eukaryota > Metazoa > Chordata > Mammalia > Rodentia > Muridae > Meriones > Meriones unguiculatus. The sequence continues at coordinate 5,736,120 of NC_083367.1, forward strand.
ATTTATTACAATTTATTCACTTTGTATCCTAGCTGCAGTTCCCTTCCTCCTCATCTTCCAATCCCTCCCTCCATCCCTCTTCTACTCCCATGAATCTTCCCCAGTCCACTGATAGGTATCTTCTCCAGTCCTCCTCCCCATCCATCTGTCCCTGGCCTATCAGGTCTTATCAGGACAGTCTGCATTGTCCTCTTCTGTGGCCTGGTAACGCTTCCACTCTCTTACAGGGAGGTGATCACAGGAAAATAGTGAGAACTAGGAAAGATCATCCTGAGTGAGGTAGCCCAGAAACAGAAAGACACACATGGAATATACCACTTATAAGTAAATATTAGACATATAATATAGCATACTAAAATTTGTACACATAAAATAGCAAAGCAAGAAAGAGGACCCTGGTTAAGATGCTCAATCCTCACTCAGAAAAACAAATGAGATAGACTTTGGAAGAGGGTGAAAACAAGATATAATGCAGGAGCCTACACACAGAGAGCCTCTGAAATACTCTACCCAGCAAGGTATTAAAGAAGATGCTAAGACTCATAGCCAAACTTTGGGTAGAATGCAGGGAATCTTATGAAAGAAGGGGGAGATAAAAAGATCTAGAGTGGACTGGAGCTCTACAAAGCATGCACCAGAACCATAATATGTGGGTACAGGGGTCTTTTCTGAGACTGATACTACAACCAAGGACCATGCATGGATATAACCTAGAACTCCTGCACAGATGTAGCCTGTGGCAGCTCAGTCTCCAAGTGGGGTTCCCTAATAATGGGACATGAACTCAGTGGCTGGGAGGGAGCTCTTTACCTCAATAATGAATAGGTCCTAAGTTGCAGCTCTAAACTTCTAAATCCTCGGTTTATCTTTTTTTCTAGCTATTTGCCTCTAAATCAAGATTAAAAAGCTAGTCAACATGACTAAATAAAGAGGAGGTCACTTAATCACTCTGTTAGCTTCAAATGATTATTGATTCCTGGAGATGATATCTAATTCTGGAGAAAATCTATTTTAGTAATGATTACTGCCTCAGTTTTATCCATGACACTAGAAGTTATTAATAGTGGAGGTCTCAAGAGAAGTGTACAACTTTAAGCCATTTATATTACATTTCACATTTTTATTGGGTCCATTTTTTTCTTATTTATTTATTCATTTATTTATTTATTTATTATTAGTTACATTTTATTAATTCAGTATCTGAGCTGTATCCCGCTCCTTCATTCCCTCCCAATCTCACCCTCCCTCCCTCATCTCCTCCCTGCCCCTTTCTAAGTCCACTGAGTGGGGAGAACCTCCTCCCCTTCATCTGACCCTCTTTTATCAGGTATCTTCAGTACTGGCTGCAAAGTCCTCCTCTGTGGCCTAGCAGGACTGCTCCTCCCTTGGGGGGTGGGGAGGTCAAAGAGCCTGACATTAAGTTCCTGTCAGAAACAGGCCCTGTTTCCCTTACAATGGGAAACCATTTGGTTACTGAGCTACAACAGGCTACATCTGAGGAGAGGTTCTAGGTTATATCCATACATGGTCCTTGGTGGAGTGTCAGTCTTAGAAAAGACCACTGTGCCCAGATATATTTGGTGCTTATGGAGCTCCTATGTGGTATTTTTACACAATGGAATACTATGCAGCAATCAAAAATGAAAAAAAAATCATGAAATTTGCAGGCAAATGGTGGGATCCCGAAAAGACCATTCTGAGCAAGGCATTCCAGAAGGAGAAAGACACACATGCCATATACTCACCAATATAGACCTATAAGATATGATAAACACAATGAAATTTATACATCTAAAGAAGACAACCAGGAAAGAGGACCCAGGGTTAGATGACCAATCCTCACTCAGAAAGACAAATGGGATGTGCATCGGACGTAAGAGAAAACAAGTTTTTGAGATCTGCCTTTTAACTTGTAATTGGATCATATTATTCATTTAGCAATTTGGCTTCTCGGGTCCAATTTTTATTTACAATCCTTTGAGAAAATAAAATACACTGAGATGATAGATAAGCAGCAGAATAAAAAAATATTGAACGCTTTTAGCCTGATAGCATTCAAGGATGCTTAAAGATGTGACATAATATAATTGCCTTTTTTTTTTTCTCAACTTATGTCATGGTCATACATTAAATACTGTTAGAGTCTCAGATTTGCAAATATAGTGAAAACAATTTTCTAAAATAAATACCCAGGGAATGTACTTCTGATGCAGATAAATAGATTTAAGATAATCCTCTCTGTAGAAATAATTATGGGTGATGTTTTACCAAATGAGAGGCTTGATTCTTTGGGTGTGGTTCTGTATTTGTGGTTGCTCACTGGAATCATTGAGGAGAAAAAAGCATTGTACATACAAACCAAAATATTACAGGTGGTCCAACATTACTTGAACATGTTATTTAATTTTCCTACACTCTAAACTAGAATAGACTTGTTTTTCTCTAAATAAGAGTACAGAAAATCAAGAGTATGTTTGAGAGTGCAAAAAGCTGTTTGAATTTGTTATACCTGTCCAGGGCTGCTGATACATTTTATTAAGAACTAACTTATGACACACATCAATAAGAGGAAAATAAGAAAAAGAGTAAAGGAAAATTTATAAACTCGGTCTGGCAGAACATGAGTATGATTTTAAAATTTGAATGAGACTTTTGAAAATGAGAATTTTATAAATTAGGGTAAAAATTAGAAAATTGCATTTAAAATTGATATCATGATAGCCTAACAAGGTGCAGAGGACAAGATGGTGTCCTAGATAGCATTACCTGGCAACTAGATACAGTTTAACATCGCCTAAAAACTAAATACACTTAACTGAGTAATTAATACCATGAGGTTGGTCTATTGAAATGCTTCTGTGGGTATGTCAATTATTTTGACGTACTTATGACCATTTTACTGCGGATGTAACCATCTCTAGGGAGGCTGTTTTGAGCTTTTATAAATAGGCTATCCAGTAATTCCTACAGCCAACTAAGCAGGTGAGTCTGAAAGAAGTGTTCCTCTTTTTTTCTGCCTTTCCCTCCTTCCCTGACTTTGTTTTATGATCAAGAATGACCTGGGAGTGTAAGCCAAATAAAATCCTTTATTATCCTAAATTGCTTCTGGTGGAGTGTTTTATCACAGCAACAGACAAGAAAACATAATAGATGGGAATCAGTTCTTTCCTTTCACCATCTGGATATGGGACATCAAACTCAATTTGTCAGACTTGACTGCAGGTACCTTCCGGCTTGAGTCTTCTCTCAGCCTCATATTTGTGAAATGCAAAGGGAAAACACAGGGAGTATGGAATGGAATTTTATTTCTAATTCTTTCAAATTTATTCATAAGAAAGCAATTTGTAGTTTTAAAGGTGTCAATCTTTTTTTTTCATTTATTTTTTGCTATTTTTAAAATTTTATTTTATTTTTATTAATTACAGTTTATTTATTTTGTATCCCAGCTGTAGCCCTTCCCATATACCCTCCCAACTCCTCCCTCCATCCATTTTCTTCTCTTATGCCCCTCCATGAGTCCATAGGGGGGTCCTCCTCCCCTTCCATCTGATCCTAATCTGTCAGGTCTCATCAGGACTAGCTACATTGTCTTCCTCTGTGGACTGCTAAGGCTGCTTGACCCTCAGAGGGAGGTGATCAAAGAGCCAGTCCCTGAGCTCATGTCAGAGACAGACCCTGTTATGATTACTATGAAACCCTCTTGGACACTGAGCTGCCATGGGCTACATCTGTGCAGGGGTTCTAGGTTATCTCCATGCATGTTCCTTGTTTGGAGTATCAGTCTCACAAAAGATACCTGTGCCCAGATTTTTTGTTCTGTGGCTCTCCTTGTGGAGCTCCTGTCCCTTCCAGGTCTCTCTATCTCCCATTTCTTTCATAAGATTCCCTACATTCTGCCCAAAGTTTGGCTAGGACTCTCAGCATGTGTTTCAATACCCTGATGGATAGAGTCTTTCAGAGGCCCTCTGTGAAAGGCTCCTGATATGTTCCCTGTTTTCTCCCTCTTCCAATGTTCATCCCTTTTGCTTTTCTGAATGAATATTGAGCATGTTACCCATGGTCCTCCTTCTTAATTAACTTCTTTAGGTGTATAGATTTTAGTATAATTATCCTGTATCGTGTGTCTAATATTCACTTATAAGTGAGCATATACCATGTGTGTCTTTCTGCTTCTGCAATACCTCATTCAGGATAATCTTTTGTAGATCCTACTATTTGCTGGTAAGTTTCATGATTTCCTTCCTTTTAAGTGTTGAGTAGATTTCCATTGTGTAAATGAACCTCAATTTCTGTATGCATTACTCTACTGAGAGACATCTGTATTATTTCCACCTTCTGAGCCTTGAACTCATTGGCACAGAAGACAACTTCCTGAGCAGAACTCCAAAAGCACAGACTCTAAGATCAACAATCAATAAATGGGACCTCATGAAACTGAAAAGCTTCGGTAAAGCAAAGGACACTGTCATCAAAACAAAAGGACTGCCTACAGATTGGGAAAGGATCATCACCAATGCTATATCTGACAGAGGGCTAATATCCACTATATATAAAGAACTAAAGAAGTTAAACAGCAATAAATCAAGCAATCCAATTTAAAAATTGGGCACAGAGGTCTTTTGTGAGACTGTATGTCCAACCAAGAACCATGCATGGATATAACCTAGACCCCTGCTCAGATGTAGCCCATGGCAGCTCAGGATCCAAGTGGGCACCCTACTAAAGGGAACAGGGGCTATTTCTGACATGAAATCAATGGCTGGCTTTTTGATCTCCCCCTCCACCCAAGGGAGAAGCAGCCCTGCTAGGCCACAGAGGAGGACTTTGCAGCCATTCCTGAAGATACCTGATAAGCTAGGGTCAGATGAAAGGGGAGGAGGTCCCCTGCTATCAGTGGATTTGGAAAGGGGCAGGGAGAAGATGAGGGTGGGAGGGTGGGATTGGGAGGGAATGAGAGAGCGGGTGAAAGCTGGGATACAAAGTTAATAATCTACAACTAATATTAAAAAATTAATCAAAAAAAGAAAAATTAAAAACTAAAAATTAAAAATAGGGTACAGAGCTAAACAGAGAATTCTCAACAGAGGAATATTGAATGGCAGAAAAACACTTAAAGAAATGTTCAATGTCCTTAGTCATCAGGGAAATGCAAATCTAAACGACCCTTAGATTACACCTTTTACCCATCAGAAAGGCTAACATGAGAAACTCAAGTGACAACACATGCTGGAGAGGATATGGAGAAAGGGGAACCCTCCTCCACTGCTGGTGGGAATATAAACTTGTACAATCACTTTGGAAATCAATCTGGCGCTTTCTCAGACAATTAGGAATAGTGCTTCCTCAAGATGCAGCTATATCATTCCTAGGCATATATCCAAAATATGCTCAAGTATGCAACAAGGACATCTGCTCAACGATGTTTGAGGTAGCTTTATTTGTAATAGCCAGAGGCTGGAAACAACCCAGATGCCCCTCAGTTTGAGGAATTGATACAATAATTGTGGTACATCTAAACAATAAAATATTACTCAACAATAAAAAAAAAAGGAAATCATGAAATTTGTAGGTAAATGGTGGAAACTGGAAAAGATCATCCTGAGTGAGGTATCCCAGAAGCAGAAAGACACACAGGGTATATACTCACTCACCAGTTGATACTAGACATATAATATAGGATAAACATACTAAAATCTGTACACCTAAGGAAGCTAATCAGGAAGGAGTACTCTGGCTAAGATGCTCAATCCCCATTCAGAAAGGCAAAGAGGATGGACATCGGACATCAGAGGAGGGAGAAAACAAGTAACAGGACAGGAGCCTACCACAGAGGGCCTCTGAAAGGCTCTACCCTGCCGGGTATTGAGGCAGATGTTGAGACTCATAGCCAAACTTTGGGCAGAGTACAGGGAATATTATAAAAGTGGGAGATAATAAGACCTGGAGAGGAGAGAAGCTCCACAAGGAGAGCAACAGATCCTAAAAGTCTGTGCACAGGGGTCTTTTTTGAAACTGATACTCCAGTCAAGGACCACTCATGGAGATGAACTGGAACCCCTGCACGAAGGTAGCCTATGGCAGTTCAGTATCCAAGTCACCTCCATAGTAATGGGGACAGAGATTGTCTCTGACATGAAATGATTAGCCTGCTCTTTAATCACCTCCCCCTGAAGGGGAAGCAGCCTTAGCAGACCACAGAAGACAATGCAGCCACTCCTGATGAGACCTGATAGAGTAGGGTCAGAGGGAAGGGTAGGAGGGCCTTCCTTTTCAGTGGACTGGGAGAGGGACACAGGTGCGGAAGAGGGAGGATGGATTAGGAGGGGAGGAGAGAGGAAGGTACAGGGGGGGATACAAAGTGAATAAACTGTAATTAATAAAAATAAGTTTTAAAAAATGGGGTACAGAACTAAATAGAGAATTCTCAGTAGAGGAATTCCAATGGCAGACATACACTTAAAGATGTCCTTAGTCATCAGGGAAATGCAAATCAAAATAACCCTGAGATTTCACCGGACACCCAGCAGAATGGCTAAGATCAAAAATTCAAGTCACAACACATGCTGGAGAGGATGTAGAGAAAGAGGAACCTTCCTCCTTTGCTCATGGGAATGTAAACTTGTACAATCATTTTGGAAACCAATCTGGTGCTTTCTCAGACAATTAGGAATTACCTCAAGATGCAGTTATATCACTCCTAGGCATTTATCCAAAATATGCTTAAGTATACAACAAGGACATTTGCTCAAAATGTTCCTAGCAGCTTTATTTGTCAAAGCTGTTAATCTTTTTTAATACTCTAACTATGGATTCATTTATCAACAATAAATATTTAAGCATTATTTAAAATAAACCTGTCATATAATAATAAACTGGCCCTCTAACTGGTCCAAGCATTGCAAACACTGCCTTTTACCTTTCTCTCTCCCTTGCTAACACATTAGATTACATTCCTAGAGCTAGCAATTACGATCTATTCCCGTTTCTTGGCCACTGACTCATTGCTGAGGATAAACACCAAGGTTCAGCAATCAAATTTTATTATTTGGCCATACTGGGTAACCTGTCCAATGAGTACTAAGTCATCCTAACACCCACAATTGAAAACAAACAAAAAACCAATATCTGGTGTTGGTGTTTACTATTTGTCTGCCTTTGCCCCATTCAGAGGCAATCCCAGTTTCTGCTTGCCCTTCTAGGGTAATAATCTAATTTATGCTGTGAATTTGGTGTTTGTGTGTATCCTATCCTGACTCCAAGCCCATGCAAATACAACCTATTAACTTTCTCTAGCAAATATTTGAAACTTCATTTGAAACTGATGCTATCAAATATTTGATAGAAATATGATTTGCTTTATTTATATATGTCTACTTTTTGTACATTTCACCATACTAGGGTAAAAAGAATAATTACAAAAAATTGAGTAAAATATTAAGAAAACTGTTTATACACAATGGAACAGTTAGAATTACAAGGTTTCATTTTTCTACTTCCTACAATTCAAATATAATAAATGAAAGTATGTGATTTCTGCAATGAAGTATTTTTCTCTCAAAAACACAGTGAGCCTGAACTCCAGCTCGAACAAATTTTATAGACAATAAACTGTCAAAATATCATTGAATAATGATTATATTCAATTTTTTAATAGAAAAACAGGGCTGGAGAGAGAGTTAAATTGAGTACTGCCATAGCAGGAACAAGGACATTGTTTTCACATGTAAGTACACCCAAATACAAAAGATATATTAATATCGATTGAGTACATGGTAAAACTCGATTTTTCTTTCCTTCCTTCCTTCCTTCCTTCCTTTCTTTCTTTCTTTCTTTCTTTCTTTCTTTCTTTCTTTCTTTCTTTCTTTCCTTTCTCTTTTGTTAGTACAGATTTTCTTTGTGTAGTGCTGGTTTCCTTAAAACTCGCCCAATAGAGCAGGCTGGCCTCAAACTCAGAGATCCACCTTTCTCTGATTCTGGAATCCTGGGATTAAAGGTGTATGTTACCACTACCCTAAACTCCTTTTTAATTTATCGCAGTAATTATAAAAATGATATTCTAAAATAGTAGTATATGGACAAGGCTAGCTGGCAGGAACCTGTGACCCTCATGAAACTGGGTGGGTGCATAGGCTGTTGGTCTTGACTTAGGCATGAAAGTGTAGGCATTCAGGGATATGTGGAATTCACAAAGCCTGGATACCATTTCTTTTTTTAAATTTAATTTAATTTTATTAATTACACTTTATTCCCTTTGTATCCCCCCATAAGCCCCTTCCTCGTCCTCTCCTGGTCCCACCCTCCTCCCCCTTCTTCACAAATCCCCCTCCCCAAGTCCACTGAGAGGGGAGGTCCTCCTCTCCTTACTTCTGTAATTAGTCTATCAGATCACATCAAGAGTGGCTGCATTGTCATCTTCTGTGGCCTGGTAAGGCTGCTCCCTCCTCAGGGGGAGGTGATCAAAGAGCAGGCCAATCAGATTATGTCAGAGGCAGTCCCTCTTCCCATTACTATGTAACCCACTTGGACACTAAACTGCCATGGGCTACATTTGTGCAGGGGTTCTAGGTTATCTCCATACCTGGCACTTGATTGGCATATGAGTCTCTGGGAAGACCCCTGTGTTCAAATTTTCTGGTTTTGTTGCTCTCCTTGTGCGGTTCCTGTCCTCTCCAGAACTTACTATTTCCCCCTTCTTACATAAGATCCCATGCACTCTGCCCAACAGTTGGCCATAAGTCACAGCTTCTGCTTTGATAGTCTGCAGGGCAGAGCCTTTCAGAGGCCCTCTGTGGTAGGTTCCTAGGTTGTTTCCTGTTTTCTTCTTCTTCTGATGTCCACTCTCTTTGCCTTTTTGGATGGGGATTGAGCGTTTTAGTCAAGGTCCTCTCTCTTGATTAGTTTCTTTAGATGTACAGATTTTAGTAGGTTTATCCTATATTATATGTCTATATGAGTGAGTATATACCATGTGTATCTTTCTGCTTCTGAGACAGCTCACTCAGAATGATCTGGATACCATTTCACTAAGCCAATAATATTTATTCTAAATACATAACACTTTATACTCAGAGTTATGTGTAACATTCATTCCCCATCAATTTTTTCCTTGTTTATTAATCAGGTGGAGACTACTAAAGATATCTATAACTTGTCAAAAAAAAGGAGGAGAATAATGCAGCCAGTCCTGATGAGACCTGATAGGGTAGGGTCAGATGGAAGGGGAGGAGGACCTCCCCATCATTGGACTTGGAGAGAGACATGGTAGGAGATAAGATAGGGAGGGAAGGATTGGGAGGGAATGAAGGAGAGGTCTATAGCTGTGATACAAAGTGAATAAATAGCAATTAATCTTAAAAAATAAAAATTTAATAAAAAAACAAAGAAAAAAAGATAACTATAAGATGCTCCATTATAATCAATAAATCAGTCACACAGCTCCTACGTTTAAGGGTCAAGGAACATTCCAAAACTTAATAAATGAAGTCACCCAAACAAGACCTACAGAATAGCACATCTGTTGACAAGACAGTGTGAATGGGGGAAAATCTCATAAATCACCATCCTTAGATAAAGAACTACAGGCAATTAATAGCTGGAGAGAGAGAGAGAGAGAGAGAGAGAGAGAGAGAGAGAGAGAGACCACACACACACACAAAGGGAAAGCAAGGAAAGAAGGAGGGATATATGTATATATAAAGAGAGAGACAGGGAGGAGAGAATTACACTTCTGTAAGGACAAGACTCCTGATAAGGGGATTCCAAGATGGTGGTGAACAAAGCACACGGTTTTGGAGAGGAAGAGGACATGAATCTCTGAAATTGGTGAGTGGAGAGACAATCGAAACTAGAATTTGGACTTTTGGGCTTTCTAAAGGAGAGGGGCCACCACAGAAGCGTGGAGTGCTTGTAGATTTAGATTGGGTGCGGACTTCTCTGGGAATGAAGTAGGGCGCTTCCCTTGTCCAGGCCTCCCGCACCGGGAAGCCTGCACACAGCACCAGGCAGTTGAGCACAAAGCTCACAGCCTGTGGATTAAGACAGCAGAGACAGTGCTCCAGGCCCCTTACCACAGTGGACAGCTGTAACCGCTGGGTGAACCCCTCAGACACACATCCAAGGTGCCCACACCCTGGGCCCCATCCAGGAACCTCTTGCAGAGCTCTCCCCCCCCCATCCCTTGGACAGGGACCTGCCACAAGACGCACAGCAGAGCTCATGTCCCTCCAGAAATCCAATGTGGCCAGAACACACACACCTATGGAAAACCCGCCCTGCCTGAGCACACCTAACATAGGAAATCCTGCCTCAAGGTAGCACACACCTCCAGAAACCCTACCACATTGGAGGAGCCCACCCACTGCCAGCACCAGAGCACAGGCCCAACCAGAGTGCCAACAATAGAGACTCAGTTCCACAATACAATCCTTCCTGGATCACAAATCCACAAAGCTCAGTGCCTGGGACCCAAGACAGTAGAGGTAGGGCTTCAGGTACCTCAGCCGCAGGGGAGAGCTGTAACTACCCGCTGAATGCCACCCCTCAGAGCACATGTCTGAAGAGCCCACACCCTGCCTAGTACCCTCTTGCTGAGTTCTGGACCCTCGGAACGCACCCCCCCACACACACTTCCACCATCACTGGGTCTTGCCGGAGTGCATTCACTACCTGAAACTCCACCCTGCCTGAGCACGCACCCAAAGAGTGCCTGCCACAGAGACTCGGATCCACAGTACAATCCTTCCCAGATCCCAAGTCTACAACTGGCAGTACTGACTATACAGGGCTGCCCAGCCAGTGATTGTATGGGCCATCCAACCCCTTAGTGGCAGATAACCAGCTGAATAGCCACCAAAGCCTCAAAGACCAATACCTCGCAAAAAAAAAAAAAAAAAAAAAATACGTGCCCACAATCTTCAATAGCTCTTGTGATCCATTAAGGGCCTGCAACACCTTCAGTGCCTGCAAAGCAACCCTCTCATACACTGAAGGCCTCTTCATTTTCCAACACCCTGTCCCTTATGACACACCTACAAGCACACAGCCAAACACAAGCTACCCCGCATTTGCCCTTCTGTGCCTGTGAACTTCCTTTTACAGGTATAGCTGAATCACCAACGCACACACTGAAACCACTAGACCTCCCCCCATTTTCCTGAAAAATTCTCCAGACACCAGAGAAAGACAAGTCTGATCTGCAGGATCCAGGAACAAACAGTGAACACTATGGATAACCAAATGGCCAGAGGTTGGCAAAAGAACACAACCAATTTAAATCAAGATATCATGGCTTCACAGGCAACCCCCAAAATTATTAGACACTACAACTCATCAGAAACACAAGAAAATGATTTTAAAGCTATGATTACCCAGATATTTGAGGCACATAAAGAGGAAACCAGCAAATCTCTCAGAGAAGTAGCCATACAGATTCAAACAGTTAAAGAAAAAACAGATAAATCTCTCAAAGATTTGGGCTCCCAAATGGAAACAAAAAAAAAAAAAAAAAAAAACAAAGTAAACGAAGCTCTCAAAGAAACGCAGGCAAATATAGCCAAACAAATGGAGGCAGAAGTAGTGGCATCAAGAGAGGAAACAAACAAAAAAAGTAGAGACCATCTTGGAGACACAGGAATCCACATTCAAACAGATGAAGGAAATGGTGCAAGGCATGAAAACAGAATTAGAATCAATAAAGCATAAACTGAGAAAACCCTGGAACTGGAGAATTTAGAGAAAAGAGAAGGAATCACAAAGGTAAGCATCACTAATAGAATACAAGAGATGGAAGAGAGAATCTCGGGTGCTGAAGATACACTCACAGAAATTGATACTTCTCTCAAAGAAAAAATAAAATCGGAAAAATCCCAAACACAAACCATCCAAGAAATCAAGGATGCTATGAAAAGGCAAAATCTAAGAATAATAGGAATTGACAAAGAAGAGGATTCCAGGCTCTAAGGTACAGAAAATATTTTCAAGAAAATGATAAAAGAAAATTTTCCCAACCTAAAGAAACAGATGTCCACAAACATACAAGAGGCCTACAGAACACCAAATAGACTAGACCAGAAAAGAAACTCCTCGCCACATCATAGTCAAAACACTTAATCTACAGAACAACAACAACAACAAAAAAGATACTAAAAGCAGAAGGGGAAAAAGGCCAAGTAACATATAAAGTTAGATCTATCAGAATCACACTGAACTTTTCATCAGAAACTATGAAAGCCAGAAGGGCCTGAGGAGATATCATGCGGGCTCTAAGAGACCACAGATGCCAACCTAGACTACTATACGTAGCAAAGCTTTCAATCAACATAGATGGAGAAAACAAAATATTCCACAACAAAACTAAATTTAATCAATATTTGAAGAGCAAAGCAGTCCTACAGAAGATACTAGAAGGAAAATTCCAATCCAATGAAAACAATTATACCCAAGAAAACATAGCTTATAGATAATTTCCCAGCAAAAATCAAAAGAAAAGAAGCAATGAATCACAGTAACACCACCAACTCCACAATAATAGGAAATAAAATTTAATGGTCATTATTGCCTATCAACATCAACGTACTCAACTCTCCAATAAAAAGACACAAACTAACAAAATGGGTGTAGAAACAGGATCCAACATTCTGCTGCATCCAGGAAACACACCTACCCAACAAAGATAAACACTACCTCAGAGTAAAAGGCTGGAAAACAGTTTTACAAGCAAATGGACCCAAAAAACAAGCAGGAGTGGCTATCCTAATATCTAATGAAATAGATTTTCAACCAAACTAATCAAAAAAGATGTAGAGGGACACTATATTCTCAACAAAGGAAAAATCCACCAAGAAGACATCACCATTCTGAACATCTGTGCTCCAAATACAAGAGCACCTGCATTCGTAAATGAAACATTGCTAAAGCTTAAATCACACATCAATCCCAACACCTTAATAGTGGGAGACTTCAACCCACTACAATGACCAAGGGACAGATCGTCTAGACAGAAGCCAAACAGGGAAATAAAGGCACTTACAAATGTCCTAATTCAAATGGACCTAATAGATGTGTACAGAACTTTTCACCCAAACTCAAGAGAGTATACATTCTTTTCAGAACCTCATGCAGTGTTCTCCAAAATAGACCATGTAGTTGGGCACAAAGCAAGCCTCAACAGATACAAGAAGATTGAAATAATCCCTAGTATACTCTCTGACCACCATAGACTAAAGCTGGACCTCAACAACAATGGAAATAGCAAAGCGCCTATAGGCACATGGAAACTTAACAACTTACTTCTAAATGACAGCTAGGTTAAGAATGAAATAAAGAAAGAAATGAAAGACTTCCTAGAACTCAATGAAAATGAAGGTACAACATACCCAAATTTATGGGACACAATGAAAGCAATACTTAGAGGAAAACTCATAGTACTAAGTGCATTTAAGAAGAAATTTGTAACATTTCATACAAACAACTTAATGGCACAACTGAAAGCCTTGGAAAAAAAAAAGAAGCAGAAACACCCAAGAAGAGCAGACTGCTGGAAATAATCAAACGCAGGGCTGAAATCAACCAATTAGAAACAAATAAAAAAATTCAAAGAACCAATGAAACCAAGAGCTGGTTGTTTGAAAAAATTAACAAGATAGACAAACATAGACAAGATATGTAATCCACCATATAAACAAACTGAAGGAGAAATACCACATGATAATCTCCCTAGATGTCAAAAAAGAATTTGACAAAATCCAACACCCATTCATGTTTAAAGTCTTGGAGAGATCAGGGATGCAAGGAACATACCTAAATATAGTAAAGGCAACATACAGCAAGCCTATAGCCAACATCAAACTCAACAGAGAGAAACTTAATCAATCCCACTGAAATCAGGGACAAGGCAAAGCTGCCCATTGTTTCCATATCTCTTCAACATAGTACTTGCATTCCCAGCTAGAGCAATAAGACAAGTAGGGGAGATCAAGGGAATGCAAATCAGAAAGGAAGAAGTCAAAGTTTCACTATTTGCAGATGATATGATAGTACAGCTGAGTGACCCCAAAAACTCAACCAGAGAACTCCTTCAGCTGTTAAACACCTTCAGCAAAGTGGCTGGATACATAATTAAGTCAAAAAAATCAGAAGCCCTCCTGTATATCCAAGACAAAAGGGCTGAGAAAGATATTAGGTAAACAACACCTTTCACAATAGCCACTAATAACATAAAGTACCTTAGAGTGACTTTAACCAAGCAAGTGAAAGATCTGTATGAGAAAAACTTCAAGTCTCTAAAGAAATAAATTTAAGAAGATAAAAGAAGACAGAAAGGTCTCCCATGCTCATTGATTGGTAGGATTAACGTAGTGAAAATGGCCATTCTGCCAAAAGCAATTTAGAGAGTCAATGCAATTCCCATCAAAATACCAACACAATTCTTTACAGACCTTGAAAGAAAATTTCTCAACTTCATAAGGAGAAACAAAAAACCCAGAATTTCCAAAACAATCCTGTACAACAACAGATTCTCTGGAGGTATCTCCATCCCTGATTTCAAGTTGTACTACAGTGCAATATTAATAAAAACTGCTTGGTACTGGCATAGAAACAGAAAGTTGGATCAATGGAACTGAATAGAAGACCCAGAAATAAACCCACACACCTATGAATACTTGATTTTTTACAAAGAAGCCAAAACCATTCAATGGAAAAAAGACAGAAAAAAAATCTCAACAAATGGTGCTGGTCCAACTGGATATCTACATGCCAAAAACATGTAACTAGATCCATATTTATCACCCTGCACAAAACTAAAGTCCAAGTGGATCAAAGACCTCAATATAAAATGAGATACTTTAAATAGGTTAGTAGAAAAATCGGGGAAAAGCCTCTATTTCATTGCCACAGGAGACAACTTCCTGAGCAGAACACCATCAGCACAAGCCATAAGAGCAACAATCAATAAATGGGACCTCATGAAACTGAAAAGCTTCTGTAAAGCAAAAGACACTGTCATTAGAACAAAATGACAGCCTACAGATTGAGAAAGGATCTTCACCAACCCAACATCTTACAGAGGGCTGATATCTGGAATATATAAAGAACCAAATAACTTAAAAGGCAATAATTCAAGTAACCCAATTAAAAAATGGTGTATGGAGCTAAACAGAGAATTCTTTGTAGAAGAATATAGAATGGCATGGAAACACATAAGGAGATGTTCAACATCCTAGCCATCAGAGAGATGCAAATCAAAACAGCCCTGAGATTTCACCTTATACCCACCAGAATGGCTAAGGCAAAAAACTCAAGAGATAACGCATGCTGGAGAGGATGTGGAGAACGGGGAACTCTCCTCCATTGCTGGTGGGAATGTCAACTATTACACCCACTATGGAAATCAATCTGGCACTTACTCAGACAATTAGGAATAGTGCTACCTCAGCTATACCACTCTTAGGCATATATCCAAAAGATGCTCAAGGACATTTGTTCAACCATGTTTGTGGCAGCCTTATCTTAATAGTCAGAACCTGGAAACAACCCAGATGTCCCTCAGTGGAGGAATGGATACAGAAATTGTGGTAATTTTACACAATGGAATACTACTCAGCAATTAAAAACAAGGAAATCATGAAATTTGCAGGCAAATGGTGGGATCTAGAAAAAAAAATCATCCTGAGTGAGGCATCCAAAAAGCAGAAAGACACACATGGTATATTCTCACTTATATAGTCCTATAAGATAGGATAAACATATTAAAATATGTACACCTAAAGAAGATTAACAAGAAAGAGGTTCAGGGGTAAGATTATCAATCCTCATCTAGAAAGACAATGTGGATGGACATTGGAAATAGGAGAAAACAAGTTAACAGGACAGTAGCCTACCTCAGAAGGCACCTGAAAGACTCTACCTAGCACTCTATCAAAGCAGATGCTAAGACCCATAACCAAGCCTTTGGCAGAGTGTAGGGAATCATATGAAGGAAGGAGGAATTAGTATATCCTAGAGGTGACAGAGAGCCCCACAAGGTCCAAATATATCTGAGCACAGGGGTCTTCTATGAGTCTGTTTGTCCAGCCAAGGACCATGCATGGATATAACCTACAACCCCTGCTCAGACTTGGCCCATGGTAGCTCAGTATCCAAGTTGGTGCCCTAGTAAGGGGGACAGGAACTGTTTCTGACATGAACTCATGAGCTACCCCTCCCCACTAAGGGAGGGGCAGCCTAGCCAGGCCAAAAATAAGGACATTGCAACCATCCTGAAGATACCTGATAAGCTAGGGCCAGACAGAAGGAGAGCTTATATTATATATATAAATATATATCATATATATAAACATTTGTAAGACTCACAATTGGAGGAGTGATGGAATTTTTTTTCATCAATTACACTTTATTCATTCTGCATCCCCCCATAAGCCCCTCCCTCCTCTCCTCCCAATCCCACCCTCCCTCCTCCCTCTGCTTGCATGCCACTCCCCAAGTCCACTAATAGGGGAGGTTCTCCTCTCCTTTCTGATCTTAGTCTGTCAGTTCACATCAAAAGTGGCTGTATTGTCCTCTACTGTGGCCTGGTAAGGCTGCTCCCCCCCCCCCCCCAGAGGGAGGTGATCAAAGAGCGGGCCAATCATATTATGTCAGAGGCAGTCCCTCTTCACATTACTATGTAACCCAATTGGACTCTGAACTGCCCTGGGCTACATCTGTGCAGGGGTTCTAGGTTATCTCCATGAATAGTCCTTGGTTGGAGTATGAGTCTCTGGGAAGTTCCCTATGTTCAAATTTTCTTGTTCTGTTGCTCTCCTTGTGGAGACCCTGTCCTCTCCAGCTCTTACTATTTAAAGGGCAATTATAATATTAAAGAGCTAAAGCTTAGGAATTTGACTCAATAGCAAATTAGAATTAATGATGTAGAATACAAAAGAGTAGAGACTGCATTGTTTGAAAGTAGAGACAGAAAATTGCCCCGACCCGCGGGACCTAGTTATTTGTGGGGGCGAAGGGGGTCGCAGCCTGTAAAAGATGAGCGGGAAAAAGGAAGGACTCAAGCAAATGTGCACTTGTCAAGAGTCAAATTTTATTGAACCGAAGTAGGCTTTTAAGGCCAACCTTAGATTGGGGCGGGGCGAGGGAGGAGCTCAGTGCAGAATCCTTTTTACTCAGGGAGGGGCAGGTTGGAAAGTCCCACTTTAAGAGTCGCTCAACTTCAGGAAGGGGCAGGGTGGAAGTTACAGAATCTTCTTGGCCCGGGGCCTGGAACACTTTGCAGTTATTATAGGAAGTCAAGGCACAGTTAGCACATCTCTGAATTGTCAAGCAACCAGGTGCAGCAGGGTAGAGGGAGTGAGAAAAGGTCGGAAGTTTCTCGGGGCTTGTCTCCAATAGAAAATTTTACTTAGCAAAGAAAAGCCCAAAGTTTATTTCCTAGCATCACTAAAAAAATAAAAAATAAAACAAAATCTTTCTAATCAAAATTAAAATAAATTTTTAACATCTGTGTCCTTAGATTTGAAGAATAAGTGGAGGAAGCATCATAAAAACTTTCTTAAAACTCTTCTCATAACCAAACCTTGGCAGTGTGCAGGGAATCATATAAAAGGGGGGGAGTTAGTATGACATAGAAAGGATAGGAGCTCCACAAGGACCAAATATATCTGGGCACAGGGGTATTTTCTGAAACAGACATGCCACCAAGGACCATGTAAGGATATAACCTAGAACCTCTGCTTGGATGTAGCCCATGGTAGCTCAGTAACCAATTTGTTTCCCATAGTAAGGGGAACAGGGAATGTTTCTTACAGGAACTCAAAGGCAGGCTCTTTGACCTGCCCATCCCCCAAGGGAGGAGCAGTCCTGCTAGGCCACAGAGGATGACTTTGTAGCCAGTCCTGAAGATACCTGATAAACCAGGGTCAGATGAAAAGGGAGGAAGTCCTCCCCAATCAGTGGACTTGGAAAGGGGCAGGGAGGAGATAAGGGAGGGAGGATGTGGGAGGGAATGAGGGAGTGGGATGAAGCTGGGATACAGAGTTAATAAAATGTAACTAATAATAAAAAATAAAATTAAATAAAAAAAATAAAAAACCTCTTCTCATCTAATGAAATATATAAAGAAAACAATTTAATGGCTCTAAAGAGCCAACAAATGATATAAATACAAATAAATTCATAACAATATTAATGTCAACAAAAGAAAACAGTCCTTGTATGAGAGAGTCAGAAGGGTGTCACAATATTAATTGGCAGCCCTGAGAGCCAGAAAGAGAAAAAATTGCTTTTCATACACTGAGTAAATATATATCAGAAAAAAGAGTCATACATGTAGAAAATTATTAATCATAAATTGAGATATAAAAGTACACTCATATTGTAAGAATGTGTTGCCAAAGATGCAACCTAAAGAACTGATAACTAAGTTCTTTAAGTGGAACAAAAAACTTGGACAGAGAGCAGTCAAATAGCTACTAAACAGTGGGTTAAGTAGCTACAAAGCAATAAAGGAAAGTGAAGACTCATACTGAGCCAGTTCTTGAGGCTCCTAAACTGTATTAAGTGCTGAGAAATCATTAGAATCTTGCCGAATTCTATAAATTGTTGGTGATGAGCACTTTCAATGGAAATTTACATAACGTATTAATGTAAATTAATGACGCTGATTGGTTGGGATAAACTATCTCTGTATTTTTAGATTATAAAAATAACTACTATAAAATAATTACAAAGTATACTCATAAATAAACGAATAAAATTGTCATTACAGAAAATATTTGAATAATCTTTGGGATTATAAGGAAATGTGAAAAACAAGAAATAGAAAATAAAATGTGAACAAACATTTGTAGACTTTTTCTTTGTGAGTGTGAATTGCACTGAAAAAAATGAAAATAAGACACATGCACTACAATGTGAGTCTTGTCAATATGAAATAAAACTTAAGAATTTACTGTTGATAGTGTATATTTTACCTTGGAACTTCATAATTTCTTCTTTGAACCTCCTTTCTATAACCTATTATAGGGTAAACCTCTGAATAAAATTTGTAGTGTGTGTTTGATACATGTGTGTGTAATATGTGTGTTTAGGTGGTGTTTATATGGTGTTTGTAATGTATGTGTGGTATGATGTGTGTGATATATATGTGGGTGTGTGTGTGATATGTGTGTGGTATATGTGTGTGGGATATGTGCTTGTTCTTTTCTGTTTCGGTTATATATGTATATATGTGGTGTGTGTATGGTGTGTGTGTTCTTTTCTTTTTCTGCTATGCAGAGTGTTACACATGGGTACAGCTATGGAAGACAAATGTTGAAACTCAGTATCTTACTCTTTTGCTTTTCATTTTAATATTTGAGATACAGTCTTTCATTCAGCTTGGACATGTCCCTAAAGGGAGACTTGCTGGTCAGTGTGTGCACAGCTAACCGCAAGTCTGCCTGTTTCTGGCTTTTCAGTGATGACAAGTTAAGTGCAAACATTTAAGTTTTGCATGGGCTCTGACATGAACATTTCACCAACTGAGATATGTGTTCAGCACAGAATATTTGTTTTTGAATTTTTTTATATTAATTACACTTTATTCATTTTGTATCCACCCATAAGCCCCTCCCTCCTCCCCTCCAGATCCTACCCTTCCTCCCCTTTCTGCATGCATGTCACTCCCCAAGTCCACGAATAGGGGAGGTTCTCCTCTCCTTTCTGATAGTAGTCTATTAGTTCACATCAAAAGTGGCTACATTGTCCTCTACTGTGGTCTGGTAAGGCTGCTCCCCACTCAGGGGAAGGTGATCAAAGAGCAGGACAATCATATTATGTCAGAGGCAGTCCCTCTTCCCATTACTATGTAACCCACTTGGACATTGAACTGCCATGGGCTACATCTGTGCAGGGGTTCTAGGTTATCTCCGTGAATAGTCCTTGGTTGGAGTATCAGTCTCTGGGAAGTTGCCTGTGTTCAGATTTTCTTGTTCTGTTGCTCTCCTTGTGGAGACCCTGTCCTCTCCAGCTCTTTCTATTTCCCACTTCTTGCATAAAATTCCATTCACTCTGCCCAACAGTTGCCCATCAGGCTCAGCATCTGCTTTGATAGTCTGTAGGGCAGAGGGTTTCAGAGGCCCTCTGTGGCAGGTTCCTAGTTTGTTTCCTGTTTTCTTCTTCTGTCTTTCAGAAGCCCTCTGTAGAAGGTTCCTAGGTTGTTTCCTGTTTTCTTCTTCTTCTGAGGTCCATCCTCTTTGCCTTTCAGGATGGGGATTGACCGTTTTAGTTAGGGTCCTCTCTCTTGCTTAGTTTCCTTAGATGCACAGATTCTAGTGGGTTTGTCCTATGTTCTATGTCCATATGAGTGAGTATATACCGTGTGTGTCTTTTTGCTTCTGGGACAACTCACTCAAGAGAGGTTGTGGAGAAAGGGGAACCCTTCTCCACTGCTAGTAGGAATGTAAACTTGTACAACCACTCTGGAAATCAATCTGGCACTTTCTCAGACAACTAGGAATAGTGCTTCCCCAAGATCCAGCCATACCACTCCTGGGCATATATCCAAAAGAGGCTCAAGTACACAAAAAGGACATTTGCTCAACCATGTTTGTAGCAGCTTTATTTGTAATAGCCAGAAGCTGGAAACAACCCAGATGCCCCTCAACTGAAGAATGGATGCAGAAATTGTGGTACATCTAGACAATGGAATATTACTCAGCAATGAAAAATAAGGAAATCATGAAATTTGCAGGTAAATAGTGGGACCT
The DNA here is from genome assembly GCF_030254825.1 of Meriones unguiculatus. NCBI lineage: Eukaryota > Metazoa > Chordata > Mammalia > Rodentia > Muridae > Meriones > Meriones unguiculatus. Next base: position 5,756,858 of record NC_083367.1, read on the forward strand.
GGAAAGGATCATCCTGAGTGTTTTGTCCCAGAAGCAAAAAGACAGAATATTTTTAATATTGTTGGATATTTAATCTGGTAAGGCTGATTTATGACAGAAATTATCCAAGCAGAATGCTTAATTATATCCAAATGTGTAATATGTTGTGAAAAGGTTAGGCTAACTTTGTAACCTATATGTCCTCTAACGCCTATAGTTTTGAGTTTTAGGTCCAGGTTAAGCTAAATCCTCTTAGTACCTTTCCAGAGAGTGAAGGAATGTGACCCTATCTGTGAGGACAGATATAAAAAAAGGGCAAGCAAGCAATGACCTTCACTCAGCAAAAGAATGACCAGACCCTTGTCCTTGAGATATCGTTTCTTAGCAACAAACCTAGACTTCTTCTGAGTAGCTTTTGACCTCCAGCCAAGAGCCCGCAGCCCTAATCTTCAAGGATGAGCTAACCACCCCCACCTTCAATTGCAGCTGCATCCACACTTGGCAGTACTGGCCAAGCTTGAGCACCTAAGACTAACCAATTATCTTACTTTATAGCTTCCTCATCCAATCCTAAATTGCCAAAACTAGAACTTCAAATCTCCCGCAATTTTTCTTTTAAAAACCTAAAGGCCTTTGTCTCCCGGTGCCACTCTTTGCTGACCGGCAGGGGTGACACCTTTGTACAATGGTTAATAAATCTCTTGCTTTTGCAACGAGTCTTGGTCTGGGGGAGTTTCTGGGAAGGGCGTGATTGAACTCCTGAGCTGTGAGACCCCAGGTCTTACAGTTGATCGTCAAACTATTTTCAATTTAAGTAAAATTATGTACTGATAGGAAATAACCAGACTGGTATGGTGTAAGGTTTACATGCTCACAAATACCACTTGGTGTTTTCCAAGTAATAACACCACCTTTAAATACATTGTGGCTTGTGAAATTCTTACATACATGTATTCCTTGCATGCTTTACCATTTACATCCCAGATATTGTAGAGCTTAAGGGACAGTGAAAAGTCACTTGTGAACAGCTATTTCACCATAAGATATATAACTAGCAATTTTCAATACATTTAATCACTAGAGAAATGGAAGCTAAAATGATGGATAAGTGCATACTATCTGGAAGATGGAAAGCAAAGTGTTGTATTGACGTTAATATTTGCTATTGATATATTATTAAGTAAAGTTGCAGTTAATCCTCAACATCTGTTCAAACAAATCACCACACAGAGACTAGGATTTATTTTGTTCACCTAGAACACAATGCTGGGCAATAGTTACTTCATCCTAAACCTCCAAGCCTGTATAGTTCCTACCATTCAGATTTTAGCCATTATACTTGCTTTTAGTGATATATTAGATCTGGTTCATCTCTCCACATTTTTCCAAGACCTCTCCTTCAGCTTCTGCTCTCCCAGCCTCTGCTCCTTCTCCTCTGCCTCCCACTCCTTTCTGTCCTCTGGCTCCTCCCTTCTCCCTCCTACTCCTTCCTCTCCATTGCTCAACATTGTGGCTGATTGTTTTACTTTGGCGTGTTTACACGAAGTTTAGACAGGTGATGTTTAGAATAAATATCACAATGCAATGTCCGATTTGAAACCAGAGAGTGGAGGAAAGAAATCAGCATTTGAATGAACAAGGGTAAGGTGTATACATTCCAAAAGAACATTATACCAACAGCAAAGGGATAGCAGTACCCAGTACTTACAAAGATAAAAACTTGCTCAGCCATGCACTGCGATGGAAATGTAAAATGGAAAGTCATTTTGTAAAATAATGTGTCATTTTCTTGCAAAGCAAACATAAAACTTAAGCCCTAGAAAATACGTTTGCTCAAATATTCCTATAGTGAATGTCTTTAGAATCTTGTGTATAGTACCCAATCCTAAAACAGTGCATTAGATCACTATGAAGTGAATAGTTTAATCTTGGTGCATTCTTTCGTAGAATACTACTCAGGAAAAAGAACAATATTTATATATTTATATGAAACTAGATAAATCTTCATAAAAAAATAAAGCAATCTCAAGGCCTTACACAACATGCATCTCTAACTATATGGAAGTATTAAAATGGAAAATTGTAGAAATGGAGAATGAAGGTTTTGGGTTAGGGTGCAATTTGGGTCTTTTACTACAATGAAAGTATTCTAAATCTAATTAGATAAATTACCTTATTTTGACATAAAAAACTTTTCAAGATATTACTAAGAGAAAAATTATCCATATAAGTTCTCTTCTTATCATTTTTGGTTATTACATTTGCGTACTTTTTGTTTATTTTAATTTTAAAATAAAATACATTCATTACCATTTCCGCTTTTTTTTTTTTTTTTTTTAGTCTCTAAACCCTGCCATGCTCAACTCCCTCAAAAGGGGAAATAAAATAGACAGCAGAATTGGATAAAGAGAGGGAAATGGGCAGGAGATGGAAAGGGGAGGGAAACAAGGATGGAGATCAGAAGTGGGGAGAAAGGGATGGTAGGGGAGGGCTGGTAACAAGAAAGGAAACTGAAGGGGTGCATCTCTTTGTCAAGCTGGAGGCCTGCCCAGGGTCAGCTGCTGGGAAGAAATGGATCTGACTCTAGTTGAGACTCCTAATTGGAGTGAGGGGGTCACATGAAAACTGACATGAGCACCACCTAGCCAGGTAGGACTAGTAGAAGGAGGGAACCAAAACCTGTGATTCCCAAAATTATCCTGCCTATAAGAAATGCAGGAATAAAGAGTTAGCAAAGATTGAAGGAAAGTCCAACCTGAGACCCACCCCATGGTAGAAAGCTAGCCTCTGACACTGTGCTTACAGACAGGAGCCTAACTTGGCTGTCATCTTGCAGGCTCCAGCCAGCAGGGGAGCCAGACAGATATTGGAACTTGCAGCCAAGAATGGGGAGTCCTGTGGAAGTATTAGGGGAAAGATGGAAAGATCTGGAGGGGTGTTGTAAGTGGTTATTAATATTTACTATTGGTTTATCTTCTAGTAAAGCGTGCTGTTAATCTTAAACAGCTGTATAACCAAATCACCACACAGAGACTGGGTTTTTAGTTAACCTAGAACACAATGCTGGGCAATATTTACTCCCTTCTAAACCTCCAAGCCCTCAGTTTCCTAACATTTAGATTTCTCACATTATATTTGCTTTTTGTGAAATCTTAGGTCTGGTTCATGCTCCACATCCTCCAAGATCTCTACTCCAGCTCTGCTCTCCTAGGCCTCCTCTTGCCCCTTCTCCTCCTACTCATTTTCTACCTTCTGGCTCCTCCCCTCTTTCCTGTCCTCTGGCTCCTCCCTGATCAACATTGTGTCTAGTTGCTTTATTTTGTCCTGTTTACACAAGAGTGGAGACAGGATGCTTATAATGAGTATCACAATGCAATATCCATCCGGATTGAAACCAGAGAGTTGCGGGGGGGGGGGGGGGAATCAACATTTGAATGAACAAGGGTAAGGTGTATACATTAAAAAAAATAAAAAAAATAAAAAATAAATAAACATTATACCAACAGAGTGGACAGGAACTTCACAAGAGGAGAGAAAACTAACCCAGTCCCATGGGGGTTTACAGAGACTGAGACAAACCAACTAAGGAGCATGCATGGCTTGCACCTAGGCCCCATGCACATATGTGGCTGATGGGTGGCTTGGTTTTCATATGGGGAGCCTGGCAAGTGGAGGGGGAGGTTGTTTCTATCACAGACTCTATTGTCTGCTTTTGGATCACTTCCACCTGGCAACACTGCCTTGCCTGGCTTCAGGAAATGAAGATATACTCAGTACTGATGGGACTTGATGTGCTGGGAGGGTTGATATGGGGGAGCTCCCCTTTTCTGGGGAAAAAGGGAGAGGGGGAGGGGGAAAGACAGAAAGAGGGTGAACTGGGATGAGATGAGGGAGGAGGAACCGTTGGCGTATAACGTAAATAAACTGAAATAAAAGTAAAAAAAAATTTAAAAATAAATATAATGTTTAAGAAAGCATAATAGTGATGTATTTTTTAGAAGATATTCATATGTTCACAGCATTAGACTTTGTTCAGATTCCTTCTCCATTTCCTTCACTCATCCAACTTTCTCTCTCTGGCTGATTCTCTTTTTCACCTAAATTGGTACCCACTTCTGTTTTCATGTTGCACCATCCACTGCCTTTTATTTCCCCTCCTTCACTTAATATTTTTCTCTCCTTTCTTACAATCTCCTCCATAAATTCTCAGCACACAGGTATATATATATATATATATATATATATATATATATATACAAATACATATGTAAGCTAGTTAAAATATGTAATTCACACATAAAGAAAACATTGTTTTTATCTTTCTGAACTAGTTTCACTTAATATAATGATCTCCATTTTCATTTACTTTTTTATTTCTTAAAATATTATGTCAATGAACTTAGTGGTGGGCTCTTGGATCACCTCTCCCTGGTGGGTGCAACCTTGCCAAACACAGAGGAAGATGATGCAACCAGTCCTGATAGGATCTGATAAGCTAAGGTCAGATAGAAGGGAAGAAGGTCCTCCTCTATCAAGGAACAAGAAAAAGGGCATTGGGGGAGAAGAGGGAGGGTGGGTGGGACTGGAAGGAGACAAGGGAGGAGGCTGTAGTGGGGATACAAAGTGAATAAATTGTAATAAATTATATAAATGAAATAGAATTAAAGAAAACAAAAAATATTATGTCAATTTCCAAATGTTTAAAAATGGAGGGTTTTTTCTTCTCTTTTTTTATACATTCTGATATGAATGTCTGACTTCCTTTTCACTTCACCAAAATTTCTAAGTCTGTCTACAAAACAAGAAATAAAGCTCACATGCAAATTTCTGTGTACTACGATTTATAAAGAAAAGTTAGGAACATACTAGATTTAGGCCTTTAAGACAATGTAAATTGACAAAACATATCTCAATTGTTTAATACCATATTTATGGATAGTATAAATAAACTATTGTATATACAATGTTATACTTCAAACATTTTCATGTTTTATATATACTTACATTTATATAAATTTACATTTTATATATATTAAATCTTATAACAGCTGTCCTTATAGTAATTTACAAGGAACATTATTCTTGTCCTTTAAATTTTTTCCTTTAATTATTTAGGTTATTCCTTTATTTATTAGGTTTAAATATTAATATTATTTAAATTTAATATTATTTATTTATTTATTCCTTTATTTATTTAGGTTCCTTTATTTACTTATTTAGGTTATGATGGCTTCTCATGTCCTTATATAATTCTATGAATGGACCTATTTGGAAGTGGCAAAGAAAAGAGAGACACTAGACTCTCCCACATTGAAAATATCACCATCTTGGAAGCTCAGCGTATTTATCATATAGAGTTGATGAAAGAGAGAGAGTTTTCGCACACAGGTGAACAAGGAAGCATGGTTATTACATACAGGAGGTGAGAATTTTTGCTATCTAGCTGCATGAAAAACAGCTTTGATAATTTCAGTCGGTGCAGACTCTGTAGGGCAGAAGTCTTCAGGATATAAATATCTGGAGGGGAAAATCAGTGGGGACATTTTCTGTACAAACTACCACACTTGCATTTGGAGCAGGAAATGATCTTTGTCATTTCTCTTGATTTCACCTGGATGAAGTGGATTTAGGCATTTCTCTCTAGGTCTGAGACTATGAACCTTGCTATGACATGTCTGAATCATGCCTACTTTCTCTAACTGATAGTCAAACTAGCTACACTATTATAGCAGGGAGGCAGTAGAAGTTATTTGATGCAATGATATAAAATGCTTCCTTTATTTGTTAACTTTCTTTCAGAATGAAGCAAAGCTTTGCATAATTAACAGTTCAATGAAATCAAATTTTAAATAATTATCATACACTATTTCATCACCTATAAGAGATCATCAAACACCATTTTCTGTTTAAAACATAGATTTTATGTTAATGATTAACCAAACACTATTTGTTCATATCAGATCCCACTGTACCTTACATTTCCTTCATGTTTTCCAAAAATTGCTATTGACACCTGCATGGTAAGAAAACAAACCCCATTTACAAGCTGAGCACAGGAGATCCATAAATGTTAGCCAATACTGGTGTTATATGATTAAGTGGAATAATTATGAATGAGCAAGTCAAAATGAGCAGGTCGTGTCCACATCCCCACTTAGCTCAGTCAGACTTTCTGCCTGCTGATCCTTATCTTACTCAGTTTTCTACTCTTGATTTATTGCAGTGATGAAACCATTTACACTAAAAAAGAAAAAAAAAACATTTCCACAAATGCACCTTGGTATTTCATCTCTCCTGTTTGATAGTGTGATAGAAACTTACTTCATAAGCTAAAATAAATACTGCACAGTGTGTATTTTGATGGGCTGCTTGTTAAAAAGTATTATTTCTTCATTAATATACCAGGTGAATAACATACCAAGTAATTAATTAATTAACATACCAAGTAATTCACAACTTTAGTACTGTTGTTTGTATTTAAGGTTTCTTGTATTAATCATTTCAATTTGTTTCCAAAAATTTACATTAAGATTATTTAGGTTACATTCATAATATCTCCCAAACATGAGCTAAACAATGACAAGAAAGAACATGCCGAACTACATGGGACCCAGACTTACACACACACACACACACACACAAAAAAAAAAAGTTATTTAGGGAACTGTGAACCTCAGAACACAGAACATGAGAGGTGGCTTTTCCCCATTTTTCCAATGTCAGTTAGTCAGCTATTATGTACACTGTATGTATGCATGTATGTATGTGTATGTATGTATACATTCCTTATATATAATGTTTATACAAGTAACGTTACATAGATTTAACAGATAATATTTAATATATATGGACTAATATACAGTAATACTGAAAAAAGAAATCATTAATTTGAAAAAGAGTGGTAGAAGGGGTACAAGGAAAAAAGGACGGGAGAAATAAAATAATAATCTCAAATAATATTTTTTATTTTTTATTTGTCTAATTCAATCTGTTTCCTAACTGACACTAATGGTGTAAAGAGAGAAAGAAATAGTTTTGAGCATTTAATATGTCTTCAATATTTCTAAGCCTCGAAGTGGCATTTTTTTTTTTAACTAAAGAAATTCCAGAAAGAGGTGAGGAGTCAAAAAAGAACAGACTTAGAAAAGAAATAGGGGTGGATATGAGCCACTGATGTGCCTCACTACAGAAAAGAGAGCTGTGTTAAACAGCACTTATAACATTCTGTGTAATGTTATTATAATGTATTGTAGTGCCTAAAATAAAGAGGAATGAACAGCTAGAAGAGCATGTGTATATCTAACCAGACATTTATTCTTTTCATCAAGGGACCCCGCAATTGCACCTGTGTCTCTTTGTTTGACACACAGGTGGTACGGTTTATATTTACAGGAGTGTCTGCCAGCCTAAATACTCTTTGTTGTAATGAGTGGAAGCCATGGTGATTATAGAAACACAAAATTAAAAAGAAGCCATTCTTTAATTCTTCACACTCCCATCTGTTAGGTTGCTACTTCTCAGGTGTAATTTAGATAGGCAGATGTGCAATCTGGGAATCCATCCAAGCTCATTTTACTTTTTATCCTCTTTAAGGAAATAAAACAATCCAATAGTATCTTCTGAAAACAATTTTTTCTCTGCTTGTGCTCTGTCCAATCTGTGATTATATTTTAGTCTCTAATCACAGCATGTAAATCTAAAAGCATTAACACTAGGCTTTTCTTTCGTCATCCCAGACAGTGCTGTCTTGGGGCCGCTCTCAGTTATTTAAAAAAAGAATGAGCTCTTCCACTCCCCTCCCATGAGGGAAGAGCAGCCTGGCTGGGCCACAGAAGAGGACATTGCAGCCAGTCCTGAGGAGACATGATAAGCTAGGGTCAGATGGAGGGAGAGGAGGTCTTCCCCTGTTAGTTGTCTTGGAAAAGGGCAGGGAGAAGATGGGGGAGGGTGGGATTGGGAGGGAATGAGGGAGGGGGCTACAGTTGGGATACAAAGTAAATAACCAGTGATTAATATAAAAAATAAAAAAATGTAACTAATAAAAAAATACTATTTTCAGTGTAAATCCACAAGGAGATAAAGGCCAAAATAATTCCTCATAATAAAATTCAGGGAAGCAAAAAAAAAAAAAAAAAAGAACCATCTTCAACTATAACTGTGGGCCTCCAGATGACAGCAAGGACCAAAGGAAATTTAGAGTTACATAAAGTTTCCTAGAATTTGTCCCTTCAGGAAACCCAATGGTGATCACAGCCAAAGAGTTTGCATGACTGACATACTAAAAAGTTTAGGGCTTTTTTACTAAACAGACACCATGGGAATGATTAAATAGCTGACAAGTCTATCATTAAAATGACAATTGCAGGAGCAGGCCAGGAAATGAGAACCAATTAACACTTTTTATTTACGATCTGGGTTATTAACCAGTTTAGAATTTCTTAATCAGTAGTAACTAAAATAATGATGAATCTGAGTGCCCCAAAAGATAAGCAATGAACTCACAATGATAACAAATGAATTAGGAAGAAAGGGCATATGATTTAATTCAACAGCAAGATAGAAATATACTTAAATATACAACTAGATAGATAGATAGATAGATAGATAGATAGATAGATCAGGGAAGAAGAGTTAAATCAGCTATTCATAAGTTGTTAAGAATCTTTACCACCCCATTTTTAATTGGATTATTTGATTTGTTGCTTTATAACTTCATGAGTTCTTTATATGTTCTGGACTTCTTTCAGACATAGGGTTGGTTAAGATTCTTTCCCAGTCTGTAGGCTGTTGTTTTGTTCTGATGACAGTGTCATTTGCTTTACAAAAGCTTTTCAGTTTCATGAGGTCCCATTTATTGATTGTTGCTCTTAGAGCCTGTGCTGTCAGAGTTCTGTTCAGGAAATTGTCTCCTGTGCCAATGAGTTCAAGGCTCTTCCCCACTTTTTCTTCTAACAGATTTAGTGTGCCTGGTTTTATATTGAGGTCTTTGATCCACTTGGACTTCAGTTTTCTGCAGGGTGATAAATATGGATCTATTTGCATTTTTCTACAGGTAGATATCCAGCTAGACAAGCACCATTTTTTGAAGATGCTGTCTTTTTTTCCATTGCATGATTTTCATTTCTTTGTCAAAAATTAAGTATCCGTAGGTGTGTGTGTTTATTTTCTGGGTCTTCTATTTGATTCCAATGATCCAGCATTCTGTTACTATGCCAGTACCACGCAGTTTTTATTACTATTGCTCTATAATACAGCTTGATATCAGATATTTCCAGACAATCTGTTGTTGTACAAGATCATTTTGGCAATTCTGGGTTTTTTTGTCTTTCCATATGAAGTTAAGAATTTTTCTTTCAAGGTCTATAAAAAATTGTGCTGGTATTTTGATGGGAATTGCATTGAATCTGTAAATTATTTTTGGTAGGATGGCCATTTTCACTTATCCTATGGATCATAATGAGGTACGTTTGCTCAACCATGTTCATAGCAGTTTTATTCATAATAGCCAGAACCTGGAAACAGCCCAGATGCCCCTCAACTGAGGAATGGATACAGAAATTGTGGTACTTTCACACGATGGAATACTACTCAGCAAATAAAAACAAGGAAACCATGAAATTTTCAGGCCAATGGTGGGATCTAGAAAAGAGTGAAATAATCCAGAAGCAGAAAGACACACATGGTATGTACTCACTTATAAGTGGATATTAGACATATACAATAGGATAAACATTAAAATCTGTACACATAATAGAAGCTAAGCAAGAAGGAGGACCCTGGGTATGCTGATCAATCCTCACTCAAAAAGGCAAGTGGGATGGACATCAGAAGATGGAGAAAGCAGGAAAACAGGACAGGATCTTACCACAGAGAATCTCTGAAAGACTCTACCCAGCAGTGTATTAAACAGATGCTGAGACTCTTAGCCAAACTTTGGGCAGAGTGTAGGGAATCTTATGAAAGAAGGAGGAGATAAAGAGACCTGGAGGGGGCAGCAGTTCACCACTGAGAGGAACAGAACCAAGAAATCTGGGCCCAGGGGTCTTTTTTGAGACTGATACTCCAATGAAGGACCATGCATTGAGATAATCTAGAACCCCTGCACAGATATAGCCCATGGCAGCTCAATCTCCAAGTGGAATTCCCTAGTAAGGGGAACAGGGACAATCTCTGATATGAACTCAGTGACTGGCTCATTAATCACCTCCCCCTGAGAGGGGAGCAGCCTTACCAGGACATAAAGAAAGACAATGCAGCCAGTCCTCATGAGATCTTACAGACTAGGGTCAGGTGGAAGGGGAGGTATACCTCTCCTATCAATGGACTTGGAGAGGAGAATGGGAGGATATGAGGAATGAGGCTACAACTGGGAAACAAAGTGAATAAATAAACTGTAATTAATTTAAAAAATTAAAATTAAAATTAAAAAAAGAATCTTTACCACATCACAATTTATTACAATTTATTCACTTTGATTCCCAGCTAGCCCAAACCCTCATCCCCTTCTAATCCTTTCCTCCCTCCTCTTCTACTCCCATGCCCCTCCCTTGATAGGTGAGGTCCTCCTCCCCTTCCATCTGACCCAAGTCTATCTGGTCTCATCAGGATTGGCTGCATTGTCTTCCTCTGTTGCCTGGTCAGGCTACCCCTTGCCCCCACTCAGGAAGATCAAAGAGGCAGCCACTGAGTTCATGTCAGAGACAGCCACTATTCCCCTTATACTTGAAGACTAGAATGCCATTGGTTTCATCTGTGCAGGGGTTCTAGGCTATCTCCATGAAAGGTCTTTCTTTGGAGTATCAGTCTCAGAAAATACCCCTATTTATGTTTATGGAGAAAAAGAGGTAGCTCTTGCTCTTGTTTCTTTTTCTTTTTATAAATAGCATTTATTTATTTTATGTGCATCTTTGTGTCCAAGGACCAGTAGATATCAAAAGAAAGTGTCATATCCCCTGGAATTGAAGTTAAAGATGTTTCTGAGCCATCATTTAGGTGGTGAAAACAAAACAAAACAAAACAAAACTATGAAAACTATGTCATCTTAAAGATCAGTAAGTGCTATTAGCCACTGAGCCATCTTTACTAATTAATCTTATGTCTTAAAAATTTCTTCATCCCAAATTAGTTACAATTGTTTTGTTTGCTATAGTGTTATGAACATTGTATCTTTTCCTAAGCAAAATGTATGGGTTCAGAAACAATGGTTACAAATTAAACTCTCTCTCTCTCTTTTAAGGACTTTGCCATCACTGACTTAATGATATTTGAATTACTGAAAATGATTACCAGTGTATGCTTGGATAGGTCAATGTGTTTAAATGTTACAGCAAATTTTATCATGGTGTTGAAGAGAGAAGGCATTCCCAGAAGAAATATAGGAAGGTAAGAACTGCTGGTGAGGAAGTTGACCATTCTATTTCTGGTGCCCACGGCTTGCACAACAGTTGTTTTAGAAGCACAAAATGTCAGCTTAGTTTGGGCATTTTTTTTTTTTTCAATGCAGTTTATTCAGGAACATTGAATAATCCTTGGACCCCGGGGAAAGCCAGCCCACAGCGTAAATAGCCTCTGGGTAGCCAACCCAGGCGTGCCACGGGGGCAATGCAGATAGGTCCACCTACATGGAAGCAAGCCAGATCCTCGGCCTTAGCCAAATGTGGAGTTGTTCGTGACAGAGAGCACTCACCATCGGGAAGGTGGAAGGCGGAAACCAGCTCCATCTTTAAGGCATAGCATTCCGCAGCTCTCTACAGTTCCCCTTTTTTGTTTTAGACGCATCAGGCAAGAGTAGAGGTCTGATCTCTGATATTAGAAATAAATTGGGACTTTGTACAGATGTTCATTTAGGTGTCATCCACCCAAAGAGCATCATCTGAAGGAATGGGCGGGCATGGGAGTGTTAGCAGGCCTTCTGGTGTTGGTCTCCTTGGTTTGCCTGTGGTATATATGCAAGATTAGAGTCTCACAACAGTGTGATGCAGCCATGATCATTCAGGCCTTTACAGCCATTGAAGCAGGACATTCTCCCCAAGCATGGTTGGATACCATAAAAAGCTAAAATGATACGCTCAGGACGCGAGTTTGGGCACTTTTGATCTGTTCTGACACTACCCAGAGATTCTTTTTTTTCCCCAGAGATTCTTTTAACCACTATGATAATCCAGCAGTTACTCCAAGGATGTATCAGGCAACTCTGCAGAAGGACTATGAACCAAGTTTTGCTGTTGTTTTATCGTTAATTATTATCATTTTAATTTGTGTGTGTGAATATATACCATGTATATGCAGATACCCAAAGAAATCAGAGTGTATCAGATTGTCTACAGCCAGAGTTACAGGCAGTTTAAGCTTTCCCTTGTTGGTGCTGAGAACTGATCTTTGGTCCTTTGGAAGAGCACCAAGTGTTCTTTCCCTCTCAGCCATTTTACTAGCCCAGATCAAATTGCTCCAGTCCATTTTTCTCACCTTTTTAATTAACCTTGAATGAAAATTTCTTGTGATAACAGCAGGAAATAATTGCAAGACTTTTATGTTTACTACATTGCACCAAATAATTATAATGAACTTTATTAATATACATTGATGTTACTTGTGATAACACATGACTGTCATATTTAATAACATTAACATAAAAACTAGAGACACTTCTGTTTGGTTAAGAGCAATGGGTGCTCTTTATAGAATCGATGTTTGATTCTGAAAAATCCAAATGAGAGCTCATGGCCATCTATAACTCTATCTCCACTTTAGCACTGTGAATAACTGGGAGATTATATTTCAGGAGGTCTGTGCAGGATTTGATTACAGCTTAGCTGCCCCACCACTTATCTGCAACAGTTGTTTAATACTTCTATCAACTTTGGGAGAGGGTTTGTGACCTTCAAAGGTACTACTTTTGGAAACTTGTAAATTTTGTTTACTTCTTGAGGTTTTATTATTAAAGAATATTTTTGAGATTCCTTGAGAATCTCAGACAATGTAAGATCTTATGCACAAGGCTGAAATTCATATAGTTGCTTATTTCAGATCCTCACAACCTCTCTTCCCATTCTTCTTCATATACTCCCTCTTTTCTAGCTTTGGTTGGCTAACTTGTCCTGGATCTATTGCCTACCTTTATGTATGGTTGATAGATCAGGTGTAACTTAATAAATCAATCAATAAACCTCATTTCCCCTTTCTCAACAGCAATAAAATACAAAAACTCCTCAGAATAGGGTAAAACTACTGACCATTGCCTTTTTCTGAATCTGCATGGCTTTACCCTGTGCAGATCTTGTATATACTGTCATAGTATCTGTGAGTTTGTATATATACCTTTCCTCTATGTCTGGAAAATGTTATATACTTCTAACTCCTTGTAATGGTTCCATAGCATGCTACACGTGGGAGCTTCAAGTGAGAGGGGTATTGTGGAGATATGAAGAGAATGGCCCTATATGTATGTATATTTAATTTTTTTATCCCAGGTTGTAACAGCATGGAAAGGATTAGGAACTGTGGCCTTTTTAAGAAGCAGGTCACTTGTGGGGGGACTTTGCAGTTTCAAAAGCCCATACAAAGCCCAATTACTAACTCTCTCTGCCTGAATATCAGGCTATAAAAGCTCTCAGGTACTATTGTGACAATATGACTATCTGATTCCTGCCATAATAATAATGGGCTAAATATTTAAAATTGTAAGCAAGGCCTCAATTAAATGCATGCTTACATAAAATTTACCTTGATCACAGTATCTCTTAACAGCAATAGAACAGTAACTAAAACAAAAGTGATTTAACATTCCAATTAGGTCTAAGTCTTCTTAAGTTTCTTTTTCTTTGAACATTGAGCTGTTCTGGATTCTTGTGTTGTCTGCCATCCACTGAAAAAAAAAAAAAGCAAAAAAACTTCTCTGATGAGGGTTGAGCAATGCATCAGTTTATGCTATAGCAATAAATCACCAGGAGAAATTTTATCATTATGTTTTTAGCAGAATTTAGTAGGTTATTTCTGAGTGTTCGTGAACTGTCTTGCCACAGGTTCTTCATCTTATTGACAGTGTCACAGTGTCATGTATGGATTTCATCTCCCTGAGCAAACTCTTAATCCAAATATATATATTTGGATATATAAAGCATATATATCCAAATATATATCATTTACATATATGATTATATATAAATATATATTTATATATATATATGATTAGTATATATACATATATATGATTAGTTTCTCCCATAACATTTGTTCATAATCTTCTCCCATAAGATTTGCCCAGTGTCACAATGTTATGTATGGATTTCATCTCCATGAGTGAACTCTTAATCCAAATATACATATATATTTACATATATACATATATGATTAGTATATATACTGTATATATTACATATATATATACATATATGATTAGTTTCTCTCATAACATTTGTTCATTATATTCTCCCATAAGATTTGCCCAGTGGGCATATCTTGCCAGGCAAGTTGTTATTGTAGCTCACATGATTTATAGCAATGTGATATTGATAATGACTTCAGTATATATAACATATATATAACATCTCTAGCACTTTAAAATCTAGATTGTAGAGATGTAAATTCCTAGATTTCTCCATGTTCTGTATTGCAGTTATATTATGTCTCCAGCAATAGATATTTACTGTCACATTCTGGAGGGAAATGCATAGACTAGATATTATTACTGGCTATTTTTTTTTAAGTTCTTTTTTTTTTTTTTTTTTTTTTTTTTTTTTACTACCATGCCACTTTATTTTTTTTTTTTTCAATGCAGTTTATTCAGGAACATTGAACAATCCTCGGACCCCGGGGAAAGCCAGCCCACAGCTTAAATAGTTCTAATGAGGCTTTTTTCAGACGGACTGCTTCAACTTGGAAGAAATATATTTACTCTCTTCACTGGATTCTGGACGTCAATGGATATTTCATACTCATCAGCAAACAATGTTTAACTTATCAAATCTTAGTTGTCTCATATGAACATCATAATGTAAGAGTACTCTAAAGTAAGTGAGAGTAGTAATTCTAGGGTCAGAGAAAAGATAATTTTATCTCAAAAATGACAATTATTAATATGGAATGTAACATATATACATAGTCATTAAAAAGCTGTGATGTTTTACTTTTCAGGAAAGATTTTTAATTGTATACTGGATGATTACTTTCCAAAGATCCTTTTCTTTTTTATATGCATACTATTTCCAGTATCTAGACTATTTCATAGATATTCATTATTTGTCATGATAGAAATCAAGGTAAGTTTTTACTGCCTTTATATTTAATCACTTACTAATTTTAACATTTTAGTTATGAATTTAAATTTATATTTTGAAAGCTGTAATTTATGTAATTTATATATAGTTACCTCTGGGCCCTGCTGTTTCTCTGAGAATCACTAACATTTTGTTTTGTCAGTGATTTCTTTTAAACCAAATCTTAACATAATCACACATATGGATGGATACTTTGAATAATGTTTAATGTTTTATAAAGAGCTAGATGGTTGTAGGCTGGCTTCAAATATTCTTACACTGGGTATCAATCAGAGTAATGGGCATATGTTAATTAAAAGTTTCTGTTAATTTCTATGTAAATTTATTTTTTGCAATATTACATAGTGTAAAACTTATATACTCCAAAGTATATAAGTTTATCCCAACCTATATAATTTTTTTAAGTCAGTCAACTACGGAGTTTGAAAAAGAATTGCAAACATTCTTATCTCATTGTCATCTTCTCTGCATTCAGTCACATTATCAGCATTGGGAGTTACCACACACTTTATTCTGTTTTTCCATGACATGTGTAAAACAATTGCTGTTGCATGTGGTATTTGCAAAACATTTTCATTCATCACAGGTGGTTGTGGATCTCTGTACTCCATTTATACCTGCCAATAACAGTGCATTGCCTAACTCTTGACATGGCTTATGGCAGAAGATTTTCTTTAGGAACAAGGTGATAATGTTAGAGCTAAACATTATTTCATTTTTCCTAAGATTGTTTTACAGTTCGTAGTTGGTTTGGTATCATCTTGTATTCTGTTGGTTTTTGTTCTTTTATTTAATTTTAGAGTTTCTAATTGAAACATGCAATGAAGTTAAATAACTGGATTTTTTTTTAATTACCAATATCCATACTCTCTTTCAAAAGTCTTTAAAATATTTTCTGTATTTCTTAATATATAAATATGTAACTGTATATTGGTTATACACAATTATATGATGATAAAAAACATCACTAGTGCCCAACATAGAATAAATCTGTGTGTGGTACAATAATTATGAAAGTTCCATGTCTGAGTAATAAGAAATATGCAAAGCTTGACAACCGTGATTGATATTGAAGATGGATTTAACTTATGAATAAATTTCTTCTTGAATTCTCATCATTTTTTGATCACGCATAACAATAGACCTTCAAAAGACTGGTTCATGAAGTATGAAAAGGCTAATGAGTTTATATTTCCTGCACAATAAGGGACAGTTTAAAATTCCTAGGGGGTAGGGGAAACACTCACAATGTAATACCCCATTCTCAAGTATTACTAAGTAGTTAATATTTGTTTTGGGAGAAAATAGTGATACAGTGGCCTCTTAGTTGTATTCCTATAGGTAACTTCTAATTAAACTGATTAGTTTAATTCATCAAGGTAGATGTAATTGAAATTCTTTCTTTGGTTTGCTATGTGTACCCTACCCAGGACAAAAAGATATTTTGTTTGTCTCCTCAGCAAAATTTGACACAAACTTATTAACAATTTTACATTAGTCAAATAATTAATTTGTGTACATATATCTAAAGCATAATTAGAATGTACTCAGTAGAATTCAGATTGGTATTTTAAAATGACATCATCAATTTTATTTATTGCAGCACTATTCACAATAGTCAGACTATAGAAACATAGGCATCTCTCAACTGATGAATACATGACAAAAAGGTTATAAGTACAGAAAAGCATGAATGTGACTGAAGATCGCTTTCTGAAGTAAAATTACCCAGGCATAGAAATACAAGTACCACTTGATCCTACTCCTGTTGAATCTAAAGCACTAATTCTTATACATATTGAAAGTATGGTCATTACCCAAAGCTGGCTGGAGTACATAAAATGGAGATGTGGGAAAATCAATCAGTAGATACTGTTGCAGTGAGACATAAGACTTTCTTATTGATTTGGCTTTTGAGTGTAACTATGGTACAAAAAAAAAATACGCTATACATTTTTTAAAACTAGAAGAAAGAGCATGGGACAGAAGGCCTGTAGAGAAAAGATAAACGGAGTATTGGGGGTATCTCTATGGCAAGCTGGAGACCTAAGTCAGAGTAGGCTCCTGGGAGGATATGAGGGTGAATCAAGCAAAGACTTCTAGTAGCAGAGACCATAGAGACTGAAGAGGACACCTTCTAACTAGACTAGCCTCCTAGTAGAAGGAGCTGAACTCAAACCCACCCACAAAACCTTCAACCCCAAATTTGCCTGCCTACAGGATGTGCAGGAATAAAGACAGAACCAATATAGCAGAGATGAAGGAATGCACAATCAATGTCTGGCCCAACCAAAGACCTACCCTATGGGACAGTACCAACCCCTGACACTATGAAGTTTACTTTGCTAAACTTGCAGACTTTCCAACATTTTTTATAAAAAAACAAAACAAAAAGTGTTAAAGAAGAAAATATATTTAACCTAATTTAAACACCATACAATATAAATATAAATTTATATTTATATATAAATTTTATATGTCACATGAATATGAATATTTTATATTTTAGAATGTCCTATAAATACTGTATATCCTCTTTTTGTCCTCCCTCTAACTCTTCCTATGTTCCCACACTCCTGAAATTTCTAGCCTCATTTTCTTTAGTTGTTGTATACCTGCAACATACCTGCAAACATACACAGTACCACCCCAACACACACACAAACAATACACACAGAGAGTAATAAAGACAGAGAAAGGAGAGAATCTGCTGAGTCACTTTCAAATTCTTCATAAATATATTAATTTAGTACTGACTACTTGGAATTGGATAAACTGTCATGGAGTTCATTCTTGTAGAAGACTGATTCTCCCTCTCTCCAGACCCATTTATTGCCTTTATCTTTTCATCTTCAGGTGAAGCTTTGCCAGATTTCCCATACCTTCATCAAGATGGCAAATGGTGTTATTGAGGTCTCATTTAGGCCACTGTATTGTTTTCCAGACTGCTGTTTTTCTGTTCTTTACAGAAGAAAGAATCTCACAGACTCCCTGGTCCTCTGGCTCTTATAATCTTCTTAACCCTCCTAAAGATCAGGTATTCAAAGTGTGTGGCTCCTTCAGCCACATGGTCTTACCTTCAGTTTCTGGGAAACACTCAAGCACAATGACAATAGCAGTTGCATTGGTTTGGGAGTTTTGTGGAATGTCTTGATTCAATGTGAAAGAAGGTTTTACCCACATACATACATATGTTTCAACTAAAATAATCCAAATTAATACTGAATAATTTATAATTTATATTTATTATAATTTATAATAATAATGAACAATTGAGGAACAACTGTTACTTTTATTCCCTCATGTTAAAACTGATAGCTATAATTTCAGCAGAAGTTAGAAAATGGTTAAACCTACTTCTTTATTTGAAAGACCAATATAAATTTACCATTCTCAATTTCTTCTCCTATTCTTTTTTTTATTTTTAAAAATATATTATTTATTCACTTTACATCCTTGTTGTAGTCCCATCCCTGTGACGCCACTAACGCCACCCTCCCACTCTTCTCTTACCCCTCCCCTTTTCCTCAGACAAAGGGAACTCCCTTTCCCATCCACCTTAGCTCATCAAGTTGCATCAGGACTGAGCATTTCTTCTTCCCCTGTGGCCTGGGAAGGCAATCTTCCCAGGAAGAAGTGATGAAAAAACTGGCAAGTGATCCATGTTGATGCAGAATTTTTAAAATTTAAATACTCATTGAAAACTCTTAAAATAATTTAATTTATCCTTTGGTAATGTTATGCATGCCAGTAATGCATTTTGATCATATTCCCTCCCCATATTGGTCTCTTATTTTCTCATTGTTACTGAATCTTCTCTTTTCCTCAAAAATTCCCTTCTTGGCTTTCGGTATGTGTGTGTGTGTGGTTCTGTCAGTCAACCTGTGTCTCTGTGTGTCTGTCTGTGTCTTTGTATGTGTATGTGTTTGTCTGTGTGTGTCTATCCATCTCTGTCTAGGTATGACTGCTTGTGTGTTTGTTTGTGTGTCTGTCTATGTGTGTCTGTCTGTGTGTCTTTGTCTGCATGTATGTCTGTGTTTTAGTGTCTGCTTATCTGTGTGTGTCTATGTATGCATTTGTGACTGTGTGTGTCTGTTTTTGTGTGTGTGTTCATGTCTGTCTGTCTATGTCTAAAGTCGAGCATGGAGGATTGCTTGAAAAAAGATGCATAGGAAGTTGATGGATGTGGAAGGAAAGAATGAGGGTTTATTTATTTTACCAGTGGCCATACCAATGAAGCAAATGACTTCACCATCCAACAAACATTTGATGCTAATATCTCATTAGGTGAGAACAGTGACTCATAGACTCTCTTCCATGAGTCATGGACTGTTGGACTCATGGACTCACGGACTGTTGAAGGACTAACTTTGTGCAAGTCTTATGCAAGTATCTACATTTGCTTGTGAGTTTATGAGAACAACAGCCAACTATGTTCAGAAAATAGGATTTCACAGCACTGCTTCTCATGCTCAGGCTTCTAACACTGTTGTTCCTCCCTTTTCTAGGATAACTCTGAGCCTTGGAAAATGTGATATAGATATTCAATTTTGGACTGAGTGTTCATGAGTCATGCACACTTTCTCAGCATTTTAACCAGTTATGTGCCTCTTTATTAGCTTCCACAGACTGAAGAAGAAGCCTTAGTGGTCAAAGCTGATATCAGCACTGATTTGTAGGTGTAAAAGTAAGTATTTGACAGGCAATTTGATAACACCTCCATTTAGCAAAATGACAGCAGCTTGTTCCCCTTTAAGCCTTATGACCTAGATAGCTATGACCGAATTTACAATTCCATGTAAAGCATTTTTCAATTGAAAAGGGCTCTTAATTCAATCAGAAAATGGTAAGGTATACCATAACACTATGCCACTGCCATGCCATCCTGGAGGGTTCACAACTAAATAAGAGTTTTTTTATTTTTGTTTTTTTAATTCCTTTTCCCATTCAGCAGGATGTATGCAGCATTCAGAGACTGTGAGATGTAGCCAGCAGGACAGAAGGTTGCAACTCAGTTCTACCTAGATTTCTCAAAGTTCTGTAATCAAACCAAATGAATATACAAGATGTCTACAGCAATATGGGCTGTTTTAGTTACTATTTTACTTCTGTGAATATAAACCTTGACCAGGGCAAGTTATAAAATAAAGCACTTAATTGTGGCTTGGCTCTGAAACTGAAGCAAGTCCATAAATAAAATGACATGCAGCATGGTGGAAGCCAGGGCAGCAAGTACGGCAGTGACTCAGGAGTTGAGATTTCACATATGATCCTTTAAATTTCAGACAGAGAAGGAGGGACACGAATCCCGGGGAGGTCTTTTTGAACTTTAAAGGCCACAGTGACACACCACATCAAATAAGGCCAGACTTATTCCATAAGACCACACCTCCTATCTTTCTATACAGTCCACCAAATACAAAACATGTGTTCAAATGTATGACATATGAGGACCATTCACATTCCAACCACAAGGACTTACAATGTATTTGGTTTGGATGCCCTAAGGCAATGACAAGAGTTTACATTGTTAAGGTGCCCTGGGACCTTCATGACCAATAACAAATAAGGAATTATCCCATAGCTGGCACGGTGATTTTTGTTCAATATACTATGTTTCTGGAAGCAGCATTACCCAGCCATCATTTAAAAGTAAAATTTAATTATATATACAAAGCAGTAAGTTTGCATATAGCATCTCAGTTTACATGTCATTATAAAACTAATTCACTAGTTTTATGATATATAACCTCATATCAAGTAGTATGACACCTAAAAATTGTTCTCTTGTTCTAGAATGCTGTATTTATATGTCACATTTAATGATTCTATATGAATTTTAAAATATATTTTCTATTTCTCTGATAATTGTCCCAACATTTTAAAGTTTATTTCATAATCATTGGTTAACTTATTTTTTTCACTTTTAAAAACTTCATTTATATTTTTATATATTACAAGTTTTTTACTTTGTATCCCCACTGTAGCCCCCTCCCTCATTCCCTCCCAATCTCACCCTTCCTCCATCATCCCCTCCCATGCCCCTCCCGAAGTCCACTGATAGGGGAGGTCCTCCTCCCCTTCCCTCTGACCCGAGCCTATGAGGTCTCATCAGGACTGGCTGCATTGTTTTCCTCTGTGGCCTGGTAAGGCTGCACCCCCTTAGGGAGAAGTGATCAAAGAACCAGCCACTGAGTCCATGTCAGAGATAATTCCTGATCCCATTCCTGAAGAATCCACTTAGACAATGAGCTGCCATGAGCTACTTCTCTGCAGGGATTCTAGGGCTTCTTGGTCATCTCCATGCATGGTCCTTGGTTGGAGTGTCAGTGATAGAAAAGACCCCTGTGCCTAGAATTTTGGATCTGTTGCTCTCCTTGTGGAGCTCCTGTCCTCTCCAGGTCTTTCTATCTCCCGTTCTTTCATATGATTCCCTTCCTGCACATTGCCCAAAGTTTGGTTAGGGATCACAGCGTCTCCTTTGAAACATTGCTGGGTAGAGTCTTTCAGTGGCCCTCTGTAGTAGACTCCTGTCCTGTTTCCTGTTTTATCCCTCTTCCAATATCTATCTCCTTTGCCTTTCTGCATGAGGATTGATCATCTTATCCAGGGTCCTCCCCCTTGCTTAGCTTCTTTAGGTGTACAGATTTTAGTATATTTATCTTATAATATATGTCTAATATCCACTTATAAGTGAGCATATACCTTGTGTGTCTTTCTGCTTCTGGGCTAACTCACTCAGGATGATCTTTTCTACTTCCCACCATTTGCCTGCAAATTTCATTATTTCCTTGTTTTTAATTGCTGAGTAGTATTCCATTGTGTATATGTACCACAATTTCTGTATCCATTCCTCAGTTGTGGGACATCTGGGTTGTTTTTAGACTCTGGCTATAATAAATAAAGCTGCTAGAAACACAATTGAGCAAATGTCCTTGTTGTATATTTGAGCATGTTTTAGATATATGCCAATAAATGCTAAAGCTGGATCTTGAGGAAGCAATATTCCTAATTGTCTGAGTAATCACCAGAGTGAATTCCAAAGTGGTCCTACAAGTTTACTTTTCTACCATCAATGGAGGAAGGTTTCCCTTTCTCCACATCCTCTCCAGTATGTGTTCTAACTTGAGTTTTTTATCCTAGCCCTTCTGATAAGTGTAAGGAGAAATCTCAGGGTCATATTGATTTGCATTTCCTGGATGACTAGGGATGCTGAGCATTTCTTTAAATGTTCCTCTGTCATTCAATATTCTTCTACTGAGAATTCTCTGTTTATCTCTGCACCAGTTTTAATTGGGTCACCTGATTTGTTGCTGTTTAACTTCTTAAGTTCTTTATATATGCTGGGTAGTAGCCCTCTATCAGATATATGGATGGTGAAGATCCTTTCCCAGTCTGTAAGTTCTCATTTTGTTCTTACAATAGTGTAGTTTGCTTTAAAAAAGTTTTTCAATTTCAAGAGGTCCCATTTACTGATTGCTGATCTTAGAACCTGTGCTGTTGGTGTTCTGTACAGAGCATTGATGACTGGGCCAATGAGTTCAAGGCTCTTTCTCACTTTTTTTCCTAAGAGTTTTAGTGTGCCTGGCTTTATGTTGAGGTCTTTGAACCTCTTGGACTTTAGTTTTATGCAGGGTGATAAATATGTATTTATTTTCATTTTCTTACATGTAGACATCCAGTTAGACCAGCATTATTTGTTGAAGATGCTATCTGTTTTCCACTATATGATTTTGGTTATTTGTTAAAAATCAAATATCCCTATGTGTGTGGATTTATTTCTGGGTCTTCTCTTTGATTCCATTGACCTGCCATTCTGTTTCTATGCCAGTACCAGGCAGTTTTTAATACTATTGTTCTGAAGTACAGTTTGAGAATAGGGAAGGAGATACCTCCAGAAAACTCTCATGTCGTTGAGGATTGTTTTAGCAATTCTGGGATTTTTGTTTTTCTGTATGAAGTGGAAAAGTCTTGTAAAGAATTGTGTTGGTATTTTGATGGGAACCTCATTGAATCTGTAGATTGCTTTTGGCAGGATGGCCATTTTCACTATGTTAATCCTACCAATCCATGATCACGGGAGAGCTTTCCATCTTCTGATATCTTCTTCAATTTCTTTCTTCAGAGTCTTGAAGTGTTTTTCAAACAGATCTTTAACTTGTTTGGTTACAGTCACACCAATGTACTTTATGTTATTAGGGGCTATTGTGAAGGGTGTTTTTTTTTTTCCCTAATTTCTCTCTCAGCCCTTTTGTCTTTCATACACAAGAGAGCTAATGATTTTTTTCAGGTAACATTGTATCCAGCCATTTTGCTGAAGGTGCTTATCAGTTGAAACAGTTCTCTGGTTGAATATTTAGAGTTCCTCATATATACTATCATGTCCTCTACAAATAGTGATACTTTGACTTCTTACTTTCGAATTTGTATGCCCTTGATCTCCTTTATTGGTCTTACTGTTTGAGCTAAGACTTTAAGCACTATGTTGAAGAGATACAGAGAGAGTGGGCAGCCTTGCATTTTACCTGAGTTCAGTGGGATTGATTTAAGTTTCTCTCCATTTAGTTTGATGTTGGCTATAGGCTTGCTGTGTATTGTCTTTACCATGTTTAGTTTTGTGCCTTGTATCCCTGATATCACCAAGACTTTAAACATGAATGGATGTTGGATTTTGTCACATGCTTTTTTGGCATCTAAGGAGATGATCATGTGGTTTTTCTCCTTCAGTTTGTTTCTGTGGTGGATTACATTGATAGATTTCTATATATTGAACCACTCCTGCATGCCTGGGATGAAGCCTACTTGGTCATGTTGTATTATATCGTTTATGTGTTCTTAGATTCGGTTTGCAAGTATTTTATTGAGTATTTTTTCATCAAAGTTCATAAGAGATATAGGTCTGAAGTTCTCTTTTGTTGGGTCTTTGTGTGGTTTAGTTATCAAGGTTACTGTGGCTTCATAGAATGAGTTTGGTAATGTTCCTTCTGTTCCTATTTTGTGGAATAGTTTGAATATAATTGGAATTAGCTCTTCTTTGAAGCTCTAGTAGGATTCTGCCCTGAAACCATCTGGCCCTGGGCTTTTTTTTTGAAAGGGAGACTGCTTCTATTTCTTTGGAGGATATAGGCCTACTTAATCTTTCTACCTGAGCTTCACTTAATTTTGGTACATGGAATCTATCAAGAAAATTGTCCCTTTCTTTTAGATTTTCAAACTTTGTGGCATATAGATTTTTGTAGTAGGACATCATGATTGTTTGGATTTCCTCAGGGTCTGTAATATGTCCCCCTTTTCATCTAATTTTGTTGATTTGGATAGTTTCTTTATGCCTTTTAGTTAGTTTAGCTAAGGGTTTGTCAATGTTGTTGATTTTCTCAAAGAACCAACTCTTGGTCTCATTGATTCTTTAAATTGTTTTCTTTGTTTCTAATTCATTGATTTTTGGTTCTGAGTACACTATTGGAAATGTTCCTTCTGTTCTGTACACTTCTGTACACTATTGGAAATAGTGTACTCTTCTTGGGTGTGTCTGCTTCTTTTTTTTCCCCCTAGGGCTTTGAGATATGCCATTAATTTGTTTGTATGCAATGTCACAAACTTCTTTCTGGAGGCACTTAGTGCTATGAATGTTCCTATTAGCACTGCTTTCATTGTGTCCAATAAGTCTGGGTATGTGGTGTATTCATTTCTATTGAGTTTTAGGAAGTCTCTAATTTCTTTTTTCATTACTTCCCTGACCTAGTTGTCTTTGAGTAGAGAGTTGTTTAGTTTTCATGTGTATGTAGGCTTTTTGGTATTTTTGTTGTTGTTGAGATCTAGTTTTAAGCCATGGTGATCTAGTTGGATACAAGGAATTTTTTCAGTCTTCTTGTATCTGCTGAGACTTTCTTTGTGCCTGACTATTTTTTGAGAAGGTTCCAAGAGTTGCTGAAAAGAAGGTATGCTTTTTTGAATTTGGGTGAAAAGTTCTATAACATCTATTAGGTCCAATTGACTGAGGACCTCTGTTAGAGTCATTATTTTTTCTATTTACTTTTGTCTATATGATGTGTCCCTTGGTGAGAGTGGAGTATTGAAGTCACCAACTATTAAGGTGTTGGGATCAATGTGTGATTTAAGTTTTATTAATGTTTCATTCACAAATTCAGGTGTTCTTGTATTTGGGGTTTAGATATTCAGGATTGTGATGTCCTCCTGGTGGATTTTTCCTTTGATGAGAATGAAATGCCCTTCCTCATTTTGTTTTTTTTATTAACTTTGGTTGAAAAATCTATGTAATTAGATATTAGGATAGCTACTCTAGCTTGTTTTCTGAATTCATTTTCTTGAAAATACTTTTTCCAGCCCTTTACTGTGAGGTAGTGTTTATCTTTATTGCACAGATGTGTTTCTCAGATGCAGAAGAATGTTGGATCCTTTTTCTGCAAACATTCTGTTAGTCTGTGTCTTTTTATTGGAGATTTGAGTCCATTGATATTGATAGATAATAGTGACTAATGAATGTTAGTTCCTTTTATTGTGGTATTATTGTGTTCCAATGCTTGTTTTAAATTTTGTGGTGAATTTATCTATATCCTGTGTTTTCTTGGGTATAGTTGATTTCATTGGATTGCAGTTTTTCTTCTTGTATCTTCTGTAGGGCTGGGTTGCTGTGTAGATACTGTTTTAGTTTTGTCATGAAATATTTTGTTTTCTCCATCTATGTTAATTGAAAGCTTTGCTGGCTATAGCAGTCTAGGTTGACATCCGTAGTCTCTTAGAGTCTGCATGACGTCTGCCCAGGCTCTTCTGACCTTCATAGTTTCTGTTGAAAAGTCTGGTGTGATTCTGATTGATCTACCTTTATATGTTACTTGGTTTTTTAAATATTTTTCTTTGTTATGTAGATTTAGTCTTTCGACTATTATGTGATGTGAGGAGTTTCTTTTCAGGTCTAGTCTATTTGGTGTTCTGTAGGCCTTGTGTATGTTTATGGACGTCTCTTTCTTAAAGTTGAGAAAATTTTGTTGAAAATATTTTCTGTACCTTGGAGCCTAGAATATTCTTTTTCTTATATTCCTATTATTCTTAGATTTGGTCTTTTCACAGAGTCCTTGATTTCTTAGATTTTTTTGTTGTTGTTGTTTGAAACTTTACAATTTAATTTTTTTTCTTTGAGAGATGTATCAATTTCTGCAATTGTATTTTCAGTGCCTGAGATTCTGTCTTCCATCTCTTGTATTTTGTTGGTGATGCTTACCTTTGCGGTTCCTGATCTTTTCTCTGATCTCCAAGGTTTTCTTTGTTTGTGTTTTCTTTATTGATTCTAATTCTATTTTTACATCTTAAACCATTTCCTTCATCTGTTTCAGTGTATATCCCTGTTTTTCTATGAAGGCCTCAATTTATTTTTGTTCGTTTCCTCTCTATATGCCATGAATTATGCCTCTACCTATGCCTCTGTTTTGCTGCATGTTCCTGTTTTTGTTTGAGAGCTTTGTTCATCTCCTCATTATGTGCCTCTAGTAACTGGATAAGTATAGCATTAAAATCATTTTCCAGTGTTTCTGATGGATTAATATATCCACTTATTTGGGGGCTGGGGGTGCTGGTAAAGTCATGATGTCCTGATTTTTGTTGGATGTGTTCTTATGCTGCCCTCTAGCTATCTGCTTATCTGTAACCTTTGAGTTGTCTTTTTGGAGTCTGTACTTCAGACTGGATCCATCAGTCTTTGGTGTCAGGAGCATTCTTCAGGAAAATGAGAGCTGTACATTGGTTTGAGAGTGGATGTTAGTGTTTCAACTGTAGCTAAGAGAGGAATGTTGTAGCTGCATATGTGCAAGAATGGGCCTGTGCATGGCAGTGTGCCTTGAGGGAGAGAGTGTTAGAGCTTGTAGATGCCTGAAGGGTGGTGCTTAAGTGCTTGTGGTAGGAGTGGTTAGGGGGACAGAGGGGAGGAGGTGTGGGTGTGGCCTCTGTTCAGAATCACAATGCACATGTGCAGGTGCCTTGAATACCTCAGTGGCCTAAGGCCCTTTTGTTCTATCCTCCTGATATTCAGATCTGTCTGGGCTCCAGGAATTGTTTGCCTGGACTCCACTGGTAGACCCACAGAGCAGGGGCTTAAATGTTGAGAACACTGTCCCAAGGATACCTAAGTTGCCCACAGTGGCGGTATGAATGGGAAGAATCAGATGTCCGTTTGCTAGCATAGAGGGACATTGCTTCTGAGGATCTGAAAGCACTCAAAGTTGTACTCCCTCTCTTTTAGGCCTAATAGGAAAGCTCAGGGGATCCTTCTGTTCTTTATGCTCAGATTTGGGCCCACAGGGTCAAATGAGAGTGCAGGAGATCCATCAGTTCAGTGATGTCCACTGTTTGGCCACTGGGCAAGTATGTCTTTGCAGCGTCAGTCACAGAGTAAGGAGGATCCTGCTTGTACTAGCCCCTGCTCCTCCCCAGCAGCATCTCTGGGAGGCCCACCTGTACTATTTCAGTCACTAAGTATGCAGAGACTCTTATTTGGACTAACTGCTTCAGTGCTGCAGCCACAGCTTCTCCCTCCCCTCCAGAGGCCAGCCTTTGCTTTTTTAATCATGGATCATGGAGGCTTGAGCTTGGGGCAATCACTGTAGTCCCAGGCAAGCAGTGTCAGTGCTTGCATCAGAGGCCACTGCTATCCTTCTTGCTAAGCAGGGATACCAGTGCTTAGGGAAAGGGCAAGTGCAGGGGGTTGAATATTTTCTACTCTCAGTCTTTGGAGATGTCCACAGGTGACCTGGATCCAAACTGTCTTGGGTTATCCACTCTTTCCCAGGAAGTTTCAATGTGGATGTTCTGGCTTCAGCTGCCCCTCCACTCACCAATTTCAGGGTTTTGGATCCAGTGCCTTTCAGATATGGTATACACTGATCTCCGCCATCTTGGAATCGCCCATTGGTTAACTTTTAAAAGACTCTTCTTGACTTTGACAATTCATTATTATAAAGGATAAATTTTTAACACCTCATAATATGTATGTAATTATATAATACTTCATTTTTTTGAGCTTGGCTTATTTTGACAGTAACTGCAGTATACTATCACTATTCGCAGATGATATGATAGTATACATGAGCGGCCTCAAAAATTCAACCAGAGAACTCCTTCAGCTAATAAACACCTTCAGCAAAGTGGCTGGATACAAAATTAACTCAAAAAAAATTGGAAGCGCTCCTGAATAGTGAAGACAAAAGGGCTGAGAAAGAAATTAGGGAAACAACACCCTTCACACAGTCACTAATAACATAAAGTACCTTGGTGTGACTGTAACCAAGCAAGTGAAAGATTTGTTTGAAAAAACTTCAAGTCTCTAAAGAAAGAAATTGAAGAAGATATCAGAAGATGGAAAGATCTGTGCTCATGGATTGGTAGGATTAACATAGTGAACATGGCCATCTTACCAAAAGCCATCTACAGATTCAGTGAAGTTCCCATCAAATTAACAACACAATTCTTTACATACCTTGAAAGAACAATTCTCAACTTCATATGGAAAAACAAACAAACAAAATCAGAATTGCCAAAATGATCCTGTACAATAATAGACTGATATTTTTTAAGAGTTTGCTTATACAAAAAAGAATATATTATATTTACGTGCTTTGTTTAAAATGTATAAATTAATGTTTTCATATATTTAATTGATAGGCTTTTACCTTCTTTGTTAAAATTATTTTTAAATTTATTAGTTACTTTTTGTTGCTGTGATTAAATGTCCATGACTAAAAGGAGCTTTTAAAAAGAAAAAAGTTCATTTGGCTTAAGATTTCAGTGGGAGAATCCTTACTGTTGGGAGAGACAAAGTAGCAGGCAGCAAGGTCTGAAATACATGTATTACATCTTCATTCACATTTAAGGAGTAGAAGGTGAATTAGACATGGGATAAAGTTAAAAACAAAGGCCAACCCAGTTATATATGTCCTCCAGAAAGTTTGCAACTACTAACAGTTCTATAACTTTCTTTTTTTTTTCTACTGTTATTATTATTATCATCGTTGCTTACAATTTATTCAATTTGTATCCAGGTTATGGCCCCCTCCCTTATCTCCTCCTAATCTCACCATCCCTCCCACTTTTACCCCTATGTCCTTCCCCTAGTCCACTGATAGGGGAGTACCTCCTCCCCTTTTATCTGACCCTAACCTATCAGGTCTCATCAGGACTGTTTCCATTGTCTTCCTCTCTGGCCTGGCAAGGCTGCACCCAACAAGGGGAGGTGATCAGAGAGCCTGTCACTGAGGTCATGCCAGAGAAAGCCCCTAACCCCCTTACTAGGCAACCCATTTGGGATACATCTGAACCTGTGTTTTAGGTCCTCTCCATGCATTGTCCTTGGTTTAGGTATCAGTCTCTGCAGGGCCCCCAGCACTCAGTGTTTTTGTTTGTTTGTTTTTTTGGCTCTGCTGGTCTCCTTTTGTAACTCCTTTCCCCTCCAGGTCTTTCTATATTCCCCCTTTTTCATAAGATTACCTTTACTCTGTCTAAAGTTTTGTTATGAATCTCAGACTCTGCTTTGATACCTCCTCGATCAGTAGAGTCTTTCAGAGGCCCTCTGTGGAAGGCTCCTGTCCTTTTCTACTGACTTCTTTTTCTGATATTTGTGTTTGTCCTTCTCAACAAGGATTGAGCATATTCCCTAGGGTCTTCCTTGTTGTTTTGCATCTTTGGTATACAGGAGGGCTTCTGATTTTTTTTTTAGTTGATTTTGTATTTAGCCACTTGGCTGAAGGTGTTTATCAGCTGAAGGAGTTCTCTAGTTCTCTGGTTGAATTTTTTGGGTCACTCCTGTATGCTATCATGTCATCTGCGAACAGTGACACTTTGACCTCTTCCTTTCCGATTTGTGTTCCTTTGTTCTCCTTTAGTTGTCTTATTGCTTTAGCTAGGACTTCAAGTACTATGTTGAAGAGATATGGAGAGAGTGGGCAGCTTTGCCTGGTCCCTGATTTCAGTGGATTGATTTAAGTTTCTCTCCATTGAGTTTGATGTTGGCTATAGGCTTCCTATATATTGCCATACAATGCTATCAGTAACATCAAAGAATTTGTACAGAACCAGAAATATCTTTCAATTTTTATTGAACTACAAAAAAGCCAAGACCTGGAGAGGACAGGAGCTCCACAAGGGACAAATATATCTGGCTGGACATAGGGGTCTTATATGAGACTGTTTATCCAACCAAGGACCATGTATGGATATAACCTAGAATCTCTGCTCGGATGTAGCCCATGATAGCTCTGTAAACATGTGGGTCATTCTAGTAAGGGAACAGGGACTATTTCTGACATGAACTCAATGGCAGGCTCTTTGACATTCCCACCTCCCAAAGGAGGAGTAATCCTGCTAGGCCACAGAGGAGGACTTTGCAGCTAGTCCTAAAGATGCCTGATAAACCAAGGTCAGATGAAAGGGGAGGAGAAAGAATATGGGAGGAGATGAGGGAGGGAGGGTGGGATTGCGAGGGAATAATGGAAGGGGCTACAGCTGGGATACAAAGTGAATAAACAGTAATTAATATAAAAATTTAAAAGAGAAATAAACAGTTTTTTAAAAAGATTTATTACATTTTCAAATTATGTGTATGTCTGTGTCCTTACATGCACATAGATATGAAGGCCAAAACGGGAAATGGATACTGCATAGCTAGAGTGACAAGGCAGTTTTTAGACATTTGACAATGGGGCTGAGATTTAAATTCAGAGACGCTGAAATGGTATCATGCATTCTTAAATACTGAGTCATATGTTCAGCTCCAGAGAAAACTTTTAATGTGGTATTCTTATTACATTTAGTAGAAATTATTTCAGTACATCAAAGAAACTTGCCTTCCCATATTCATTTCAGTAATAGTCACAAAAGTTGGCCTAAGTGTCTATTAAACAATGAAGGGAATGTGGTACATCTTTATATCATAGAATAATCTCTGAAACATTATGGAATTCTGACATTTGCTACAGCATGGATAGAAACAGAACTCACCATTTTAAGTGAAATAAGCTAGGCATATAAATGCAAGTAATGTTTAGTGTTTTCCACATGTGGATATTTTTTCTTTTTAAAAATTTTATTTTTTCACAATTTATTCATTATATATTCAAGTTAAAGCTTACTCCCTCAACTCATCCTAGTCCCACTCCCCATGTGAATTCTTAAATAGTTATTCCATAGAAGTTGCTAATAGAATCCAGTTACCACAGGCAAAAAAAGACAGAGAGCGGTAAAGTCGATCAATGTGTACTAGGTTATAGATAGACAGAATTAAAGCATTGTAGCATGCTACTTACAATGGAATTATTGTAGGTAGAAATGAAGTGTTGAATAATCTATTGGTTTATTATTTTCTTTATAAAGAAATGATAAATAATTGACAATATAGATCTGATTATCATAACTATAATATTATATAATAAAACATGAACAAAAAATATCATGCTTCCCATTAATATAAAGTCTTTATTTTTATTTTGTACTTTTACAATAGTTGTCACTATAAATAGGAGATATTTGCTAAATATGTATGCAAGTAAAAAATATACACAGTTCATATATTAAATACCTTAGAAAATAAATGATGCACAGTATTAAGGATCCTGGTCGGGAAATCTCTCTCCATGACTCTGACATTATTTTGAAGCAGGGTCTTTATGAATATTATCAGCTTTATATAATAAAGCTGTAATCAAATGACCTGTGTCAAAACATGATGAAGGAACTTGAATACTGTATAAAACGAGTGAGAGCTTCGATTGATACAATAGGCACCACTGATGAACAGGACCTGGAGAATGTAGGATTTTCTTCTCCAGAGGTCTGGGCAACGTTGTGCTTTGTAGACAACTGATTTTCTAAGTTTCAGCCTCTGCAACTGGGAAAGAACACATGCCTATAAATTTTAGTCTTGATTTATTGTGATTTGTATGACAGCCTTGGAAGCCTGAAACAGATAGCAAATGTATTAGGGAAGCAGGAGATGTGTTATGGGTAGAAACTGATGTGGTTGGTGTCTGTGGGCCACAGTAAAACCATGCTGCACTGTGATAGAGATTTGAGGATATGGGCAAAATAAGTAGCAGAGACTGATGTTTTGTAATCATTATGAAGCCTTAAAAACAACACACTGAAAAGCATAAACCATATGAGCCTACTTCTTCAGATTCAGTTTGATATACACAGAATGAAAATTCAGTTATTTGATTGCTAATTATCAGACTGGCCACAGTGCATTTTAAAAACAGCCCTTCTTTGCTCCTCCTCATTTTAAGTTCTAAGTGACAAGCCTTTTTATAAGAATTATATCATATCTTATAGGTCTATATAAGTGAGATATACCATGTGTGTCTTTCTCCTTCTGGAATACTTCACTCTACTCACTTATATAGACCTATAAGCTATGATAAACATACTGAAATCTATATACCTAAAGAAGATAAACAAGAAGAAGGACCTGGGGTAAGATGATCAATCCTCACTTAGAAAGACAAATGGGATGGACATTGAATGTAGGAGAAAACAAGTAACAGGAGAGGAGCCTACCACAAAGGGCCTCAGAAAGACTGTACCTAGCAGTGTATCAAAGTAGATACTGAGACTCAACCAAACCTTCGGCAGGACGCAGGGAATCATATGAAAGAAGAGGAAGTTAATATGACATGGAGCGACAGGAGCTCTACAAGGACCAAATATATCTAGGCACAGTGGTCTTTTATGAGACCGTTTCTTAAACCAAGGACCATATATGGATATAACCTAGAACCCCTGTTCAGATGTAACCCATGGTAGCTCAGAATCCAAATGGGTGCTCTAGTATGGGGAACAGGGACTATTTGTGACATGAACTCAATGGCAGTTTCTTTGACCCACCCTCCCGAGGGAGGAGCATCTCTGCTTGGCCACAGAGGAGGACTTTTCAGCCAGTCCTGAAGATACTTGATAAGCTAGGGTCAGATGAAAGGGGAGGAGGTCCTCCCCTATCAGTGAACTTGGAAAGGGGCAAGGAGGAGATGAGGGAGAGAGGGTGGGATTAGGAGGGAATAAAGGAGGGGGATACAGCTGGGATACAAAGCTAATAAACTAACTAATATTTAAAAAATAAAAAAAAATATCTAACTTCAGAAAAAAAATATGAACTCTTATTATCCTTTTCTAGGTTTTTTCTGGTGTATTTACTTTTTTCATTTTCTCAACATCTTTACATGCTTAGAGAAAATATCTTACTATTTTTCTTCAGATTACACTGATTTCAACTAGATTGCAAGTTTCTTAAGATTAGGGACTATACCTCAAATATTCCAAGCCTCCTAGAATATATCTCACAATAGTTTTTAGATGGATTTAAATAAGGTAACTTTTGTTGGAGGAAAAAAACATCATTTAAATTAGTGTTTTTTTGCACATATCAGAGTTAAGATAAATTCATCAACATCTTTCAGTTCAGTCTATTGTTACTATGAATCATTGAGACTGGCATTTTGTAAATTTTTATTTGATAAACTAAAACAAGATTTATTCAAAGTAGTTTGAAATCATATTTGTGTAAAATAAATTAATCAAAATTTGAATGGAGATAGAGGTCACAATAGAGGTTGGAGAAAGGATACTTAGGAGGGCCTGAAGAGAGAGAAGGGAAGAGAGGAATTGGAATAATTTTATTTTAAGTAAAAAAAAATATATGAAGAAGTAAAATATAAAATTAATGTGAAAATGAGATTTGCCAATGTTTTATTCAATACAGCTTACCATTTTCATTAAAGTTCTTAAATTTCTGTCATGCATTTCTGATCATCATCATCTCCATTTCATGGCTAGTAAAAAAAGAAAACAGGGTTGGGAAAAGTTGAAAGGTAGCATTGGCTTATTTCATGGAACCCTTGGCCAGAAGTTAGCTAAAGATGTGAACATTAAAGATTGCAGTGGGATGGGGAGTTATTTGAGATGTTAATTTGCACAAATGTGTCTATGTTCTATTTACAATGGTAACTGAGAGCTGAATGAAATATGAAATGACATCATCCTGTCAGTGAATCTGAAATGGTTCCAGTGGATGCAAGTTAATATCCGAGCCCCAATCTACATCTGACTACAGCATCACATTCTTTGTAGTGAAAATGTTTTTTTTTTAATGTTTTGAAGATGAGTTTGATACAACTCAGTATGTAGATGGTGCAGCCAGCTCACACTGGATAGTAAAGTAATTTCAAATAAAATTTTTATTGGAGAATGCCATTGATGATTGTCAAATTGATATAGTCAGAAGACTATAAATATATATGTATGCATAGATAATCACTATATATAAGACATTCAAACAAATATATAATTCAATTACAAATGTGGTTAAAAATTCAAATGTAAAAGTGTTTGCCTATATACAAGTTAATTTCTGGATATTTCACTGTACTTAATAATGTAAATCCTGACATATCCTATTGTTTTTAATGGCATTATCTTTCTAATCTCACTAAATGACATCAAACATCTGCTTTTAAATACTTTATTTGGCTAAGGCTGAGGATCTGGCTTGCTTCCATGTATGTGGACCTATCTGCATTGCCCACGTGGCATGCTGAGGTTGGCTACCCAGAGGCTATTTAAAGTGGGCTGGCTTTACCCAGGGTCAGATGATTGTTCAAGGTTCCTGAATAAACTGCATTGAAAAAAAAAAAAAACCTTTATGAACACTTTTTTTACCTTCTCAGCAATACTGAAAATGTGAAGTAATTATGTAATACCTCTTTGTTATCTTCTTATTATGTATAAAGTAACACATCACCCACTTTATTTCTCACACATTCAGAGTCAACCTTACCATATCAAATGCTACCTAGTGGTCAAGATCATCATGATTTTTTTTCTTTGGACCAATTTGGCAATGCTGTTTTTTGTTTGTTTGTTTGTTTGTTTGTTTGTTTTACTGTTTTTAAATTCAAATCATTCTCAAATTCATCATCTATGTCACTTCTGCTCCTCCAAACCTTGACCTGAACTGTGGCTCTCTGAGTCCTGGAACGAAGGCAGGCTTACTTTTCCCTATGAATGCGCATTTAGCACAACATTATTCTTCCCATTCTCTTCTTTTGAGATAGCCACTCTTCATGAAAATCATGTACATCTCCTACTTCCTTATCTCTCTAGTACAATAATATACTTACTTTCTACTTCCTTTATGTTTCTTCTCAAAATAAGGTTATATAAAGGAAGCTTTCAATGGAGACTCTATTTTTTTATTGTCTTGCCATAATTTTTCACCAAAGTGTTCAGCTGTTTTCTTGACATACCAAGAAAACAAGTACTTTGTCATTTTTTCTCCACCTCTGAGTTCAGAATTGCTAATATAGTAATGGAAACATAATAGCCATTAAGTAAGCCCCTACAGAGTTGATGGATAAATGTTTGACTTGTCTTCTTAGAGTTCTCTTGACCTTGGGTGAACATTGCAGACTGACATTCTCCAAACATTCTAATTAAACCCGTGGCCAAATTTATTAAAACATGGGTTCCAACTTTTTAAACATATTTTAATTTTTTTTCCTGCTTGGTGAACCTTTTTTTTATTAGTTACATTTTATTAACTCTGTATCCCAGTTGTATCCTACTCCCTCATTCCCTCCCAAGCCCTCCTTCCCTCCCTCCCTAATCTCCTCCTTGCTCCTTTCCAAGTCCACTGATTGGGGAGGACCTCCTCACCTTTCATCTGACCCTGGTTTATCAGGTATCTTCAGGACTGGCTGCAAGGTCCTCCTCTGTGGCCTAGCAGGACTGCTCCTCCCTTGGGGGGTGGGGAGGTCAAAGAGCCTGCCATTGAGTTCCTGTCAGAAATAGTCCCTTTTCCCCTTACTATGGGAAACCAAGTGATTACTGAGCTACCACGTGCTTCATCTGAGCAGAAGTTCTAGGTTATATACATACATGATCCTTGGTGGACTGTCAGTCTCAGAAAAGACCCCTGTGCCCAGATATTTTTGGTCCTTCTGGAGCTCCTATCCTAGCCATGTCATACTAACTCCACCTTCTTTCATATGATTCCCTGCACTCTACTGAAGGTTTGGTTATGAATCTCAGTATCTGCTTTGATACACTGCTAGGTAGAGTCTTTCAGGGGCCCTCTGCAGTAGGCTCCTGTCCTGTTGCTTGTTTTCTTCTATGTCCAATGCACCTCCTATTTGTCTTTCTAAGTGTGGATTGATTATCTTACTCTGGGTCCTCTTTCTTGTTAATCTGCCTGATATTCTAGAGTTTTATATAGCTGTTTATTTTTTAGAAGATATATCTTATTCCAATTCAATAAAAATATATCTTTATTTATACTAGTATATATATTTATTTTTATAAAAATATACTAGCATATTTTTATTTCTTTCAATCAAGGATTTGAATTAATCTTTTCTTGGTTTTGCTTTCCCAAATAAAAAGCAAATACAGTGAACTTTCCACATTCATTTATTTATTCTGAGAGCATAAACTTCAGAATCATATTTTAAATGTAAAACTGAGTTAGTATTGAGATCTCTACTTTTAATTTTAATAAGTACATGTTCAGAAAAATTTCATCATATTCACTCAGTATATATCAATAATATTTTCTATAAAAGAGGTAAGTTCTTCCCAGTCCTAGAGTAGCATTCAAAATATTTCTCTCACATAAAGCTAAAACATATTTAATAGATTTAAAAATTGTACCTGCTGGACAAATGATTCATCACAACTTAATAGAATTTACAGTATTTGATAGAATTAATAGAATCTATTCATTTAATAGAATTTACAGTAGTATAAATATATGTAAAATTTCTCAGTATAATTAAAAATTTGAGAAATACATATCAAATATAAGCATATATGCATACATACATACATATATGCATATGATATATATGTATATGCACATAAAATATGTAGGCACTAACAATTAAATAGAAGACCTTGAATTTAATAAAGAGGAAGAAAAGGTATGTTAGACTGTTTCAAGAGAAAAAAGGAAAGGAGAAAATGATCTGATGATATAATGTCAAAAAGTAAAATATTTTAAAGTTTTAAAGGAAAATGATGCAGCTGGCCTTGATGAGACTTGATAAGCTAGGGTCAGATAGAAGGGGAGGAGGTCCTCCCCTATCAGGGGACTAGGAAAAGAAAATAGGGGTAGAAGAGGGAGGGTGGGTAAGACTGGGAAGAGATGAGGGAAGGGTCTGCAGCAGGGATACAAAATGAATAAATTATCATAAATACGTACATAGATAAAAATTAAAAAATAATAATTAATAACAAAAATATCATAAAATATATTTGTTCCCAAAGTTTTACTGATGAGTGCTTTTGTGTATGTTTCACAAATATTGTCCAAAGGATCCCTATGTATTTACTGTTAGTAGGTATTTAAGTCAGTAAATCAACTAAGGAAAATAAGCAAGCAGATTAAGCATAGGCAATGGAGCCTCCCAGGAGCCAGTGAGAATAATGAGGGAAGTGGAGACTGAAATTGCTATCTCCTGCAACTAAAAGACTTCCCTGATCTTAAGTTGTACTAAAGAGCAACAGTTTAAGAAACTGCATGGTACTGGCATAGAAACAGAATAGTGGATCAATAGAACTGAACAAAGGACCCAGAAATAAACCCACATGTTTATGGACACATGATCTTTGACAAAGTCGCCAAAATCATACAATAGAAAAAAGATAGCATCTTCAACAAATGGTGCTGGTCCAACTGGATGTCTACATGTAGAAAAATAAAAATAGATCCATACTTATCACCTTGCACAAAACTGAAGTCCAAGTGGATCAAAGACCTCAACATAGAACCAGACACATTAAATCGGCCAGAAAAAAAGTGGAGAATACCCTAGAACTCATTGGTACAGGAGAAAACTTCCTGAACAGAACACCAACAGCAAGGCTCTAAGAGCAACAATCAATAAATGGGACCTCATGAAACTGAAAAACTTCTGCAAAGCAAAGGAGACCGTCATCAAAACAAAGTGACTGCCTACAGATTGGGAAAGAATCTTCACTAAAACTTTATCTGACAAAGGACTCATATCCAGTATATATAAAGAACTAAAGAAGCTGAAAAGCAGCAAACCAAGTAATTTTCACTTAAAAAATGGGGAACAGAGCTAAACAGAGAATTCTCTGGAGAGGAATATCGAATGGCAGAGAAGCACTTAAAGAAATGCTTAACCTCATTAGCCATTAGGGAAATGCAAATCAAAACAACCCTGAGATTTCACCTTACACCCATCAGAATGGCCAAAATGAAAAACTCAAGTGACAACACATGCTGGAGAGGTTGTGGAGAAAGGGGAATACTTCTCCACTGCTGGTGGGAATGTAAACTTGTACAACCACTCTGGAAATCAATCTTGGGCTTTCTCAGACAACTAGGAATAGTGCTTCCCCAAGATCTAGCCATACCATTCCTAGGCATATATCCAAAAGAGGCTCAAGTACACAAAAAGGACATTTGCTCACCCATGTTTGTAGCAGCTTTATTTGTAATAGCCAGAAGCTGGAAACAGCACAGATGCCCCTCAACTGAAGAATGGATGCAGAAATTGTGGTACATCTATACAATGGAATATTACTCAGCAATGGAAAATAAGGAAATCATGAAATTTGCAGGTAATTGGTGGGACCTGGAAAGGATCATCCTGAGTGAGTTGTCCCAGAAGCAAAAAGACACACACGGTATATACTCACTCATATAGACATACAACACAGGACAAACCCACTAAAATCTGTGCATCTAAAGAAACTAAGCAAGAGAGAGGACCCTAACTAAAACGGTCAATCCCCATCCTGAAAGGCAAAGAGGATGGACCTCAGAAGAAGAAGAAAACAGGAAACAACCTAGGAACCTTCTACAGAGGGTTTCTGAAAGCCAGAAGAAGAAAACAGGAAACAAACTAGGAACCTACCATAGAGGGCCTCTGAAAGCCTCTGCCCTGCAGACTATCAAAGCAGATGCTGAGCCTGATGGCCAACTGTTGGGCAGAGTGAATGGAATTTTATGTAAGAAGTGGGAAATAGTAAGAGCTGGAGAGGAAAGGGTCTCCACAAGGAGAGCAACAGAACAAGAATATTTGAACAGAGGAAACTTCCCAGAGACTCATACTCCAACCAAGGACTATTCATGGAGATAACCTAGAACCCCTGCACAGATGTAGCCCATGGCAGTTCAGTGTCCAAGTGAGTTATATAGTAATGGGAAGAGGGACTGCCTCTGACATAATCTGATTGGCCTGCTCTTTGATCACCTCCCCCTGAGGGGGGAGCAGTCTTACCAGGCCACAGTAGAGGACAATGCAACCACTTTTGATGAGAACTGATAGACTAAGATCAGAAAGGAGTGGAGAACCTCCCCTGTCAGTGGACTTGGGGAGTGGCATGCATGCAGAAAGGGGAGGGAGGGTGGGATCTCGAGGGGAGGAGGGAGGGGCTTATGGGGCGATACAAAATGAATAAAGTATAATTAATAAAAAATTAAAAAATAAATTTAAAAAGAAGAAAAATGCAAAAAGAAAAACCCCACAATAAATTTTACAATTCTAAAAAAAAAAAAAAGAAAAAAAAAGTAAGATGGTTCCTCTAAACTAAGACTCAAAGATTTCATCATTGCACTCTGCACAGAGTTTGGCTATGAGTCTCAGTGTCTCCTTCCATACCCTGAGGGGACTTTCAGAAGTACCCTGTGGAAGGCTCCTACAATGTTCATTGTCTTCTCCTATTTCCAATGTCTATCCTGTCTGAGATTTTATCCTCTTCCCTACAGTCCTCTTTGTTGTTTAACTTCTTTAGGACCATAGACTTTAGTATGTTTACCCTATATTATATGGCTAATAGCCACAGTTCTCTGCTATGTGCAAAATCTACTCTACTTGGCAAAGACTAATATTGAGTTAACATCTAATAAAGACTAATAAACATCACATCATAAAATTAATAATTTTATTAATACAATTTTTAGTTAAATAAAAAGATGTCAGAATTGAAAGACAACAGTTGGTGATCAGATTTGAGTGATTCACTATCAAAAGAAAAATGTCTGTATCTGAAGCATGTTAAATGAAGTTTGTCTCTACATATTAAGCTTCCAAATTATATTCCTACACTTGATTTCTGAACTAGATATGGGAAAAAAAAACTCTGAAAACTATGTTGAGAGGGTGTGGAGAAAGGGAACCCTCCTCCATTTTCAATTTGTAAATCAATCCAACCCTTTCTGAGAAAACTAGGAATAGTGTTATTGCAAGATCCAGCTATACCTATCCTAGGCATATATCTGAAATATGCTAAAGTAGACAACAAGGACATGTACTCAACCGTGTTCATAGCAGCTCTATTTGTAATAGCCAGAATTTAGAAACAACTTTGATGTCCCTCTATTGAGGAGTGGATACAGAAATTGTGGTACATTTACACTATGGAATACCAGTCAGCTAATAAAAACAAAGAAATCAAGAAATTTGCAGATGAATGTTGGGAACTAGAAAAGATAACTTCAGTGAGGTAACCAAGAAGCAGAAAGACACACATGGCACATATTCACTGACAAGTAGTTATTAGGCATATAATACAGGATAAACATATTAAAATAAATACTCCTAAAGAAGCTAAACAACAAGTAAGACCATAGGGAAGATGTTCTATCTTCATTCAGAAGGGCAAACGCTATAGACATCAGAAGCAGGAAAAGACATGAAGAGGAAAGGAACCTACCCCAAATAGCCTCTGAAAGACTCCACTTTTCAAAGTATCAAAGCAGAGGCTGAGACATATAGTCAAACACTGGGCAGAGTGAAGGGAAAGATAGAAAGACCTGGAGGGGACAGGAGCTCCAAGAGGAGACCAACCGAGCCAAAAAACAAAAACAAACAAACAAACAAAAAATGCAAAAACCTGGGCCTTGTAGGCCCTGCAGAGACTGGTACCACAGCCAAAGACCATGCATAGAGAAAAACTAAAACCCAAGCTCAGGAAGTGCTATCCCTAATTGTCTGAGAAAGCACCAGATTGATTTCCAAAGTGGTTGTACAAGTTTACTTTTCTACCAGCAATGAAAGAGGGTTCCTCCTGTACTCCAAATCCATTCCAGCATGTATTGTCTCTTGAGTTTTAGATCTTAACCATTTTGTTGGGTGTAAGGTGAAATCCCAGGGCTGTTTTGATTTGCATTTCTCTGATGACTAAGAACAGTGAATTTTTTTTTTTTACATATATCTCGGCCATTGAATATTTCTCTTGAGAGAATTCTCTGTTTAGCTCTGTACCCAGTTTTTAATTGGATTACATGATTTGTTGCTTTTTAACTTCTTAAGTTCTTTACATTTTCTGGATATTAGCCCTCTGTCAGGTATAGTGTTGGTGAAGATCCTTTCTCAGTATATAAGCTGTCATTTTGTTCTGATGACAGTGTCCTTTGCTTTACAGAAGCTTCTCAGTTTCATGAGGTACCATTTATTGATTATTGATCTTAAAGGAAATTGTCTCCTGTGCCAATGAGTTCTAGGCTCTTCCCCACTTTTTCTCCTAACAGATTTAGTGTACCTAGTTTTATGTTGAGGTCTTTGATACACTTGGACTTTAGTTTTGTGCAGGGTGATAAATATGGATCTATTTTCATTTTTTTTAATATATAGACATCCAGTCAGAGCAGTACTGTTTGTTGAAGATGCTACATTTTTTTCCATTGTATGATTTGGCTTCTTTATAAAAAATCAAGTGTCCATAGGTATGTACCACTCCTGAGTATATATCCAAAATATTCTCCAATACATAGTAAGGACATTTGCTCAAGCATGTTCCAATAGCTTATTCATAATAGCAGGAATGTAGAAACAACCTATATACTCCTCAACTGAGGAATGGATACAGAAATTTTGGTACATTTCCACAATGGAATACTATATAGCAACATGGAAATCATGAAATTTGCAAGAAAATGATAGTATCTAGAAAAGATCATCCTGAGTGAAGTATCCCAGAAAGAGAAAGACACACATGGTATATACACACTTATAAGTGGATATTAGATATATAATATAGGATAAACATACTAAAATCTGAACACCTAAAGAAGCTAAGGATGAAGGAGTACCCTGGGTAAGATGATCAATTTTCACTCAGAAACACAAATGGGACAGACAGCAGAAAGAGGGAGAAAACCGGAAACAGGACAAGAGCCTACCACAGAGGGCCTCTGAAAGACCCTACCCAACAGTATATCAATGCAGAGACTCATAGTCAAATTGTAGGCAGAATGAAGGGATTCTTATGAAAGAAGGGGGATATAGAAAGAACTGGAGGGGACAGGAGCTCCACAAGGATAGCAATAAAACTAAAAAATCTGGGCCCAGGGATCTTTTCTGAGAATGAAATTACAACCAATGACCATGCATGTAGATAATCTAGAACCTCTGCACAGAGGTAGCCCGTGACAGCTCTATCTCCAAGTGGGTTCCCTAGTTTGGGACTGTCTTTGACTTGAACTCAGTGGCTGGCTCTTTGATCACCTCCCTCTGAGGTGGGAGCAGCCTTACCAGGCCACAGAGGAAGACAATGCAGCCACTCCCAATGAGACCTGATTGGGTAGGATCAGATGGAAGGGGAGGAGGACCTCACCTATCATTAGACTTTCAGAGAAGCATGGGAGGAGATGAGGGAGGGAGGATAGGATTGGGAGGGAATGAGGGAGAGTACTACAGATAGGATGCAAAGACTGTAATTAATATAAAAAATTAAAATAAAAAAAATCCTTCTCAGATGTAGCCCATAGACTCAGTCTCCAAGTGGGTTCCTTAGTAAGGGGCACATGGTTTGTTTCTGGCATGAACTCAGTGGCAAGCTATCTGATCATCTCCCCCTGGAGGGTGCAGCCTTTCCAGCTCACAAAGGAAGACAATGTAGCCAGTCCTGATAAGACCTGATAGGCTAGAGTCAGATAGAAAGGGAGGAAGTCCTCCCCTATCAGTGGACTGGGGGAGGGGCATATGGGGAGAAGAGAGAGGAAGGGTGAGACTGGGAGGAGACTAGGGAGGGGGGTCACAGCCAGAATAAAAAATGAATAAATTGTATGGAATATTAATAATAACTAATTAAAATGCAAAAATGATATCTAGAAAAAGAAGTTAAAATTGGAAAACTTATTTGAAATGTAGTCTCTAAGACAAAGTTCATAGAATCAGTTTTGATATTTAATTTCTCCACTATGTAAAACATACCTTTATAAAAATGAAATGAGTAATAGCATTAGAAGCATTAGAAGCCCTGAGAGTATGCAATAACGTGATATTTCTTGCATCTGAGGTGACTGAAGGAATATCTAAAGATTGTTCTCTAGGATGTTGTTGAATAACATCTAAAACTCACTATTTCTAAACCTTCCTAATACCTGGCCATTCATGTTGTGATGACCTCAATCATAAAATTATTTTTGTTGCTACTTCTTAACTGTAATTTTGCTATGGTTCCAAATTGTAACAAAAATATTTTTTGGAGGTAGAGGTTTGCCAAAGGAATAATGACCCAGAGGTTTTGAATTGCTGATGATATAAATGCTTATGCCTGGTGAATTACTTACATTTAAATATTTACCTTTCCACAACTTGGAAATACATGAGAAGAGTCTGGGGAATTTTCAAGATCCAATTGGACTGTAATCTTGCCTAGGAGTGGGTTCATGATTGGTTTTTTTATGGGAAGATAATCCTTGAATATAGCGGAACCATTTCCTGGGATAAGCTACAGACTGTTAAGAGAAAAGAAAACTAGACAGTAAGCAATCATAAAGCAAATGGATTGCTTTCTTTTTGTACCTGTTTACCAGCTGCTCCCATCTCCTCCCGCTATGATATCTCTTCTTTGATGGACTGTTACCTGAAATTGCAAGCCAAATAAACAACTATGCTAAGTTCTGTCAGGGTATTTTATCACATCATCAAAAGTGAAACTAGAACAGAAATTGGTACTGGGAGAGGGAGTGGTTTCTGAGAGAAACCTGACATTTTGTTTTGGGAAAGGAATGTGGAAGGTTTTGAAACTTCTGGCTAAAAGGCTCAATTCCTATCCAGAAAGGCAAATAGGATGGACATCAGAAGAAGGAGAAA
The DNA here is from genome assembly GCF_030254825.1 of Meriones unguiculatus. Taxonomy (NCBI): domain Eukaryota; kingdom Metazoa; phylum Chordata; class Mammalia; order Rodentia; family Muridae; genus Meriones; species Meriones unguiculatus. The sequence continues at coordinate 5,801,232 of NC_083367.1, forward strand.
AGAGGGAATAAGTCAGGAGCCTGACACGGAGAAAGTCTGAAAGGTTCTGCCCTGCAGACTATCAAAGCAGATGCTGAGACTTACGACCAAACTTTGGGCAGAGTGCAGGGAATCTTATGAAAGAAGTGGGAAATAGAAAGATCTGGAGAGAACAGAAACTCCACAAGGAGAGCAACAGAATAAAAAAATCTGATCACAGGGGTCTTTCCTGAGACTGATACTCCAACCAAGGACCATGCATGGAGATAACCTAGGACACCTGCACAGATGTAGCCCAAGGCAGTTCAGTGTCCCAGTGGGTTCCATAGTAATAGGGACAGGGACTGTCTCTGACATGAACTGATTGGCCTGCTCTTTAATCATCTCCCCCTGAGAGAGAAGCATCCTTACCAGACCACAGAAGACAATGCAGCCACTCCTGATGAGACCTAATTGACTAGGATCAGAAGGAAGGAAAAGAAGACCTCCCCTATCAGTGGACTTGGGGCGGGGCATGCTTGCAGAGGGTGGAGGAAGGGAGGGATTGGGATGGGAGATACAAAGTGAATAAAGTGTAATTAATAAAGAATTAAAAAATAAAATAAAAAGAAAAGCTGTTGAGTGCTCAGGGCATAATGGAAAAAAAATGTTCTTTGCAGTGAAATCATGTTTCCACAGAAAGCAGGAGTTTGTTGAAATTTTTACTATGTGATATGGCTAAGAATCTGTGTGTCCTGATCATGCTGGGTTGAAGAAGCATCCATGACTATAAACTTGCAGTAGAACTTGGAAATGGAGAGTTGTTTCTAATATACTTTTGGAAGGCTGTTCAGGAGGAATAAAAAAAAAAAAAGAAAGAAAGGAAAAAAAAAGAAAAAGAGTTTTAGAACTAACTCATGGAATTCAGTCCTGTGAGCACAACCACTCTGGGTTTGCCTCACAGAAGTAGATCCAGAGGACTTTTGTCCTGAGGACTTTATGTTTTTATGGAGTATTGCCCTGCTTACTGAGCTTGTGGTCTTTACTTCTTTCTTAACTTCTGAATTGTATGAAAACTCTAAGGGAGCTTCCAGACCTTTACTGGACAGTATCATTGCAGCTTACAATAGCAGTGCTTGATCTTTTCCAGCATTGCTGCTGGAGCAGATTAATGATTCATTTGTCACCCTCAGAAAGAACATAGAGATGTAGAGTGTTAGCAATGACCTCCATCATTAGGAAGAATTTGGGGAAATAGATTTCTAGTAAAGTTAGGTTAAGACGCTTTTGTTAGTGATGTTAAAATCTTAAGAAACAATTTGAAGTTCAGAAAGGCATACTCTTTTGAAGGTTGGGCCTTAGAAAATAATAGGCAAGATAAGGCTATGAAGGAGGCACCTCCGTGATAACATTAGTAGTTTTATAAGAAGACATTTATGAGACTACTCACTTTGCACACCTGCTTTCTTCTGAACGATGACCTCTACCACAGTGTGATGTAAGGAACTCCTCCCCAGATGTTTACTGGGTATGTGGGAATTAAGTCTCTATTTCATGAGTCCATGAGGAGACATTAAACCACAGATTTTCAAATGTTAGGATTAAAAATATTTTTTCTTTGGGTGTACAGATTTTAGTATGTTTGTCCTATCTTATAGGTCTAGCACCACTTATGGGCGAGTGTATACCATGTGTGTGCTTCTGCTTCTGGGAAACCTCACTCAGGATGATCTTTTCTAGATCCCACCATTTGCCTGCAAGTTTCATGATTTCTTTGTTTTAATTTCTGAGTGGTATTCCATTGTGTAGAAGCGCCACAATTTCTGTATCCATTCCTCTGGTGATGGACATCTGGATTGTTTCCAGGTTCTGACTATTGCGAATGAAGCTGCTACAAACATGAAAAAAAAAAAAAAAAAAAGAAAGGCATACTCTTAATAGTTGAGGCAGGGATTTTTTGAGGTCAGGGCAAAAAAAAAACAAAGTAGCAGCCCAATTAGCACTGGCAGACATGACTCTGGTGATCAGACATGGACTGGTGATCAACATTATGACTAATTTCCTGTAATCATTTTTGCCCTGAGCTTCTTTATATTAGTTAATAAAAAATTAGTGAGTAGATGTACACCTTGAGGATTTAAATTAGGAATGACAGGATTTTTATATTAAAGTTTATATTGTGATTCTTTTAAGATTGTTATAATATTACTTTTTAAGATAAATAATAAGCTAATTGATTCTCTCTATGTAACTAAAAATTGCATCCTACCAGTATAGAGAAACTGGCTGAGAAAATCACCTTACTTACTTAGACTTTGTTAATCTATAACAAGTTGTTTAATACCAAATTTATGTGGGTTCTTGATAATAATGTTTTTCTTCACCCGTAAAACGTTAAAAATTCATATAAAGGTATTGGGGGACACCTTTTTTTTTCTATGTATACTCATTGTACTTGTATACTTAAAGGAAAATAAAATGAAACCACATTGTCATTTTATTACTGCTTGAAAGAATTTGCTGGGATATATGAGCTATAATTGACAGACAAAAAGCCTATTTCCCTGTGTTACTTTCTGTCAGGATATTTGTGACAAACCCCCAAAATGAACAAGATCATTGGGCTATTTGATATATATGTATGTATCATTATATATAAATATATATATTGATTATATAAATTTATATATTACATATAAATTATAATATATATAATTCAGTGATTTGGTAGGTAATTAATCAACCATAACATATTCTAATGCTTATGCTGATACTTGAAGCTTTCACTCATGTCCTTATGTACATATTTGTTGTTTTAATATTTTGTCACTTCTGCTTTATTCTTAGATACATGAACTTTTTTAACACCTATCTACAGAACACTTAATTTTGTCTGAAATCATTATGTTATGTGAGATATAAGTGAACATAAGTGAGTGCCAATGTAGTAGAAGAGAGACCTATTAAAGAAATAAGGTAAACTAGGATTAGGGAAAATTTTGAGGTCGGAGACTGAAATGAGAAATGGACTGGCCATAGATAATTAAGCACCAACATGAAGACTATGTAGGGAGATAAGAATAGATGCAAGCAAATGGACTAAGTACCGAGGAGCATAAGTGGGGTAATTCTTTTGCTTTTTAAAGTATATTTTATGTTTTATCAGGTATAAAATATACTTTAGGATCAGATGAATGGGGAGGAGGTCCCCCCTATCAGTGGACTTGGAAAGGGGCACGGTGGAGATGAGGGAGGGAGGGAGGGCCTGGGAGGGAATGAGGGATTGGGACATGGCTCGGATACAGAGTTAATAAAATGTAACTGATAAAAAAAAAATAAATAAATAAAGAACTGATCAGTTTCAGAGAAGCCAAAAAAAAATAAAAATAAATAAAGTATATTTTATGTATTTTTTTTCCTATAGATTGTCTTCAGCAAGATAAGCAAGTCTGTTGGTCTATGGATAACTAGCAAATTCATGAAGTTAAAAAGAACTTCAGTTTTTTTCAGTAAAGTCTTTCAAAGGCTGTCTATGGTAGGCTCCTATCCTATTCTCTGTCTTCTGCTTTTGCTGTCTATTGTTTTTGCCCTTCTGAATGAGGATTGATCATCTTCCCTAGGGTCTTCATTGTTGTTTAGCTTCTTTAGGAGTATTGATTTTAGTATGTCTATCCTATTTTATATGTTTAATAACCACATATCAGTAAGTATATACCATGTGTGTCTTTCTGCTTCTGTTACCTCACTCAAGATGATCTTTTCTAGTTCCCACCATTTGCCTGAAAATTTCATGATTTCCTTGTTTTTAATAGCTAAGTAGTATTCCATTGTGTAAATATACCACAATTTCTGTATCCATTCCTCCACTGAGAAACATCTAAATTGTTGCCAAATTCTGGCTATTATGAGTAGAGTCGCTACTAACATGGTTGAGCAAATGTCCTTTTTGTATATTTGAGCATATTTCATATACATGCCTAGGAGTGGTGTAGCTAGATATTAAGGTGGCACTCTATATTTTTCTGAGCAAGGGCCAGATTGATTTCCAAAGTAGTTGTACAAGTTTGTATTCCCACCAGCAATGGAGGAGGATTCCCCTTTCTCCACATCCTCTACAGCTTGTGTTCTCACTTGAGTTTTTTTTATCTTAGCCATTCTGATTGGTGTAAAGTGAAATTTCAGGGTCATCTTGATTTGCATCTCCCTCATGACTAAGGATGTTGAACATTTCTTAAGTGTTTCTCTGTCATTAAATATTCCTCTACAGAGAATTTTCTGTAGGCTCTGTGCCCCATTTTTTAAATCGGATTACTTGGTTTGTTGGTGTTTAACTTCTTAAGTTTTGTATATATTTTGTATGTTAGCCCTCTGTCAGATATAGTGTTTGTAAAGATCCTTTCCCAATCTGTAGGCTGTCATTTTGTTCTGAAGACAGAGTCCATTGCTTTGCTGAAGACTCCCCTTATCAAGGTATCGAGGAAGAGGCTAAGACTCATAGCCAAATTTGTGGCAGAATGAATGGAATTTTAAAAAAGAAGGGGGTGATAGATCTGGAGGGGTCAGGAGCTCCAAAAGGAGACCAACTTAGCAAAAAAAAAAAAAAAAAAAAAAAAAAAAAAAACACACACACACACACAAAACAAACAAACAAACAAACAACAACAACAAACTAGGTCCTGGGGCTTCTGAAGAGACTGATACACCAACCATGGTTCAAGCATGGAAAGGACCTAAAACCCCTGCTCAGATATAGCCCATAGACTCAGTCTCCAAGTGAGTTCCTCAGTAAGGGGAGCAGGGGTTGTCTCTGGCATGAACTCAGTGACAGAGACACCTCCCCATGGGTGTGTGTGTGCAGCGTTATCAAGCTACAGAGGAAGACAATGCAAACGGTCCTAATGAGACCTGATAGTCAAGGGTCAAATAGAAGGGAAAGGATCCTCCCCTATCGGTGACTAGGGGAGGGGCATAAGGAGAGAAGAGGGAAGGGAGTGGGATTAGGAGGGTGCTACAGTCAGAATACAAAGTTAATAAATTATAATAAATAGTAATAATTCTTTTAAAAAGAACCAGTTCTAAATAACATATATTTGTTATTTTGATGGTGGGTATATTTTGCTTTTAACCAAGTGTCTCATAAATATAAGCAAGTCTCAATTACTGAGCTTTTTCCTAATGCATGAGTCACTTTTATTCTAATTATTTTCTCACTGCTCTAAGGGCTAGAAAACAGAAGGAAATAAGATTTAAGAACTAGTCTTATTGTTAGAAAAAAAAGGTAAGGGGTCAGGTATAAAGTTGCAGAAATTGATTTTTATTCAACTAATTTTATCATGGTGAATATAATTGTGCTTACTTTTTGTGCATCTATTTTGATGTGGTTCTCTATGTATGTTTGTAAAATGAGTATATTGTGACATTTCTAATATGAATGGAAATATATCATAATGGAAATGCTGGTGCCTATTTCCTGAATGTTAGAAGTGAGTGAACAAAGAAATAAAATGTAAATAGAAGGTAGAAAGAATAAAGGAACAATGAGGGAAGTGTTAGGATAATGTCTTTGTATAGTGTGTAAAGATTGTCTCTTTATTACTCAAATGTTGATTCTGTGCTGGAGTAGATATGACTGAAACCAGACTTTTCTTAATAACTTCTTAAGCTGAGGCAGGATTAGGAGTCAATAATTCCCACAGAGAGAGTCCCAGATGAGGACCAGAAAGAAGAGAGCAAGAAGTTGGCCAGGACTGAAGAAGAGGTAATAAGTGACATGTGTCAGAACTTAAATTAGTATAAACAGAATAAATGAGTGAAGAGCTAGTTGGGAACATGCCTAGCTATAAGGCCTAGGCATTCCTAAATAAATGTAAGTCAATGTAATTATCGGAAGCTGTTGTGGCAAAGAAAGCCCCATTTTACAGGGGCAGTCAAGAAGGAATAATTAGAAAATTTTGTGAACATGTAAATTGAAAGAAAGCTTAGTTTTATACACGTAGTGACTGTCAGAAACACCTTGACTCATAGAAAATTATGAATGGAAATTTCCACACTTACCTCAAGTGTTTCACCTTTAGAAATAAAAATAATTTTTAAAACATACAGGATCCAACTATCAGAAAATAAAATTGCATAAATAGTATAATTCAGGCAGGTAAAGCCCCTCAAAGGCAAGTCTGTGGTCTACAGGGAGTGACAAATGAAATTGGGTGAGATGATGAGTCTCCCAAAGACCCTTGTGTGTGCTCATTTTACTAGAGTAGAAGCAGAACTCCAGCACTGTAAAATCATTAAAAGTCTCTTCATTTGCAAGGAATTAAAATTGAAGCTGGTTACTTATAATCGGTCCGAAAATCATTTTCCGCTGCAAGAAGAAAGGTTTCAGAAACTTTCCTAAGTTAAAACAGAAATGAATAAACTTGAGATATTGCAGAAAATAAAATTGTGCAAAGTATGTTTTTTTAATGTATTGCTTTATTGGATTATGGAGATCACATAAATAATGTTTTTTTAATATTTAAAATGGAAATATTTTTAAAAATATTTTTAAAACATTGAAAGCATTCACTGTATCATAAATGAAAGTTTATATTTTAAAAATCAGTCATATTGCAGAATTCCAAATGTATTTTGTTCCAGATGTTTTCATGTATTTTCTCAGTGAGTTATCTGGGAGACCAAAACCATATCACATTGCATGTCATGTTTTTACAGATGAAAGTAAAACCAACTTCAGATCCATCCAAAATAGCCTTCCAGTATTCACCATAGATTCCAAGAAGACTATGGTGAAAACTTTTGTTTCATCTCTGTATCTGCTTTCTAAATGGCCTTCTGCTTTGGGGAGCAATCTCAACAGGATTATTCATTACCCAAATATCCATTGTTGATTCCGTTCTTGAATTTTCTCTTTCATGAGAAATTATTAGTGTTCATTTTCAACAGATGTGTTGGAGCAATATTACTCAGAGGCTAATGGAACAATGTGTTTCTTCTCAGTTCACAGAATTGTATTTCAGAAGAGATTTTTTGAGACATTAACATATGTTGTTCACTTATGGAAAATAATTCCTGCTTATTGATAGTTTAAGGCATTGACAAGCCTATTAGCTGATACCTGAAGTCACTTAGTCATTCGTTTTGCTTGGCTTGTATTCTGAGCCAAAGAAACAAGTCATTCTAGTAAAAGGTGGACTTTTAAACATCTGAGACTCAGACCTGTCTAAATTACAAGCTTGTTCTGGTGATCTGAACGTATGGCATTAACAAAGTGTTTACTCTCTGATGATGAATCACAATGTTTATATGTATTTAGCTCTGGGACATACCTGACATATGAATTCATGAGCATCTTTTTTTTCCCCTCTGAGCAATTACTAAGCTAATGCCAATGAAAAGCACCTTCACTACACTAAACTACAAACACCCTTAGGTGATGTTAACAACAACAAAAAACCTACACATATATATTGACAAATATTAGACATTTCTGAGGAACTGCCACACTGATTTCTACACTAAGTTTAGACTTCCAGCAATGTTGGAGTGTTCCTCTTACTCCACATCCTCATCAGCATGATCTGTCACTGATTTAAATTTCCTCTATTGAGAATTATCTGTTTAGATCTGTACTCCATTTTTAATTGTGATTTCTTTGTACCTAGTTTCTTATATTCTTTATATGTATTTGATATTGGCTCTTTATGTATACTTGCTGAAAATCTTTCCTGTTCTGTAGACCTCTGCTTTATTCACATAACTGGTAAACAAGAGAGGATAAAACTGAAATTGTCAGTTTTATTATACATAGAACAATTAGGGCTTTAAATATATGTTCAGACTAAAGTTAAAGTTAAAAAAATAGTTTAATGTGTATTTTATAGATTACTCATTTTTGTTCACAATCATGTGCTGTTTATTGGTGGAGAATCTTGAAAAATGTGTTTAGAGCAATCTGTGATACATAATTGGTGACATTTAGAAGTTAAGAAAAAGTTGCTATGGTTTATTTGGAGATAGCACATAGTCTTCTGAAATCTCCTGGGCTTGTTGACATCCTGGCACTTTGTGAATGAGGCCCTTTTTATTCTCCCTTCATTGTTTAGCTCTTTACCTAATTGATTTTCTGTGCTAATACACTAAAGGTCTGAAGAAGGCAGTGCCTCAGGTGTGACAGATGAAATAAGGTGCTTTTAGCCATTGCTTTTTATCTTCCATGTCTAATGTGTTGGTTACAGATGTGCAGTTTAACAGCAAAATCGATACATCATTTACTGCCAGTACCTGAAGGAATTTGGAAACCCTTCAGTATTTTAAGTATTAGATTTCCTCTGAAGTTTTATTTAATACTTACTTGTTTTCTTTCTGCTCATGAAGGCCACAAGGCAAGAAGTTGTTTTCTACCCCTAGCTTTCTCAGGAACTGTAATTTCCACTAGCTAGTTAAGTTACTTTATTTGAATCTTAGAACATCTGCCAATTAAATGAATCTTGAACAGTGAAAAGTGATGTTTAAGAAACCTTTTCCATTTGGTTTGAATCATTTTTGAGCTTATTCTTTCAGCATTTAGCGTATGTGCCGCTGCAAATGGAAACTGTGCATGAAAAGCAGGGTGTATGGGGGTGTGTGGGCAAATCTTAAGGTAAACGGAAGTGTTTATTGCCACTTCTCCATTTTGCACCAGCAATGTCATGATACTTTTACTTTATTTATTTATTTTTTTTTAATATTAAGAAAATATTTTTTTTATTTTTTTATTTTTTTTTCTTTTTTTTTATTTTATTTTTTTTTATCAGTTACATTTTATTAACTCTGTATCCCAGCCGTGTCCCGATCCCTCATTCCCTCCCAGTCCGTCCCTCCCTCCCTCCCTCATCTCCACCCTGCCCCTTTCCAAGTCCACTGATGGGGGGGACCTCCTCCCCATTCATCTGATCCTGTTTTATCAGGTATCTTCAGGACTGATACTTTTACTTTAATGAAACATTTGCTCTGTCCAATATTTCTTTCTTCTTTCCTCTCTTTCTGTCTCTCTCTCTCAGTAGGTGTGTGTGAGTGTGTGTATTTTTGTGTGTGTATTTGCATTTGATTTTTCATTTGTGTTTCCTTAAGTGTTTGGTTCTTGTTGGTTTCACTTGTGTGCCTGGAATGCAAATATCTAAAGAAAATGAGATGTATGAGACATGTTGTTCTTCTCTCTCCCCCCTTCTCCACCCCATTAGTCAACATAAACCCAGATAAATGAATGAGAGCATCTTCTACTGTTTTGAAGTCCCAATAAAAATTTAATAAGTAGTTTTTTTTCCATAGTAAACTTTGAAGAACAATTTGTTGAATTTATTTAACAATAGCTCTAACCATTTTTTCATACATGTCCAGGGCAATATTTAATTTAGGAGCATTGCACCTTTGTTAAGAAATATTGTGTCAAAATGTCTTTTTCTATTTTAAAAATGAGCCTATAAGATTACTTTAAAGTGATTAAAAACATAAATGTTTAGGTAAAATAAATTATAATGCAGCTTCGTGTAGCATGTTGAACATGAATCAGTTCATCAGCATTTATTCCATAATTTAGCATGATATATGTGGAAAGCCAACTACTAAATTTGAAATTTTACATCTATAACATTGAAGATTACATGTAACTTTATCTCCTTTTAAATTGGAACAAAAAGCAAATTAGTATTGCTTTGCTCAAAGATTGTCAGATGGATATATGTATAGATAGATAGGTAGATAGATAGATAGATAGATAGATAGATAGATAGATGAGTAGGTAGATATAGATATATCAGCTTTAATTAAGTCCTATTCTCCATGTGTACATCATCCATGTTTCTAAATTTGAAGATCCTGAGGTAGGGGAATTGAGTTATATTAGTTCTATGTCTTCTGAAATATTATTTGTTATTTAAACTTACATAATGTTAATTAATTGAGTACATCTAAATTTCATTAGTGTTATATTTTACATGAGATTAATATTTCACTATTATGTGTTCTTTGTCTGTTAACCAAAAAGTTCAACATTATCTAAAATTTGAAACTTTTAAAGTTAATAACCAGTTAGTTACTGTATATGATTCAAAGATCTGTATATAATTATGGACAATTAGCCATTAATCCATTCTTGATACAATTTGGAATAAAGGAAGTATATATTTATATACTTATACAGATATATATATGTGTATATATATATATATATATATATATATATATATATATATATACCGTAACATATTTATGTCAAGTCTTACTTAGTATAAAGTTTTTCCTCATTTTCCAGATATACTAACTTGTGTCTAGGGAGGATCAGTTCTATCTGGAACTGGACAAACTTGATCTTTACATACTCAAAGGAAAAGAGAAAAAAATGAAACAATCAGATCCAAAGTTATCTTCACAATGAAACAAATTTCCTACTGAAATGCTAGATCACACCATATGCCTGCAAATTTCATGATTTCCTTGTTTTTAATTGCTGAGTAGTATTATATTGTGTAAATATACCACAATTTCTGTCTCCATTCCTTAACTGAGGGGCATCTGGGTTGTTTCCAACTTCTGGCTATTATAAACAAAACTCCTATGAACACGGTTGAGCAAATGTCCTTTTATACTTGAGCATCTTTTGGATATAAGCCTACGAGTGGTATAGCTGGATCTTGAGGAAGCACTGTTTCTAATGTCTGAAAAAAATGACAGATTAATTTCCAAAGTATTTGTACAAGTTTACATTCCCACCAGCAATGGAGGAAGGTTCACCTTTCTCCACATCCTTTCCAACATGTATTGTCACTTGAGTTTTTGATCTTAGCTATGCTGATGGGTGTAAGGTGAAATCTTAGGGTGGTTTCATTTGCATTTCCTTAATAGCAAGGATGTTGAGCATTTCTTTAAGTGTTTCTCTGTCACTTGATATTCTTTTACTGAGGATTCTCTGTTTAGCTCTGTACTCCATTTTATAACCATGTTTGAGGTAGCTTTATTTGTAATAGCCAGAATCTGGAAATAACCCAGATGTTCTTCAATTGAAGAAATGAATTCAGAAATTGTGGTATATTTACACAATGGAATACTACTCAGCTATTAAAAACAAGAAAATCACAAAATTTGCAGGCAAATGGTGGGAACTAGAAAAGATCATCCTTAGTGAGGTATCCCAGAATCAGAAAGGCAAACATGGTATATACTCACCTATAAATGGATGTTAGACATGTATTATAGGATAAACATACTAAAATATGTCAGCTGCTTTGGACCCAGAGAAGAGCATGTCTGATTGCATGCAGGTTGATGCCCCAGGTCCCGCCTCTGAGAAAAAGGTATCGGACGGGTCTGATGCTCTTTGGGTGGATGACACCTAAATGAACATCAGTACAAAGTCCCAATTTATTTCTAATATCAGAGATCAGACCTCTACTCTTGCCTGATGCGTCCAAAACAAAAAGGGGGAACTGTAGAGAGCTGCGTAATGCCGGGCCTTAAAGATGGAGCTGGTTTCTGCCTTCCACCTTCCAGATGGTGAGTGCTCTCTGTCACAAACAACTCCACATTTGGCTAAGGCTGAGGATCTGGCTTGCTTCCATGTATGTGGACCTATCTGCATTGCCCCCGTGGCACGCCTGGGTTGGCTACCCAGAGGCTATTTAAAGTGGGCTGGTTTTCCCCAGGGTCAGATGATTGTTCAAGGTTCCTGAATAAACTGCATTAAAAAAAAAAAAAAAGCAAAGCAAGAAGGAGGAAAAGGCAAAAGAGAAGGACACCAGAAGAGGGAGAAAACAGGGAATAAGACAAGAGGCTACCACAGAAGGCTTTTGAAAGACTCTACCCAATGAGTATCAAAGCAGATGCTGAGACTCATAGCCAAGCTTTGGGGAGAGGAGAAGCGAATCTTATGAAAGAAAGGGGAGAGAGAAAGATCTGGAGGGGACAGAAGCTCCACAAGGAAAATAACAAAATCAAGAAATCTGGGCACAGGGGTCTTTTCTTAGACTGATATTGCAACCAAGGTTCATGCATAGAGATAACCTAGAACCCCTGCACAGAGGTAGCCCATGGCAGCTCTGTCTCCTAGTGAATACCCTAGTAAGGGGAACAGGGACTTTCTTTGACATGAACTCAGTGGCTGGCTCTTTGATCACCTTCCTCTGAGGTGGGAACAGTCTTACCAAGACACAGAGGAAGACAGTGTAGCCAGTGTTCATGAGACCTGATCAGCTAGGGTCAGATGGAAGGGGACAAGGACCTCCCCTATCATTGGACTTGGGGAGGGGAATGGGAGGAGATGAGGGAGGGAGGACAGGATTGGAAGGGGATAAGGGATGGGGGAAACAAATTGTTATTTATAACTGGGAGACAAATTGTTATTTAGATAGATAAATAAATAAATAAATAAATGAAATAATATTCATTACCAAAATGAAATGATAAAACCACAGATTTTTTTCCTTATTACTGATTTCACAGTTTTTTCATTCATTAATACATTTAATAATTTTACTGCTTAATGGAAGCCCACCCCACCCTCTCTTCCCAGTTCCACCTTTAAACCCATTTCTCCCATTCTCCTCTCCCCATCTCAGGTAAGAGGAAGTCTCTCATAGGTACCAACCCACACTGACACACCAAGTTGCACCAGGTGTAAGCAAATTCTCTCCCACTGAGGTCAGCCAAGGCAACACTGCTATGGAAAAGGGATCCAAAGGTAGGCAATAAATGAAGAGACAGCCCATACTCCATTTGTTAGGGGACCCATATGATAACCAAGCTGCACATCAGCTACATATGTGTATGGGGCTCAATTTTAGCCCATGCATCTTCTTTGCTTAGTGGTTCAGTCTCTGTGCAACACCTTGGGCCCAGGTTAGTTTACTCTGTAAGTATTATTGTGGTGTCTTTAACTCCTCAGGCTCTCACAATCCTTCCTCTTCCTCTTCCTCAAGATTCTCTGAGCTTGGCCTATTGTTTGGCTTTAGGTCTCTTCTGTTTACATCGGCTGCTGGATGAAGCCTCTCAGAAGACAGTTATGCTGGACTCCTGTCTGCAAGCATAGCAGAGTAGTATTAATAGTATTAGAGTTTGGAACTCTCTCATGGGGTGAGTCTCAAGTTGAGATAGTCATTGGTTTGCCATTTTCTCAATCTCTGCTCCATCTTTATCCCTACACTTCTTGTAGACAGGACAAATGTTGGGTCAAAAGTTTTATGAGTGTGTTATTGTCTTCCTCCCTGTACTGGAAGTCCCAGAATCTCACTCAGAGTGGGAAATAAAATATACATCTGAAATAGATGGAGGGAGGTAACTGTGAGGGAGAGGTGATGGAGATGGTAATTCCAGTTGTGATCAGATGGAGGAGGAGGAACTGGGAGAGAAAATGAAAATCAGTGGGGGTAGACATTTCTGGGACAGGAGAGTCTCCCAGGAGTCTATGAGGTGACCCTACCTAAGACCCATAGCATCAACAGATGTGGAGCCTGAAGTTGCCACCTCTTGATTTCACGTTTTAAAAAGTTAATATTTTTGGGCTGGTTTCATTGAGGAAAATAACTAATTTTTTCTGTGAATTATGTTTATGTCTGTATTTCTGTCACATGTTGTCTTTATACAGAAAACAAGTCTCCAAGGAATTTAAGTGAAGAGGATTAGGGATCTAAATGAACAGTCAACTAGAACACTTACATAATCAATTCTGAAAACTGCTACAAAGAACTTCATGATTTAGCTAAATAAGGATGTAAGTGGAGCAGTCATAATTTCATGCAAATGTAAATCTTTGTTTTTGAGTAATTTATATATATATTTATTTAGAATATATTGTATATATTTGTAGAAATAATGTATATATTTGTAAGATATATAAATATATATATTCGTAATCTCGGTTCTTTTTTTATTAATTACACTTTATTCACTTTGTATTCCCCATAAGCCCCTCCCTCCTCCCCTCCTGATCCCACCCTCTTACCCCCTTCTTCACACATGTCCCTCTTTACTATGGGAAATCGTTCCTGACATGCAGCTGAGATGAGCTTCAGTCTATGCCTGTATTTTTATTTCAAGCAGCACATTCAAATCATTGTATGAGTTTCTTTAATCCACTTAATTGTTTAAAGTAGGGAAGTAGCCAATTTTATCAGTTATTATGTTGCAGAAGATTGAACCTTCAATTGTCTGAAATACATAACTGAAAACACAAATTTTATGTGGTTTACTCATGGAGAAATGGAGCAATAATCTTACAAGAAACAAAAATAAAACAAACATCTTAATACTTTAAGGATATAAGTTTTTCCTACTTTTGAAAATGCTTTTATTAAATATAATAGATATGCACACATATGTTAGACATCATCTTTACAATTATATCTGTATTTTTTGAGAGTTACTAATATGTGATATTAGGGCACTAGGAAATCCATAGAGAAATGTTTGTCCTAGTTCGGTCTTCTATTGCCATGATTAAAAAAAAAAAAAATGGTTAAAGCAACTTGGGAAGGCAAGGTTTTTTGTTTGTTTGTTTTTTGTTTTGTTTTTATTTTTTAAGCTATACTTCCACATCTTAGTTCTTCATTGAAGGAATCCAGTACAATAACTCAAGGAGCACAGGAACCTGGAGGCATGAGCTGATGCTGAGGGCATGAAATGGTGCTGTTTAGTGTCTTGCTCCACTTGGCTTACTTAGGCTACATTCTTATAGAACCAAAGCCAACCACCTCAGAGTAAAACCACCCACAATGCACTGAATCCTCACACATTAATGACTAATGAAGAAAATGTTCTATATGTTTGCCTATAGTACAATCTCTTAGAGGCAATTTCTCAATTGGGGCTTCCTCCTCTTTGATGAACCAATGTTGTGTCAAATAGACTTGAAACTAGTTAACACAAGACTTAATAAAACAGTCTGAAAACTGTGCAGTTCAGTTGCTAGGCAATCCACAGTCATTTCCCAATAATTCTTCAAGGTGTATTGCATCTTATATATTCTTCACTACTGTACTGAGCTGGTACCACTGTTCTTAAGATACCCAGATTTACATGTATTTATGGTACTTATATTTGTAAGGTATATTCGGACCATTCTCTCTATCTCTTTCTTCTACTTTTAGAGTATAATATAATGTATTTGAAATAAAAATGTAATTCATAAAACAATTTATTTTATTTTATTATTTATTTTATTTTATTTTATTATTTTATTTATTTTGAGACAGAGATTCTCTGTGTAGCTTTACCTGTCCTGGAACTCACTCTGTAGACTAGGCTGGTCTCAAACTCAGCTATCTGCCTGCCTCTGCCTCCTGAGTTCTGAGATTAAAGACGTGGGCCACTACCATAAAACAAAAAAAATCTTACCTTTATGATATTTGACTATGTTATAAACCAAGTATAAATGTAGAAAGACTATATATCTATTCACATTGTTTCTGTATGTATGTTTTAGTGTATATGTATGTGATTATCTAGAGCATGCATGAGGGGAAACTAGAAGTTGATGTCAGGTGACCTTGTCAATCACGCATTTTAAAAAATAAATTATTTATTTTTATGTACATCCGTGATTTTCCTGCATGTGTGTCTGCGTGGATTCCCTAGAATTGGAGTTATAGACAGTTGTGAGAGGTCATGTGAGTGCTGGGAATTGATCCCTAGTCCTCTGGAAGAGCAGTCAGTGCTCTTAACCTCTTAGCCATCTCTCTATCCCTCCCTCCCCCTTTATGCATTTTGAGACAGAGTCCTCACTAAACCTGGAGCTTGCCATTTAAAACAGCCTGGCTTGACAATAAGACCCAAGGATGTCTTATAACCTACCATACTACAGCACTGAAACTTCAGACATATGCCACCATACCCAGCTTTTTTTCAGTTTAGCCACTCGACCATCTCCTCAGCTACTCCAACCACATTTTAATCCAACATTTCTTTGTCTGTAATTAGGTTTATCAATTTAATCTTTAATCAAAGTTCACTTCAGAGGTATTATCAATATTTTATTGTGTGTTTGTTTTGATTTCTTTTGTATTGTTTTGTTTAGGGACCTTATACCAGGAAACACAACCTAGAATAATTGGCATGTGTTTGAAAGTTAAAATGCTTGTGGGTGGACACTGTACATGGAATAAGCTTAAATTAAATTCTTTTTCTCCAAAATCTCATGTAGTTAAAGCATAACAGTTATAGTTGCAGAAATATAGATGTTCTGAAAGCCATCAGTGGGAATATGGCAGATAGACTTCTCTATACCAATGATGATCATATAAAGTTAAGAGTGGGATACAGCTGGGATACAGAGTTAATAAAATGTAACTAATAATAAAAAATAATTAATTAATTTTAAAAAAAGAACCACTGGTTGCAGAATGTGCAAAATGTAAAAGCTGAATAGGCAATAAATTTGTAAATTTGACCATATTTTAATTAAAAATGTATTTGATATTTCATAGTTGATATTACATTAGGGAGTATGGGAATAGAAGTGGATCACTCTGATAAAAAATTAATTGAAGATAAGTTAAGGATGGTAACTAGAGAAACAGACTATGTCCTCTTTCAAAAAAAGGATGATCCTTTGTCATGGTCTTGCACAATCATCCAAGTAATGGTATTTGAGATAGTGCCCCAGGACTATCCTAAGATGTAAATCACCAAGCAATGAGAACCCTGGGTAAGATGCTCAATCCTTATTCAGAAAGGAAAACAGGATAAACATCAAAAGAAAGTGAAAACAAGGAACAAAACAGGAGCCTACCACAGAGAGCCTCTGAAAGACTCTACCCAGCAGGGTATTAAAGCAGATGCTGAGACTCATAGCCAAACTTTAGGCAGAAGGCAGGGAATCTTATAAAAGAAGGGGAAGATAGAAAGAACAGGAAGGGTCTGGAGCTCCACAAGGAGAACAACAGAACCAAAAAAATCTGGGCCCAGGTGTCTTTTCTGAGATTGATACTTCAACCAAGTACCATTCATGGAGATAACCTAGAACCCCTGCACAGATGTAGCCTGTGGCAGCTCAGTCTCCAAATGGGCTCCCTGCTAAGGGGAACAGTGGCTGTCTCTGACTTGAAATTAGAGGCTGGTACTTTGATCACCTCCCCCTGAGGGGTGGGAGCAGCTTTATGAGGTCAAAGAGGAAAACTATGAAAGACAGTCCTGTTGAGACCTGATAGTCAGATGGAAGGGGAGGAGGTCCTTCCCAATCAGTGGGCTGGGGAAAAGACATGGGAGGAGATGAGGGAGGGAGGACAGGATTGGGAGGGAATGAGCGTGGTAGCAATAGCTGGGATAAAAAGTGAATAAATTGTAATGAAAAATTATTAATTAAAAAAAGAAAAGGAAAAAATTTAAAAAGATGTAAATTACTCATAAACATATGTGTAAGAATGCTAATTCTGTTAAATAGCTTGGTACTAGTAAGTAAATGTAGGAGGAAAAATAGAAATAGCAACAAAAGTATCCAGTTTCTTGATAATGAACTGAACTTATTTTTTTTCTTTTTTCCCCACCTTTTTTTTTTTTTTTTTTTGAGATTATAATGTAGCTACAGTATTTGTTGTTTACATACAGGACAGCTATTGACTTTTCTGAATTAAGTTTTTATCAAACCACTTTGCTAAAAAAATTTGTATTAGCTGTAGGAGTTCTTTGATGGAATTTTTTGAGGTCACTTACTCTCATATCATCTGCGAATAGTGATATTGACTTCTTCCTTTCCAACTCGTATCCCCTTGATCTCCTTTATTTGTCTTATTGTTCTGGCTAGGACTTAAACTACTATGTTGAAGAGATACAGTTAAGTATGGACAGTCTTGTCTTGTCCCTGATTTCAGTGGGATCTTTATGCTTCTTGTATATTGTCTTTATTGTGTTTAGGTATGTGCCTTGTATCCCTGATCTTTTTAAGACTTTTAACATGAAGGGTTGTTAGATTTTGTGGAATGATTTTTTCAGCATCTGGTGAGATGATCTTAGGTTTGTTTGTTTTTTCTTTCAGTTTTTTTTAATTTTTTTAAATATTAGTTACAGTTTATTAACTTTGTATTCCTCTCCATCATTCTCTCCCAACCCCTCCCTTTCTCCCTCATCTCTTTGCTGCCCCTTTCCAAGTCCACTGATAGGGGAGGACCTTCCCTTTCATCTGACCCTGGTTTATCAGGTCTCATCAGGACTGGCTGTAAAGTCCTCCTCTGTGGCCTAGCAGGGATGCTCCTCCCTTGGGGGGATGAGGAGGTCAAAGAGCCCGCCTTTGAGTTCATGTCAGAAACAGTCCTTGTTCCTCTTACTAGGGTACCCACTTGAATACTGAGCTACCATGGCCTACATCTGAGCAGAGGTTCTAGGTTATAACCATATGTGGTCGTTGATTGGAGAAACAGTCTCATAAAAGACCCCTGTGTCCAGCCAGATATATTTGGTCCTTGTGGAGCTCCTGTTATCTCCAGATCATATTAACTCCCCCTTCTATCATATGATTCCCTGTACTCTGCCAAAGGTTTGGTTATGTGTCTTAGTATCTGCTTTGATACACTGTTAGGTAGAGTCTTTCAGAGGCCCTCTGTGGTAGGCTCCTGTCCTATTGCTTGTTTTCTCCTACATCCAATGTCCATCCCATTTGTGTTTCTAAGTGAGGATTGATCATCTTACCCCAGGGCCTCTTTCTTGTTTATCTTCTTTAGGTGTATAGAGTTCAATATGTTTATCCTATATTATAGGTAGGTCTATATAAGTGAGTATATACCATATGTGTCTTTCTCCTTGTGGGGTACCTCACTCACAATTATCTTTTCAAGGTACCACCATTTGCCTGCAAATTTCATGATTTCCTTGTTTTTAATTCTCTTTTAGTTTTTTATATGAGGTGTTTTGTTGTTGGGTTTCCCTATATTGAATCACCCCTACATGGCTGGGATGAATTTTACTGGATCATGGCAGATGAAATTTTTGATGTGTTCTTGGGTTCTGTTTTCTAGTATTTTGTTGAGCATTTTTGTATCAATGTTCATAAGGCAAATTGGTCTGAAAAATTCTTTCATTCTTGGGTCTTTGTGTGTTTTAGGTATCAGGGAGACTGTGGCCTCATAGAATGACTTTGGCAACATTCTTTCTGTTTCTATTTTATGGAATTGTTTGAGGAATGTTGGTATTAGCTCTTCTTTGAAATTCTGGTAGAATTCCGAGAAAAAGGCAAGATGGCGGCACCGGGAGGACTCTCATTCTGAGCAGCAGCAGCAGGATCAGCACAGTGACCAGTAATCAGAACTCGCGGCCATAAAACACAGTCATTGTGTTTCCCAGGTGAGAGGATACCCCACAGTGGGGGATGCAATCAGCTTTTAACTCACCCGGCTAAACCATAGAAGAGATCCCGGTTCCGCCAGACTCTTGGCTGCTGGCCGCCAGCCCCAGCCCCAGCCCAAAGCCACAAGCCAGTGTCTCTGGTCAAGGTCCCAGACTGAACCGTGGGCACCACACTATCAGAGACTGGAATTTTCAGTCGAGAGATAACCCCAGGGTATAGGAAACGATTGAGACCAGCCTTAGGGCACCCAGACATCCCCTGGAAAAGACTCGGGTTCCACGGGCACCCCAGGACTCAGCCCGGAGCCAGAGCCGGCACAGAGCCCTGCCTACCTGCACGCCTGATTCACCTCCTGAGATAGAACTGTAGGCACCAGGGCACCAACGAATGAGTTTCACTGTCCGGTGCACACAGGGAGAGAAACGGCTGGTCTGATCTCAGAGCACTCAGCCAACTCCCCCAGCCTAAAAACGTCCCCGGAAAATTACCCAGCTTAGGGAAGCCACACAAAGGCAGACACAGGCAGTTTCTGCGTACAAGACAACTGGCGGAGACTGAGCCACCATCACCCAGCTGTGCTCCAGGCACAGGCAGTTTCTGCAGCCAGCCAGCTGGCAGACACTGAGCAGTGTGCACCAGGGCAAAAAAGACACTGGGAGTCTGTGTCTCCAGAGAATCCACAGGGAAGGAAGGAAACTGTACTGAATTAAATCACCCAATCCTTCCCTAGAAAAAGTCTAGCAGTCTAGCAGACCAGTGGGGCCATCATTCAGCTGTGCTCCAGACACAGGCACAAACAGTTGCTGCTCGCCTGATGTCTAACTGGGTCACAGCAGCTGATCATTAAATTTACAACAAGAAACCCAGAGACAGGGCAGCAGCCCTCAGGACTTCCTTGGGTGGGAGGAGAACCCTCTCAACTAACAAAGATCACAGTTACCACTCAGGTCTATATCCCTGAGGTGAGCAACTCCTGAAAAAAACCAGCCATCCAAGGACTATACCCAAAAAGCTGAGAATACATCCTTCAGGAAAAACCAGCTTTCTGCAAAGGAGATTCTCTCCACCACAGGATCCCCAGGAACTACCAGAAAATAACCCCAAACACCTAGATAACACAATGGGTAGATGCCAGCGTAAAAGCTCAAGCAACAAAAAACAGAGCAATATGGCATCTCCAGAACCCAGTTACCCAGGGGCAAGTAGCCCTGGATACCCCAGCATAACTGAAATCCAAGAAGATGACCTAACAACTATGCTCATGAAGATGATAACAGAGGAAACAAATAAGATATGTAAAGACATAGAGGAAGATAAACTCAAACAGAATATTGCCATCCATAAAGAAATAGAGGAAGCTGCAGCCAAACAGTTTATGGCCTTTAGAAAGGAAATGCTTAAAACACTGAATGAAATAAAAGAAACAGAGTTGAAGGAACTAAAAGAAAAACAGGAAAGTACAATCAGACAGGTGAAGGAAGTAAACAAAACAACTCAAGACCTAAAGATAGAACTGGAAAATTAAAGAAAACACAAATGGAGGAAATAATGGAAAGGAAGAATCTAGGGAAGAAAACAGGAACTACAGAGGTAAGCATAACCAACAGACTACAAGAGATGGAAGAAAGAATCTCAGGTGTAGAAGTTACAATGGAAGAAATCGATGTATCTGTCAAAGAAAATGTTAAATCTGAAAAATTCATGACACAGACAGTCCAAGAAATGCAAGACAATATGAAAAGACAAAACCTAAGAATAATAGGTATAGAGGAAAAAGAAGACTCCCTTCTCCAAGGCCCAGAAAATATTTTCAACAAAATCATTGAAGAAAATTTCCCCAAGCTAAAGGAGAGGCCAATTAGAATACATAAAGCCTACAGAACACCCAACAAATTTGACCAGAAAAGAAAATCCTCCCGCCACATAATAATCAAAACCGTAAGTATACAAAACAAAGAAAAAATACTAAAAGCTGCAAGGGAAAAAGGCCAAGTTACATATAATGGCAAACCCATTAGAATCACACCTGACTTTTCAACAGAGACTATGAAAGCCAGAAGGGCCTGGATGGATATCATGCAGACCCTAAGAGAACACAGATGTCAGCCCAGGCTATTATACCCCTCAAAACTCTCAGTCCGCATAGATGGAGAAAACAAGATATTCAATGACAAAAACAAATTTCAACAATACCTACAAACAAATCCAGCATTACAGAAGACACTAGAAGGGAAAATACAACCCAGGAAAACTAGCTGCATTCAAGAAAACACAGGAAATAAATAACCTCACTTCAGTAAAACAAAAAGCAACCAAGCACACAACCTGATGACCACAGCCAACATCAAAATCAAGGGATCTAGCAGCCACTGGTCATTAATCTCTCTCAACATCAATGGACTCAACTCTCCAATAAAAAGACACAGATTAACAGAATGGATAAGTAAACAAAACCCAGCAATCTGTTGCATTCAAGAAACACACCTAAGACACAAAGATAGACATTACCTGAGGGTAAAGGGTTGGAAGACTACTTTCCAAGTAAACGGACCCAAGAAGCAAGCAGGAGTCGCCATTCTAATATCTGATAAAATAGACTTTCAACCAAAATTAATAAAAAAATGGGGAAGGACACTTCATACTCATCAAAGGAAAATTCCACCAGGAAGAAATCACAATCCTGAACATCTATGCCCCAAATACAAGAGCACCCACATCTGTTAAAGAAACATTGATAAAATTTAAAGCGCATATAGATCCCCACACATTGATAGTGGAAGACTTTCACACCCCACTCTCAACAAAGGACAGGTCAACAAAGCAGAAATTAAACAAAGAAACAATGTCTCTGACAGAGGTCATGAATCAAATGGACCTAACAGACATTTATGGAACTTTACACCCAAACACAAAAGAATTTACCTTCTTCTCAGCACCTCATGGAACCTTCTCCAAAATAGACCACATAGTTGGTCACAAAGCAAGCCTCAACAGATACAAGAAGATTGAAATAATCCCTTGTATCTTGTCTGATCACCATGGAATAAAGCTGGACCTCAACAATAACAGAAATAGCAAAAAGCCTACACACACATGGAAACTGAACAACTTGTTACTAAATGACAGCTGGGTCAGGGAAGAAATAAAGAAAGATATTAAAGTCTTTCTAGAAATCAATGAAAATGAAGACACAACATACCCAAACTGGTTTGACACAATGAAAGCAGTACTAATAGGAAAGTTCATAGCAGTAAGTGCCTTCAAGAAGAAAATCGAGACAGCTCATTCAAGCACCTTAATGGCTCACTTAAAACCCCTAGAAAAAGAAGAAGCAGACACACCAAGAAGGAGTAGACTGCTGGAAATAATCAAACTCAGGGCTGAAATCAATCATTTGGAAACAAATAAAACAATTCAAAGAATCAATGAAACCAAGAGCTGGTTCTTTGAGAAAATCAACAAGATCGACAAACCCTTAGCCAAGCTAACTAAAAGGCAGAAAGACACCACCCAAATCAACAAAATCAGAAACGAAAAGGGGGATATAACTACAGACACTGAGGAAATCCAAACAATCATTAGGACTTACTTCAAAAGACTATATGCCACAAAATTTGAAAATCTAAATGAAATGGACAATTTTCTTCATCGATTTGACTTATGAAAGCTGAATCAGGACCAGGTAAATCAACTAAATAGTCCTATATCCCCCAAAGAAATAGAAGCGGTCATCAAAAGTCTCCCATCCAAAAAAAGCCCAGGACCAGATGGCTTCAGCGCAGAATTCTACCAGACCTTCAAAGAAGAGTTAACAAAAATTCTATTCAAACTATTCCACAAAATAGAAACAGAAGGAACATTACCAAACTCATTCTATGAAGCCACAGTCACCTTGGTACCTCAACCTCACAAAGACTCAACAAAGAAAGTGAATTTCAGGCCAATCTCCCACATGAACATTGATGCAAAAATACTTAATAAAATACTTGCAAACCGAATCCAAGAACACATTAAAGATATTATCCACTATGACCAAGTAGGCTTCATCCCAGGTATGCAGGGGTGGTTCAATATAAGGAAATCCATCAATGTGATCCACCATATTAACAAATTGAAAGAAAAAAACTACATGATAATCTCCCTAGATGCTGAAAAAGCATTTGACAAAATCCAACATCCATTCATGTTTAAAGTATTGGAGAGATCAGGGATACAATGCACATTTCTAAACATAGTAAAGGCGATATACAGCAAGCCTATAGCCAACATCAAATTGAACAGATAAAGCAATCCCATTAAAATCAGGGACAAGACAAGGCTGCCCACTCTCTCCATATCT
The DNA here is from genome assembly GCF_030254825.1 of Meriones unguiculatus. Lineage (NCBI taxonomy): Eukaryota > Metazoa > Chordata > Mammalia > Rodentia > Muridae > Meriones > Meriones unguiculatus. Next base: position 5,824,829 of record NC_083367.1, read on the forward strand.
CTTCAAAATAGTGCTGAAAGTCCTTGCTAGAGCAATAAGACAGTTGAAGGAGATCAAGGGGATACAAATTGGAAAGGAAGAAGTCAAATTATCACTATTTGAGATTGATATGATAGTATATGTGAGTGACCCCAAAAACTCTACCAGGGAACTCCTACAGCTGATAAACACCTTCAGCAAAGTGGCTGGATACAAAAGTAACTCAAAAAAATCAGTAGCCCTCCTGTATACAAAAGACAAAAGGGCTGAGAAAGAAATTAGGGAAACAACACTCTTCATAATAGCCACAAATGACATAAGGTACCTCGGAGTAACCCTAACCAAGGAAGTCAAAGACTTGTATGAAAAAAATTTCAAATCTCTGAAGAAAGAATTAGAAGAAGATATGAGAAGATGGAAAGATCTCCCATGCTCATGGCTTGGCAAGATTAACATAGTAAAAATCGCCATCTTACCAAAAGCAATCTACAGATTCAATGCAATTCCCATCAAATTACCAACAAAATTCTTTACAAACCTGGAAAGAAAAATTCTCAACTTCATATGGAATAACAAGAAACCGAGAATTGCTAAAACAATCCTCTACAATAAAAGATCTTCTGGAGGTATCTCCATCCCTGATTTTAAGTTGTACTATAGAGCAACAGTTTTAAAAACTGCATGGTACTAGCATAGAAACAGAATGGTGGATCAATGGAACCAAACAGAGGACCCAGAAATAAACCCACACACTTATGGACAGCTGATCTTTAACAAAGACACCAAAACCATTCAATGGAAAAAAGATAGCATCTTCAACAAATGGTGCTGGTCTAACTGGATGTCTACATGTAGAAAAATGCAAATAGATCCATACTTATCACCCTGCACAAAACTGAAGTGCAAGTGGATCAAAGACCTCAACATAAAACCAGACACATTAAATTGGCTTGAAAAAAAATGGGTAATACCCTAGAACTCATTGGTACAGGAGAAAACTTTCTGAACAGAACACCAACAGCAAGGCTCTAAGAGCAACAATCAATAAATGGGACCTCATGAAACTGAAAAGCTTCTGTAAAGCAAAGGAGACCGTCATCAAAACAAAGTGACTGCCTACAGATTGGGAAAGAATCTTCACTAAACCTTTATCTGACAAAGGACTCATATCCAGTATATATAAAGAAATAAAGAAGCTGAAAAGCAACAAACCAAGTAATCCACTTAAAAAATGGGGAACAGAGCTAAACAGAGAATTCTCTGTAGAAGAATATCGAATGGCAGAGAAGCACTTAAAGAAATGCTCAACCTCACTAGCCATTAGGGAAATGCAAATCAAAACAACCCTAAGATTTCACCTTACACCCATGAGAATGGCCAAGATCAAAAACTCAAGTGACAACACATGCTGGAGAGGTTGTGGAGAAAGGGGAACCCTTCTCCACTGCTGGTGGGAATGTAACCTTGTACAACCACTCTGGAAATCAATCTAGTGCTTTCTCAGACAACTAGGAATAGCGCTTCCTCAAGATCCAACCATACCACTCCTGGGCTTATATCCAAAAGAGGCTCAAGTACACAAAAAAGACATTTGCTCAATCATGTTTGTAGCAGCTTTATTTGTAATAGCCAGAAGCTAGAAACAACCCAGATGCCCCTCAACTGAAGAATGGATGCAGAAATTGTGGTACATCTACACAGTGGAATATTACTCAGGAATAAAAAATAAGGAAACCATGAAATTTGCAGGTAAAGGGTGGGATCTGGAAAGGATCATCCTGAGTGAGTTGTCCCAGAAGCAAAAAGACACAGATGGTATATAGTCACTCATATAGACATACAACATAGGACAAACCCACTAAAACCTGTGCATCTAAAGAAACTAAGCAAGAGAGAGGACCCTAACTGAAACGGTCAATCCCCATCCTGAAAGGCAAAGAGGATGGACATCAGAAGAAGAAGAAAACAGGAAACAACCTAGGAACCTACCACAGAGGGCCTCTGAAATCCTCTGCCATACAGACTATCAAAGCAGATGCTGAGCCTGATGGGCAACTGTTGGGCAGAGTGAATGGAATTTTAGGTAAGAACTGGGAAATAGTAAGAGCTGGAGAGGACAGGGTCTCCACAAGGAGAGCAATAGAACAAGAAAATTTGAACACAGGGAACTTCCCAGAGACTCATACTCCAACCAAGGACTATTCATAGAGATAACCCAGAACCCCTGCACAGTTGTAGCCCAGGGCAGTTCAGAGTCCAATTGGGCTACATAGTAATGTGAAGAGGGTCTGCCTCTGACATAATCTGATTGGCCTGCTCTTCGATCACCTCCCCCTGGGGGGGGAGCAGCCTTACCAGGCCATAGTAGAGGACAATGCAACCACTTTTTATGTGAACTGCTAGACTAAGATCAGAAAGGAGAGGAGAACCTCCCCTATCAGTGGACTTGGGGAGTGGCATGCATGCAGAGGGAGGAGGGAGGGTGGGATCGGGAGGGGAGGAGGGAGGGGCTTATGGGGGGATGCAGAATGAATAAAGTGTAATTGATGAAAAATTAAAAAAAAAAGAATTCCGAGAAAAAAAAAAACATCTCTCTCTCGGGTTTTTGTGGATGGTAGATTTTAATGAGTGCTACTATTTTCTTAGGGGATATGGGACTGTGTATACCTGTTTACCTGATCTTGATTTAACTTTGGAAAGTAGAATCTATTATGAAAATTGTGCATTTGATATAGATTTTTCAATTTTGTGGAGTACAAGCTTTTAAATAATACCTAATGATTCTTTGAATTTCCTCTGTGTCTGTTGTATGTTTCTCTTTTTATTTCTGATTTTCTTCATTTGGTGATTGTCTCTCTGCCTTTCATTTAGTTTGGCTAAGGGTTTGTCTGTCTTGTTGATTTTCTTAAGGAATCAGCTCTTGGTTTCTTTGACCCTTTATATTGTTCTCTTTGTTTCTAATATATTGATTTCAGCCTTCAGATTGATTATTTTCTTTTGTCTACTCATTGTCTCATTGTGCATGTAAACTTTTTTTTTTGTAAACCTTTCAGGTAGGCTATTAGTTTGCAAGTACAAGATCTCTACAATTTCTTTAAAAGTTAGTTAGTGCTATGAATATTCTACTGCTTACATTTACTTTTGGTATGTTTTGCCTTCATTTTCATGGAATATTAGGAAGTCTTTAAATTTCCTTCCTTATTTTTTCCCTGACCCAGGAGTCTTACAGTAGGGAGTTGTTCAGCTTTTGTTATTTCTGTTGTTGTTGAAATCCAGCTTTAATCCATGGTGGTCTGATAAATACAATGAGTTATTTCAATTTTCTTTTATCAGTTGAGGTTGTCTTTGTGGTCAGTTTGGAGAAGGTTCCATGAGGTGCCGAAAAGGTCTTTGTGTATGTGTGTTGAGGTGAAAAGTTCTTTAGATAGTTATTAGATCCATTTAATTCATAACATCTATTAGTTTCATTATTTCTCTATTAAGTTTCTGACTTGATTGTCTATTTGTGTTGAAGTCTCCCACTATTAATGTGTGGGATGTATGTGATTTAGGCATTAATGTTTTTTTTTCAAATTTGCCCTTGTGTTTGGGACATAGATGTTCAGTATTCAGAAGTCCTCTTGGGGAATTTTCCTTTGATGAGGATGAAATTGTCCTTCCCCATCTCTTTTGATTAAATTTCATTGAAAGTCTATTTTATCAGATATTAGAATGGTTACTCCAGCTTGTTTCTTGGGTTTGTTTGTTTGTTTTGAAAAACCTACCAGTGGACTTGGGGAGGGGCATGCATGCAAAGGTAGGGAGAGATTGGGACAGGAGGAGGAAGGAAACCACAGTGGGGATACAAAGTGAATAATGTATAATTAATAAAGAATGTTTAAAAAAAGGAAAACAAACAAAAAAAAAGAAAAAAGAAAAACCTTTTCCAGCCCTTTACTCTGTCTCTTTTGCTCAGGTATGTATCTTGTAAGAAGAACAATGTTGGGTCCTGTTCATGCTTCCATTTCTTAGCCTGTGTCTTATTATTGGAGAGTTAAGTCCATTGGTGTTTAGAGATATTAATGTCCAAGGACTGTTAGTTCTCTTTATAATGATGCTACTGATGGTAGTGTGTTTGTATGTTGTCTTCTTTTGGTTTTGATGTAGTGAAGTTATTTATATCTTTTTTTTGGGGGGGTGTAGTTAATCTTGTTGGGTTGGAACTCTCCTTCTTGTTTGTGTACAAATATTGTTTGTGCACAGCTATTGTTTAAATTTGGTTTTGTTGTGGAATATTTTATTTTCTCCATTTATGGCAATTGAAAGCTTTCCTGATTATAGTAGCCTGGGTTGACAATTGTGGTCTCTTAGGGTCTGAAAGACATATGCACAGGTACTTCTCGATTTATAATGTCTGTTTAGAAGGCAGGTGTGATTCTGATATAATCTGCCTTTATAAGTTACTTGCTGCTTTTAATATTTTTCTTTGTTCTATACATTTAGTGTTTTGATTATCAAGTCTTAGGAGGATTTTCTTTTCTTATCTAATGTATTTTGTGTTTTCTATGCCTCTTCCATGTTTTTTAATTTAAATTCATTTTTTTATATTATATCAACTTTACATCCCTATTATCACATCCTTCTTGTCTCCTCCTGGTCTCAGTCTTCCTTCTTCCTCTACCTTATCCCCCTTCCCTAGTCCTCATAAAGGGGAGGCCTCCTCTCCTAATATCTGACCCCAGCTTATCAAGTCTCATCAGGACTGTGAGCATCCTCTTTCTCTGTGACCTGGCTAGGCCTCCCTGCTGGGAGGATCAAAGAGCAGACAACACAGTCCATGTTAGAAATAGCCCCTGCTTCATTTACTGAGGTAGACACATGGAAGCTGACCAGCTTATCAGCTACATCTGGAGTACGCCATCTCCTGCATGGTTCTTGGTTAGTGCATCAGTCCTTATAGGACCTTATAGCCCATATTTGTTGGCTCTGTTGGTCTCCTTGTAGTGCCCCTGTCTCCTCCATATCCTTCTATTCCATCCACTCTTCCGTAAGACTCCCTGTACTCTGCTGTCCCACCTGCAGGACGCGGATTATTCATGGGTCTTGGGGAGGCCAGGCCTGAAAGAAAAACGGGCGAGAGAAGGAACGAGAACAAGCAGTTTTCCTTGTCAAAGTCCGTTTATTGTAGGGCAAGACTTTACTTTTATGCTCAAAGAATAAAGTAGTAGAATAGGAGGAGGGGGGCAGGAGGAAATTTTGTGCGTCACTGAGGCATTCCAAGATTTTATCATTAACTGTTAAAACCAGTCAGTTGCGGGTGGTTTCTGGTCTCAGGAAGCAATCTATCCAGGTGGTCAAAGCTAATTGCAGGCTCTGGTGCCAGCATCCATTGTGACTACTTGCCTGGGATTCTTGGTCTCCGGCACTCTGCCCAAGTCTTCTTTGATCACCCACTGGATAAAGTCTTTAGGAGGACAGCCATGGTAGGCTCCTGTCCTGTTCCTTCTCTTCAAAAGCTTCCTGTGTCTATTCAATTTCCCCTTCTGAATGAGAACTACTTATCCTCCCTAGCATCCTCCTTGTTTTTATAGCTTCTTTATGTCTGTGGATTATAGTATGGTCATCTTGTGTTATATGGCTAATGTCCTCTTAAAAGTGTGTATCTACCATGCCTGTTTTTCTGGTTCTGGGTTACCACACTCAAGATGATCTTTTCTAGTTCTATACATTTGCCTGCAAATTTCAAGGTTTCTGTGTTTTTAATAGCTGAGTAGTATTCCATTCTTTATATGTACCACATTTTTTTAATCCATTCTTCAGTTGAGGGGTATCTAGGTTGTTTCAAGATTCTGGCTATTATTAATAAAGCTGCTATGTTCATAGTTGATAAAACAGCCTTGTTGTAAGGGAGACCCAAGATGACAGAGCAGAGCTCACAGGGTATTTAAACACCACTCAGCCATGAGAGCAGAGCAACCTACAGGTAAATATTTGGACCTCAAAACCCCAATATCTGTGTTTCTCAGGTGACAGGAAAGCACATGGAGGAACATGAGGGTTGAATTTCAAGGTACCATGATAATCCAGGGATCCTGCCAGGTGCGGCCTAACCCCTGGGCCACCTCTCCAGTGCCACTGTCTATGAATAGTAGATATTTTCTTATTGGCAGCTCAAGCTCCTGGCTCCAACCTCGGACACCTATTCTCATTGTCCTGTGGAATGGCTATCTTCTGTGTACCAGTGGCTCCAAACACTTGTACCCACTTGTACCATCCCATGGTGTGGATGTCTTCTTGTGCCTCTTGTATGTTTAAAAGTATATCTTTCTTTAGGTTGGGTAGATTTTCTATGCTTTTCTTGAAAATATTTTCTGGTCTTTGGAACCAGATATCTTCTTTTTCTTCTATTCCTATTATTCTTAGGTTTCACCTTTTCATCATATCCTTGATTTCTTGGAGGTGTTAGGTCCAAATTTTTATTAATTTTTATTTTTAATATTTTCTCTAACAGATGTATTGATTTCTTCAATTGTATCTTCTATACCTGACAATATCTCCTCCATCTCTTGTATTCTGTTGGTGATGCTTAGGTCTGTAGTTCCTGTTGTCTTCCCTAAGTTTTCCATCTCCAGAATTTCCTGTTTTTTTTATTTCTATTTTTATGTCTTGAAGATTTTATTCATTTTCTTCACCTGTTTGATTGTGTTTTTCTTTAAGTGATCTATTCATTTCCTCTTTACAGGCCTCTATTTGTTTGATTTTTTTCCTGTATTTTTTGAAGGGTTCATTCATTTCCCCATTTCCTCTTTAAAGGCCTTGAATATTTTATTTTTTTAATATTTTTTTTAATTTTAAATAAGTTTATATATTCACTTGTATCCCAGCTGTGGCCCACTCCCCTTTTCCCTTCCAGTGCTTCCCTCCCTCCCTCATCTCCTCCCTGCCCCCTTCTGAGTCCACTAAGAGTGGGTGTCCTCCTCTCCTTCTGTCTGGCCATAGCTTATCAGGCATTTTCAGGATGGTTGCAATGTCCTTATCTGTGCCCCAGCAAGGCTGCTCCTCCTTCAGAGGGGAGGGGAAGCTCATGAGTTCATGTGAGAAACAATTCCTGCCCCCCTTACTAAGGTACCCGCTTGGATACTGAGCTACCATGGGCTATGGCTGAGAAAGGGTTGTAGGTTATATTCATGTGTGGTCCTTGGTTGGATAAACAGTGTCATAAAAGACCCCTGTGCTCAGATATATTTGGATCTTGTGGGGCTCCCTGTCCCCTCTAGGATATACTAATTCCTCCTTCCTTCATATGATTCCCTACACTATGCTGAAGGCTTGGTTATGTGTCTCAGCATATGCTTTGATATATTGCTAGGTAGAGTCTTTCAGGTGCCTTCTGCGGGAGACTATTGTCCTGTTACTTGTTTCCTCCCATTTCCAATGTCCATCCCCTTTGTCTTTCTAGATGAGGATTGATCATCTTATCCTTGGAACTCTTTCTTGTTTATCTTCTTTAGGTGTAAATATTTTAGTATGTTTATCCTATCTTATAGGTCTATATAAGTAAGTATATACCATGTGTGTCTTTCTGCTTTTGGGATACCTGACTCAGGATGATTTTTTTCTAGATCCCACCATTTGCTTGCAAAATTCATGATTTCCTTGTTTTCAATTGCTGAGTAGCATTTCATTGTGTAAAAGTACCACAATTTCTGTATCATTCCTCCATTGAGGGACATCTGGGTTGTTTCCAGGTTCTGGCTATATGAATAAAGCTGCTACAAACACAGTTGAGCAAATGTCCTTGTTGTGTACGTGAACATCTTTTGGATATATGCCTAGGAATGGTATGGCGGGATCTTGAGGAAGCACTATTCCTAATTGTCTGAGAAAGCACCAGATTGATTTCCATAGTTGTTGTAACAGTTGACATTCTCAGCAGCAATGGAGGAGGGTTCCCCTTTCTCAACAGCCTATCCAGCATGCATTGTCTCTTGAGTTTTTGATCTTGGCTATTCTGATGGGTGTAAGGTGAAATCTCAGGGATGTTTTGATTTGCATCTCTCTGATGGCTAGGGATGTTGAACATCTCCTTACGTGTTTCTCTGCCATTCTATATTCTTCTACAGACAATTCTCTGTTTAGCTCCATACCCCATTTTAATTGGGTTACTTGAATTATTGCCTTTTAACTTCTTTATTTCTTTATACATTCCAGATATCAGCCCTCTGTAAGATGTTGGGTTGGTGACGATCCTTTCCCAATCTGTAGGCAGTTGTTTTGTTCTAATGGCAGTATCTTTTGCTTTACAGAAGCTTTTCAGTTTCATGAGGTCCCATTTATTGATTGTTGTTCTTAGAGCCTGTGCTGATTGTGTTCTGTTCAGGAAGTTGTCTCCTGTGCCAATGAGTTCTAGGCTCTTCCTCACTTTTTCTTCTAATTGATTTAGAGTATCTGGTTTTATATTGAGGTCTTTGATCCACTTGGACTTTAAATTTTTGCAGGGTGATAAATGTGGATCTAGTTTTATTTTTCTGCATATAGACATCCAGTTGGAGCAGCACCATTTGTTGGAGATGCTGTCTTTTTTCCATTGAATGGTTTTGGCTTCTTTGTCAAAAATCAAGTATTCACAGGTGTGGGTTTATTTCTGGGTCTTCTATTCATTTCCGTTGATCTACCTTTTTGTTTCTATGCCAATACCAAGAAGTTTTTATTACTATTACTCTGTAGGACAATTGAGATCAAGGATGAAGATACCTCCAGAGGATCTGTTGTTGTACAGGATTGTTTTGGCAATTCTGGGTTTTTTGTTTCTCCATATGAAGTTGAGAATTTTTCTTTCAAGATCTGGAAAGAATTGTGTTGGTAATTTGATGGGAATTGCATTGAATATGTTAATTGCTTTTGGCAGAATGGCCATTTTCACAATGTTAATCCTACTAATCCATGAGCACGGGAGATCTTTCCATCTTCTGAGGTCTTCTTCAATTTCTTTCTTCAGAGACTAGAAGTTCTTTTCAAACAGGTCTTTCACCTGCTTGGTTAGAGTCACCCCAAGTACTTTATGTTTTTAGTGGCTAATGTGAAGGGTGTTGTTTCCCTGATTTCTTTCTTGGCCCTTTTGTCTTAGGAATACAGGAGGGCTTCTAATTTTTTTATTATTATTATTTTTGTATCCAGCCACTTTACTGAAGGTATTTATCAGCTGAAGGTGTTCTCTAGTTGAGTTTTTGGGGTCACTTAGGTATACTATCATGTCATCTGCAAATATTGAAACTTTGTCTTCTTTCTTTCTGATTTGCAGTCCCTTGATCTCCCTTTCTTGTCTTATTGCTCTACCTAGGACTTTAAGTGCTATGTTGAAGAGATATGGAGACAATGGACACCCTTGCCTTCTTCCTGATTTCAGTGGGATTGATTTAAGTTTGATGTTGGCTATAGGCTTGCTATTGGGCCTTTTAATAAACAAATATTTAAGGTCATTTTTCTGGCTTTCAGCTGTTTGAGGATATCCAGAACTTGCTGTCATATTGCCTTGGTTTTTGTAAATTATGTTCTTACACTGACTTTTAGTCATCTGGCTGGAAATTCAAGGAGTGAATGCTGACATCATATTGCTCTTTATTATTTCATATGCAAGCTGTATATTTGAATCCATTTAAGACATCAACACACTATAACAAAATGGGGTTCATGTGGGAGTCATTTTCAACATGAGTCATGGTCATTTTCCTTGTAATTTTTAGTTCCACACCAAGTTGATGCTTTACTGTAATAACCTGTGTAAGTTACCCACTTCAACCACAGTTCAAACTGATGAAAATCTTCATTTTATCAGATCCTGGTTGTGCATAGAAAGGAAAGTCTTAAAATAATTCATGGTAAATTATACTATTAGGTATTTGGAAAGTAATTATATTATAGAAGTAATCCCAATGTTTTTCATGATTTCTTTTGAAAGTTATTGACCTTTAGAATCACTAAGAAAACATACCTGAACATTCTATACTTGTCAGTAAATCAGGCAATCAAGTAGGTGATATAACTTAAACCCAAACATGTAATTTTTAAGATATAATATGTCAAGTATACTATTTCTTATAGTTTTATAATGTTATGGTACATGAAAAATCCGAGGTTGATTATTGCATACTTAGAAACATAGTTCAACTTTGACTCTAATTTAGAAAGTGTACAGAGTTGGTTTTATTCTTTTCAAATGCTCTCAGAGAAACTTGCAATAGTAAATAGAGTTAATTGAGACTCATGTGATAAGCTTTGAATACCACTTGCAGCTAGTTTACAGATCAAGTTCCAAGGTTCTCAAGTTTTCTAGAGTGCATAAGACTAACACCATTTTATTTAAGTCCCACAAGTAACTAGGTATACGTTAATTACATGTATTTAATGTATCATATGTTTTTAATATATTATACCTTTAACTGAATTTTTATCTAATCAAAATATAATATTGTGCTTGCTTTCTCAAATAGATTTTTATCTATTAGGTATCATATTTTTTCTATTAGATATCATATTAAACTCTGCCTAGATGCTTTGATACCATAGTTTGATGTACTTTCAAAGGAAGTTTCATTTAGCAATGGGTGAACTGTGTCCTATGTATAAAGCCCCAGAGCTCTTTCTCATTCTTTATGATGTAGTGTCAGAGAAGTATAATTCAGGCCATTACCTCTAGTGAATTTCAAAGAAGATAAGTTTACTCTATTAAAGGAGAAGTGGACAAATGAGAGAATTTTCTACACAGTACAGCAAAGCTATGAATTTGCAATAATGCTTATGAATTCAAAACTATTTTATGGGTCATTGAAAATTGTTTGCAAATGACCACATTCCGATTTCCAAGAAACAGTTGACATTTTTTCTTCCTTTCTTGCATAAACCTTAAAACTCTAATTTAGAAAGAATACTTTTGAAAAATTTTATTTTTGTTATGTGTGCATAAAGCCAAAATTTCACCTATTATTCACCGAATAAACTATTTTAAACAACCACCATGATTTTTAATAAGTCAAGATGCATTCGGTTCATTTTTCAACTTTCTTTTTTTTATTTTTTATTTTTTTTTATCAGTTACATTTTATTAACTCTGTATCCCAGCCGTGTCCCAATCCCTCATTCCCTCCCAGTCCCTCCCTCCCTCCCTCATCTCCACCGTGCCCCTTTCCAAGTCCACTGATAGGGGGGACCTCCTCCCCATTCATCTGACCCTGCTTTATCAGGTATCGTCAGGACTGGCTGCAAAGCCCTCCTCTGTGGCCTAACAGGACTGCTCCTCCCTTCGGGGGTGGGGAGACCAAAGAGCCAGTCATTGAGTTCCTGTTAGAAATAGTCCTTGTTCCCCTCTCTTTGGGAAACCAATTGCTTACTGAGCTACCACAGGCTACATCTGAGTGGAGGTTCTAGGTTATATCCATACATGGTCCTTGGTTGAATGTCAGTCTCAGAAAAGACCCTGTGCCCAGATATATTTGGTCCTTGTGGAGCTCCTATCCTTTCCCCATCAGACTAACTCCCCTTCTTTCTTATGATTCCCTGTACTCTGTCAAAAGTTTGGTCATGAGTCTTTGCTTTGAAAACACTGCTAGTTTGAGTCTTTCAGATGCACTCAATAGACTCCTGTCATACATTCAATGCACATCCCATCTGTCTTTCTAAACGAGGATTGATCATCTTACCCCATGTCTGCTCAATTGATTATCTTTTTTAGGTATATAGATTTCATTATGTTTATCATATCTTATAGGTCTATGTAAGTGAGTATATCCCATGTTTGTCTTTCTCCTTCTGGGATATTCACTCAGAATGATCTTTTCTAGATCCCACCATTTGCCTGCAAATTTCATGATTTCCTCCTTTTTGATTGCTGAGTAGTATTCCATTGTATAAAAATACCACAATTTCTGTACCCATTCCACCATTGATAGACATCTGGGTTGTTTACAGGTTCTGGCTATTACAAATAGAGCTGCTATAAACATGGTTGAGCAAGTGTCCTTTTTGTGCACTTGAACAAACTTTGGGTATATACCTAGCAGTGGTATAGCTGGGTCTGGAGGAAGCACTATTCCTATTTGTCTTAGAAAGTGCCAGATAGCTTTCCAGAGTGGTTGTACCAGTTTACATTCCCACCAGCAGTGGAGGAGGGTTCCCCTTTCTCCACAACCTGTCCAGCATGTGTTATCACTTGAGTTTTTCATCTTAGCCATTCTGATGGGTGTAAGGTGATATCTCAGGGTCGTTTTGATTTGCATTTCCCTGATGGCTAATGAGGACGAGCATTTCTTTAAGTGTTTTTCTGCCATTTGATATTCCTCTGTCGAGAATTCTCTGTTTAGCTCTGTTCCCCATTTTTTAATTGGATTACTTGGATTGCTGCTTTTCAGCTTCTTTAGTTCTTTGTATATACTGGATATTAGTCCTCTGTCAGATAAAGGGTTAGTGAAGATTCTTTCCCAATCTGTAGGCAGTCGTTTTGTTTTGATGACAGTATCCTTTGCTTTACAGAAACTTTTCAGTTTCATGAGGTCCCATTTATTGATTGTTGCTCTTAGAGCCTGTGCTGTTGGTGTTCTGTTCAGGAAGTTGTCTCCTGTGCCAATGAGTTCTAGGCTGTTCCCCAATTTTTTTTCCAATTGATTTAGGGTATCTGGTTTTATGTTGAGGTCGTTGATCCACTTTGACTTTAGTTTTGTGCAGGGTGATAAATATGGATCTATTTTCATTTTTCTGCATGTAGACATCCAGTTGGTCCAGCACCATTTGTTGAAGATGCTGTCTTTTTTCCATTGAATGGATTCGGCTTCTTTGTCAAATATTGAGTATTCACAGGTATGTGGATTTATTTCTGGGTCTTCTATGTGGTTCCATTGATCCTCCTTTCTGTTTCTATGCCAATACCATGCAGTTTTTATTACTGTTGCCCTGTAGTACAGCTTGAGATCAGGAATGGAGATACCTCCAGATGATCTGTTGTTGTACAGGATCGTTTTGGAGATCCTGGGTTTTTTGTTTCTCCATATGAAGCTGAGAATCTTTTTTTCAAGGTCTGTAAAGAATTGAGTTGGTATTTTGATGGGAATTGCATTTAATCTGTAGATCCAATCCATGAGCACGGGAGATCTTTCCATCTTCTGATATCTTCTTCAATTTCTTTCTTCAGAGACTTGAAGTTTTTCTCAAACAGGTCTTTCACTTGCTTGGTTAGATTCACACCAAGGTACTTTATGTTATTAGTGGCTATTGTGAAGGGTGTTGTTTCCCTAATTTCTTTCTCAGCCTTTTTTGTCTTTGGTATATAGGAGGGCTTCTGATTTTTTTGAGTTGATTTTGTATCCTGCCACTTTGCTGAAGGTGTTTATCAGCTGAAGGAGTTCTCTGGTTGAATTTTTGGGGTTGCTCATGTATACTATCATATCATCTGCAAATAGTGACACTTTGACCTCTTCTTTTCTGATTTGTATCCCCTTGATCTCCTTTAGTTGTCTTATTGCTCTGGCTAGGACATCAAGTACTATGTTGAAGAGATATGGGGACAATGGACAGCCTTGTCTTGTCCCTGATTTTAGTGGGATTGATTTAAGTTTCTCTCCATTGAGTTTGATGTTAGCTATAGGCTTGCTATATATTGCCTTTACTATGTTTAGGTATGTGCCTTGTATCCCTGATCTCTCCAAGACTTTAAACATGAATGGGTGTTGGACTTTGTCAAATGCTTTTTTGGCATCTAAGGAGATGATCATGTGGTTTTTCTCCTTCAGTTTGTTTATGTAGTGGATTACATTGATGGATTTCCTTATGTTGAACCACCCTTGCATGCCTGGGATGAAGCCTACTTGGTCATGATGGATGATATCTTTGATGTGTTCTTGGATTCAGTTTGCAAGTATTTTATTGAGTATTTTTGCGTCAATGTTCATGAGAGAGATAGGCCTGAAGTTCTCTTTTTTTGTTGGGTCTTTGTGTGGTTTAGGTATCAAGGTGACTGTGGCTTCATAGAATGAGTTTGGTAGTGTTCCTTCTGTTTCTATTTTGTGGAATAGCTTGAGGAGAATTGGAGTTAACTCTTCTTTGAAGGTCTTGTAGAATTCTGCGTTGAAGCAGGGCTTTTTTTGGAGGGGAGACTGTTAATGACTGCTTCGATTTCCTTGGGAGATATAGGGCTATTCAGTCTTTCTACCTGATCTTGATTTAGTTTTGGTAGATGGAATCTTTCAAGAAAATTATCCATTTCATTTAGATTCTCAAATTTTGTGGCAAATAGGCTTTTGTAGTATGACCTAATAATTGTTTGGATTTCCTCAATGTCTGTGGTTATGTCCCCATTTTCATTTCTGATTTTGCTGATCTGGATAGTTTCTCTCTGCTTTTTAGTTAGTTTGGCTAAGGGTTTGTCTATCTTGTTGATTTTCTCAAAGAACCAGCTTTTTGTTTCATTGATTCTTTGGATAGTTTTATTTGTTTCTAGTTGATTGATTTCAGCCCTTCGTTTGATTATTTCCAGCCATCTGCTCCTCTTGGGTGTATCTGCTTCTTTTTTTTCTAGGGTTTTCAGTTGGGCCATTAAGTTGTTTGTATGTGATGTTACGAATTTCTTCTTGCAGGCACTTAGTGCTATAAATTTTCCTCTGAGCACTGCTTTCAATGTGTCCCATAAATTTGGGTATGTTGTGCTTTCCTTTTCATTGAATTCTAGGAAGTCTTTAATTTCTTTCTTTATTTCTTCCTTAACCCAGGTATCATTGAGTAGTAAGTTGTTCAGTTTCCATGTGCGTGTCGGCTTTTTGTTGTTTCTGTTGTTGTTGATGTCTAGCTTTAGTCCATGGTGGTCAGATATTATACAAGGGATTATTTCAATCCTTTTGTATCTGTTGAGGCTTGCTTTGTGACCCACTATATGGTCTATTTTGGAAAAGGTTCCATGTGGTGCTGAAAAGAAGGTGTACTCTTTTGAGTTTGGGTGAAATGATCTGTAGACGTCTATTAGGTCCATTTGATTTAGGGATTCTGTGAGTGCTTTTTTTTTTCTTCTATGATTTTCTTGAAAATATTTTCTGGACCTTGGAGTCTGCAGTCTTCTTTTTCGTGAATTCCTATTATTCTTAGATTTTGTCTTTTCATAGCATCCTTGATTTCTTGGATATTTTGTGATTGGAACTTTTCTGATTTTACTTTTTCTTTGAGAGAAGTATCCATTTCTGCAAGTGTGTCTTCAGCTCCAGAGATTCTCTCTTCCATCTCTTGTATTCTGTTGGTGATGCTTACTTTTGTGGTTCCTGATCTTTTCTCCAAGTTCTCCAGCTCAAGGGTTTTCTCATTTTGTGTTTTCTTTATTGATTCTAATTCTGTTTTCATGCCTTGCACCATTTCTTTCATGTGTTTGAATTTGGATTCCTGTCTCTCTACGATGGCCTCTATTTCTTTTTTTCATTTCCTTCTTATATGCCACTAATTTTTCCTCTACTTGTGTATCTATTTGTTTGGCTATGTTTGCCTGTGTTTCTTTAAGGATTTTGTCTATTTCTTCTTTCTTTGCCTCCAATTGACTGGCCATCTCTTTGAAAGACTTGTTCATTTCCTCCTTATGAGCCTCAAATAATTGGGCAAGCATGGCTTTAAAATAATTTTCCTGTGCTTCTGCTGAATTGTAGTGTCCATCGATTTAGGGGTTTGCTGGTGAAGTCATGTTGTCCTGATTTATGTTGGAAGTTTTCTTTCGCCTACCCCTGGCCATTGGCTTATCTGAAACCTTCCCTGTTTGTTTTTGGATTCTGCAGATCAGACTGGCACTGTCTCTCTCTGGTATCTGGAGAGTTCTTCAGGAAGCTGACACTCTCAGCGTGTGCTGAGGACTAACTAGCTGTACCTGTGGGAGGAAAGTACGCAGGCGCAAAAGGGACAAATGCAAGCGTGTGCGCCCGCGCGCGCGCGTGTGTGTCTGTGTGTGTAATTGTGCGTGGATGAGTTTCTCGAGGGACAGAGTGATGGCTAATGTTGAACCCCTGAGTGTGTGGGAGGGGCTCTGCACTGTATATGTCGCAGGCTCTAATGATGATTGCAGCGCAATTTCTGGCATTAACTGCCTTAACTCCTCAATCAGGCCCACAGTGCAGGAACTTCAATGTCCCTAGTGCCCCTCTATTTCCCAAAGTGGGTATGTGGGTGGGAGGGGGGTTCGATGCCTGGCTTCTGATTTAGAAGGACCCAGGATCTGGGGAAAGGCAGATTCTCAAGGGTGCACTCACTTACAGGCAGGTCTCTTGGCAGAGATCGTGGTATCCGGGGCTCTCTGCTCTCTGGTTTGGCCCTGCTTCTTTGATGTGTTCCGCCAGTTCTGTGCTGCTGTCACTGCCAGGTTCTGAGGTCTTGCTGCAGCTGGAGATTTCAGGGTGGTCACTTCAGCAGGGATGGGGTAACCAGGCTCTCTGTTCTCTGGTTTGGCCCTGGTTAGTCTTAAACTGGAGGGCTGTGGTGCCCCGCCAGTTCAGTGCTGCTCCGCTGCCAAGTCCCCCTGTAACTGGAGACTGGGTTGCTAGTCCCAATGCTTTCTGGGAAGTCCTGGGATCTCTTCGTTGTGCTCTCCAAGCTTGGGATGCCCAGCGCCTGGTGTGTCCAGGTTGTATGACGTTTCTGCCTGGTTTTGGTGAGTATATAGCATATTCTCTGTCACTGTGGGATTGGGCGGGCCATACCATCAGTGATGGCGATCCTGCGGAGCTAGTATGGTGTCTAGCAGATTCGCGCCCTGGAAGGATGGTGCAGTCGCCGTGCGAATCTGGGACTCCGGGACACGTACTGCTGGCTTTTGTCTGCCGCTAAAGTGCTTGGGGCTCCGTCTCAGAGGCTGTATACCCCAGGCAGTTAGGTCTGCTCTGAGAAAGATGAGTCCACTGTGCCGCTGTGCTGAGGAGGAAGGAGGTCTGGGGGAAGGGAGTGCTGCAAGAACAAAGGATCGTTTCTCTCCTTCCCCAAGCAAGTCTCCGGGTGACTGGAGGCCAAAGTTTTCACCTCCTGCGATGTTCCCTGTTGTTCAGAAAGCCTTGCTGTGGTTTTCCTGGGTCGGGGGTCCTTCCATTCTCCAACTCAGAAGATCAGGTATCCCACCGCTCAGAAACTGTGTGTGCTAGTTGCCATCTTGGCTCCGCCCCCCATTTTTCAACTTTCTAAATGAAAATATTAGAGTCACAAAATAGTTGTCATGATGACCATTATTGTCAGAAGAGAGAAAAGGAGATACAGACTCTAGCAATAATATATATATATATATTCAAAACTTATCCCGCTCTGAAGAACTTGTAGATGTCTATGGTTGAGGAGGAAATGACTGTTTTCAGCTCATGAACAAAGTCATAAACTGTAATCTTTAAAGAAAGGGAAAATGAGATGTGTATGTTATATATTTGTTTCAATATTCATCCTGGGAAATTTTCCAGATTAAAGGAATGGAAAGTGTTTTTCTCAGAGCAGTTGAAAATCTTCTAAATATGTAAAAGTTTTTCTTTACTTTTTGGCAATATTATCCGTAAACATATGAGTATTGGGCACACACAGGTTGAACTTTAATAAGTGTTGTATGTCAGGTGTTATCTGCCATCTTACTTTTTAGTGACTTAGCTTAGGTCATTACATGCTGCCACCAGGTGCAGCCATTTCCATTGTCTCTATGAGTTGCATAACTACATGCATCCATTAAAAGGTCCAGGCTACAGCAGATCTCTTTCTCCCTCTCTGTCTGTTCCTTCTGTTTCCCAGTCTCTCTGTCTCTCTGTCTGGCTGTTTCTGGCCATTTCTCTCTCTCTCTCTCTCTCTCTCTCTCTCTCTCTCTCTCTCTCTCATGTTCCCACTACAAGCCAGCCATTTGTTCTTCCCAAAGAAACCTTTGTTACATGGCATAATTTTTTAGTATGCATACCTGGGACCTATACAACCAAAGGTACTTCTTCACCACTAATATTGACCATAGACCAAATCAGAAGATGTAATAGTTTATTTATGCATATCTGATTATATCATTTGCTCTTCTTCTAGTCATTTTGCAAAAACAGTGAATTTAAGAGCATTTAGTGTTGATTGGAATAATTACTCATTATTTTTAATGTTAAACTAGTTCAAAGCTACAGCTCATTTTAGAATAATATCATGAAAAATGAAAATGAGCATGCAACAACAATAAAAGATAATTGTGGTTAGCAGAGAAATTGTAAGTAATTTATTATACATATGATCAATGAAGATCTAACATATTTTGAGTAGCACATATATTTAGCATTTAACCATACAATGCTACTATATAATACATGCAAGTATTAATAGGTACAACTAAAAAATAAATAAATAAAAATGTCAGGGTAGGTGGTATCGAGATGGTGGTGGCTAACACACACCTTACCTGAAAGGCAAAGGAACTGAGACACTGAAATTTGTGAGTGAAGGGGCTACTGAACCAAGAACAGAGTTATCTATGCTTCCAGGGAGAAAGAGACTAACCATGAACTGAGTCCATCTAGAATCAGGTCACCAGCAGACTCCTCTGCAGACTTGATCCCTAGGCACTTCCCCATATCCAATTCCCTATTCCCGCTTTGGAAGAGGCAGGAGGCAGCCAGCAGAATCTGCCACAGACCACACCACTTGTGCCCCAGCCCCAACCACAATGGCATCTCCTACAAAAAAAACCCTGGCTCAGGATCTGGGTCTGAGAATACCCAACCCTTAGGGCACTGCCCTGAGTCCGCCACCCTAAGCCTGCCCTGGTGGAGCAGAAGGATAGAGAGGTGCACTGTGGGTTCTACCACAGCTCACAGCCCCTGGGCCCCAGCACTGCTGGCTGCTCCCAGCAAACAAACTCCAGATAACAAACCTCAGCTCAGGAAGTGGGACTGAGGTCACTCAGCCCTACCAGATGCTCCCCCGGAACTGGCCACCATAGGCACTAGCTCCTAGCAGCTTCTGGCAGAGATACCTGGGCCTAGGATCTGGGACTGAGGACACTCAACTCAACCCTTTCCAGTACTCCCCCAGGATTAGCTGCCATAAGCCTTCCCTGCCAGAGGGGAAAAGCAGAGTGGTGGCCTGTGGATTCCACCACAGTCCACAGCTCCTGGGCCCCAGCCTCAGGATCTGGGACAGAGGAGATTCAGTCCCCACTCCCCCCTCCCACTTCCACTCCAGCACTTCCTTGGATCCAGCCACCAAAATAATTCCTTGGTGGAACTGAAGGATACAGAAGGGGTCTACAGAGTCAGCCACAAACCACACTGCCCAAGCCCTAGCATGGGCTGAGCCTAGCACAGCACACAGTGCAGGTGGACACCAAGACCCACTACTACAGCACCACTGAGCTGACTGTTAGCCTACAACCGCATTTGCCCTAGCAGGATCAAATCGGAGAGCAGAGAGCAGAGAGCAAAAGGAACTCCTGTGCTTTCCGACTGGTCTTGCTACAGAGTGAGTGCGGGTTAAAGTGACTGCTTGCAGAGGCCCAGATTCAGGGCCTCTCTATGCAAGCCACCAAACAACAGATCCCTACCACCCACACCCCTAGTGTGGGCATAATATGGATTCTTGGGACATTAATCCTAAAACTTAAGACTCTGCTCTGCAGGGCTACCAGTGAATTCCAGGCAAATAATTCCTGGACCCCAGACAGAGCTGCATATCAGTGGCCTATAGATGGCTGAGGTAGTCTTGGAATTCGCACATGCATACTGTGCCTGCTAAAAGCACCTGCCAGTGTCACATTCCTCACTTAGATAAAGCTGAAACCACAACACACACTCCCAAAGCAGTGAACCTCTTTCTCTTCATGAAAAACAGTCCAGAAAACAGAAAGAGATGGTCTTAGCCTGAAGTTCACACTCCAGGAACAAACAGTGAGGGTTACAGATAAGCAGATGGCCAGAGGCCGACAAAAGAACACACCCAACAAAAATCAACACATTATGGCTTCACCAGCAACCCTACAAACCAATGGACACTTCAATTCACTAGATACACAAGAAAACGACTTTAAAACTATGCTTTTCCAGCTATTAGAGGCTCAAAAATGGGAAATGAACAAATATTTCAGAGAAATGCCTCACAAATTGAGGGAAACAAAGAGGAAAGGAACAAAGCTCTCAAAGAAATGCAGGCAAATACAGCCAAACAAGTGAGGCACAATTAGTGACATATAGAGAGGAAACAAACAAAAAGATAGAAGCCATCATTGAAAAGCATGACTCCACATTTAAACAGATGAAGGAAATGGTGCAAGACATGAAACAGAGTTAGAATCAATAAAGATAACACAAACAGAGAAAAACCTGGAGCTGGAGAACATAGAGAAAAGATCAGGAATTACAAAATTACAAATCACCAACAGAATACAAGAGATGGAAGATAGAATCTAGGGTGCTGAAGATACACTTGCAGAAATTAACATGTCTCTCAAAGAAAAAATAAAATCCCAAAAGTTCCAAATACAAAACATCCAAGAAATCAATGACACCATGAAAAGACAAAATCTAAGAATAATAGGAGTAGATGAAAAATAAGACATCAGGCTCCAAGGTCCAGAATATTTTCAAGAAAATCATAGAAGAAAATTTTCCTAACTTAAAGAAAGAGATGTCCATAAACATAAAAGAGGACTACAGAACATCAAATAGACTAGACCAGAAAAGAAATTCTTCATGTTACATCATAGTTAAAACACTGAAGCTACAGAACAAAGAAAAAATATTAAAAGCAGCAAGAGAAAAAGGCAAGTAACATATGAAGGTAGACCTATCAGAATCACACCAGATTTCTCAACAGAAACTATGAAAGCCAGAAGGGCTTGGGAAGAAATCATGCAGACCTTAAGGGACCACAGATGCCAACACAGGCTGCTCTACCCAGCAAAACTTTCAATCAACATAGACGGAGAATTCAAAATATTCCATGACAAAACCAAATTTAAACAATATCTACACAGTAACCCAGCCCTACAGAAGTTACTAGAAGGGAAATTCCAACCCAACCAAAACAACTATGTCCAAGAAAACATAGGACATAGATAACTACACAACAACAACAACATATGAAAAGAATACAAGCAATGAAACAGCAACACCACCAAACCCACATCAAAAGAAATTAAATTCGTTGGTCACTAGTATTTATCAATATCAGTGGACTCAACTCTCCAATAAAAAGACACAGAATAACAGAATGGTTGCAGAAACAAGATCCAACATTCTCTTACATCCAAGAAACACACCTGTGTAACAAAGATAAACACTACCTCAGATTAAGGGCATAGAAAAAAGTTTTTCAAGCAAATGGATCCAGAAAAAAAGCTGGAGTAGCTATCCTAATATCTAATAAAATAGACTTTCATCCAAAATTAATTAAAAAAATGAGGAAGGGCACTACATTTTCATTAAAGGAAAAATCCACCAAGAGGACATCACAATTCTGAACATCTATGCCCCAAATACAAGAGCGCCTATATTCATAAACAAAACATTATTAAAATTTAAATCACACATCAATCCCAACACCTTAATAGTGGGAGACCTCAACACCCACTCTCACAGATCATCTAGACAGAAGCCAAATAGGGAAATAAAGGCACTTACAGAGGTCCTAAATAAAATGGAAATAATAGATGTCTACAGAACTAGTCACCCAAACTCAAATGATTATACCTTCTTTTCAGCACCTCATGGAACCTTCTCCAAAATAGACCATATAATTGATCACAAAGCAAGCTTCAACGGATATAAGAAGATTGAGATAATCCCCTGTATTCTATCTGACCACCATGGACTAAAGCTCGACCTCAACAACAATGGAATTAACAAAACGCCTACACACACATGGAAATTGAACTACTTGCTGCTCAATGACAGCTGGGTTAAGGAAGAAAAAAAGAAAGAAATTAAAGACTTCCTAAAATTCAATGAAAATAAAGGTACAAAATCCCCAAATTTCTCGGACAGAAAGAAAGCAGTGTTCAGAGGAAAATTCATAGCACTAAGTGCCTTCAAGAAGAAATTTGTAACATCTCATACAAACAACTTAATGGCCCAATTGAAAGCTCTAGAAAAAAAGAAGCAGATATACACAAGAGGAGCAGACAGCTGGAAATAATCAAACTCAGGGCAGAAATCAATCAATTAGAAGCAAATATAACTATTCAAAGAATCAATGAAACTAAGAGCTGGTTCTTTAAGAAAATCAAGAAGATAGACAAACATTTAGCCAAACTAAATAAATTACAGAGAGAAACTATCCAAATCAGCAAAATCAGAAATGAAAAAGGGGGGCATAACTACAGACAATGAGGAAATACAAACAATCATTAGGTCCTACTACAAAAATTTATAAACGACAAAGTTTGAAAATCTAAAAGAAAGGGACAATTTTTTTGATAGATTCCATCTACCAAAATTAAGTCAAGCTCATGTAGAAAGATTAAGTAGGCCTTATATCCTCCAAAGAAATAGAAGCAGTCTCCCTTTCAAAAAAAAGTCCAGGGCCAGACGTTTCAGTGCAGAATTCTAGCAGACCTTCAGTGAAGAGCTAAATCCAATTCTCTCCAAACTATTGCACAAAATAGAAACAGAAGGAACATTATCAAACTTATTCTATGAAGCCACAGTCACCTTGATACCTAAACCACAAAAAGACCCAACAAAAAAGAGAACTTCAGACCTCTCTCTCCTATGAACACTGATGCAACAATAATCAATAAAATACTTGCAGCCAGAATTCAAGAACACATCAAAGATATCATCCACCATGACCAAGTAGGCTTCATGCCAGGCACGCAAGGGTGGTTCACTGTACAGAAATCCATCAATATCTTCTACCATATTAAAAAAAAAACTGAAGGAGAAAAACCACATGATCATCTCCTTAGATGCCAAAAAATCATTTGACAAAATTCAACAACTATTCATGTTTAAAGTCTTAGTGGGATCAGGAATACAAGGCAAATACCTAAACATAGTAAAGGCAATGTACAACAAGCCTATAGCCAAATTCAAACTCAATGGAGAGAAACTTAATCAATCCCACTGAAATCAGGGACAAGCAGGGCTGCCCACTCTCTCCATATCTCTTCAACATAGTACTTGAAGTCCTGGCTAAAGCAATAAGACAACTAAAAGAGATCAAGGGAATACAAACCGCCAAGGAAGAGGTCAAAGTTTCACTGTTCGCAGATGATATGATAGTATACATGAATAACCCCAAAAATTCAACCAGAGAACTCCTTCAGCTGATAAACACCTTCAGTAAAGTGGCTGGATAGTAAATCAACTCAAAAAATTCAGAATCCCTCCTGTATACCAAAGACAAAAAGGCCAAGAAAGAAATCATGGAAACGAAACCCTTCACAATAGCCACTAATAACATAAAGTACCTTGGGGTGACTCTAACCAAGAAAGTGAAAGACCTGTTTGAAAAAAACTTCAAGTCTCTGAAGAAAGAATTAGAAGAAGATATCAGAAGATGGAAAGATTTCCCATGCTCATGGATTTGTAGGATAAACATAGTGAAAATGGCCATCCTGCCAAAAGCATTTAACAGATAAAATGCAATTCCCATCAGAAAAGCAACACTATTCTTTACAGACCTTGAAAGAAAGATTCTCAGCTTCGTATGGAGAAACAAAAATACCAGAATTTCCAAAATGGTCCTGTTCAACAACATGTCCTCTGGAGGTATCTCCATCCCAACTACATAGTCAAGGGAAAAAATTTAAAAAATTCCTAAAATTCAATGAAAATGAAAGGACAACACACTAAAACATATAGGACACAGTGAAAACAGTGTTAAGAAGAAAGCTCCTAGCACTAAGCGCCTTCAAAAAGAAATTGGAACATTCTTATACTATCAACTTAACAGCTAATCTGAATGCTCTAGAAAAAATGGAAGCAAACACACCTAGGAGGAGTAGATGACAAAAATAATCAAATTTTAGGCTGAAATCAATAACTTAGAAACAAAGAGAGCAATACAAAGAATCAATGAAACCAAGTGCTAGATCTTTGAAAACAACAAGACTAAAAAACCCTTAGCCAAACTAACTAAAAAGCAGAGAGACACCATTCAAGTTAACAAAATCAGAAATTACAAGGGGGGGCATAATAACAAACACTGTGAAAACCCAAAGAATCATTTGGTCTGACTTCAAAAACCTGTATTCCACAAAATTGGAAAATTGTAAAGGAAATGGACAGTTTTCTTGATAGATTGCAATTACAAAATTAAATCAAGATCAGATAAACAATGTAAATAGTCCTATAACTCCTAAGTAAATAGAAGCAGTCATTAAAAGTCCTCTAAACAAACAACAACAAAAACCCAGGGCCAGATGTTTTTAGCACAGAATTCTACCAAATTTAAAAGGAAGATCCAACACCAATATTCCTAAAACTATTCCACAAAATAGTAAGAGAAGGAACATTGCCAAACTCATATTGTCATGCTACAGTCACCAACACTACATGAAGGTCCAATGTAGAATGAGAATTTCAGACCACTCTATTAACGCAAAAATATTCAATAAAATACTTTCAAACTGAATCCAACAACACATCAAAGATATCATTCACCATGATCAAATAAGCTTCATCTCAGCGATGCAGAGATGGTTCAATATAAAAAAAAATCCATAGATGTATTCCACCGTATAAACAAACTGAAAGGAAAAAAAGATACATGAACATCTCATTAGATGACAAAAAAATACTATGACAAAATCTAACATCCATTCATGTTAAAGTCTTGGAGACATTATGGATGCAATGTGCATACCTAAATACAATCAAGGCAATAAACAGAAAACCTATAGCCCACATCAAACTAACTGGAGAGAAAATTAAAACAATTCCATGAAAATCCGTGATAAGACATGTCTGCTTTAATTTTTTAAACCCACCTTATTTGCTGTTTCTGTATCCCACTTCCTCTTTTCCAACCGCCAACCTTAGGTAGGAGAGAAAGAAGGTTAGTAGGGAAAGGAGATGTAGGCCTCTTTAGATCTAGTTCCTTGGGGGCAATTCCATCATCATCAGAATATTCAGCAGTCAGAAAACCAACAAATGAGCAATCTAGCTATCCAGCATGGCAAAACCATCCAAAAGGTTCAGCAGTAGCAGGGTTCAGCAGAAACAGCAAGAAGGTTGTGTGTGTGTGTGGGGGGGGGAGGTTGTTTTTTTTTTTGTTTTGTTTTGTTTTTGTTGTTGTTGTTTTGTTTTTTTCTGGTTAGGTTCTTTTTAATGTTTTTTCTTTTTATTTCTTTATATTAATTACAGTTTATTTACTTAGTATCCCAGCTGTAGCCCCCTCCCTCACTGCCTCCCAATCCCACCTTCCCTCCCTCATTTCCCCCATTCCCCTCTCTAGGTCCAATGATAAGGGAGGTCCTCCTCCCCTTCCATCTGACCCTAGCTTATCAGGTCTCATCAGGACTGGCTGCAATGTCCTCCTCTGTGGCCTAGCAAGGCTGCTTCTCCCTTGTTGGGGTAAAGAGGAAGGGAGAAGGTCAAAGAGCCCACCACTGAGTTCATGTCAGAGACAGTCCCTGTTCCCCTTACTAGAGTCCCCACTTGGATGCTAACCTGCCATGAGCTACGTCTGAGCAGGGATTCTAGGTTATAGGTTCTAGGACCATCCATGCATGGTCTTTGGTTGGAGAATCAGTCTCAGAGAAGACCCCTGTCCCCAGATGTATTTGGTTCTTGTGGCACTCCTGTCCTCTCCAGGTCTTACTAACTCCCCCTTTTTTCATATGATTCCCTGCTCTCTGTTCAAAGTTTGGTTATGAGTCTCAGCATCTGCTTTGATACACTGCAAGGTAGAGTCTTTCAGAGGCCCTCTATGGTAGGCTCCTGTCTTGTTTCTTGTTTTCTCCTACTTCCATCCCATTTGTCTTTCTAAGTGAGGATTGATCATCTTACCCAGGGACCTCCTTCTTGTTTAGCTTCTTTAGGTATGCAGAGTTTAGTATGTTCAATATGGCACTTTTTCAGACAATTATGAATAGTGCTTCCTCAAGATCCAGCTATACCACTCCTAGGCATATATCCAAAAGATACTCAAGTACACAATAAGCACATTTGCTCAACCATGTTCGTAGCAGCTTTATTTGCAATAGCCAGAACCTGGAAATAACACAGATATCCCTCATCTGAGGAATGGATTCAGAAATTGTGGTATATTTATACAATTGAATACTACTCAGCAATTAAAAACAAGAAATTCAAGAAGTTTACAGGCAAATGGTGGCATCTAGAAGAGATCATCTTGAGTGAGGTATTCCAGAAAGAGAAAGACACACATGGTATATACTCACTTAAGTGGGTACTAGACCTATAAGATAGGATAAACATAGTAAAATATGTATACCTAAAGATGTTTTTTAAGTTTTTATATTAGTTTATTCACTTTGTATCCCAGCTGTAACCCCCTCCTTCATTCCCTCCCAATCCCCCCTCCCTCCCTTATCTCCTCCCATGTTCCTCTCCAAATACACTGATAGGGAGGAGACTTCAAGAACTTTTCTCTCTGAGACTGATTCTCCAACCAGGGACAACGCACGGATATAACCTAGAACCCCTGCTCGGACGTAGCCCATGGCAACTCAGTAGCCAAGTGGCTTCCTTATTAAGAGGAACAGAGACTGTTTCTGGTATGAACTCTGTGGCTAGCTCTTTGTCCTCCCCACTCCCTGTGGGAGTAGCAGCCTTGCTAGGCCACAAAGCAGGACATTGCAGCCAGTCTTGGTGAGACCTGATAAGGGTCAGATGGAAGGGGAGGAGGACCTCCCCTATCAGTGAACTTAGAGAGGAGCAGGAAGGAGATGAGGAAGGAAGTGAGGGATTGGGAGGGAATAAGAGAGGGGCCACAACTGGGATACAAAGTAAATAAACTGTAATTAATATAAAAATAAAAATAAAAAAGTATAATGAAAAGAAGAACTTTCCTCTCTAGGAGGAAATTGACGCAAAACCAAGTGATGCAAAGTGTAGCTTAGCAAAGTGTAGCATTTGCCGTCTGTGGGATCCTATTGATACCTTCTTTAAGTCCACAAAAGGATGTTTTTCAGATGACCAAACCCACAACCTCTTTCCCTACTAGACAATTTCCTGCTGACAAGGATCAGGAGCTATTTAATTGATGATAATTTTCCATGGTTCTCTCTTTTAATAATGTACAAGTTGATGATCACTGTGCTTTAAGCATTTCACAAATTTCACCTTTTCCTCATCACTACATCAATACACTGTAGTAATAGCTCAACTAAATGTATTTTACCAAACACATTCTGTAGATTTGAACTGGCTTCATATAGCATTCCAGTTAATTACGATGTAAAAAAGAGACTGCAGATGGTTGAATATTCAAGATTACATAATGAAAAGGCAGTGCTCCTGAGATTTAATTTTGGTATTGTTAATATACTTATTTGTTTCAAGACATATTATGTAGCTAGCATATGTTACTATGGTTTTGTCTTTCTCTAATGATAAATGAAATGAGGCCTTTGGGTATTCATTGTTCATTTTTGTACAAACATGTTTACAACTTTGGATAATTTTTATATGACTATCTTTCTATTTTTAAACTTGAGGGATTGTATGTAAGTTGTGTCTTCTGTGGAATGAAATACATGTATGTTTTGTCTGAATGCTCCTTATTTGTTTCATTTTGTCATGTTTAATTAAATAGAATATTTCATTTGTTGCAAATTTTCAAATGAAATTGGATTTATTTTCTGGACTGTACTTTCCACAACATACTTAAAAGGAATTGACTAAAAAAGTTTATTGGGTCAGTTTTTACCAATTGCTCTCAATTTTACCATTGTACATTCATGACTCATGTCTATCGTGTATTTGCATTACATATTTACATATAAGGTATGACAGCTGTGAGAGGTATGACAGCTGGAACACATGTAACTCTCCGTTAGTCCTGTGTCACATAAACCTTGTGATAGGCTTCGAAATACTTTCCTCGAAGTTGAGTCTTTTGCCTTCCTATCATTGTCAAATATCTTATGTGTCCACTGTGGACACTTTTTATTTTTATTTTTCACTATGGGCATCCTTAAACTCATTAAAGAATATACATATCCTTATACCAACATCACAAATCTTCATTATTGCCCCTTTGTATTTAATCACTGAATTCAGCTAATAAAAGGCTGTATTGCCCCTTCTCATCAAAATAGTTATGAATAGTCTTGTCTGTTCTTTTTCCATAACATTTTCAAAATACATTAGAAAAAAAAATGTTTGGATTTTGGTTGGTATGGATCTACTAATGCATATTAATTACAGAAAAATGTTTTGCAAACCCACTAATAGTGCATACATTTTTCCATTTTTTTTTCACTTTCCTAACATGTTTTCAGTTCCTTTTTCTTGTTTTGAAGATTTTCCGTACAGATATAACTTATGTTTTGTTAGATTTACACATAATATTCATCCTTTCTTTCTTGCCCTGCCTTTCTTTTATTAAGTTGCTTTTAAAACCTGTACTCAAAAAATTGTAAACTGTAAATGGAATGGACAGTTTTCTTGCTAGATTTGAATTACCAAAGTTAAACCAAGATCAGGTAAACAATGTAAATAGTCCTATATCCCCTAAGTAAATAGAAACAGTCATTAAAAGCACCCCCCCTTCAACAAAAACAAAAACAAAAAACAGGGCCAGATGGTTTCAGCACAGAATTCTACCAAATTTTCAAAGAAGAGCTAACACCAACACTCCTAAAACTATTCCACAAAATAGAAGCAGAAGGAATATTGCCAAACTCATATTACAATGCTACAGTCACCTGTATACCTAAAGTACACAAAGATACAGTGAAGAATGAGAATTCAGACCATATTGAGATTTCTTGTGAGTAGCTTCCCTACATAAAAGTACATAAAAGGCACTGTGTCACAACCAACTCTCTGATTCTCTGGCTTTTACAATCTTTCTGGTTCACTTTCCATCAGGTTTCTGAGCCTTTAGTGTATGGTATGTGTTGCAAATGTACTAATTTGGTTTCCATGGTCAGTTGTTCTCTACATCTTGACCTCTTGTGGATTTTTGAAATGGTTTTCTCTGGTGGAAAAAGAAGCATCATTATTGAGGGATGAGATCTACAGCAATTTGTCCTAAACCATTAGTCCCTGAGCACTACAGTGATCTGGGGCTACATTGAGTCTAAACCCAGATTTCTTACCAGAACTTCAAATCTGTACTCAGAGAGAGTCTCAACCTTCAAACCCAGAGCAGCCTGAAGAGTGAAAACAAAGCATCATTCATGTATTCCATAATCTATCAGATTATTGTAACCAGTATTATCACTCAGACTTCATCATTCAATTTACTTAATACAATAATCCCATAAATTTTCAAATAAAAGAACTAGAAATAATTATATTTCACATATTTTCTTTTGAGTTTTATTATAAAGGATTCTAACAAAAAACCCACCATATATGAAATTAACTGGACAAATGACTGAACAAATCACTGTGCTCCTACAGTCAGCTACATTAAGTTTTAAATGCAAAAATGTTCATGTATAAAGTGGTGAAGTTTAATTATAAACATAGTGTTGATTAACTTAGAATCAGCATCTAAAACTTGTCAGGCATCTACATCTGCAGATAAAGGTGCTATCTTCATATCGTGGGCACCCTAGAGGATTCATAAACAATGCATGGAAAGCTATTAATCATGATTCAGATTTAGACATTAATTAACTATAAAATATCATTGTTTAAAGGTTTAAAAATTTCTTAAAAAGTGCAGAGGTATGTAAAAAAGAACAGTTTTCTGTACTGTGTCCCAAATTAGTTCTAAAATTTATCTGTTACTATGAAACAAATTTTTGAGATAGATGCATTTGATAGATGTATTTGATAGAACCTATGAAAGTATGGCATATCTAACTATTAACCCATGGTTAAATATAACTGACTAATACATTCTTTAAAATTTCTAACTCAGGTGATAGAGCTAGTTCTTTGGATAAAAGTACTTTCCAACAAGCCTAATGACCTAAATTCAATTCATAAAATCTACATAGTGGAAAAAGAAAATGGACTCTCCCAAATTGTCTTTTGCTTTCATTAGCCCACCATTACACATACACATACTCACACTCACATACAGATAGAGAAAGTGGTTAATATATAAGTGTAATTATGAAAAGTAACTGACCTGCTCACTATTCCTTTAATATTGGTTTTGTTTTGTTTCCTTATAAAAGAGAATGAACACAGGGGTCTTTTATGAGACTGTTTCTCCAAACGAGGACCATGTATGGATATAACCTAGAACCCTTGTTCAGATGTAACCCATGGTAGCTCAGTATCCAAGTGGGTTCTCTAGTAAGGGAAAAAGGGCTATTTCTGACAGGAACTCAATGGCTGCTCCTTGACCACCTCCCCGGCCCCCGAGGAGGAGCAGTCTTGCTAGGTCACAGAGGAGGACATTGCAGCCAGTCCTGAAGATACCTGATAAGCTAGAGGACCTCCACTATCAGTGGACTTGGAAAGGGGCAGGGAGAAGATGAGGGAGGGAGGGTGCGATTGGGAGGGAATGAAGGAAGGGCTAAGGCTGGGATACACAGTAAATAACCTGTGATTAATATAAAAATATTATAAATATTAAAAGAGAATGAAAACAGTAAGAACAAATCAGTTGGTTTGGAAGTATTCTGAAAACAGGATTCATTTGGTTTATAGTAAATATAACTTGTTCTTCGTCTCCCAACAATACCTTCATAAGTTAAACTAGCAAGATCAACAAAAATTTATAAACACACACGCACTCACACACAAATATATAATGCATACATAAATAATTAAGCTTAAATACTCCTAAAAATCTGTTCATACCTAAGATTTTATATCTGTGTTCAGTCTTCTAGTATCAGGTATGTAATAGCTATGAAGATAAAATCATTAAAACAGGAATTAGAAAGTTATGAGTTGAAGCTTTTATTGGTTGAATTTGGGAATAGCGACACTTCCTATGAGACACAGATCTTTGGGGCAGTTTTCTTAGTCTTTCCCCCACACAGCTTACTGGCACCAAGCACAAGCTGTGTTTGGTTGTTTAGTTAGAGGCAGGGCTTGTCTGATCATCATATTGAAATTCATGGTTTTATTTAAAGAGATGATGAGGATTCATTATTTAATAAGTATCAAAGTGATGGTAATCATGTAAGATAAGCATATTTTGACAAATATATTATTTTCAACATTGTCTGTTTACTTCCTTAGACTTATTTTTCTTTACTAGTTGATTGTTAGTTTTACTCAAGAGGAAACTAAAGTCTTGGTACAGGAATTTTCCAAACTGAAAACTCAATGTTATTGATGTTGCTTTGTCTCTTTATTGTAGTATTTCTTTGCATGACATGAATAGAATATTCAACTAGGCACTTTTACGTCTGTGATCTTAATTTTAAATTTGTATCAGTAAGGTACTTTTCAGAGATTGTGTTATGGTAGCATCTTAGACAGGCAATAACTTTTTGACAGAATTGTTTTAAAGTTATTTTTAAAATAAGAAAAATAAAATAACAGTCAAATAATAAATCACACAATAAATTATGTAGGCTCTTTACTTGAAAAATGAACACTTTCATTATGACTCATAATTTAAAATTGTTACTAATGTGGTACTGCAAAGAAACAAGTTCTAAGATGAAACAAATATTGGCATGGTAACTCCGTTACTGGGTGTGTATAAAATTGCAGTGATTTCGCTCAAAGCCATGATATATATAACACAAAAGAAAGTATGTATCTTATCTGAAATTCATTCTTTCTTATTTTGTTACACAAGTATTAAAACTAAATCAGAATTCAAAGATTACACATTTCTAAAATTATGTATCTTTAAATTTAAGTAAAACAGACACATAAAATCTATGACTCTCCTGGAACTTGCTCTGTAGTCCAAGATGGCCTCAACCGCAGAGAAATCTGTCTGCCTCTGCCTCCTGGGTGCTGGGATAAAACATGCTGAAGGCGTGCAACACTATTTCCTGCTAACAGAAGTATTGAGCAAATAGTTCCATTGGGAGGAAAAATAATATCTGAAATAATCAAATTTGAATTTTCATTAACTTTTATATGAACAAAGATATGAAGATTTAGTGGGAGGGGAGTGTAGAGTAGTTAAAGAGTAAGTTTAAGCAGCCACATAATGTAGTCTCATTACTATGCATAAGCCCAGCCTGACCTCTCAGCTTTAGCATCTTTCACCTACACAAAAGATCCCAGAATTTTGCTGTTGGGAAGTAGCTGTGCTTCAGTCTTAGCTCAAGATTGACAAAGCTGTTGCCTTTCAGAATTCACAGACTCATGTCATTGAGAACTTGCATGATGTTGCCTACAAGAATGTCTTGGCTAACCCCTTGTATTGTCCTGACTATAGGATGGGGAAAGTAACCTCAGAGGAATTACATTAATTTGTTCAGAACCACTTCACAAGTGAAGAATGACATTGGTTGCACATGCTATGAGCCATTTTGTGCTAAAGCCTGTTGCTGAACATTTTCTCAGCATAAGCGGTGGCCTTTGTTTGGCTTGTGTAAAAGCCAAATACCATGGAGGTGAAATTAGAAAGCAAAACGGAGACAACCTGGTCCATGTTGCTGCTATAGAAGAAAGTGCTCCCACTGGAAAAACAGAAGCAAATGCATTTAGTGTCCTTCAGCATCTACTTCGTGCTGGACCACATGTCAAAAGAGGCAACAGCACCACTAGCCTCCTGAACCAGAGTGTTGCTAAAGTCACCAGCCTTTTGATGTTTCTACATTTAAAGCCAGTTATTCAGATTCTAAACTCTTCGGAATCTACACTATCTCCCAGGCTGCAGCTGCTGGTGATGTTATTGAGGCTGCTTACAACCCAGTAAAAGCAGTTACATTTCTAGTGCAGATGTCCAAGCTCCCAAGAACAAAATGAAACCTGGATACCTAATGTCCATGGTGACTTCAGAGGTTTTCCTGAGTGAAACTAGATCACAGGTTTTAGTTGCTGGTTCTTATATGCCACCATCCACCGTCCTTCAACAAATTGACTCGGTGGAGGATGCTGATGACATAAAGGATGCAAAAAGTCTTTTTCTCGCAAGAAGTCAATGGCAGCCAGTGGAAACTTGGGACATACATCTTTTCTTGACTAGTTGTTACACAGATGCATATCTTCAAGTCTCAGCCCAAACCAGCAAACACATCAAAGTCCAGTCTTCATTTAACTTTCAACACTTTTCTCAATGAAGTAAAAAACTTAAAAGCAAAAAACAAAAACAAACAAACAAACAAAAAACAAGATTCCAAGATTGTGAGAATCTTTTTTTTTTTTTTCAATGCAGTTTATTCAGGAACCTTGAACAATCCTCGGACCCTGGGGAAAGCCAGCCCACAGCTTAAATAGCCTCTGGGTAGCCAACCCAGGCGTGCCACGTGGGCAATGCAGATAGGTCCATCCTTTAATACTTCTTCAGCTATCATGCTTTGGAAACCATGTGAACAGTAAAGTTTGAGAAACCATAATTAAGACTAAGGCTACACCTGCTCTAACAAGGGTACATCTCCTAATAGTGCCACTCCCTATGGACAAGCACTCAAAGACTTAAGGCTATGGGGGACATTCTTATTCAAACCACCACACTCTTTATTGTATTTTTTTTTAAATACAGATAATGTCTGGAGAGATGGCTCAGGAGTTAAGAGCACTGCTCTTCCAAGGGACCAGAGTTTATTTCCCAGCATCTAGAGCTGGGATTCTACAGATGGCAGCTCACATCTGTCTGTAACACTATTTCCAAGGGTTCTGACACCTTCACACCAACACACATGAAATAAAATAAGTTATTAAAACACACATGTTTGGTTATTAAAATATATATATAGTCAGAAGACTATAAAATTACAATAACTTTTAATAATCATTTTGACAAATTATATTATGTCTGTTCTGACTGGGAGCTATAAGAGCAGTTGCTTTAACCTAAGGTGGAAGTAATTAAAATGAGTATTTGAACTATTTGGAAAGCTCTTAAGAAAATACACAGATGTAGCCCATGAAAGCTCAGTATCCAAGTGGATTCCCTAGTAAGGGGAACAGGGACTGTCTCTGATATGAACTCAGTGGCTGGCTCTTTGATCACCTCCTGCTCAGCGGGGAGCAGCCTTACCAGGCCTCAGAGGAAGACAATACAACCAGTCCTGATGAGACCTGATAGACTAGGGTCAGATGGAAGGGGAGGAGGACCTCCCCTATGAGTGGGCTTGGAGAAGGGCATGCAAGGAGATGAGGTATTTTTGTTGTTGTTATTATTTCACTGTGTAAGCTTGAAGCTTGTAAAAAGGTAAAATAGAAATGCACCTAATTTTAAAGATACATGGTAAGTTACCAGGATTTTTCTGGGTGAACTTGATGGTATGGTGCCACTGTAAACAACTACCCAGCATTATTATTAAAGAAAGGTAGGTCAGTACTTCTTTCACATTTGTTTTGATGACTCCTAAGTCTGAGCAGATGGTCAATGGAACCAAATAACACCCAACAAGAAGGTGCTCTCAACACAGCAGTAGCTCCAACTCTGAAGTTTGGTGCTGTTTTCACTCATATCTAATTTAGAGTGCTTTATGACAAGTCCACAGTTGGTTGTGTGGGTGTTCCCTGTGCATTGCTCTCTATTAATTATTCCCCCCCTTCCATTAAACTGGTGCTCTGCAGGCTTCCCATGCATAAATAATATTTTTTACTATTCATCATGCTTGGAAAAAATATATAACTACGTCTTATTTTGGACAAATTATCTCACAGATTATTATACTCATAATAACAAAGCTAAGACAACTTTTCTGATATAGAAATTGAGTTACTATCACTTTTTTTCTGGACAAAATATCAATAGTAATAAAAAGAGAGCCTGGTAACTGTCAAGAAAATCTTCAGCTAGCTAGTAATAACTTAATTTTTATGTAGCTTGAGGGGTGGGGGTTGCAGAGGGAGTGTGAGAAGTTCATTATTATCCATCAGAAAAAAATGGGGGCATGCTAAGAAGAAAGCAGTATCTTTTCTACCGGGATTTCTCTTGGACTACATGATTTGCATGAAGGGCACCACATCAAACACAGTGGGTGCCCTTTTTCAAATATTAATGTGAAGCTTGTTTTAAGTTCTCTCTTGACTTTGTGCCACCCTCTATCAAAGGAACTTAAAAGTAGGACTTGGGGGTTGGATAACTCTTCCAACTGTTTTAGCACTTAGGAGAATTTTTTCTGCATTTGATCAGTGTGCTTCAGATTTGTAATATTTTTATACACATGCACATTTTCTAGGATGCTTATTGCTCAAGATATCAGTCTTTTATGTGTTTTATTCTCTGTGACATGCTTAAATATTCTGACCAAGAAGAGTTAAGAGGCAGATAGAAATATTACATGAGGAAACAGTAAATCCAAACACCTATAGCTATATGAAATATCGTGTGTGGGGGGTAAATACTTAGATGTTGATATAAAGAAAAATTTCTTAGCTATTTAAATTGTGTCTTTTAATTTCCAATTTTCTAGCATAATCAAAACAAATCAGATTTGGGGACCAGTATAGAGATGAGTAGTACAAAAGGCAAATGTGCAGAATGTCGGGTACCAGTTGTGGTATGCAACTGTTTAGTTGATCTGCTGTGTGTAAATCTGGATTTGTCTTTGTCTGTGTGGGTCAAACCACAATTTAATCTCATTATTTCTTGCCTACTAATTTAGTGCTTTAGCCTAAGTAGTCCTACTTAGAAATGTTTTGGGGTTGTTAATTTTAAGAATTAAAATTTGAAGTATTTATAGCCTGATATCAATTTATGCATATTTCTTAAAACAAAACTTGATGTGAGATTTAATTTGGAAACTACATCTTAAAAATTTTAAATCTGCATCTGAGGTTTATTAGTGCTGAGATGATTTCAAAGCATAATTTTCATAAAAAAAACTATTAACCACTTTTGCCAGCCCTGTGATTCTAGTTATTTTTACTTTTGTATAGCCTATTCCATTTTGTTTTCTTCCCTCATTTTCCTCAAATGATATATCAACAAAGGAAAATTAGCTTATTTATTGATTCTGAAAACATGCTTATTACATTAAGATATTCAATAATGAGAGAAAAGTATAAATACATTAAAAACAAAGCTAGAATCAGTTTTCACTCAGTAATAAGGCAAAGACTGAGTAAAATCCTTGAGATATTAATGATGATATTCTGTAGTAAATCCCTTTGCTATCCACACACATTTACAAAAGAAGCCTTTATAGAACACCATACCTATTTTTGTCTTTCTATATAAACCAGAGAAAAAGGATGTCTTCTGCATGCCAGGACATTCTCACCAGAAACTGGTTACAGATATACAACAGCAGTCTTGTTAGTTATTGAAAATACATTTTGTTGCTTAAATAATCTAAGTCATGCCATTTTGTTGTTGAAACCCAAGAAAATTAAGCCACTATCTTATGCTCTAGTGTACAAAATTATACTAATAAACATTTATATCATGCTTTGTATTATTCGTATTACAGCTACTATGTGAATATCATGTGAATTAAACAAGCAGCCTATTGTTCAGATTTTGTCTTATTTCAAGTTGCTACAAAAAAACAACATGACCACAAAGCTAGCAGGGGAGAAAGGGGTTTATTCAGCTTACTGTTCCACATTGCTGTTCATCACCACAGCAAGTCAGGACAAGAACTCAAATAGGACAAAAATGTGGAGGCAGGAACTGAAGCAGAGGCCATAGAGGAGTGCTGCTTATTGGTTTGCTATCCTTGTCATTCCCAGCCTGCTCTCTTATAGAAACCAGAACCACCAGCCCATGGATGAAACCACCCACAATGCACTGGGCCATCCCCCACTGATCACTAGCTGAAAAAAATACCTTATAGCTTTATCTCATGGAGCCATTTTCTAAATTGAGGTTTCCTCTTTGCAGATGACTCTAGCTTGTGTCAAGTTGACACCAATCAAGTCAGAACAGGAGAAAGTATATTATTCGAGTTCATAAATTTAGACCATAATCCACCATTCAGAAAAACTCATAGCAGGAACCTGAAGCAGATCACATCAAATCCACATTTAATAGAAGAGAGCAAAACCTCTTGCATTATCACTTTGCTTGGTTACCTGATTGTGTTCAGCTCAATTTCTTCATTCTTATATTGCTCAGAAACTCCTGACCAGGGAATGGTTCTGCCCACAGTAGGGTGGGTCTTTCCAAATCAGTTAACAATCAATACAATTTCCCACTGGGCATAAGCACAGACCAACAAAAACAGAAAAGCCCTAATTAAGATTGTCTTCTTAGAAGTTTCTAAGTGTTGTTGAGAATTAAACCTAACCACAACTACCATAAATGTTTTTGTTCAGGTGGATTATAGAAGTATAAGGGTTAATAAACTTGATATCCAAAGTTTCATGCAATTCCCATTACCATATTTCTTCCCTGTATTTATTTATAAATTGTTCATCTTCATAACTCATAATACATGTATTACTTACAAACAGATGCATTTCATTTCTAAAAATATACAACATAGTGCCTATTATAATGAATTGTTTTACTTTTTCCTTTTTGAGAGTATAACTATATTATTTCTCCCTTTGCTTCCTCCCTCTAAATTCTTCCACATAAATTTCTCCAGTCCCCTTCAAATTCTTAGCCTGTTTTCATAGTTATATATGTATTTATAAACTTATATATGTGCATGTATTTATATATGTATTATGCATATGTATTCCTAAATATTAATGCTCAGTTAGTATGTTTCTTTTCAGGACTGACCATTCGGCACTAGACAACTGATTGTTGTGCTTTTCCTTTGGGAAGAACACCTCTCCCACTCCCAGTGTTCCATGGCTCCCTATTGTTCTTTACATAGGCTTTACAGAGGCCTCTTAGGTTCTTCCCTAACCATTTGCCTTGCATACTGACATTGTCTTTGGTCAGCTGATATTGAGAATCATGTTGGTGATAGATACTTTGCTAGTCAGAAGCTGTTCTGACATGACTAGAAGAGAAAAATTTCACTACAAAATCCCTGATCCTATGGCTCCTACAATCTTGCTGCCTCCTCTTTTGAAATGCTTCCTGAGCTTTATATGTGGAGGATTTCAAAGAAATATCCATTGACACAGGACTCCAGAACTC
The DNA here is from genome assembly GCF_030254825.1 of Meriones unguiculatus. Taxonomy (NCBI): domain Eukaryota; kingdom Metazoa; phylum Chordata; class Mammalia; order Rodentia; family Muridae; genus Meriones; species Meriones unguiculatus. Next base: position 5,863,016 of record NC_083367.1, read on the forward strand.
TACATTTTGATTGGTTGTAGTTATCTGTAGTGGTCTCTGTCTGTTGCAAAGATGATTCAGTGAAGAGAGCTGAAGACTACAATTATCTCTGGGTATAAGGACAACGGTTTATAGATTATTGTTAGGGATCATGCTGTTTAAGTAAAATAGTGGTTGTAGATTCCCCAACAATAATTTCACTAGCACTGAGTAGTTAACTAATTTTCAGTACCAGATATGGTTTCCCTCTTGTTGAGTTTCTCTTAAATCCAATTAGAGAGCTGTTGGTTATTCTCATGGTTTGCAGTGCCACTGCTGTACCCATAGGTACATATCAGTCTTTGATGTGGTTCATAGGAATGATAGATTGGTAGAACTGTTTTTTGCCTCCCTCCTTTGAAAGCTTACATAGTGTCTTCTGACATCATTAGGTGCATATTTTGGGAGTCTCTTGGATAGACATTGCCAATAACTCAAAATAGGGATTCTTGTAGTATGGTTTTTATTAGGTGGGTTTTTGTTGTTGTTGGTTGGTTGGTTTTTGTTTGTTTGTTTGTTTGTTTTGCTTTTAGAGTGAGCATTTTCAGTCTTTGATGAGAAATGTTAATTAGGCCATACATGTATATTTACACAGAATTGCATACATTTTAAGTAAATATATAATAAGAGATTTTCTTCTGTTATTTTCAAACATTCATGTTGTTATTTTACTCTTTACTCCTTCTTCAACATTACCTCCATTCCTCTGCTTAAAAAGCTCCCTTTTCTATTTCTCCTATCAGATAGTTTGTATCTTATTATTCCCCTATTATTTTTATATAAATGATTGATCTGATATTTTGGTGAGAATTGTCCTAAAAAGAAGTTAACATATGCATCCTCTTCACTTAAATGCAAATGATTATGAGTAAACACATGTATCAATAATTTAAATATTGGCAATCACTTAGACTTAAGCATGTTCTTCTGTGCTATCTCATTTCTATTCTCTCTTAATTTTCAGAAGAAAATTCCTGAAAAAAATTACTTTCAAAATTCAATGTTTTGTATGTTACCTCTCTTATAACTTTTCTTTTCAGCAGTCAACATTTGTGTTTGTGGCATAGTTCAGTACTTCACAGACTCAAGGCCCTGTCCTGAAAAAGCTCTCCATCCAAGAAGTGATGTAAAACAAATATCAAACATATGATTCCTTTTGTTTCATTGTTTCTTTTGTTTGTAAATTGCATTAATATAATATGTATTATTTACATATATTCATTGAGAGAGAGCATGAAAGTTATGACACATACGTGGGAGTCAGAAGGCAGTTTAGAGGACTGGTCGTTTTCTATTACATGGTGGTTTTCAGTGATCTAACTTAGGTTGTCAGTCTTGGTAGAAACTCATATGAGCTACCTTGTTGGACCAAAGATTCTGAATTTCTGAGATAGGCTCTCTCAGTTTATTGGAGGCTATATTAAGTATTATAATATGTTATAAAGTTGGGAGTGATCCGATGATATCCACATCTTAGTCCTGGACATCTTTTAATATGTTGCCTTACATAGAAATAGAGCTAAAAGAGAAGGAAAGGGATTTCTACGTTCAATGAATATGATCAAACTAACATTTTGGACTTACACTCAGTAGGGATCATTTTAGACTTCTAATATCTATAACCATATTTGTGACCTCTAAGCTAAGACTGAAGTAAAATAAACTTGTTGGGGATGAACTAGTGAATTTTGCAATCTTACAGGTCCCTCTGAGCAAATAGCTTAACAAGAAAAGGAGGTAGGCAAGACATAGAAAGAGACTAAGGAATAGTGGCAACAGAGTTTGAACTGCTATTAATGTTGTTTTAGAAGATGGAAGAAAACAATATTCTTATGACCGTGGCAGTGAAGAGAAGTGAAATAACACAGGAAAATGAATTATATCCCACAACCTAATTCACTATATCAGTAATATAACTTAGCCTAATGGAGGCCATTCCTCAAAAATATGGATATATTTACCCTTTCTTTTTTCTGTACATTTACTGTTATAGCTAAAGACTTTATCTATGTGCTCTTCTGTGTATTCCTTATAATTGTATAGGCATGTCTTCCTTTACTTTGGGCATCTTATCTTCAGTGCTTCTGTTAAAAGTCATGGTAATACGTTATTACCATGACTCCTATTAAAATTCATGGCAATACATTATTTTTAAAATATCCCTTACAGAGGTTCTAGGTTATCTCCATGCATGGTACTTCATTGGAGTATGAGTCTCTGGGAAGACTCCTGTGTTCAAATTTCTGGTTCTGTTGCTCTCCTTGTGGAGTTCCTGTCCTATCCAGATCTTACTATTTCCCACTTCTTACATAAGATTCCATGCACACTGCCCAACAGTTGGCCATAAATTTCAGCATCTGCTTTGATAGTCTCCAGAGCAGAGCCTTTCAGAGGTACTCCGTGGACGGTTTCTATCTTGTTTCCTGTTTTCTCTTCTTCTGATGTCCTTCCTCTTTGCCTTTCGGGATGGGGATTGAGCATTTTAGTCAGGGTCCTCTCTCTTGATTAGTTTCTTTAGATGTACAGATTTTAGTAGGTTTATCCTATATTATATGTCTATATGAGTGAGTACATACTGTGTGTGTCTTTCTGCTTTTGGGACAGCTCACTCAGGATGATCTTTTCCAGATCTCACCATTTACCTGCAAATTTCATGATTTCCTTGTTTTTTATAATATCCAGTATATATAAAGAACTCAAGAAGTTAAACAGCAACAAATCAAGTAATCCAATTAAAAAATGAAGTACAGAGCTAAACAGAATTCTCAATAGAGGAATATTGAAAGACAGTGAAACACTTAAAGAAATTTTCAACATCCTTAGTCACAAGTGACGTTTGCAAAACTTTACAGTGTACACAAGATTAATGTCTAAGATCAATTGTCAGTCAAGCTTCCATGCTGCCTTGACTTCTGAGGGAACATACAGATAAACAGAAATTGACCTGAATATTCCACTGCATGACGGAGTTAGTTGGTCTCTCAGGAACTGGAAGGCACATTGTGACCCAGAAGCCATGGACTTTAACCTAAAAAACATATTACAAATTCTTCTCAAGGCAATTAGGTGAGGCCAACTTCATAAATCCCCAAAGATATTACTTGACAGCATCTGTTTCAGTATTGCCTGTGTGTGTGTGTGTGTGTGTGTGTGTGTGTGTTTGTACTTTTGAGAAACTAGGAGACATTAAAGTTTTATCCAGTATAAAACTCTGCTAAAAATTTCTATACTAAAATATGTACACTTAAAGAAGCTAAGCAAGAAGGAGGACCCTGGGTAATATGAACAATCCTTACTCAGAAAGGCAAACAGTAGAGAAACAGAAGAGGGAGAAAACAGGAAATAGGACAGAAGCCTACCATGGAAGGCTTCTGAAAGAATGTACTCAGCAGTGTAGAAAAGCAGATGCTGAGACTCATAACCAAACTTTGGGCAGAGTGCAGGAAATCTTATAAAAGAAGGGAGAGATAGAAAGATTTGGAGGGGACAAGAGCTCCACAAGGAGAGCAACAGAACCAAAAAATCTGGGCACAGGGGACTTTTCTGAGACTGATACTCCAACCAAGGACAATTCATGGATATAACCTAGAACTCCTGTGCAGATGTAGCCCATGGCAGCTCAGTATCCAAGTGGGTTAGGTAGTAAGGGAACAGGAACTGTCTCTGACTTGAACTCAGTGGCTGACTCTTTGATCACCTCCCTCTGGGTTGGCGGGGAGCAGCTTTACCAGGCCTCAGAGCAGGACAGTGCAGCCATTCCTAATGAGACCTGATAAGCTAGGGTCAGATGGAAAGGGAGGAGGACCTTCCCTCTCAGTGGACTTGGAGAAGGGCTTGGGAGGAGATGAAGGAGTGAGGGTGAGATTTGGAAGGAATGAAGGAGGGGGCCACAGCTGAAATACAAAGTGAATAAACTGTAATTAAAATAAAAAAGAAAAAGAAAAATTAGAAAAAAATTCTATAAACTGTTTCTCATTTTTTCCTCATGTTATGCATTCTATCCTGTTACATAAAAGAGAGAGTGAAGTTCTTTGTTAAGAAAACAAACACAGGGTTGAAGAGATGGCTCAGTCATTAGATGGCTAGGTTCACAACCAAAAATATAAGAAAACAAACACAGGTTCATTTAGTCAGATATCAGACCAGCAAAATCAGACAAGCAGCAGATGAGCCTGCCACCCTAAGCCAGATGGAAAAAATAAGAAAGGAAGTGAAGAATTCAACCTGGCTTGACACTTCATCAAATTAATCCAAGAAGAATCACTTTGTTTTATTTCCTTAATATTTGACAATAATACATTTTTGTGCTTATGAGGTTATCATTAATGTATTTAGCTGACAGAGAATATCTGGAGTATGTCTTTGACCTGAGATTTTTCTCTTTCATCTATGTATAATTAAAATTGATATTTTGGTCTTTTAATGGCATTCCTCTCTTCTAAGTTGTTTCTTGCATTTTGTTCACATTCTTTGCTGTATAGCCTAATTTTAAATTTTTGATAGTTTCTCTTTTAATTTATCAAATCTTCTGGAAAATTTTCACATGAGGTTTTTTTTTTTTAATTTGGTAAATGAGATTTTTAATTCCATCTTCATTTTAGCTCGCGCTCTCTTCATCTTTTACTTATTTAGTTGATTTGATTTTCACATCCTAGATTTCTTCTACATTTTATTGAACCATGTGTTTATGTTTTCATGGGAATTGCTCAGAATTTATTTTCTGTAAACTCACTGAACTATTGTTGTTGACTTTTTAATTCCTCTTTGAATTGATAAATGAAGTTTGTTTCTAAGTCCTGTGTTCAATCACAATTCTCATTGAAAAACATTTTTTGTAAGACTAGAAGATTTTCGGTAAAGAGACCACATTATCTTGACCTTTAATATTGTTTCAATTTTATGATGAGACTTGGGCATGTAGCCTTCTTTACCTAATTTTGTATCTGATAAGGACATAGCAGGTTGGGCAGACACAGAGACTATTCCTGGACCCAACATGGAGGTTGAGCTTACCAGTCTCTACCTAACTCAGGGGCATATTTGGGGATTTGAACACATTCTGGTAAAGTATTAATAGGAGGTTGGACCAGAGAGCATGATATGTAAAAATTTTGATAGTTACTTTAATAAACTTACAGCTTATGAACTTGCTAAATGCATTAAATATTTATTATAATTTCACTTATCTCACATTTGAGCCAGTGAGATGGCTCATAAAATTAAGGTGTTTGCTACAAAGCGGGATAACATGAGTATAATCTCTGCAACCAGGGAGGTAGGAAGAGGGCATCCACAACCCACTGATTAACCTACACACATGTCTCATGCTGTCTAGATAGACATACTTTCATATATACCAACAGAGATTATTTAAATTACAATATATATAGAGAAAATGTATATATGTTTATAAAATAGAACATATATAATAGTATATTCTTTTAAAAGTAAAGACTAAAATGAAAATTGGATATAAATAATGGATGTAATTTTATTTTAATTATTTTGAATTTTGATGAAGCTTGGGCATGTGGACTCTCTGATTATGTTATTCTTACTATAGCTATGTAGTCAATGAAATAAAAGTACTTGTACAAACAAATAGGACAGAATCATTTGTTGAAGAATTGTTTGCTTATAACTGTCCTGAATTGAAAAAAAATTACTTTACCACCAATGAGCTAATGAATATAAAACTAATGATTGTGTCTATGGCTTTTCTTTTTTATTTTTATTTTCTTTATTAATTACTTTATTCACTTTGTATCTCCCATATGGTTCCCTCCTTCCTCCAGTCCCAATACCTCCTTTCCTACTCCCTTCCCCCCCTCCCCAAGTCCACTGATAGGGGAGGTTTTTTGCCTTTCTTCTGATCCTAGTCAATTAGGTCTCATCAGGAGTGGCTTCATTGTCTTATACTGTGGCCTGGTAAAGCTGCTCCCCCATCAGGGGGAGGTGATTAAAGAGCAGGCCAATCAGTTCATGTCAGAGACAGTCCCTATTCCTATTACTATGGAACCCACTTGGACACTGAACTGCCATGGGCTACATCTGTGCAAAGATCCTAGGTTATCTCCATGCATGGTCCTTAGTTGGAGTATCAGTCTCAGGAAAGACCCCTTTGCTTAGATATTTTGGTTCTGTTGCTCTCCTTGTGGAGTTCCTGTCCTCTCCTGATCTTATTGTTTCCCACTTCTTTCCTAAGATTCCCTGCACTCTGCCCATAGTTTGGTCATAAGTCTCAGCATCTGCATTAATAATCTGCAGGGCAGAGCCTTTCAGAGGTCCTCTGTGTCAGGCTCCTGACTTATTGCCTGTTTTCTTCTTCTTCTGATGTCCATCCTCTTTGCCTTTCTGGATAGGGATTGAGCATTTTAGCAAGTCCTCCCTCTTGATTAGTTTCTTTAGGTGTATAGATTTTAGTAGGTTTATCCTTTTTATATGTCTATATGAGTGAGTATATACTGTGTGTGTCTTTCTGCTTCTGGGAGGGCTCACTCAGGATAATCCTTTCCAGAACCCAAATTTCATGATTTCCTTGTTTTTTCTTGCTGAGTAATATTCCATTGTGTAGATGTACCACATTTCTGTATCCATTATTCAGTTGAGAGACATCTGGGTTGTTTCCCAGTTATGGTTATTACAAATAAAGCTGCTACAAATATGGTTGAGCTAATGTCCTTATTGTTTACTCCAGCCTCTTTTGGGTATATGCCGAGGAGTGGTATAGTGGTATAGATGGAAGTATAGTGATACTTCCAGTTGTCTGAGGAAGTGCCAGATTGATTTCCAGAGTGGTTGTACAAGTTTACATTCCCACCAGCAGTGGAGAAGTGTTCACCTTTCTCCACATGTGTTGTCACAGTAGAATTTGATCTTGGCCGTTCTGATGGGTGTAAGGTGAAATCTCAGGGTTGTTTTGATTTGCATGTCCTTGATGGCTAATGAGGTTGAGCATTTCTTCAAGTGTTTCAGTGTCATTTGATATTCCTCTATTGAGAATTCTTTGTTTAGCTCTGTTCTCCATTTTTTTTTAATTGGATTACTTGATTTGTTGCTTTTTGAACTCTTGAGTTCTTTATATATACTGGATTTTAGTCCTCTGTCAGATATAGGGTTGGTGAAGATCCTTTCCCAATCTGTAGGCAGTTGTTTTCTTCTGACGACAGCATCTTTTGCTTTACAGAAGCTTTTCAAGTTTCATGAGGTCCCATTTATTGATTGCTGCTCTTAGAGCCTGTGCTGTTGGTGTTCTGTTCAGGAAGTTGTCTCCTGTACCAATGAGTTCAAGGATCTTCCACAATTTTTCTTCTAACAGGTTTAGTGTGTCTGTTTTTATATTGAGGTCTTTGATCCACTTAGATTTTAATTTTGTACAGGGTGATGAGTATGGATCTATTTGCATTTTTCTACATGTAGACATCCAGATGGACCAGCACCATTTGTTGAATATTCTGGCTTTTTTTCCCTTGAATGATTTTGGCATCTTTGTAAAAAATCAAGTGTCATAAGTGTGTGGATTTATTTCAGGGTCTTCTATTTGATTCCATTGATCCATCAGTCTGTTTCTATGCCAGTACCATGTAGTTTTTAGTATTGTTGCTCTATAGTACAGCTTGAGATCAGAGATGGACATACCTCCAGAGATATTTTACTGTAGAGAATTGTTTTAGCAACTCTGAGTTTCTTGTTATTCCATATGAAGGTGAGAATTTTTCTTTCGAGGCCTGTAAAGAATTTTATCTGTAATTTGATGGAATTGCATTGAATCTGTAGATTGCTTTTGGTAAGATAGCCATTTTTACTATATTAATCCTGCCAAGCCATGAGCATGGGAGATCTTTCCATCTTCTGATATCTTCTTCTAATTATTTAGAGACTTGAAATTTTTTTTCATACAAGTCTTTGACTTGCTTGGTTAGGTTCATACCAAGGTACTTTATGTCCTTTGTGGCTGTTGTGAAGGATGTTGTTTCCCTAATTTCTTTCTCAGCCATTTTGTCTTTTGTATACAAGGGAGGTACTGATTTTTTTATCCATATGGTATTTAATAAGATAATAAGATATTTAACTAAAGCAGCAATTTGCACATTTATTTTTTAAAGTATGAAACACTGTCTTAAATCATATCTCCTGTCTTGAACTTTTCCTTGCACCCTCTGGTAGGGAGTCTCGACTCCTGGGGACAGCTAACTGGACCCCACAGAGACATAGGGGTTAGAATAACTAAAACTTCCAAGGGGATGAAAACTCCGCAGTACACACTGTTCTCTCTAGGAAGCGTCACAGCAGATAATACAATGCTTTGGGTTCTGAAGGTGAACATGCTGGAAACTTGTGCCCTTCATTCTCTACTCTCAAAGGTGTCATGACTTATTTCTTCATTTTGTTTTTTGTTATTGTTGTTGTTTTTTAGTTACATTTTATTATCTCTGTATCCCAACTCTATCCCACTCCCTCATTCCCTCCCAAACCCTCCCTCTCTCCTTCATCTCCTCCTGTCCCTTTCCAAGTCTACTGATTGGGCAGGACCTCCTCCCCTTTCATCTGACCCTGTTTTGTCAGGTATCTTGAGGACTGGCTGCAAAGTCCTCCTCTGGGGACTAGCAGGACTGCTCCTCCCCTGGAGGGCAGGGAGGTCAAAGAGCCTGCCTGTTAATTTTGTATCCAGCCACTTTGCTGAAGGGTTAATCAGCTGTATGAGTTCCCTAGTAGAATTTTTGGAGTCTCTCAGGTATACTATCATATCATCTGCAAATAATGATACTTTGACTTCTTCCTTTCCCGATTTTTATCCCCTTGATCTCCTTTAATTGTCTTATTGCTCTATCAAGGACTTCAAGAACAATGTTGAAGAGATACAGAGAGAGTGGGCAGCCTTGCCTTGTCCCTGATTTCGGTGGGATTGATTTAAGTTTCTCTCTATTGAGTTTGATATTGGCTATAGGCTTGCTGTATATTGCCTTTACTATGTTCAGGTATGTGCCTTTCATCCCTGATCTCTCCAAGACTTGAAATATGAACTGATGTTGGATTTTGTCAAATGCATTTTCAGCATCTAAGGAGATGACCATGTCATTTTTCTCCTTCAGTTTGTTTATGTGGTGGATCACATTGATGGATTTTGGTATACTGAACCACACCTGCTTGCCTGGGATGAAACCTACTTGGTTGTAGTGGATGATATCTTTGATGTGTTTTTGGATTCGGTTTGCAAGTATTTTTTTTGAGTATTTTTGTATTGATGTTCATAAGGGAGATTGGCCAAAATTTTTCTTTTTTGTTGTGTCTTTGTGCGGTTTAGGTACCAAGGTGACTGTGGCTTCATAGAAAAAAGTTTGGTAATGTTTCTTCCATTTCTATATTGTGGGGGAGTTTGAAGAGTTTAGGTGTTAGCTTTTCTTTGAAGGTCTGGTAGAATTCTGTGCTGAAACCAACTAACCCTAGGCTTTTTTTTTTTTTTTTCAAGGGAGACTTTTGATGACAGCTTCTAATTCCTTAGGGGATATAGGAATATTCAGTTGAATCACCTGGTCTTGATTCAGCTTTGGCATGTGGAAACAGTCAAGAAAATTGTCTATTTCAATTAAATTTTCAAATTTTGTGGTATATAGGCTTTTGAAGTAAAATGAAATGGTTGGGTTTCTTCAGTGTCTGTGGTTATGTCTTTCTTTTCGTTTCTGATTTTGTTGATTTGGACAGTGTCTCTCTGCCTTTTAGTTAGTTTGGCTAAGGGTTTCTCTTTCTTGTTGATTTTCTCAAAGAACCAGCTCTTAGTTTCATTGATTCTTTGAATTGTTTTATTTGTTTCTAATTGATTGATTTCATCCCTGAGCTTGATTATTTCCAACTGTCTATTCCTCTTTGGTGTGTCTGCTTCTTTTTTTCTAGGGCTTTTAAGTGAGCCATTAAGTAGCTTGTATGAGATGTCACAAATTTCTTCTTGAAGGCACTTAGTGCTATGAACTTTCCTATTAGCACTGCTTTCATTGTGTACCATAAGTTTGGGTATATTGTACCTTCATTTTCATTGAATTCTAGGAAGGCTTTAAGTTGTTTCTTTTTTCTTCCTTAATCCAACAGTCATTTAGTAGCAAGTTGTTCAGTTTCCATGTGTGTGTAGGCTTCTTGCTATTTTTGTCATTGAGGTCCAGTTTTAGTCCATGGTGATCAGATAGGATACAACGGATTATTTAAATCTTTTTGTATCTGTTAAGTCTTGCTTTGGGACCAACTACATGGTCTATTTTGGAGGAGGTTCCTTTGGTGCTGATAAGAAGGAAAACTCTTTTGTCTTTGGGTGAAAGGTTCTGTAGATGGCTGTGAGGTCCATTTGATTCATGATCTCTGTCAGAGTTATTGTTTCTTTGCTTAATTTCTGTTTTGTTGACCTGTCTTTTGTTGAGAGTAGGGTGTTGAAGTCTCCGACTATTAATGTGTGGGGATCTATGTGCAGTTTAAGTTTCATTAATGTTTCTTTTAAAAATGTGCGTGCCCTTGCATTTGGGGCATAGATGTTCAGGATTGTCATATCTTCCTCATGGCTTTTTCCCTTGATGAGTATGAAGTGTACTTCTCTATCTCTTTTGATTGATTTTTTAACAATCTATTTTATTAGACATTAGAATGGCTACTCCTGCTTGCTTCTTGGGTCCATTTGCTTGGAAAACCATTTTCCAGCAATTTACTCTCAGGTAATTTCTATCTTTGTGACATTAGGTGTGTTTCTTGTATGGAACAGATTGTTGGATCTTGTTTACATATCCATTCTGTTAGTCTGTGTCTTTTTATTGGAGAATTGAGTTCATTGATGTTGAGGGAGATTAATGACCAGTTGCTGTTAGATCCTTTGATATTGATGTTGGCTAAGGTAGTTGTTTATGTGTTTGGCTACTTTTTGTTTTGCTGTAGTGAGGTTATTTATATATTTCCTGTGTTTTCTTGAAAGTAGTTAGTTTTCTTGGGTTGTATTTTTCGTTGTAGTATCATCTGTAACACTGGATTTGTGTGTAGATATTGTTGAAATTTGTTTTTGTCGTTGAATATCTTGTTTTCTCCGTCTATGAGGACTGAGAGTTCTGCTGGGTACAGTAGCCTAGGCTGACATCTGTGTTCTCTTAGGGTCTGCATGATATCTGTCTAGGCCCTTCTGGCTTTTATAGTTTCTGTTGAGATGTCAGGTGTGATATCGTTGGGTTTGCCATTATATGTTACTTGGCCTTTTTCCCTTGAGGCTTTTAGTATTTTTTTCTTTGTTCTGTATACTTAAAGGTTTGATTATCATGTGACTGGAGGTTTGTCTTTTCTGGTCTAATGTCAAGTAGGCCTCTTGTATTCTTATAGGCCTCTCCTTTAAGTTGGGGAAATTTTCTCTTATGATTTTGTTGAAAATATTTTCTTGGAGGAGGAAATCTTCTTTTTCCTCTATTCTTATTATTCTTAGATTTTGTCTTTTTATGTTGTCTTGGATTTCTTGGATGGTTTGTGTCAGGAATTTTTTCGACTTATTATTTTCTTTGACAGATACATTAATTTCTTCCATTGTAGCTTCCACACCTGAGATTCTTTCTTCCATCTCTTGTAATCTGTTGGTTATGCTTACCTCTGTAGTTCCTGTTTTCTTTCATAGGTTCTTCCTATCCATGATTTCCTCCATTTGTGTTTACTTTAGTTTTTCCAATTCTATCTTCATATCTTGAACCGTTTTGTTGATTTCCTTCACCTGTCTGACTGTATTTTCCTTCAATTACTTTACTTGTTTCTTTGAACATTCCTCTGTTTCTTTTATTTCTTTCAGTGATTTTAACTTTTCCTCTCTGAAAGCCACAAACTGTTTGGATGCATGTTCCTGTATTTCTTTACGGATGGCCATAATCTGTTTTATTATATCTTCCCCTAATTCTTTACACATTTCATTTGCTTCCTCCATTAAACTCTTCATAAGCATAGATGTAAGGTCATCTTCTTGAATTTCACTTACGTTAGGGTGTCCAGGGCTATTGCCCTTTGATAACTGGCTTCTGGGGATGCCATATTGTTTTGCCTTTTGTTGGTTGTGCTTTTTTGCTGGCCTCTACCCATCTCTTTCTCAGGTGTTGTGTGTTAATTTCTGGTGCATGCTGGATCCTGGGGTGGGAAGAATCTACTTGGTGGGGTTCTGAAGGGATCTCAGCTTTTTGGGTATGGTCAACTGAATGGTGGTACTTCTCAGGAATTGTCACAGTTCACTTCAGGCATATGGACCTGTGTGGTAACTGTCATGTTCAGAAGGCTCTCCTCTCTTCAGGAGAGTTCCTGATGATGGCTATCCTGCTGCTGGGTTTCTTGCTCTGAATCTAGTGAGCAGCAGCCGTTGCTCTTAAGGTATAACTGTTTGGTGCAACCTTCTTGAAGAACCAAGGATTCCCACAGTTTTGTCAGTTTAGCTAGGGATAACTGAGTGTTGCTGTAATGACAGGCTGGCTTTTGTAGGTCTGAGGATGCAGCTGTGTGCCTCGGTGCCCTAGCGGTACTCAACAATGGCATGGCGTTCATGCCTTCAGTAGAAGGCTAGAGCCCAGCATGAATCCAGAAATTCTTCTGGAGCTGGGTGTCCTGAGTGTTGGACATGATGTTCTCCCCACCCCCCACTGCGGGGTTTCCTCCTGACAGGGACACCCAGACTATTTGGAAACTGCCTTTCTGTCTGGGATGGTGAGTAGAACCTGCAGACACAGATGTGTGTGGTTCTGCCTTTCTGGCGATTGGGCACCTGGGCATCTGCCAAACCTAGGCAATTTTTCCCAAGACCTTTTCAGAGTGGTGGTATCAGCTGAGTGATCTGGGATCAGACCTGCTGTTCCCTTCCCTGTAGGTTTGCACGCAACAGAGAAACTCAGTCTCTGGTGCCCTGGTGCCCACAGTACTATCTGGGGCATCAAGTAATGTGTGCAGGCAGGACTCTGTGCTGACACCTGTGTTCCCTGCTATGCTCTGGGCTTGCTGTTGGGTGCCTGTGGAACCACGGGTCTTTTCCAGGGATTGCATGGGTGACTTAAGTTCGGTCCCAATCATTTCCTGCTTCATGGGGTTATCTGGAAATCTCAGTCTCTGATGATGTGGTGCCCACAGTTCAGTCTGAGGCAGTGATCATAGCAGTGATCAGTGATCAGAGCTGGCATGTGGCTCTGGGCTGGAGACTAAGCACCTGGTGGAACTGGGATCTCTTCCATGGTTTAGCTGGGTGGGTTGAAGCTGATTGAATCCCCCACCATGAGGTATCCTCTCACCTGGGAAACACAATTCCTTGTGTTTTAGGGCCAAGAGTTCTGACTGCTGGTCACTGTGCTGATCCTGCTGTGCTGCTGATCAGAATGAGAGTTGTCCTGGTACTGCCATCTTGCGAGTTCTGTGTCTCAGGCTTTTCTAAGTACAGTAAAAGTAATCACATTACAACCTTTCAAAGCATGAATGCAATTACTTGTGAATTGGCTCTTAATAAGTTGTACATAGGAGGATCAAAGATGGCAGCGACAAGCACACACCATATCTGAGGGGCAGAGGATTGGAAACTTCAAAATTGGTGAGTAAGTGGCAGCTAAAGCCAGAACATCAACATTGAAGCTTCTTGGGCAAGAGGGGACAACATGTGAGCTAAGACTGTTTGGATCCAGGTCACCTGCAGACTTCTCCTGGGACTGAGAATGGTGAATATTCTATCACCCTGCACTTCCCTTGTCAGGCCTTTCTCCTTGGAGGAGGCAGTCCACAGTGCCTACTGTTCTTAGCACAGAACTCCCTGTTAGGTATCTGAGACAGAGAAGGCTAGCTGCCAGCTGAACCAGCCTTCTGGTCTTGGGTCTACCAGCAGCTGCAAGGGCTCCGCAGGGACTCCCAGACCTGGCTGCAGCACCACTGAACTAATGGATCTCCTACACTCGCATTTGCCCCAGCAGGCCCAAATCTGAGTAGAGAACAGGGGGAACCAATGTGCTGTCTGATTGGGCCTGTTAGAGATGTGTGCCCTAAATGAGTGCATGCAGAACCCCAGATCCAGGGTCCCTCTACACTTGCAGCCAGACATTGGAAATATCCCACCCATACCTCCACTGTGGGCAATATTGGGATTCTTGGGATAGTGTTCTCAATATTTGAAGGCAAATGATCTGTGAGTCTACCAGTAGAGACCAGGCAAACAATGCCTGGAGCCCAGACAGGTCTGAATACCAGAAGGACAGTATAACAGACCTAGGCTACTAAGGTATTCAGTGAACCTGTACATGCACATAGCCCTGGGAACAGTGCCAGCACCAGCACCCTATTCTGCAGCTGCACCCCTCATAGCCCCATCTTCCAGTCATCTACACTCACTGGCACACTGTCCATTAAGGCACACTTCCACACACATACACGGCCCTGCTTGTTGACCCCCACTTGGGAACCTTGCACCTGCAATCTTCCTCCTTTAAGTACAGCTGAAACACCAACACATACACTCAAACCAGCAGACCTTTCTCATCTTCCTGAAGAATACTCCAGACACCAGAGAAAGACAGACCCAGTCTGAAGTACAGACTCCAGGAACAAACAGCAAAGATTATGGATAAACAGATAGCCAGAGGTAGGCATAAGAATACATCCAGCTTCTTTAGGTGTACAGATTTTAGTAGGTTTATCCTATATTATATGTCTAAATGAGTGAGTATACACCGTGTGCATCTTTCTGCTTCTGGGATAGCTCAATCAGGATGATCTTTTCCAGTTCCCACCATTTACCTGCAAATTTCATGATTCCCTTGTTTCTTATTGCTGAGTAATATTCCATTGTGTAGATATACCACAATTTGTGCATCCATTCCTCCACTGAGGGGCATTTGGGCTGTTTCCAGCTTCTGGCTATTACAAATAAGGCTGCTAATCAAGAGGGAGGACTCTTGCTAAAATGTTCAGTTCCTATCCAGAAAGGCAAGGAAGATGGATATCAGAAGAAGGAGAAAATAGGTAACAAGTCAAGAGCCTGACACAGAGGACATCTGAAAGGTTCTGCCCTGCAGACTATCAATGCAGGAGCTGAGACTTATGGGCAAACTTTGTGCAGAGTTCAGGGAATCTTAGGAAAGAAGTGGGAAACAGTAAGATCTGGAGAGAACAGGAACTCCACAAGGAGAGCAACATAACTAAAGATATCTGAGCACAGGGGTCTTTCCTGAGACTGATACTCCAACCAAGGACTATGCATGGAGATAACCTAAGACTGCTGAACAGATGTAGCCCATGGCAAGTCAGTATCCAAGTGGGTTCCACTGTAATAGGAACAGGGACTGTCTCTGACATGAACTGATTGGCCTGCTCTTTAATTACCTCCCCCTGAGGGGAAAGCAGCATTACCAGGCCACAGAAGAAGACACTGCAGCCACTCCTGATGAGACCTAATTGACTAGGATAAGAAGGAAAAGAAGTCCTCCCCTATCAGTGAACTTGGGGAGGGGCATGCATGCAGAGGGTGGAGGAAGGAAGGGATTGGGACAGGAGGAGGGAGGGAACCACAGGGGGTTACAAAGTGAATAAAGTGTAATTAATAAATAAAATTTTAAAAGCCATAAAAACAAAACAAAACAAAAAGAATACATCCAGCAAAAATCAGGACATCATGGCTTCACCAACAACCCCCAAATCAATGGATATTTCAATTCATCAGAATCATAGGAAAATAATTTTAGAACTATGTTTATCTAGTTATTAGAGGCACATAAAGATGAAACAAATAAATCTCTCAAAAAAGTAGCCACACAAATGGAGGCAAATAAAGAGGAAAAGAACAAAGCTCTCAAAGACATACAGGAAAATACAGCAAAACGAACAGAAGCACAAGTAGAGGCACAATTAGTGGCATATAGAGAGGAAATGAACAAAAAAAATAGAGGCAATCATAGAAATACAAGAATCCACAATCACACAAATGAAGGAAATGGTAAAAGGCATAGAAACAGAATTAGAATCAATAAAGAAAACACAAACAGAGAAAACCCTGGAGCTGGAGAACTTAGAGAAAAGATCAGGAACCACAAAGGTAAGCATCACCAACAGAATACAAGAAATGGTAGAGAGAATGCAGGTGCTGAAGATACACTTGCAGAAATTGATATATATCTCAAAGGAAAAGTAAAATCAAAGAAGTTCCAAACACAAACATTCAAGAAATCTAGGACATCATGAAAGGACAAAATCTAAGAATAATAGAAATAGATGAAAAGAAGATTCCAGGCTCCAAGCTACAGGAAATATTTTCAAGAAAATCATAAAAGAAAAATTTCCCAACTTAAAGAAAGAGATGTCCATAAACATACAAGAGGTCTACAGAACTCCAAATAGATTAGACCAGAAAAGAAATTCCTTCTGCTGAATACTACTACTACTACTACTAATAATAATAATAATAATAAGTCTATGAAACAAAGAAAAATATTTAAAGAACAATGGGAACAGACCAAGTAACATATACAGGCAGACCTATCAGAATCTCACCAGACTTCTCAACAGAGACTATGAAAGCCATCAGGACCTGGGCAGGTGTTATGCAAACTTTAAGGGACCACAAATGCCAACCCAGACTTCTATACCCAGCAAAAATTTCAATCAACATAGATGGAGAAAACAAAATATTCTATGACAAGCTAAACTTAAACAATATCTACATAGCAACCCAGCCTTACAAAATGTACTAGAAGGAAAATTCCAGTCCAATGAAAACAACTAAACCCAAGAAAACATAGGTTATAAATAACTTCACAATAAAAATTAAAAGAAAACAAGTAATGCAACACAGTAACACTACCAACTCCTAAATAAAAGAAACTAACAATCATTAGTCACTATTATCTTTCAATATCAACAAACTCAACTCTCCAATAAAAAGACCCACACTAACAGAACGGTTGTAGAAGCAGGATTCTTCCAAGAAACTCACCTCTGCAACAAAGATAATCACTAACTCAGAGTAAAGCACTGGAAAATGTTTTCCAAGGAAATGGACCAAGAAAACATGCTGGGATAGCTATCCTAATATCTAATAAAATAAACTTTCAACTAAAATTAATCAAAAAAGATGAGGAGGGGCACTTCTTTCTCATCAAAGGAAAAATCTACCAGGAGGACATCACAATTCTGAACATTTATGCTCCAAATAAGAGCACTTACATTTGTAAATGAAATATTATTAAAGCTTAAATCATACATCGATCCCAACACAGTGGGACACTTCAATACTCCACTGTCAACAAGTGACAGAGCATCTAGACAGAAGCAAAATAGGGAAATAATGCCACTTATAGATGTCCTAAATCAAATGGACCTAATATATGTCTACAGAACTTTTCACCCAAATTCAAAAGAGTATACCTTCTTTTCACCATCTCATGGAACCTTCTCCAAATTAGACCATATTGTTGTCCAAAAAGCAAGCCTCCACAAATACAAGAAGTTTGAAATAATCCCTTATATCCTATCTGACCGCCATGGAATAAAGCAGGACCTCAACAGCAACAAAAATAGCAAAAAGCCTACACATACATGAAAACTGAACAACTGGAATATGAATGAAATAAAGAAAGAAATTAAAGACTTCCTAGAACTCAATGAAAATGCAGGCACAACATACCCAAACTAATGGGACACAATGAAAGCAGTGCTAAGAGGAAAATTCATAGCACTAAGTGCCTTCAAGAAGAAATTTGAAACATCTCATACAAGACATTTAATGGCTCAGGTGAAAGCCATCGGGGGGAGGGGAACACAACAACCGAGAAGTGGAGACAGCTGGAAATAATCAGCTTAGAGCTGAAATCAATAAATTGGAAACAAAGAAAATAATTCAAAGATATCATCCAACAAGACCAAGTAGGTTTCATCCCAGGCATGTAGGGATGGTTCAATATATGGAGATCCATCAATGTAACCCACTATATAAACAAAATGAAGGAGAAATAGCACATGATCATCTCCTTAGGTGCAGAAAAAGCATTTGGTAATGCCAAACACCCATTCTTGTTTAAAGCCTTGGAGGGATGAGGAATACAAGGCACATACCTAAACATAGTAAAGACAATATTCAGCAAGCCCATAGCCAACATCAAACTAAACGAAGAGAAAACTAAATCAGTCCTAGTGAAATCAGGCACAAGGCAAGGCTTCCTTCTCTGTATCTCTTCAACATAATACTTGAAGTCCTAGATAAAGCAATATAACAACTAAAGGTGATCAAGGGGATACAAATTGGAAAGGAAAAAGGAAAAGTATCAATATTCGCAGATGATATGATAGTATACATGAGGGACTCTAAAATTTCAACCAGGGAACTTCTTCAGCTGATAAACACCTTCAGCAATTTAGCTGGATACAAAATTAACTGAAAAAAAAATCAGTAGCTGAGAAATAAATTAGGGTAACAAGACTCTTCACAATAGCCACTAATAATATAAAGCACCTTGGTGTGTCTCTAACCAAACAAGTGAAAGACCTGAAGAAAGAAACTGAAGAAGATATCAGAAGATGGAAGAACCTCCCCTATCTGTCGACTTGGAGAGGGGCATGGGAGGAGATGACAGAGGTAAGGTGGGATTGGGAGGGAATGAGGGATGAGACTACAGCTGGGATTCAGTTAAGGGTGCAAGATAAAGTTGTCTAATTTCTCAATACCTATTAACTATAGTACTTGAAGTCTTTATTAGAGCAATAAAGACAACTGAAGGAGATCAATGGGATACAAATTTTAAAGGAAGACATCAGAATATCATTATTTGTAGTTGATAGGATAGTACCCAAAATGAACCCAAAATATTCATCAGGGAACATCTGCAGTCAATATATAATTTGAGTAAATTAGCTTGATACAAAATTAACACGCAAAAATCATTAGTCCTTCTTTACACAAATAACAATCAGACTGAGAGAGATATCAGAAATATAACAACTTTCGTAATAACTTCACAAAAATTCAAGTGACAACACATGCTAGAGAGGATGTGGAGAAAGAAAAACCTTCCACCATTGCTGGTGGGAATGTAAACTTGTACAACCACTTTGGAAATCAATCAGGCACTTTCTCAGACAACTAGGAATAGTGCTTCCTCAAGATCCAGCTATACCACTCCTAGGCATATACCTAAAAGTTACACAACAAGGATATTTGCTTAGCCATGTTTGTAGCAGCTTTATTCATAATAGCCAAAACCTGGAAACAACTCAGATATCCCTCAGTTGAGGAATGGACACAAAGTAAACAAACTGTAATTAATATAAAAATAATAAATTAATTAAAAAATGGGAAAGTATAAAAAATATCTTGGAGTAAATCTTACCAAGCAAGTGAAAAAAATGTATAGTAAAAAGTTTAAATTTTCAAAGAAGGATTAAGCATCTTCCCTGATTAATAAATGCAATAGACATTGGAAACGGGAGAAGACACAGAACAGAAAAGAAGCCTACCACAGATGGCCTGTGAAAGACTCTGCTTATTGAGGTATTGAAGCAGAGACTGATACTCATAGTCAAACTTTGGGCAGAGTACATGGAATCTTAATAAGAAAGGGGATATAGAAAGACCTGGATGGGGCAGGAGCTCCAAATGGAAACCAACATGCCAAAAAAAAAATAGAGGAGAGAGAAAGAGAGTGAATAAAAATACTATTCATCTCTTAAACAATTAAATTATAAAATTTGCCAAAAAACTGATAGAGTTAAATAGTGTGAATATTACGCAAGGCCAAATCATCTCATAAGCAAGGAAAAATTAAATCACATGTTTTTCATTATATTTGGAATCTGGTCAACACTATATCTACCAAAATATTGATGTATATACAGTATAACAGAGAAAAGAGTAAAAGTGGCTAAATAATAGGAAACATGGAAGAACTAAGTGCATGTCATAGATATAAGTTATAAAAGAGCACATAAAGCTAATTATTTATCTATTTCCATTCTGTCATTTATTTTCCATTTCTGGCAGATGATAAGTCCATAAAATTATCTTCAATAGCTTGTGTGTACAGTCCAGTGTGAAGTACCACAGACTCAAAAAGGCTGTTTTCTGACATTCGGTATTCCTCTGCAGAGAATTCTCTGTTTAGCTCTTTACCCCATTTTCTAATTGGATTGCTTGATTTGTTGCTGTTTAATTTCTTGAGTTCTTTATATATTCTGAATATTAGCCCTCTGTCAGATAAAGGGTTGGTGAACATCCTTTCCCAATCTGTAGGCAGTCATTTTGTTCTGATGACGGTGTCCTTTGCTTCACAGAAGCTTTTCAAGTTTCATGAGGTCCCATTTATTGATTGTTGCTCTTGGGCTATGCTGTTCGTGTTCTGTTCAGGAAGTTGTCTCCTATGCCAATGAGTTCAAGTCTCTTCCCAAATTTTTCTTCTAACAGGTTTAATGTGTCTGTTTTTATATTGAGGTCTTTGATCCACTTGGACTTAGGTTTTGTTCAGGGTGATAAATATGGACCTATTTGCATTTTTCTACATATAGACATCCAGTTAGACCAGCACCACTTGTTGAAAATGCTATATTTTTTTCCCACTGAATGATTTTGGCATCTTTGTCAAAAATCAAGTGTCCATAAGCGTGTGGATTTATTTCAGCGTCTTCAATTTGATCCCATTGATCTCCACCAGTTGGTTTCTATGCCAGTACCATGTAGTTTTTAGTATTATTGCTCTATAGTACAGCTTGAGATCAGGGATGGAGATACCCTCAGAAGATCTTTTATCTTAGAGGATTGTTTTAGCAATTCTGGGTTTCTTGTAATTCCATATGAAGTTGACAATTTTTTCTTTCAAGGTATGTACAGAATTATGCCTGTAATTTGCTGGGAATTGCATTGAATCTGTAGATTGCTTTTGGCAGAATGGCCATTTTTACTATGTTAATCCTACCAAGCCATGAGTGTGGGATATCTTTCCATCTTCTGATATCTTCTAATTCTTTATTCAGAGACTTGAAAATTTTTTATTTTCTCTGAAAGGCTCTGCTCTGCAAGGTATAAAACAGATACTGAGACTTATAGCCAAACTTTAGGCAGAGTGCAAGGAACCTAAAAAAGGGGGAGATAGTAAGCCCTGGAGAAGACAGGCACTCCACAAGGAGAGCAACAGACCCAAAAATTCTGGGCCCTGGGGTCTTTTCTGAGACTGATTCTCCAACCAACGATCGTTCATGGAGATAACCTAGAACTGCTGCACAGATATAGCCCATGTGTGTCCAAGTGCATTCCATTGTATTGGGAATAGGGACTGATTGTGGCAGGAACTGATTGGCTTGCTCTTTGATCACCTCTTCCTGAGGGGTGGTGCAGCCTTACCAAGCCACAGAGGAAGATAATGCAGCCACTCCTAATGAGACCTGGTAGACTAGGATCAGAAGAAAGGAGAGGAAGACCTCCCCTATTAGTGAACTGGGAGAAGGGTATGAGTGGTAAAAGGGGAGGGAGAATGTGATTGAGAGGGGAAAAGGGAGGTAGCTACAGTGGAGGATACAAAGTAAATAAACTGTAATTACAAACTGTAATTAATAAAAAAAATATAATAAAAATAAATACAAAATGTCTATTGTCATTGTCCAAAGTTTGTTGACATGTATAGACTAACAAATAAAGCTGCTACAAACATGGTTGAGCAAATGTCCTTATTGAGCAAATGCCTCTTTTGGATATATGCCTAGGAATGGTATGGCTGGATCTTGAGGAAGCACCATTCCTAGTTGTCTGAGAAAGCGCCAGATTGATTTCCAGAGCTCAGACATAATCTAATTGGCTAGCTCTTTGATCACCTCCCCCTGTGGGGGGAGCAGCCTTACCAGGCCACAGTAGATGGCAATGCAGCCACTCCTGATGTGATCTGATAGACTAAGATCAGAAGGAAGGAGAAGAGGACCTCCCCTATCAGTGGGTTTGGGGAGGGATATGCGTGAAGAAGGGGGAGGAAGGGAGGGACTTATGGGGAGATACAAAGAAAATAAAGTGTAATTAATAATAAAAAAAGAAGACAAAGACATGTATAGACTTTGTGTCTGGTTAATTTTGTTGTGGGATATTTGTTTTATTTGTTGGGTTTTTTAAAAATAATACATTTTTTTGACAGAAATCAGAAGAAAGAGCAAGACCCATCATGTCACTGCTCTATCCAAATTTTCTTTGAGGTACTATCTAATGCTGAGGCAGCACTCTCTTCTTTCCTGTGGAGTATAACATCTCATATAACAGATTTATTTATTTCCTAGAAATTATATATTGGTCATATTACACTTGGTTGTCAACTTTGTGCTTTGATTTATTTCAGCTGGACTGATAAAGAAGGAAGAAGTGACTGTGAAGCATAGTGAAGTTACATGGGAGACACAGGAGTCATCTTGAAACTCACTAAACATAGTTGGATTAGGAAACATTTTGGTCAGTTCTCAGTGTATCTCATGGCACAGGAATCCCATATATGGAGACAGATGCTCATGCTGTTGTCTATATCTTTAAAAATATGCAAATAGAAAAGATTTGCTGATCCATTTGGGACTTTCCCTGAAAACAATTCCACTTAAACATGTGAAGAAAAGTGTATGTGCCCACCAGCTTGCTTAGGAGTGAGATACTAGTGTTAAAGTGGAATCTTTTTTTAAAAATATGAATGTTATTTTCTCCTCAAATGTCAAATGCTCAATTTATTCCACCCCCCGCTGAGGATCTCTTTATGGGGCAAAAGTCTTAGGAAATCTATCTAAAAGTGTAGCTGTACATTCAACTAAGAGTATCTAAGCCATCTCAAAAATTTTTACTTCTTAAAATGCTTATAAAAAGTTGCTTCATGTAGCTAATTTAACCAAAACATGTCAAGAGAAAATTTTTATCATTTCTTCTACTGTCCACTTAAATATATAAAGCTTTAAAAGTAATTTTGAATTGTTTTGTAAACAACATAAATTTAATGCGAGGCTAGGTATACAAATTGTTAATAGTGCTATCCTCTGGAGAAAGAAACAGTCAAGGTGGAGCAGGATGTTGTTCTGATTTTGTATTACTAGAAAGTGTTATGTCAGCCATTTATTTTAGAACTGAAGAAAAAACTGAGTTTAAAATATTCACAATAAATTTTCTATATGAATAGTTAGGCTGTGAAATTCAAGTCTAAATATCAAAGAATATCTGGAGAAATTTAATTATCGACTTAACTGAGTCACTTCCTTGCAGGATTCTGACATACTAACACAGGCTAATTAATAATACTTTCAAGAGAGAAGCTAGGAAACACATGTGAGTTTATTTCTAGTCAAAGGCACAGTGTGGTAGGCAGTAAGGCAGTAAAGATGTTGCTCTGAGGTGAAGCACTGAGACCAGGTGTGACTTTTCATTAGCTTGTTACTTTACACAGAAGTTCAGGGAATATATACAGCAAAAAGTTAACACAGTGAATAAATATTTCCTTATCTTTTCTTTTGTAATATGCCTATTCTCTGGATTTAGATACAGCATGGAGCAACCACATAGCAATTGATTAGCAGCTGTGGCCCATGAGCATACCTTTTTAGTCCACATGTGTGGTAACCCATTTGGAATTAATGGCAAACTGGAGTGTGCATCTCAGCAGTGGAATTTGGCCTCTTTGCCCTGGTTCCTATCTAAAGCTTGGTGTCTCAGAGATTGGCCCTGGCAATTCTACAGCAGAGGGCTCTGACCCTGAGAACTAGACAATAAATTCCATGCAACCATGGTAACCAGACAGCAGGTTGTATGTAACCTTGTGTGAACCCTTGTATGTTCTGGCCAGGTAAAATAGCCTCTGTGAGAAACTGCTTACACTTTCCTGATATTTCGTAAAGGACACCTAGATGAGCGCCTAGACTTGGTGTCCTTCTTTGTGTCACCCTGTCTCTTTCCTCCCATCCCTCACTTAGGTGTTATCCAGGTGTCACTGCAGGATGGTGACACACATGTCTTGTTTAGTCAAGACTGCTTATTGTTTTTGTTCATTTCTTTGGCATTCAGTACAGAAACCATTGTCCTCTCAACTAATTGCCCTCAGAACCATTTGGAAAGCAGTTTGATTTGTGATAGCACAAGCTTCAGGTACAAATTAATAGATGCTTTAACCTCATAAAGCCAATGACAGGTGGTAGACAACCTGAAATGGTTTAATTCAGCCAAAATTTTAAATCTGTTTTTCCTGTGGTACATCTAAATCATTTTGTTTTGACTTATACTGGCTTCTAAACCATTTATTTGAGAAATTCTTCAGCAAATGCTTTTGCAAAGATTAAAGACGTAGCTTTTTATTGAAGGCTATCTACCATTGTAGTATGTTCTTTGTAGGTAAATCTGAAAAATGTAAAATATCAATTTAAATATTAATATATATATATTTGTAAACTTTCTACATTCAAATACCTCTTATTAACAAATATCTCTTAAAATTGTGTAATACACTGTCTCAAAACTTAAAGTGCAAAAGGAAAAACTTAAGTGTTAGTCTCCAAACCCACCTCCTGAATAATTTTACCTTCCAGGTTTGAAAATATTCTCATTGTGTGATAGTTGGTGTTTTCAACTTGACTGATAATGAATTGCACAGTGATGACCCATGGAGGATAATCAAAAATTATATCCATTGAGATACAAAGACCTGTTTGCTCTTGGTGATACCATTCCCTGACTGGGATTGTAAGCTGAACACATGAACACATGATTCACTGCTCTGTATGTTATTATGTTTATGATATTATCATTAGCTTCAAGGTACTGCTGCCTGTCTTCCTTACCAACATAGACTGTAATGAACTGTGATCTGAAATGTGCCATTTCTCACTTGAGTTGCTTTTCTTAGGGTATTTAGCACAGTAATGGGGAAAAAAAAAACTAAGATACTAACTACTTACATTAAACAAATAAACCAAAAAACAACTAATCATACCTAAAAATCAGTATTTGTATTTCTATAGAGCCAGGAACAAACTTCTCACACACTGCAATAATAAAAGCTGGCCCTAAAGCTTGCTTGGGCTACA
Organism: Meriones unguiculatus; assembly: GCF_030254825.1. Taxonomy (NCBI): domain Eukaryota; kingdom Metazoa; phylum Chordata; class Mammalia; order Rodentia; family Muridae; genus Meriones; species Meriones unguiculatus. The sequence continues at coordinate 5,888,057 of NC_083367.1, forward strand.
AAAGGCCTTCCAGTCTCCCATCTGTTACTAAGTCATATCTACCATTCCAACTAACAGCAACAGAATATTTCTATGAGCTAAAAGAAATATTGATACTTCTGTTGACCTAGATTAAGAATAAATGCACAAAAACATTTTCTCTAACTATTAACATACTTATTTGGCTCAGTAATTGGAAAATACATTTTAATTATCTTTGATTGCTCAGCCATGAATTCTTCATATTTTAAAAAAGTTATGTGGTATGCAAAGATGAAGAAATTGATTTGGAACAGGATCAAAGGAACTACTTAATAGAGTAAGACTATGTGACATGACATGGGGATATGGTTATTAAATATATAGCCATGGGTACTACCCATAATATTAAACATTATCTTTCAAAAAAATGTTAGATTTTCTAGTTTACATATTTCTGAAAACTCTAAATTTATATTAAGAAAACAGTAGTTTAATTGAACTTTGAATTAAAAAAAAACTATATTATTTTTTCAGAATATCTTTTCCAGATTTACATAGTACTTGTATATATACCTTATTGGCACGGAAATTTTATGTGATCTTTTCTAGTTCCATTCATTTGCTGCAAATTTCATGTTTTACTTTTTTTTAGTAGCTGAATAGTATTTCACTGTGTAAATGTACTACAATTTATTTATTTATTCTTTGGTTGACAGACATCTAATTTGTTTCCAATTTCTGGTTATTATGAATAAAGCTGCTATGAATATATTAGAGCAAATGTCTTGTTGTATGGGGTATCTTTTGGGTGTATGCACAGGAGTGGTAGAGCTGGTTCTTGAGCTAGTGCTATTCCCAATTTTCTGAGAAAATGCAAGACTGATTTCCAAAGTGGTTGTATAAGTTTGCACTCCCACTAGAAATGAAGGACTATTCCCTTTCTCTACATCCTTGCCAGCATGTGCTGTCCCTTGAGTTGTTGATCTTAGCTATTCTTTTTTTTTTTTTTTTTTCAATGCAGTTTATTCAGGAACATTGAACAATCCTCGGACCCCGGGGAAAGCCAGCCCACAGCTTAAATAGCCTCTGGGTAGCCAACCCAGGCGTGCCACGGGGGCAATGCAGATAGGTCCACATACATGGAAGCAAGCCAGATCCTCAGCCTTAGCCAAATGTGGAATTGTTCGTGACAGAGAGCACTCACCATCGGGAAGGTGGAAGGTAGAAACCAGCTCCATCTTTAAGGTATAGCATTCCGCAGCTCTCTACAGTTCCCCCTTTTTGTTTTAGACGCATCAGGCAAGAGTAGAGGTCTGATCTCTGATATTAGAAATAAATTGGGACTTTGTACAGATGTTCATAAAGAGCATCAGACCCGTCTGATACCTTTTTCTCAGAGGCGGGACCTGGGGCATCAACCCGCATGCAATCAGACATGCTCTTCTCTGGGTGGAAAGGGGCTGACCCTGAGTGCAGTGCTTAGCCTCGCATCCTGAGCGTATCATTTTAGCTTTTTATGGTATCCAACCATGCTTGGGGAGAATGTCCTGCTTCAATGGCTGTAAAGGCCTGAATGCTCATGGCTGCATCACACTGTTGTGAGACTCTAATCTTGCATATATACCACAGGCAAACCAAGGAGACCAACACCAGAAGGCCTGCTAACACTCCCATGCCCGCCCATTCCTTCAGATGATTCATGGCTGCAGCAATCCATGTTGATAATCCTGTGGCTAGTCCTGTGTCCACTCCGGTAGAATTTACTGTGACAATGGCCACTCTCAGCTGCTCCATCGTAGTATCGAATTCTCCAGTCCAATTACCTAAAATATAGCTCGACAATTGTTTAGACAGATTTGCAGCACAGGAAAAATTCTCATGTTGTATGCTAGTGACACAAAGTCCAGCATACTTTCATTGACAGCCCGGTTGAACCATTTGCCATAGGGTATCAATTTGCTCCTGCACGAGGTCAATCCTCTGATTGAACACCATCAAGCTTCCTTTTAGTTGAGCATTAATTCCTTTATGTACAACTAAGGCATGAGCTACATTGGCTAAATGATTATTCAGGGTCTGAGCAGTCTGCCCAGTATGACTCATGGCTAATGCCTTGGTGGTAGCTCCAACAGCTGTCAATGAGATGGTAGTAACAATGGTGGCTGTAGTTCCAAGATCCCTTTTCTGTCTGAAGAGAGTCATAGCGTGAGGGGCATCAATGGGCACAGGCACCCAGTGAGGCATGCGAGTAACCAGGGCATACCTAAATTTACTAGCATTCCAGCATTGGGTAAAAAAGCAAGTATCATTACCACAATTACTTGGCTCTATCTGGCTAATAATGAATAAAAATGGGGGATATAGACAAACAGGTGTGGGCTTATAGGAAATATTATGAGAAGCCTTAACCCCTCGTTGGAACATCCTGCGTCAGTTCTAGAACTAGCAGTGGTGGTGTCCGAGGTCTGAGTAGGTTCAGGAGACCATTGCCCCCAGGGGCGAGACGTGCTCCATGCCAATTGACTAACTCCATGTTTTCCTCCAATTTTGAAAGTCATTTAAGGTTCTTAAATTATTTTTTTCCCTTTTTTCTTAAATTTTTCATCAATTACACTTTATTCAGCTATTCTTATAGGGGTAAGATGGAATCTCAGAGTTGTTTTGATTTCCATTTTACTGATGGCTAATGAGCATTTCTTTTTTTTCCTTTTAAAAATTCTTTATTAATTACACTTTATTCACTTTGTATCCCCCATGTGGTTCCCTCCCTCCCATCCTAATCCCTTCCTTCCTTCACCCTCTGCATGCATGCCCCTCCCCAAGTCCACTGATAGGGGAGGTCTTCTTTTCCTTCATTCTGATCCTAGTCAATTAGGTCTCATCAGGAGTGGCTGCATTGTCTTCTTCTGTGGCCTGGTAATGCTGCTTCCCCCTCAGCGGGGGGTAATTAAAGAGCAGGCCAGTCAGTTCATGTCAGAGACAGTCCCTGTTCTTATTACAATGGAACCCACTTCAATACTGAACTGCCGTAGGCTACATCTGTGCAGGGGCCTTAGGTTATCTCCATACATAGTCCTTGGTTTGAGTATCAGTCTCAGGAAAGACCCCTGAGCTCAGATTTTTTGCTTCTGTTGCTCTCCTTGTGGAGTTTCTGTCCTCTCTAGATCTTGTTTCCCACTTCTTTCGTAAGATTCCCAGCACTCTACCCAAAGGTTGGACATAAGTCTCAGCATCTGCATTGATAATCTGCAGGGCAGAGCCTTTCAGAAGTCCTCTGTGTCAGGATCCTGGCTTGTTCCCTTTTTTCTCCTTCTTCTGATCCATCCTCTTTGCCTTTCTGGATAGGGATTGAGCATTTTAGCAAGAGTCCTCCCTCTTGATTAATTTCTTTAGGTATACAGATTTTAGTAGGTTTATCCTATATTATATGTCTATATGAGCGAGTATATACCGTGTGTGTCTTTCTGCTTCTGGAATAGCTCACTCAGGATGATCTTTTCCAGATACAACCATTTACCTGAAAATTTCATGATTTCCTTATTTTTTATAATATCTAGTATATTTAAAGAACTCAAGAAGTTAAACAACAACAAATCAAATAATCCAATTAAAAAATGGAGTACAGAGCTAAACAGAGAATTCTCAATAGAGGAATATTGAAAGATAGAGAAACACTTAAAGAAATGTTCATCGTCCTTAGTCACAAGGGAAATGCAAATCAAAATGACCCTAAGATTTCGCTTTACACCCATGAGAATGGCTAAATTAAAAAACTCAAGTGACAACACTTGTTGGAGAGGATGTGGAGAAAGGGGATCCCTCCTCCACTGCCGGTGGGAATGTAAACTTGTACAACCACTCTGGAAAGCAATCTGGTGCTTCCTCAGACAAGTAGGAAGAGCGCTTCCTCAAGATTCAGCTATGCCACTCCTAAGCATATACATAAAAGAGAGGCTCAAGTACACAATAAGGACATTTGCTCAACCATGTTTGTAGCAGCCTTATTTGTAATAGCCAGAAGCTGGAAACAGCCCAGATACCCCTCAGTGGAGGAATGGATACAGAAATTGTTGTAGATCTAAACAATTTCTTTAGGCACTTCTCTGCCTTTTAATATTTCTCTGTTGAGAATTTTCTGTTTTGCTCATTTTTAATTGGATAACAATTTGTTGTTGGTTAATTTCTTGAATTCTTTATATATTTTGAATATTAGACCTCTGTCTGATTTAGGGTTGGTAAAGACCTTTCCTCAGTGGTCGTTTTATTCTCAGCTGTCGTTGTATTCTGTTGACAGTATCCTTTGCTTTACAGATGCTTTTCAGTTTCATGAGATCCCATTTATTGATTGTTGCTCTTAGAGCCTGTGCTGTTGGTGTTCTCTTCAGGAAGTTGTCTCACGTGCCAATGAGTTCAAGGACATTCCCAACTTTTTCTTCTAACTGGTTTAGTGTGTCTGGTTTTATGTTGAGATCTTTGATCCACCTGGACTTTAGTTTTGTTCAGGGTGACAAATTTGATTTTTTCTACATGTAGTTATCCAGTTAGACCAGAACTATTTGTTAAAGATATTATCTTTCTTTTTTCCATTGTATAGTGTTAGCTTCTTTGCCAAAACTCAAGTGTACGTAGGTGTCTCGGTTTATTTCTGGGTCTTCAATTTGATTCCATTGATCCACCAACCTGTTTCTTTGCCAGTACCATGCAGCTTTTATTACTGTTGTTCTATAGTATGACTTGAGATCAGGGATGGAGATTCCTCTAGAGGATCTGTCATTGTGCAGGATTGTTTTGATCAATTCTGAGTTTGTTGTTTTTTAATATGATACTGCAAAGAATTGTGTTGGTATTTTGATGGTCATTGCTTTAATTTTGTAGATTACTTTTGGTAGGATGGCCTTTTTCACTATGTTAATACTACCAACCCATGAATATGGGAAATCTTTCCATCTTCTGATATCTTCTTCATTTTTTTTTCTTCAGAGACTTGAAACTTTTTCCCATACTAGTCCTTGAATTGCTTGGTTATTTTTACACCAAGATACTGTGTTTTTTGTTTTTTTGCTTTTTTGTTGTTTGTTTTTGATGTTGTTGTTGTTGTGTGTGTGTGTGTGGCTATTGTGAAGGGCTTGTTTCCCTAATTTCTTTCTCTGCCTGAATGTCTTTTATATATAAGAGGACTACTGATTATTATTATTCTTTGAGTTAATTTTGTTTCCATCCACTTTGCTGATGGTGTTTATCAGCTGTAGGAATCCCTTGGTAGAATTTTTGGGGTCAGTAATGTATACTATCATATCATCTGCAAATAGTGATACTCTAGAAAAGATCATCCTGAGTGAGGTAACCCAGAACCAGAAAGACAGCCATAGGATACACTCACTTACTAGCACAGTGTAGTAATCTGTGTTTTGTGACTAGCCTAGATAGCATAAATCACATGCCATTATAAAAAAAAAAATACCACACTATATAATAGTGTTTACAAGGGCCTATGGCTGATGAGTTGGATAGATAAAGATGGGCAATGAGCATCTAACACAACTGAAGACCTATAATAAAGTATATTGAATATAGGATATGGGATTAATTACAGTTTACAATAAATAAAACTATATCATCAAAGCCTCCAATGGTAAAGGTAAAATAAAGACACAAATGTTACTTATTCTAATATGGTTAGTGCATACATTACCCCATACTATGTTCAAATATTATGTGTCAGCCAAAACTTAAAAAAAATATATTTGGAGCTTTTAAATGTAAAAGCAGTTATTCTGAAAGCATGGGCATCTGAGTTCGAACCCCAAGAACCAGTATTAAGCAATCAGACATGCCTTCATATGCCTATAACCCTCGTCTGCAGGTGAAGGATACAGGTGGATATGAAACCTTGCTGGGCACTCAAGGTGACCTTCTTGTTCAGCAACAGATCCTGTTTAAAGAGAATAAGGCAAATAACAATAGGGCATGACATCATTTCACTTTTTGTCTACAACATGCACTTAATGGTCTTATGCAACATACACCTTGACCTACATACCAAACCTAACACACATGCACAGAGAGAGAACAAAAGAGAGAAGCAAGATTGAGGTTGTCACAACTAACCCCCCATATATGTCACATGTGCATCTCTATTTTCACACACATGAGCACAAACATGTATGTATACACTTACATAAAATAAAATAAATTAAAGATCTAGGAGGTTCCAAAGTGGTCTTCAAATGGGAACAGAAAATGGGCATCTTAATTAAGTAGATAAAGCAGTGCCTATAAGATCTGAAAGTAAATGGAGGGGGATACTGAGCATTGCAAAGTTTAAGCAAAGTTGAGAGAAGGGAAGACAAAGGAAAACAGTGAAGTAAAGGTTGATCAGCACAATGAGGTTTGAAATGTCTCAGAATCTTACTACCTTTGTGGCATTCATTTTGGCAGAGTGCATGGTGACCTTAAAGCCTGCAGATGTTATGTCAGCTTTCTTACTCTCTAGCTAGGCTCTTGTAAAAGTATCTGTACCTCACGGTTAGAGATATCTGTGAAGTCTCTACAGACCTTGCTACTAAAAGACTGGGTTTTATCCTGTTCCAGCACTCAACTGAAGAGTTTTCAGTCATCTATACTGAGTTACTGTCTGGCATCCCCTAAATTATCTTTCAACTAGGAATGCAGCATGAATTTTTAATTTTTCTTTTGCTTTTCCATGGTCTCTTTCTGTTGAACAGCAATTTTGGTTTTCGGTAATTTCTTCTTTAGCTTTTTAAATTTAATTTAATTTTCTTAGTAAGTATCCAAAGTAGAGCATTTCCTTATGGATATTTCATACATCCTTAATATTTGTTGTTAAATATTTCTTAACCTCACCTCTATTTCACCACCTAGTCCACCATCTTTACTAATGACTTTCTGGCCTGAGTAGTTCTGTATCCACTTCTGGTCACATTATTGTCTTTATCCGCAAAGTTCATTAAGTACATTTCATGAACCCTGTCTGGTTTTCTTTACATATACTCTTTCCTACATAAAGCCCATTATAGAAAATTTAGAAGCTAGGATCTGTGTGTGAGAGACATTCACTGTCTTTCAGAGATTGAGTTACAGGCTAACATATATTATTCAATAGAAAACCCAGATTCATCAAATTTCCTGAGAACCTTATTCATTTCATTTCTTTTAGGTTTGTTTCGTTGTTATCCTTGTCAATTGTTCAGCATCTCACCAAGACAGAAACTGGTACCAGCTTTGTAGTGTATTGCAATGAAAGAGGTGACCAAGTTATTTTGTGAAGAGGATTTCATAAATCTAGGCTAACAAAGCCATCTAGTGTGGAGAGCTCAGTAGGCTGTTTTATAGGAGCTTACAAATTAAAAATTCTTTCATGATGGGATGAGTCTGTGACCTTATGCCTTGTAATATTTGTTTCTTGAAATTGAATGGACCATGTTTCAATTTAATATATTTAGAATAGTAATGTCTTTCAAATTGATTATTCTATAATTAGAATAAAGTGACTTTCTCTATTTCTTCTAGCTAGTTTAGATGTGAAATACTTTCACTACAGATATTAGATTTAAGTCACCCAGTATTTTCCATAGCTCTGTTTGCTAGGAATACTCTTTTCTTTGTTTCCTTCTGAGTGAACACCTTTCTTTTATACTAAGGTACATTACTGAGATGCAACACCTGGTCAAATTCATTTTAATGCACTCTGCTTGTTTGCATTAGACTAGAATCGAGTTTTCAATTCTCTATTGTTTTGACTATTTTGACTATTATTTAAAGGCATGTGATCTTAATTATGGTCATTTTGTCAATTTGCAATGTTTAATATTTTTTTCCATTCCTTCCTTGTTTAACAGCTATTCAAGAGTGGTTTCATTATATTCTTTGGCCTTGTGGATGTACTAGTACTAGTCTTTCTTGACACTCTGAATTATTCCTTTAAGTATCTTTGCTGTAACTGAACTCTTATTGTATGAAATTCTTATCCTACTTTTTATTTATTTATTTATTTATTTTTATTGTTATTTTCTCTTTTTTTTTTTTCAATGCAGTTTATTCAGGAACCTTGAACAATCATTGGACCCTGGGGAAAGCCAGCCCACAGCTTAAATAGCCTCTGGGTAGCCAACCCCAGCGTGCCACGTGGGCAATGCAGATAGGTCCACATACATGGAAGCAAGCCATATCCTTAGCCTTAGCCAAATGTGGAGTTGTTTGTGACAGAGAGCACTCACCATCCGGAAGGTGGAAGGCGGAAACCAGCTCCATCTTTAAGGCGTGGCGTTATGCAGCTCTCTACAGTTCCTCCTTTTTGCTTTTTGTTTTAGACGCATCAGGCAAGAGTAGAGGTCTGATCTCTGATATTAAATTGGGACTTTGTACTGATGTTCATTTAGGTGTCATCCACCCAAAGAGCATCAGACCCGTCTGATACCTTTTTCTCAGAGGCGGGACCTGGGGCATCAACCCGCATGCAATCAGACTTGCTCTTCTCTGGGTCGAAAGCGGCTGACCCTGAGTGCAGTGCTTAGCCTCGCATCCTGAGCATAATATTTTAGCTTTTTATGGTAGCCAACCATGCTTGGGGAGACTGTCCTGCTTCAATGGCTATAAAGGCCTGAATGATCATGGCTGCACTACGCTGTTGTGAGACTCTAATCTTGCATATACACCACAGGCAAACCAAGGAGACCAACACCAGAAGGCCTGCTAATGCTCCCATGCCCGCCCATTCCTTCAGATGATTCATGGAGCTTATAGGGGGATGCAGAATGAATAAAGTGTAATTCAGGAAAAATTTAAAAAAAGGGGGGGGGGAAATAATTTAAGAACCTTAAATGACTTTCAAAAGTGGAGCAAAACATGGAGTTAGTCAATTTACATGGAGCATGTCTCACCCCTGGGGGCAATGGTCTCCTGAACCTACTCAGACCTCGGACACCACCACTGCTAGTTCTAGAACTGATGCAAGATGTTTCAACAAGGGGGTTAAGGCTTCTCATAATATTTCCTATAAGCCCACACCTGTTTGTTTATATCCCCCATTTTTATTCATTATTAGCCAGATAGAGCCAAGTAATTGTGGTGATGATACTTGCTTTTTTGCCCAATGCTGGAATGCTAGTGAATTTATGTATGCCCTGGTTACTCGCATGCCTCGCTGGGTGCCTGTGCCCGTTGATGCCCCTCACGCTATGACTCTCTTCAGACAGAAAAGGGATCTTGGAACTACAGCTGCCACTGTTACTGCCATCTCATTGGCGGCTGTTGGAGCTACCACCGTGGCATTAACCATGAGTCATACTGTGCAGACTGCTCAGACCCTGAATAATCTTTTAGCCAATGTAGCTCATGCCTTAGATGTACAAAAAGGAATTAATGCTCAACTAAAAGGAAGCTTGATAGTGTTCAATCAGAGGATTGACCTCGTGCAGGAGCAAATTGATACCCTATGGCAAATGGTTCAACCGGGCTGTCAATGAAAGTATGCTGGACTTTGTGTCACTAGCATACAACATGAGAATTTTTCCTGTGCTGCAAATCTGTCTAAACAATTGTCGAGCTATATTTTAGGTAATTGGACTGGAGAATTCGATACTACGATGGAGCAGCTGAGAGTGGCCATTATCACAGTAAATTCTACCAGAGTGGACGCAGGACTAGCCACAGGATTATCACCATAAATTGCTGCAGCCATGAATCATCTTATCCTACTTTTGTAAAGGAAAATTTATGTATAAGGGAAAACGGATTTGTTTACCAGGTATAGTAATCTGAGTATGTAGAAGTTTTCAGAACTTGTCCTTGTTGTATTGTTCTATTTCCTCCATAACTTCTTCAGGTTCAGATATTTTTTCTGTTCTCTCCTTGATCCATTATATCAGTAAGAGTTGCCATGGAGTATTCCATGTGAGTTGTGTTTGCAGTCTCCTGTATTTTACACTGTTTTACCTTCAGTATTTGCATGTCATTGCTAATATTTTTCTTCACAACTTTATTACTTTTCTCTATATTGTTTAGATATTTGTGTATTCTCTCGGTATTTATTCAGTGGTTGATATTCTTCTTTAATAATTTTGAATATACTTGTCCATGGAACTTTTTCTGGTATAACATCTAATTCATTCTCACTAGAGTAAATTTCTATTAGATGAATAATTTTGGAGATATTATGTTACATTAGATTTTCATGTTATTTATACTACTACATTGAGATTTAGACAACAGGGTTTATGTTCTTTTTTATTTTAATTTTTATTAATTAAACTTTATTTACTTTGTATACTACCATAAACTCCTCCCTCCTCCCCTCCCAATCGCATCCTCCTTCCCCTTTCTCCATGCATGCCCTTCCCCAAGTCCAATATAGGAGAGGACTTCCTGTCCTTCCATCTGAACCTTGTCTATCAGGTCTCATCAGGAGTGGCTACATTGTCTTCCTCTGTGGCCTGGTAAGGCTGCTCCCTCCTCAGGGGGAGGTGATCACAGAACAGGCCAATCAGTTTATGTCACAAACAGTCCCTGTTCCCATTACTATGGAACCCACTTGGACACTGAACTGTCATGGGCTACGTCTGTGCAGGGGTTCTAGTGTATCTCCATGAGTGGTCATTGGTTAGAGAATCAGTCTCAGAAAAGTCCCCTGTGCTCAGAATTTTAGCTTCTGTTGCTCTCTTTGTGGAACTCTTCCAGGACTTACTATTTCCCACTTCTTTCATAAGATTTCCTGCACTCTGCCCAAAGGCTGGCCATAAGTCTCAGCATCTACTTTGATACCCTGCAGGCTAGAGGCTTTCAGAGGCCCTCTGTGGCAGGTTCCTGCCTTGTTCCCCATTTTCCCCTACTTCTGATCTTCATCCTCTTTGCCTTTCTGAATGGGAATTAAACCTTTTAGCAAGAGACCTCTTTCTTGATTAGGTTCTTTAGGTGTACAGATTTATAGTAGTTTATCCTATATTATAAGTTTAATATACACTTATGAGTATACCCTGTGTGTCTTTCTGCTTCTGGGATAGCTTACTCAGGATGATCTATTCCAGTTCCCACCATTTACCTGCAAATTTCATGATTTCCTTTTTTTGTTTTTTTTTTGTTTTGTTTTTTGTTTTTTGTTTTTTGTTTTTTGTTTTTTTTTTCCTGTCTAGACAGAAGCTTTTAGATTTTCTCTTTATCTATAATGTGTGTGTGTGTGTGTGTGAGTGTGTGTGTATGTGTATGCTAGGAATCCTACCCAATGCTGTGCAGCAGACATCTCTTTCTGATTCCTTAGGAGTTCATGCTAGGAGCTTGAGATCAGCCATAATGGGAATGATTATTATGGAATTGCAGCTAAGACATCTTTCTAATGCACAAAGTTGACCAACTACTGCACTTAAAACCCTCCTGTGGTTTTCTCCACTTGCTGCAGGGCAAAAGCCAAATAACCCCCCTTGTCATGTAAGACCTTCTTATGATCCAAAGCTGATGTCTGCCTTACCTGTGGATATACCCATCTGCAACAATGAAACTGCCAGGTGTGCTTTTGGAGACGCACCACAGCAGCTTGGTTTCTGACCCAGTACAAGCTAGTTCTCCTTTGAAAAAACATTATCTTCCCACCCTCATTCCACTCAGCTCTTGTAATGCTTCCCCCTCCCTTTCAGTCATCTTGTCTTGAGCCTATCATGTTACAGTAACAAAACACAATAGCGGGAGCAGCTTGCAAGCCATGAAGATCTGTTTCTCAGAGTTCTGGAAGTTGGCTGTCCAGGATAAAGGCATAGGTGTATTTGGTGTCGGGTGAGGACCACATGTGGCTGCCGTACGTATAACTTCAGATATCACTGTCTTGTCACTGTAATTACACATGACAGAAAGAAGGCCTCTCAGATCTCTTTGATAAAGGTATAAATCACAGATTGCTCTTCAAAAGACACAAGTGTTCAGAATATAACAGCTTTCTACTGCTGTTGCCTCTTCACTATTTTTTTAATAATTTCATTTTTTTCCTATCAGTTACATTTTATTAACTCTGTATCCCAGCTGCATCCCACTCCCTCATTCCCTCCCACAACCACCCTCCCTCCCTCATCTCCACCCTGCCCCTTTCCAAGTCTACTGATAGGGGGGGAACTCCTCCCCATTCCTCTGATCCTGTTTTATCAGGTATCTTCAGGACTGGCTGCAAAATCCTCCTCTGTGATTTCCTTGTCTTTAATTGCTGCTTAATATTCCCTTGTGTAGATATATATAATAATTTCTCTATCCATTCCTCAGTTGAGGTGTATCTGGGTTATTTCCAGATCCTGGCTATAATAAAGCTGCTACAAATATGGTTGAGCAAATGTCCTTTTTGTGTACTTGAGCCTATTTTGGATATATGCCTAGTAGTGGTACAGCTGGATCTTGAGGAAATGCTATTCCTAATTGTCTGAGAAACCATCAGATTGATTTCCAGAGTGGTTGTAAAGGTTACAATCCCACCAACAGTGCAGAAGGGTTCCCCTTTCTCCACAACCTATCCAGCATGTGTTGTCACTGGAGTTTTTCATCTTGGCCATTCTGATGGGTGTAAGGTGAAATCTCAGGGTTGTTTTGATGTGTATTTCTCTAATGACTAAGGACATTGAGCATTTTTTAAGTGTTTTTCAGCCATTTGATATTCCTCCATTGAGAATTCTGTTTAGCTCTGTACTCCTTTTTTTTTAAATAATGAAAACAAATCTTTTTTTTTTTACTAATTACACTTTATTCACTTTGTATCCCCCATAAGTCCCTCCCTCCTCCTCTCCGATCCTACCCTCCCTCTGCCTTCTTCAGAATGCCCCTCCCCTAGTCCACTGACAGGAGAGGTCCTCCTCTTCTTCCTTCTGATCTTAGTCTAGCAGATCTCATCAGGAGTGGCTGCATTGTCATCTTCTGAGCCTGGTAAGGTTGCTCCCTCCTCAGGGGGAGATGATCAAAGAGCAGGCCAATCAGTTTATGTCAGAGACAGTCCCTCTTCCCATTACTATATAACCCACTTGGATACTAAACTGCCATGGGCTACATCTGTGCAGGGGTTCTAGGTTATCTCCTTGCCTGGTACTTGGTTGGAGTATGAGTTTCTGGGAAAACCTCTGTGTTCAAATTTCTGGTTCTGTTGCTCTTCTTGTAGAGTTCCTGTCCTCTCCAGAGGTTACTATTTTCCACTTCTTACATAAGATTCCATGCACTCTACCCAACAGTTGGACATAAGTCTCAGCATCTGCTTTGATAGTCTGCAGGGCAGAGCCTTTCAGAGGCCCTCCGTGGAGGGTTTCTAGGTTGTTTTCTATTTTCTTTTTCTTCTGATCTAATTTATTTAGGAGTTTGTAGGCCTCTTGTATTCTTATATAGCCTCTCTTTGAAGTTGGGGAAATTTTCTTCTATGATTTTGTTGAAAATATTTTCTGGGCTTTAGAGGAGGGAATATTCTTTTTCCTCCATTCCTATTATTCTTAGGTTTTGTCTCTTTATGTTGTCTTAGAATTCTTGGATGGTTTATGTCAGGAATTTTTTAGATTTCTTACTTTCTTTGATGGATACATCGATTTCTTCCATTGTATCTTCCACACTTGAGATTCTTTCTTCCATCACTTGTAGTCTGTTGGTTATGCTTACCTCTGTAGTTCCTGTTTTCTTTCCTAGATTCTCACACTCCATCATTTCCCTCTTTTGTGTTTTCTTTAATTTTTCCAATTCTATCTTCAGATCTTGAACCGTTTTGCTGATTTTCTTCATCTGTCTGACTGTATTTTCTTGTTTTTCCTTCAATTCCTTCACCTTTTTGTTTGAACATTCCTTTCTTTCTTTTATTTCTTTCAGTGATTTAGTCCTTTCCTCTCTGAAATCCACAAACTGGTTTGGCTGTATCTTCCTGTATTTCTTTATGGGTGGCCATAATATGTTTTACTATATCTTCCTCTAATTCTTTACGAATTTCATTTGCTTCCTCTGCTAACCTCTTCATAAGCTTAGATGTAAGGTCATCTTCTTGAATTTATCTTGTGTTAGGTTGTCCAGGGCAACTTGTCCCTGGGTAAATGGGTTCTGAGGATGCCATATTGCTTTGCCTTTTGTTGTTTGTGGTTTTTTGCTGTCCTCTACCCATCTGGCTGTCTCAGGTGTTGTCTATTTATTTCTGGTACCTGCTGGGTCCTGGGGTGGGGAGAATTCCCTTGGCAGGGATCTGAATGAGATCTCCTCAGCTTTTTTGTTTATGGTCAACTGAATAATGGTGCTTCTCAGGAATTGGCACAGTTCACCTCAAGCATATGGACCTGTGTGGTAACTGTGGTTTTCAGGAAGGCTCTCCTCTCATTAGGAGAAGTCCTGGAGATGGCTGCCCTGCTGCTGGTTTTCCTCCTCTGAATTTAGTGAGCTACAGTTGCTGCTCTTAAGGTATAATTGTTGGGTGCAGTCCTCTTGAAGAACCAGGAATTCCCACAGTTTTGTCAGTTTAGCTAGAGATAACTGGCAGCACCTTGGACCAGTATTTGAGAGCTGCTCTATTTGTTCTTAGACTTTTGTAAGTCTGAGGATGCAGCTGTGTGTCCCAGTGCCCTAGCGGTATTCAATGGCAGGTGAGCAGGGCACTTATGCCTGCAGTAGAAGGCTAGAGCCTAGGCCTGTGTGAACCCAGAAAGTCTTTTGGAGCTGGGTGTCCTGAGAGTTGGATCTGATGATCCCCCTGTTGTGGAGTTTCCTCCCAACAGAGACACCCAGACTGTGTTTTGGAGAGGGAAGGTCTGTCTGGGATGGTGAGTAGTGCATACAGGCACAGGAGTGCCTGCCCTGCCTTGCTGGTGATTGGGTACCTGTGAGTCTGTGGAAAGTGGGTAATTTTTCCAGGGAGAACTTTTCAGGGTGGGCGTGTTGGCTAAGTGATTTGAGGTCAGGCCTGCTGTTTCCCTCCCTGTGAGTTTTCCCCCGACAGAGAGAGTCTCAGTCTCTGGTGCTCTGGGGATCACAGTTTTATGTGGGGCAATGATTCAGGCATGGATGCAGGCAGGACTCTGTGCTTGTGTCCTATCGCCCTGCTCTGGACTCAGGGTCTTTTCCAAGAATTGTCTGGTGACCTAAGGTGGGTCCTGATCTTTTCCTCCACAGTGGAGTTTTCTCTTGACTAGAAATCCCAGTCTCTGGTGTTGTGGGGCCCACCATTCAGTGTGGGACAGTGATCAGAGCACAGCTGGCATGTGGCTCTGGGCTGGTGACCAAGCGCCTGGTGGAAGTGGGACCTCTTCTGTGGTTTAGATGGATGACTTGAAGCTGATTGAATCCCACACTGTGGGGTATCTTCTCACCTGGGAAACACAATTGCTTGTGTTTTAGGACTGAGAGTTCTGTCTGCTGGTCACTGGGCTGATCCTAAAAGTGCTGCTTGTCAGAAAGAGTGTCCTCCCAGGGCCTCCATCTTGGATCCCCGGGTTTATGTTCTTGATTGGATTTTTTTATTAACTCTAATATTACAATTGAAGTATTTGCAACATTCAAGTGGTATTGGATTGTGGTAGAGTCGATGTAGTAGTTCATTAGTTACAATTTATAATCAGTCCTAGAGCTTAGTATAGACTCAATGAAGACTCTGTATCACTCCCAGTAGAGAATGTTAGCTGTGAGAATTAACACAGTTTCTGGATAGCCTCATTATGTAATGTTTATCCTAACCAGTTACAACAGTGGGCCCTAAACAATGGCCTAGTGTGAGTTTTTGATCATTTGCATGCAATTGAGTGGTGCAGTCCTCAGTCCCCTCACTGATGATCTCTTGAGTGGGTTTGTCTGAGGTCATTGAAATTTGGAGAAGAAGAGCTTTTCGTTACAGTAAGAGTCCTTGATGATGATGTTTGTGAGAGAAAAAGATGTAAGTAATTTTCTTATAGTTTTCATGAATTATTTTCTCAGAGTTTTCTCTGTACCCTGCTTGAAATATTATTTGTTCTCCTTTTAGTTTTATAGTTTTTATTATTTAAAACAATTTTAAATTTAAATATATTTTGACCATATTTTTCTGATCCTTCAAATAAGATCTTCTCCTCCTAATACCAAGGGAATTTACATTTTTCCTCAAAAACCAAAAAACCCCAAACAGTAATAAAATCCTCCAGAAAAATAAAATAAAATAAAACCACTCCACCTCACGCCTCAAAAATCCTGCAGCATGTTACAACAAAATCAAAGCACACCAGAACACATAGGAGTTCACTCTACAGTGTCAGCCCACTCCTGAATTTGAAGTCTGTCCCAGACTGCCTTTCCATTGGAGAAACTCTCATGAGTGACAGTTCAGTTATGAACTTTTATACTAGTGGCTAGGTTTTAATGAATTAATTAATTAATGTTAAAATATAATAAAATAAATTATAATAGATAAATTCAAAACAATCAAATCTAAGTTGGACAAGACAAACCATCAGATAATAAGGAGCCCAACAGAGTACACAAGAATCAGAGACCAACTTGTTTACACACTCAGGAATCTCATAAAAGCACTAAACTAGAAGCCATAATCTCTGTGCAGAGGACCTGATGCAAATCTGTGCAGGTTTTTGCATGCTGTTTTAGTCTCTGTGAGGTCATATAAGCTTTGATCATGTGGATTTAGAGAGCTTTTTTTTTTTTTTTAATCATCCTCCATCCTTTGTGGCTCTTAAACTCTTTCTGTGTCCTCTTACATGAAGTTCCTTGAATTCTGAAGGGAGGGATTTGATGGGGATTCATGGCTGAGTATTTCAAGGTCTCTCACACTCTGGCCGGTTGTAGGTTTCTATATTTTTTCCCATCTGCTGAAGAAGGATGCTGATAGTGGCTGAATAAGGCACTCATGTATTAGTGCATCAAAATATCTTCAGCAGTCAACTTATCACTACATTAAAAAAATTTACACCCTTATTATTTGGTTTTACCCTAGGACCTTGGGCAATCTAATTTCAGGTTCTTGATCACCTGAGTAGTATCAGCTATATGGTCTATTTTGTGGAGTGGGCTTCAATTCAAATCTGTTATTGATAGATTATGCTCATAAGCTTTGTGCCACTATTGTCCCGACATATGGAACAGGTAGTACTTCATTATAAATAAAGGTTTTATGGCTGGTTTGATGTTTATGTTTCTCTTTTGAAAGCATGCAGAGTTTATTCTTGTATCAAAGAACTTGCGGGTGAAGACTCTGTGATGGACTGAAATCTCCAACTTCAATGAGTTATATAGGTGTTTTGTCTTATTACTATTTAATATTCTCAGCAATCAGGGAAATGAAAATCAAAGCTACTTTGTGATTTCATCTTACACTTGCTAGAGTGACTAAGATCAACAAAACAAATGGCAGCTCTTTTCTATAGAGAATATGAAGAGAAACACACATGCATTGCTGGTGGGAGTGCAAACTAGCAGAGCCAATATGGAAGTCAGTGTGGTGGTTCCTCAGGAAGATGGAAAACAGTCTACCTCAAGATCAAACTATATCACCTTTGGGTGTATATGTTTCATCCTACCATAGAGACACTTGTTCAATCGTGTTCACTGCAGCTCTATCCATAGTAGCCAGAGGTCTTAAACAACTTATAATTTCTTCAACAGAAGAATGGATAAAGAAAATGAAGTACATTTATACAATTGAGTATTATTCAACTGTCCAATCGATTATAGCCAAATAGATGTAACAAGAAAAAATATTCCTGAGTATTCAGAAAGAAAAATATAGTATGTGTTTGCTTATATGTTAATATTAGCTGTGAAGTTAATGATAACCAAGTGATAATACATAAAACCACAAAGAGTAGGTATAGAGTAAGGAACTGGAGGGAACAGATAGATCTCATTAGGAAAGGAAAATTTGATAGTTATGGAGTAACAGAGAGGGGCTGAAATGGGAAGTTCAAGCACAGAGAAGAAGAGAAGAGGAGTTGTGGGAGGAAATACAGGAAGAAAGACAAACTTAAGGGACATTATGGAACCCTAATATATAGAAAAAAACTTTGTAAATATATACATATTTGAAGGTAGTCTAAATGAAATCGCCAAATATTTGAAAGTAATCTAAATGAAATCACCAAATAATGATAGCCATCTTTTATTTTTATTTTAATTTTTTTAACCAAAGGGGGAAGCTTCCTATACTGAGATTGGATTATATGTAACTGAGTTGTTGGTCTCAAGAGACCTACAGGAATCCCTATACAACCCAGTTTCCAACTTGTTTTCTTGAAACATGTATGTTTGTAAGAAGCATTTCAAGGATGTTTTCATTGTTTTAGTTTAAACCCTTCCAAATATATCCAGAGTAAAAGCAGATGGAGCTCAGATAAAAACAAAAAGAAAATGCTCCCACCTTTGTTCTGCTTCTCTAATCATTGATGAGTAGGTCTGACTGAGAGCTTATGCACTTTTAGAATTCTAGAGGAGTGTGGAGGATCACCTTTAGCTATATCAGTAAAAAGAACAATCCCAGCATAGATGACAACTTCTCCATAGGTGAATTAATGAAGTTACCTTTGCTCATTTATGTAAAAAAATTTGGATACCTAGGGAGCCACATTAAGACAGCTTATGCTATCTGTAAAACTTGGAATCACACCCGAGAAACATCAGGAATATGTGTGTGTGTGTGTGTGTGTGTGTGTGAATTTGTACTAGCTATTTTGCATGCTAAGCACTTCTTTTACTACTAAATTATGTCCCCTGCCCACATTTATCTTTAAAGACTCTGAAATATATGGGTATTATATTTCCATACACTGACATTACATGTAATGGGTAGAAATTGAGAAAATATTGAGAAGAAATAAAGCAACACCAGTATCAAATGTAGTTAAACATCTTATAATACTACACAGTAAATTTTAGAGATAGTATTATCAGTTAAAGACATTATCAAATAAAACCAAGCTGAATATTATTATGACTGAAATTAAAACCAACAATGACAAAGAGTTGAGAGGTATTTCTGTGTGGTAATAAAGAGTTGGAAGCAGTAAGGCTATCAAAAATATGCCAAGAATGAGAGAATTAGTCTCAATTAGGTTCATAAATAGAAATGTCCATGGGGACAGGCTGTGTTGTCACAAAGAAAAGTATTATTTCTTGGAATTTCAAATGGCTTTCAAGAGAAGACAATAGATATAGATATATTTGCAATATTCTCCCTGACAAAGTGGGAAAAAAAGCAGTAATTGAGTCACTCTCCTAGAGAATCTGCAGGACTTTGAACGGCAATTGATCATCAATTCTGATGGGATTCTACGAAGATCGATATAGAAAAAAATCTGATATAAAACAGGACAGAAGATAATATTTAAAGAAAATTAGGGAGTAATTGACAGGACACTGGAAATGAACCTATGGGAAAATTTTACTACCCAAAGAGAATAGGAAAGATTTTTACTCATTATTTAACTCAGTAGAATCATAGATTTTTTTTTTCTTAAAAATTACTTAGTATTTATTTCTTTCGTTCTTGCTTTCATTTATTTGGTACTACTCACTAACTTAAAATTGTTATCTAACCCGCTGAGAAACTTAAAAAAGCACAGAGTGGCAATTTATGACATATACAAATCATATTTGCTGGGTTTATGTTACTCCAGTAACATAAACACTTAAGACTATATTTAACTTTAAAAATAGAATGTAATATCATAAAACAACAACAACAAACCCACAAACTTAACCTTCCTTCCTACAAATATTTTTTACACAATATTTTTAATATGATAGTGTATTTTGGACATTCTTTTTTTGAGATCTCCTTTTTCTTTTTTTTTTCTTTATTTTATTTTATTATTATTATTATTTTATCAGTTACATTTTATTAACTCTGTATCCCAGCCGTGTCCCGATCCCTCATTCCCTCCCAGTCCCTCCCTCCCTCCCTCATCTCCACATTTCCCAGTCACAGATTTAATCATATTTTTGTCAGTCTGTTAGCACCACAAATTTCTCCTTATAATCAGTCATAAACAGTAAGATTGTGATCTACGTGTAAGTCTCATTTTTTTTTTTTTGCACAAACGGAAAGAAAGAAAAAAATGTTTTAATGAAAAGTTCTGTTTCAGCTTCTCAATTTGGAGATCTTAGAATTCAAGCAAAGAATGTCATCATTTCACACTGCTGTCTGTCCTGAGTATTTGCTTTAGCTTAGTACTTACTTCAAGAGTGGATCAACCACCATGTTTCTCTTGAGAAGTCCCACGTACAACAAATGAGGATCCAGACTGGGTTTGGGACAGCAGCAACTACACTAAGGAAGGTTTTGTGTTGAGTTCTTGTTCTTTTTTTTTTTTTTTTTACTTTTTTAAATTAATTATAGTTTATTTACTTTGCATCTCTCTCCCACCTTCCCTCCCAAATCTCGCCATCCCTCCCCCTTCTCCACCCATGTACCTCTCCAAGTTCACAGATGAGGGAGGTCTACCTCCCTTTCCTTCTGATCCTAGTTTATAAGGTCTCATAAGGAGTGGTTGCATTGTCTTCCTCTGTGGCCTGGTAAGGCTGCTCCTCCCTCAGTGGGAGGTGATCAAAGAGCAGGACAATTAGTTCATGTCAGAGACAGGCCCTGTTCCCATTACCATGGAAACCACTTGGACACTGAACTGCCATGGCTACATCTGTGCAGGGTTTCCAGGCCTTCTCCATGAATGGTCCTGGGTTAGAGTATCAGTCTCAGAAAAGACCCCAGGGACCAGAATTTTTAGTTCTGTTGCTCTCTTTGTGGAGCTGCTATCCTCTCCAGGGCCTACTATCTCCCCCTTCTTTCATAAGATTTCCTGAACTCTGCCCATACTTTGGCAATAAGTCTCAGCATATGATCTAATACCCTGCAGGGTAGAGCCTTTCAGAGGCCCTCTGTAGTAGGCTCCTGTCCTGTTCCCTGTTTTCTCCCTTTTTTG
This sequence comes from Meriones unguiculatus, assembly GCF_030254825.1. NCBI lineage: Eukaryota > Metazoa > Chordata > Mammalia > Rodentia > Muridae > Meriones > Meriones unguiculatus. Next base: position 5,908,909 of record NC_083367.1, read on the forward strand.
ATGTCCATCCTCTTTGCCTTTTTGAATGGGCATTGAGCATCTTAGCCAGAGTTCTCCTTCTTGATTAGTTTCTTTGGGTGTACAGATTTAGTATGCTTATCCTATATTACATATCTAATATCCACGAATGAGTGAGTATATACCCTGTGTGTCTTTCTGCTTCTGGGATACCTCACTCAGGATGATCTTTTCCAGTTCCCACCATTTGCCTGCCTGCAAATTTCATGATTTCCTTGTTTTTTATTGCTGAGTAATATTCTACTCTGTAGATATACCACAATTTCTGTATCCATTCCTCAACTGAGGGGCATCTGGGTTGTTTCCAGCTTCTTGCTATTACAAATAAAGCTGCTACAAAGATGGTTGAGCAAATGTCCTTGTTGTGTACTTCAAGCATCTTTTGAATATATGCCTAAGAGTGGTATGGTTGGATAATGATGAAGTACTATTCCTAATTGTTTGAGAAAGTGCCAGACTGATTTCAAAAGTGGTTGTACAAGTTTACATTCCAATCAACAGAGGAGTAGGGTTCCCCTTTCTTCACATCTTCTCACCTAAGAAAATAGAAGTGGTCATCAAAAGTCTCCCATGCAAAAAAAATAAAAAAATAAAAAATAAATAAAAAATCCCAGGGCCAGATGGTCTCAGCACAAAAATCTACCAGACCTGTAAAGAAGAGCTAACACCAATACTCTCCAAACTATTCCACAAAATAGAAACAGAAGGAACACTACCAAACTCATTCTATGAAGCCACAGTCACCTTGGTACTTAAACCTCAAAAAGACCCAACAAAGAAAGAAAATTTCAGGCCAATCTCCCTTATGAACATTGATTCAAAAATACTCAATAAATTACTTGCAAACTGAATACAAGGACACATCAAAGATATCATCCACTATGACCAAGTAGGCTTCATGCCAGGCATGCAGGGATGGTTCAGTATATGGAAAGCCATCAATGTGGTCCACCATGTAAACAAACTAAAGAAGGAAAGCCACATGAGCATCTCCTTAGTTGCTGAAAAAGCATTTGACAAAGTCCAGCATGCATTCATGTTTAAAGTCTTTGTGAGATCAAGGAAAAGGCAATATCAAGGAAAAGGCAAGCCTACAGCCAATATTAAACTTAATGGAGAGAAACTTAAAGCAATCCCACTGAAATCAGGGACAAAACAAGACTACACACTCTCCTTATATCTCTTCAACATAGTTCTGGAAGTCCTTGTTAGAGCAATAAGTCAATTAAAGGAGATCAGGGGATACAAATTGGAAAGGAAGAAGTCAAAGTATCATTATTTGCAGATGATATGATAGTATACCTGACTGACCCCAAAAATTCTACCAGGGAACTCCTTCAGCTGATAAACACCCTCATCAAAGTGGCTGGATACAAAATTAACTCAAAAAAGTCAGTAGCCCTCCTATATACAAAAGACAAAAAGGTTGAGAAAGAAATCAGGGAAACAACACCCTTCACAACAGCCACAAAGGACATAAAGTACCTTGGTGTGAACCTAATCAAGCAAGTCAAAGACTTGTATGAAAAAAATTTCAAGTTTCTGAAGAAAGAATTAGAAGAAGATATCAGAAAATGGAAAGATCTCCCATACTCATGGCTTGGTAGAATTAACATAAAGAAAATGGCCATCCTACCAAAAGAAATCTACAGATTCAATGCAATTCCCATTAAATTACCAACACAATTCTTTACAGACCTTGAAAGAAAAGTTTTCACCTTTATATGGAATAAGAAGAAACCCAGAATTGCTAGAACAATCCTCTACGATAAAAGATCTTCTGGAGGTATCGCCATCCCTGATCTCAAGCTGTACTGTAGAGCAACAATACTAAAAACTACATGTTACTGGCATAGAAACTGACTGGTGGATCAATGGAATTGAACAGAAGACCCTGAAATTAACCCATACACTTTTGGACACCTGACTTTTCACAAAGATGCCAAAACCTTTCAATAGAAAAAAGACAGCATCTTCAACAAATGGTGCTGGTCTAACTGGATGTCTACATGCAGAAAAATGCAAATAGATCCACACTTATCACCCTGAACTAAACTAGAGTTCTTGCTCTGAAGGGCAATGAAAGGCCATGGATTTTATACAGGAAGAGGACAGAGAATAATCTTAAGAACTGGGATGGGTGGATGGGTAAGAGTGGAACAGAAGATGAGTGCTGGCTGGAGCCAGACCTTCCTTTTTGCTGGCCTTTAAGATGATGTACCCAGGTTCCTGGGGCAGCCAGTACCTCCTGAAATGTTGGTTGCCACTTTGGCTGAACTGGATGGGTGCCTGCAGATGCTAGAGGACAAATCCCTGTGGGACCAGGCCTTCCTCACAAGATTCCATATCTCTGTGGCTGACTTGGTGGCCATTACAGAGCTCATGCAAGTGAGTGCCAGGGAGTGGGGAGGCCTGCTGAATGCTGGAGGCTTCTAGGAGGGCGCCAGGATCCTTGCTAGCATTTCTGACTCTGGTCCCTGCATAAGTCTTGTCTGTATCAGAGCTTTAGTCTTCATCATTGGGATCTGGTAGAGATTCTCTTGCCCTAGGGACATCTCACTCATAGGAACTACTTGGTTTCACGACTTTTCAAAGTAAGTGCATTTCCCATATTGAATTTGGAATGATCCGTAAGTCCATTTTTAATAAACTTTGTGAATTCCTTTCTTTTCCTTTTCTCAAATATGACAGCTACAATTACTGGTGTATAACTGCCAATTAATGTAGATTTAAGTTTATCAAACTTAACTATGCTTCCTTCAGCTACTACTTGCTATCACAACTTCTGAGCTGGGGAGTGCTTCTCAGCATTCACCAGGGTGATAGTAAATTTTCATTCCTAGTGAGTAGATTTGGAATCAAATAGGAGATTAAGGTATAACTCTAGATATTTCTGTGTAGCTATTTCTAGGGAGCCTTAACTTAGAAAGAAAGATAGATCCTGAAGCTAGCTGCCATCTTCCCATGATTTTAGCCCCTGGCTTCAATAAACTAGGAAAAAAAGAAAGCCAGCCATGACATCACTGCTTGCGCAAATGATATGCTAACACTTACTTCCTTTCAAGGAAAGGTTTACCTCCATTAAGTTTTTTCCATCGGAAATTTGCTCAGAGTACATGCCAGTGACCACATATTACAATCACTGTCATTATTGATGTTATTTAAACTATGTATATTTAAAGATGATACAATAAAATATATATGTATAATATAAATTATTTACTCCATTATCGAGTTTTGTGATAATAATAAAGACATTAAATTTGTATGCATGTTACTTTCACTTGTATAAAATAACTATAATAAAATAGTGGGTAAATTTTTAAATATTTATTTTGAAATTTCTATTCCTTTTTATGTCTGATGTGCTTCTTGTATTGGTGAATAAGTAAAAACTTCTGTCCTGGTTTCGTTTCTGTTCCTGTGATAAAATACTTTGACAAAAGCAACTTATGGAGGAAAGAGAATTTCTTTGCTTCAGATTCACTGCACATCATAACAGGAAAGTCACAGACATGGGAGACTGAAGCAGCTTCTTATATACACCATAAAAGCAGAGAAAAAAAATGCCTCATGCCTCTTCATTTGCTTTCTTGATTGTACACAGCCTATTCCTTCACTTTTATACAATTGCCTATCCAGGTTTTGTGGTACATATCTTTAATCCCAGTACTCAGGGAGGAAGAGGCTGGAGGATGTCTGTGAGTTCAAGACCAGACTGGTCTACAAAGCAAATCCAGGACAGCCAAGGCTACACAGAGAAAACAGGTCTGGAAAATCTTAAATAAACAAACAAATAAATAAAACAAAACAAGATCCCTTGCCTAGATAACTGTGATTCCCACTGTAGGCTGGGCATTTCCATATTAATTACCACAAATAAAACAAATCCTACAAACACGCCCACAAACTAAAACAAAATAATCACTCCTTGTGATTCTCTTCCAAAGGAAACTATAGAGTATATCAATGTGGAAATATAAAGCTAACACTCACATTATCTAATCTGGAAACAAGAGAACTAGAATAGAGAGTTACAAATGGCAGAGTGTTCCAGAACAGTGGGATCAAAAGTAGAGGAGTGGAGGAAGGAAGGGTATACAGGGAGAGAGAACTAAAATAAATGACCATTTGAAGGGTAGTCTGGATACCTTATGCAGGAAAAACTTACTAAAATACATATTTATATGAAGAAGACCATGAAAAAGAATCTCCAAAAAAATAGGGAAAAGATAGCCCCTTTTGTCACCAAGTGAAAATAAATGTGAGGGGTTCAATAGGTTCAATAAAGAAACCAAAATGGTTACTGTGTAGGTATAAAAGGGAAAAGTTTGTTTCGAACTACCACAGCTGTCTCTCTAGAAATCAGGGGGGAAAAACAACAACAACAGCTGGGGCAGTGGGGAGGATCTGGAGTATTATAAGGGAAATGAGTATCTGAGAGAAGGTGAGCATGTGAGTTGGAGGAAGATGTAAAGTGTGTAAGAAGTACTCCTGAGTAGGGCTTGAGGGAGGCTAGCGTCTAGAATGGAACTTGATAGGCTGATAAGCACCACAGGCAGGTGATAAGAATATGTTCCTTTTGCTAGTGATAAAGGAAATGGATCATTTTGGAAAGTGGGAACCAGTTTCACAAGTTCTTGAGGAATCCTGGGTATTACTTAACCCTCAGAAATCCTGCTATGGGCCAGGTTGTACCCATTTCTGGCTGCCTTTTGGAGTTTAGGGAACTGAAGATTCCTTTAGACCCCAAAGAAACTTCCAGCGCTGGGATTTGGTTACATATAATTAAGTTGTTGGCTAAAGGGGGTCACATAGGAATTCCTAAACTGATATAAAGATTGCTAAATGTTACTATTCACAAAGGGCCCCATTACTGAAGACAACACCTACACAACTCATTGAATATGGAAAAGTTCATCTATTGCTTACATAAAGCCTTCACCACAAGTTCTAGCATGTTTGTTACAGAAGAATACTGTGCAGGCACCAAACAAGAAATGTAAATACCAACCCAGCAGTAACCTTATATCGACACTGGTGCATTACCTATAATGTATGCTACTACAATGGTGGCACAAATCTTGTAGGAGTAATCAACCAATATCTGACTTAATGTAAAGCCCACTCCCTCCCATACTTATGGGAAGGAACCCATACTGAACAGTGTGTGGGTAACCAAAACCAAGAGAGTATAAAGCCCTGTGTTTTAAGGGTAAAACCAAAATTCTAGTCACCCACTCAAACAAGCAAAAAACTAACCAAACAAACCAGCTAGCAATAAAATAACTGGAACTCACATTCTACTATACTCATTGATCAGTATCTTGCTCCATCATCATCAATTAAACTTCCTTCTGAAGCAGATGGAAATAAATATAGAGACAGATAACTAGAGATTTGCAGATAATGAGTGACATGGGAACATTCAGCCCTAGAAGAGATGTCTACCTCAGGACTCATGAAACTGTGTGGAAGAGGAGGAGGAAAAAATTAAGAGCTGTATGGAATGGAGGACATCAAGAAAACAGAACCCTTTCAATCAACATGAGCAAAGGAGACTGATGCAGCAAGCACAGAGCCTGCATGGACCTGCAACTGATGGGTCCCTAGAGCTGCAAAGAGAAGTGATGCCCCCTACCATAACCCTGAACCTGTCTCTAACTTTGTTTCCTCTGAGGGAGTCTCACTAGAGAAACAAAGTATTCTTCAGGGTAAACTGAATGCCCAACAGGAGATGGTCAACAAAGAATGACTTCAAAGCCAATTTTGGGAGGTTACTTGACTCACAATGTTGTGTATGGGCTATCTCTCTTTCACTAATTTTTAAAAATTTTGTATTATTAATTATATTTTTATTTTACCCATGTATAATATTTTCTTTTCTCTTTTTAGCCTATAGATCATACACACACACACACGATACATATATATACTGGAAGATCTATCTATCTATCTATCTATATATATATATTCTGGAAGATATGTATATATGTGTATGAACTGGAAGATATCTTCCACTTTAGTGTTTTTACAGCATTCCTGAGTTTGGGAAGTAGTGACTTTCTGTTTCTTCTGTGTAATATTGGGATTTTTTCCCTTCTATTTTGTCCAATAATAATGTATTAACTTTTGTTATATCATATGAAATTTTATTTTATTTTATTTTATTTTATTTATTATTCTTTGGAAGCCTGTTTGTTTTCTAATGATGTAGAGAAATTTTAGTCCATCAACATTATTGCTTTGCTAAGGAGTCAGATCCAAAGATCAATGTCTGTGTGATCCAGCTGGAATACTTTTAATTGAGGGACAGAAAAAGTGACAAATTAGGGAAAGTTTTGAGAGAATGAGTAAAAGATAGGATATACCCAATTATCATGAAAATAGAGAAGAAAGAGAGCTACTTAGCAGCAGTACAGAGAAAGAGAAAAAGAGTTCAGGGAGACAGTACAGGTCAGTGGAGAACAGTGGTGAACAGGAATACAGTAGATTTTGAGCAATCAGTGCAGACAGTTAAATGCAGTTAGGTTGTTTTTTGTGCAGTTCAGTTTTCAGAGTTCAGAGGCAGTTTTTCTAAGCAGAACAATTCAGTAAGAAACCGAGAGAAGCCCAGAATCAGTCAGCTTGGAGAGAAGTTTTGAAGCACAACAGCTGAGTTGAACCAGCCAGCCAGAGTTCAGAAAGAACTAGAAAGGGTGAGTTTATTCAGCAGTAAGTCTAGAAGACTGAAAACATTCTAAGCCTACACTAGCAGTAGGAGGCTGGAAGCTGAAGCCTTCAAAGTCCTGGCTTACAGAAGATTAGACTGTATGGAGGATAGAAATTTCCAAGACTAAGTCCAAGGATAGTTAGAAATGGTCTTGGCTCAGCCCAAGCTAGATATTTGTAAAGCTTGAGAAGGCTCTCATCTCATTCTATCATCTAAGAAAATAAAAACAACATTTACATAATGAGAGACAAAAAGGGAGGCAGCATGGATGTTAAGGGAAGTAGGAAAAACTGGGAGAGGTAGAGGAAAGAGAAACTATAATCTAGGTATCCTATGTGAGAAAAATCTATTTTCTTTTTTAAATTATTATTATCATTTATTACAATTTATTCTATCTGTATCCCAGCTGTGGCCCCCTCCCTCATATCCTCTCAATCCTTTCCTCCCTTTCTCTTCTCCTCCTATGTCCCTTCCCTAATCCACTGATAGGAAGGTCTTTCTCCCCTTCTATTTGTCTCTAGCCTATCAGTTCTCTTCAGGATTGATTGCATTGTCAGACAGCTTCTAAAAGACTAATAATGGAAGTATCAAAGCAGAGGCTGAGACTCATAGACAAACTTTGAGCAGAGTGCATGGAATCTTCTTAAAGAAGGAAGAAATAGATAGTCCTGGAGGGTACAGAAACTCCAAAAGGAGACCAACAGATCCAAACACAAACAAACAAACAGCAACAACAAAACAGCCTTGGGGCCTCTGAAGAAAATGATACCTTAACCGAGGAAAATGCATGGAGAAGACCTAAAACACTCATGGCCTCAATCATCTCCAAGTGGGTTCCCTAGTATGAGGAGCAAGGGCTTTCTCTGGCATGAACTCATTGGCAAGCTCTCTGATCACCTCCCCCTGGGGGGTGCAGCCTTGCCAGGCCACAGAGGAAGAAAAATCTGTTTTCAGTAGAAGGAAAAAAATGAGATAAAAAAGTTGTTTTGTTTTGTTTTGTTTTATGATTACATGGTTTATCTCTCTGAGAGAACATTCAAGTCACATCATAGGAATAATCTGGAAATGTAAAGTTCTTTTTGTAAGAATGACATTTCTGAAATAGAAAGTATATTTTTGGACTGAAAAATTAAAAATTGATTTTAAACTTCAGAATTAAGCATCCTTTCTAACTTTATCTATCATATTTTAGGAAATTATAAAAAGGCATCATAAAGAGGAAGATGTGAAGAAAATGTACATTTGGGGAACCACAGGCCTTGGATGCCCTGAGCAGGTAATAAAGCTTCTGATGCATGATAATCAGAAATAATAGCCCAAATGACCAGTTCCACATCAAATTTGAAAGAACCTACAACCTTGATTTCTGTTTTATACCTTAAAATTTTTGGTTACTTAGTAATAGGAGTTTTGTTTATAATTAAATATATGTATAAGGATAAAAATGTACATTTTTGAATAGGTTTTTAGAAATAAAAATGTAAGGAACTTGGTATGATAAAATAATATTTTATCTTGGGGATTGTGACATTACAAGCTGATAACACAGTTTTCTTTTTACCAATGTACCATATCCTTAAATTGTCAAAAATTTTAATCAAGATATATCTCTAGGTGTAGACACACTTTATAAAAAAAAAAAAGAAATATGGCTACAGAAATATAAGACACAGTGCAAAGCCAGATCTCTCCTGTGACACCTTTCTCAGGAGTTGGCAGTACAGTCAACAAACACTTGCAGATGGATCATGTTCTCCTCTCATTTGTTTTTCCAGGGTTTATGCCAATCCTGGTACTCACTAATTGTACCATATTTGGGCAGGGTGGTTTTTGGTTGTTTGTTTTTTTACCTATTATTTCTGTTGTCATTTATGTTTGTATTTTATTGGTACATTCTAAAATCAACTTTAAAATGACCACATTTTCTTGTTCACTATATGACTTTCTGTAACTTTCCATTGATGTTATAACTTCAACCTGATTTCTCAACTGGTGCCTTTTAAGCAAAGAGGACAAAAACATTTCCTTGACTCAGAGTAGATGTAAACAAAAGTGACATATAATCTGAGCAGTACCAGATAAATAGATACATGTAGACAGCAAACACTGCCAGAGAAAAGAAAATCAAATCCTGTAATCTGATAAAATGAAATGGATAGTTGCCATATGCCCACTTCTCTTTTCATATAGTGTATGAAAAGTTAATTTCTGATGACAAAGCCATTTATAATCGTAACCATAGTCTATGCATGGCTTGAAGAAGCTTGTGTACTCAGAGAATCCTTGTTTCAAGTAAAAATAAAATGAAATTATTTCTTATATAGAAACATATTCCATTATAATGAGAAAGATTGTTTCAATTTTGAAATGATACTTGTCAAATGAACCTGTTGTTTAAAATAGTAAGTATTGCCTGTGACTCTTTGCCTTCCCTTTGCAATTGGCTCCAAATTAAGGAAACAGAGAAAGAAGAGATTAATGAGGGTAGCATTTCTCCCTTACTGCACTGTATATTTAAGTTTTCTTTCTGTTTTGATCTCTCAGTCACTCTAAGTGAGAAAATTTGTTACAATTGGGTGCAAGTCACCAGAAGATGATAGTAAGATTCAAAGACAAACTGTACATATTCAGTATCATTTGTTTTCTGAATTAAAGACAAAACATTTAAAAATAATATGAAATGTCACATAACTATCTTCAAACAATTTGAGTAAGATCACTTGCTTTATGGAATGACACTTAAAAGGTTTTTCCCCCTAACTCCTAAGTGAAGAAGAATATTCTGTGAGACAACATGTGGTTATGAAATTCTTACCTTATAATCTTCAGTACTATTGTTCATGATGAATCCAGTTATCAGCTTAAAACCTTTCATAAGGATTATTTTTAAATTATATTTTTTATTTTTTATATTAACTACAGTTTATTCACTTTGTGTCACAGCTGTAGTGTCCTCCCTCCTTCCCTCCCAATCCCACCTGCCCTCCCTCATCTAGTTCTATGCCCCTCTCCAAGTCCAGGGATAGGGGAGGTCCTCCTCCCCTTCCACCTGACCGAAATGAAAGCTATACTGCACATGTTTTGCCAAACAATTGAGCAATATTTCAAGCCTTATTTCTTATAGATACTTGAAACAGGGTAAGACAGTGCAGAAGTTCTCCATGTTATATTCTTGCTGAGGCCATTTCAGGTTTCACAAGGATTTGTTATCTTTGATGGAAAATTACCCATCTCTATTTTAAGTTATTGTCAATTAATCTGCAAAGCTCCACCCCACTCCCACACTCCCACATGCAGCTAATCATGGAGATGCCAAGGTGTTCTTGATACCTGGTGCCCTGAATATCTAAGTGTAATCTTATCTACCTGGGATAAAGATTTTCAGCTGGCTATAAGCTGTGTCTGGTAGTCATCTAGTGCTCTCCCTGCAGCACTTTTACATTTCTCTTGTGTTTCATAACCACAAAATAAACTATTTCTGATATATCCCACAGTTTCTCATTTTGGCCTCTCCGTATGTCTTTTCCTAGACAATGAACCAGTACATGTTTCTTGACCAGTACAACTGAAAGAAGTATTATCCTGCTTTTAATTTTCAGGATTAATTACAAAAGCCTCTTCCTCGATTACATACTTCACCATCTTGAACCTTTCAGCCCCTAGAGGGATCTGTACTGACTTTGATTCCAGGTACATGTTTTATATCTTGATCTTATCTGCTCTTCTCTGGGAGTTTGATCAGAACCACAGTTTACCTTGTTATGAACTTGATTTAAAAAAAAATCCACAAACAGAAAAATGCAGACTACTTACTTAGCATGTATTGAGAGATTTTCTAATTCACAGAGAAGCATGTACACTATCATCTTCCATAGTCCTGACTGGATATCTCCCTACTTATTAATCCTGTGTCTGTTGCTTATTGTTCTTTCCTATTCACTTTCTCAATTCACTTTACTATTCACTTTCTCAATTTGTCCTACTAAAGAATATTCTACTAAATTTTCAATATGAGCTGTTGTTAAGAAGCATTAAAAACAGTTTCCAAAAACCTGCTTTCAGTCCACATACTCTCATAATCCACAAATCTCTTATGAATATGCCAGGTTACATTGCCATTATTGTGTATCTTTACATAGGAGAGTTGACATTAAGAATGAAATTTGTAGGAGGTGGGGCAAGATGGCGGCGCCAGAAGGACAGCACAGCAGTACAAACACAAGTGATTGTGTTTCCCAGGTGAGAGGATACCCCACAGTGGGGGATTCAATCAGCTTTAACTCACCCAGCTAAACCTCGGAAGAGATCCTGGTTCTGCCAGGCGCTTGGTTGCCAGCCCAGAGCCACATGCCAGGGTGATCAGGTCACTGTCCCAGACTGAACTGTGGGCCCACAACATCACAGACTGGATTTTCCAGTCGAGAGATAACCCCACAGAGCAGGAAATGATTGGGACCGACCTCAGGTCACCCAGACATCCCCTGGAAAAGACTCGGGTTCCTTGGGTGCCCCAGAAGCCAGCCCAGAGCCAAAGCCAGGGACCCAGGTTCCAGCAAAGAGCCCTGCCTGCATGCCTGATTCTCTGCCTCAGATAGAACTGTGGGCCCCAGGGCACCAGAGACTGAGTTTTACTGTTGGGTGCAAACCCACGGGGAGGGAATCGGCTGGTCTGATCTCAAAGCACTCAGCTGACACCCCCACCCCGAAAAGGTCTCCTGAAAATTTCCCAGTTTCGGCAGATGACCAGACTCTCAAAGGCCAGAAAGGCAGAGCCACGGGCGGGCATCTGTGCCTGTGGGTTCTACTCACAACCCCAGACAGAACAGCAGTCCCCAAAGCAAAGACTGGATGTCCCTGGCAGGAGGAAACCCCACAGTGGGGGTGGGGGGATCATCAGGTCTAACACTCAGGACACCTAGCACCAAAAGTCTTTCTGGATTCAAGCAGACTCTATGCTCTAGCTTTCTAATGCAAGCAAGAGTGCTGTGCTCAGCCGCCATTACTGAGTACCCCTAGGGCACTGGGGCACAAAGCTGCATCCTCAGACCTACAAAAGCCAGAGAGCCATTACAGCAGCCCTCAGATACTGTGCCAAGGATCAACCAGTTATCCCTAGCTAGACTGACAAAACTGTGGGAATCCCTGGTCCTTCAAGAGGGCTGCACCCACAAAGTCTGGAACAGAGCAATGCCTACAGCCGCCATGCCAGACAGGGACACACAGCTTCTGGTAAACTGAGGCACCCAGCCTTCAGACCAGAGTGGAGCCCTCAGTTACCAGCCTCCAGACCAGAGTGGCGCCACCAGGCACCAACTCAACCTAGGTGCACATTCTCCAGGCCCAGAGAGGAGCACTCAGCCTCTGGCCCAGAGACTTGCTTGGCGCTCCTTTCACCTTCCTGGACAGAACTGTGTGCTCCAGGATAACAGACTGAGGTTCCCTGTTGGGAGAAAACCCCACAGCTAGGGAATCAGCAGGTTCTTCAAGAGGACTGTACCTGGAAAACTGAAACAACAGCAGCAGCTCACTAAATTTATAATGAGAAACCCAGCAGTGGGGCAGCTGTCTTGAGAACTTCTATGGGTAAGAGGATAGCCCCCCCCCCCGCCTAACAAAGACCACAGCTACTACTCAGGTCTATATACCTGAAGTGAGCAGTGGAAATTCCTGAGAAACACTGGCCATACAGTGACCATACCCAAAAAGCAGAGGAGGACTCCTTCAGGAAAAATCATCTTCCAGCCAAGGGGATTCTCCCTACCTCAGGGATCCAGGAAGCACAGAAACTAACAGCCAACATCTAAAACAGCCCAATGGGTAGAGGTCAGCCTAAAAGCTCAACCAACAAAAGAAGAACAATATGGAATCTCCAGAACCCAGGCATCCAGGGGCGAACAGCCATGGACAACGCTGCCCACTCTTTCCATATCTCTTCAACATAGTGCTGGAAGTCCTTGCTAGAGCAATAGGACAGTTGAAGGAGATCAAGGGGATACAGATTGGAAAGGAAGAAGTCAAATTATCACTATTTGCAGATAATATGATAGTATACATGACTGACCTCAAAAACTACCAGGGAACTCCTACAGCTGATAAACACCTTCAGCAAAGTGGCCGGATACAAAATTAACTAAAAAAAAAATCAGTAGCACTCCAGTATAAAAAAGACAAAAAGAGCTGAGAAAGAAATTAGAGAAAAACCCTTCTCAATAGCCACAAATGACATAAAGTAACTTGGATTAACCCTAACCAAGCAAGTCAAAGACTTGTATGAAAAAAATTTCAAGTCTCTGAAGAAAGAATTAGAAGAAGATATGAAAAGATGGAAAGATCTCCCATGCTCATGGCTTGGCAGGATTAACATAGTAAAAATGGCCATCTTACTAAAAGCAATCTACAGATTTAATGCAATTCCCATCAAATTGCCAACACAATTCTTTAGAGACCTGGAAAGAAAAATTCTAAACTTCGTATGGAATGACAAGAAACCCAGAGTTGCTAAAACAATCCTCTACAATAAAAGATCTTCTGGAGGTATCTCCATCCCTGATCTTAAGTTTTACTATAGAGCAACAGTTTTAAAAACTGCATGGTACTGGCATAGAAACAGAATGGTGGATCAATGGAACCGAACAGAGGACCCAGAAATAAACCCACACACTTGTGGACACCTGATCTTTGACAAAGATGCCAAACCATACAATGGAAAAAAGATATCATCTTCAACAAATGGTGCTGGTCTAACTGGATGTCTACATGTAGAAAAATGAAAATATATCCATATTTATCACCCTGCACAAAACTGAAGTCCAAGTGGATCAAAGACCTCAACATAAAACCAGACATTAAGTTGGCTGGAAAAAAAAAGTAGGGAATACCCTAGAACTCATTGGTACAGGGAACAACTTCCTAAACAGAACACTAACAGCACAGTCTCTCAGATCAACAATCAATAAATGGGAACTCATGAAACTGAAAAGCTTCTGTAAAGCAAAGGACACCATCATCAAAACAAAGTGACTGCCTACAGTTTGGGAAAGAATCTTCACTCTTTATCTGACAGAAGGCTAATATCGAGCATATATAAACAACTAAAGAAACTGAAAAGTAGCAAACCAAGTATTCCAATTAAAAAATGGGGAACAGAGCTAAACAGAGAATTCTCTGGAGAGGAATATCGAATGGCAGAGAAACACTTAAAGAAATGCTCAACCTCATTAGCCATCAGGGAAATATAAATCAAAATGACCCTGAGATTTCACCTTAGACCCATCAGCAGAATGGCCAAGATGAAAAACTCAAGTGACAATACATGTTGGAGAGGTTGTGGAGAAAAGAGAACCCTCCTCCACTGTTGGAGGGAATGTAAACTTGTACAACCACTCTGGAAATCTATCTAGGGTTTTCCCAGACAACTAGAAATAGCACTTCCTCAAAATCCAGTCATACCACTCCTAGGCATATATCCAAAAGAGGCTCAAGTACACAATAAGGACATTTGCTCAACCATGATTGTATCAGCCTTATTTATAATAGCCAGAAGCTGGAAACAGCCCAGATGCCCCTCAACTGAAGAATGGATGCAGAAATTGTGGTACATCTACACATTGGAGTATTACTCTGCAATGAAAAATAAGGAAATCATGAAATTTGCAGGCAAATGGTGGGACCTGGAAAGGATCATCTTGAGTGAGCTGTCCCAGAAGCAGAAAGTCAAACATGGTATATACTCAGTCATATAGACTTATAGGATAAACCTACTAAAATCTGTACATCTAAAGAAACTAATCAAGAGAGAGGACCCTGACTAAAATGCTCAATCCCCATCCCGAAAGGCAAAGAGAATGGACATGAGAAGAAGAAGAAAGCAGGAAACAACCTAGAAACCTCCCACAGAGGGCCTCTGAAAGGCTCTGCCCTGCAGACTATCAAAGCAGATTTTGAGACTTTATGTCCAACCGTTGGGCAGAGTGCATGGAATCTTATTTAAGAAGTGGGAAATAGTAGGTTATGGAGAGGACAGGAACCCCACAAGGAGAGTAACAGAACCAGAAAGTTTGAACACAGGGGTCTTCCGAGACACCCATACTCCAACGATGTACCAGGCATGGAGATAACCTAGAACCCCTGGGCAGATGTAATCCATGGCAGTTTAGTGTCTAAGTGGGTTACATATTAATGGGAAAAGGGGCTGTCTCCAACACAATCTGATTGGCCTGCTCTTTAAGCACTTCCTCCTGAGGGGAGAGCAGTCTTACCAGGCCACAGAAGATGACAATGCAGCCACTCCTGATGTGATCTGATAGACTAAGTTCAGAATGAAGGAGAGGATGACCTCCCCTCTCAGTGGACTTGGGGAGGGGCATGTGTGAAGAAGGGGGAGGGAGGGTGAGACCAGGAGGGGAGGAGGGAGGGTCTTATGGGGAGATACAAAGTGAATAAAGTGTAAAAAAAAAAAAAGATCCAGCTATAACATATATATCCAAAAGATGCTCAAGTACACAACAAGGATATTTGTTCAACCATGTTTGTAGCAGCTTTATTTGTAATAGCTAGAAGCTGGGAAAAACCCAGATGTCCCTCAGTTGAGGAATGGATACAGAAATTGTGCTACTTTTACACAATGGAATACTACTCAGTAATTAAAAAAGAGGAATCATGAAATTTGTAGGCAAATGGTGGGATCTAGAAATGATCATCCTGGGTGAGTTATCCCAAAAGCAGAAAGACATACATGGTATATACTCACTTAAGTAGACCTATAAGTCAGGATAAACATACTGAAATCTATACACCTGAAGAAGATAAACAGGAAAGAGGACCCAGGGTAAGAAGATCAGTCCTCACTTAGAAAGTCAAATTGGATGGACACTGGATGTAGGAGAATTTTTCTTTCAAGGTATGTAAAGAATTGTGTTGGTAATTTGATGGAAATTAAATTGAATCTGTACATTGCTTTTGTTAAGATGGCCATTTTTATTATGTTAATCCTGCCAAGCCATGAGCATGGGACTTCTTTCCATCTTCTGATATCTTCTTCTATTTCTTTCTTCAGAGACTTGAAATTTTTTTCATACAAGTCTTTGACTTGCTTGGTTAGGTTCACACCAAGGTACTTTATGTCCTTTGTGGCTATTGTAAAGAGTATTGTTTCCCTAATTTCTTTCTCAGCTCTTTTGTCTTCTGTATACAGGAGGGCTACTGATTTTTTTTTGAGTTAATTTTGTATCCAGCCACTTTGCTGAAGGTGTTTATCAGTTCCATGTTAGAATTTTTTGGGTCAGTCAAGTATACTATCATATCATCTGCAAATAGTGATACTTTGACTTCTTCCTTTCCAATTTGTGTCCTCTTGATCTCCTTTAATTGTTTTATTGCTCTAGCAAAGACTTCAAGAAGTATTTTGAATAGATATGGAGATAGTGGGCAGCCTTGCATTGTCCCTGATTTCATTGGAGTGGATATTAGATATATAATATAGGATAAACATACTAAAATCTGTACACCTAAAGAAATTAATCAAAAAGGAGGATTCTGGCTAAGTTGCTCAATCCCCATTCAGAAAGGCAAAGAGGATGGACATCAAAAGAGGGAGAGAACAGGAAACAGGACAGGAACCTACCACACAGGGCCTCTGAAAGGTTTTACCCTGCAGGGTATCAGAGCAGATGCTGAGATTTATAGCCAAACTTTGGGCCTAGTCCAGGGAATCTTATGAATGAAGGGGGAGATAGTAAGGCCTGGAGAGGATAGGAGCTCCACAAGGAGAGCAACAGAACCATAAAATCTGGGTACAGGGGTCTTTTCTGAGACTGATACTCCAACCAAGGACCATTCATGGAGATAACCTAGAACCCCTGCACAGATGTAGCCCATGGCAGTTCAGTGTCCAAGTGGGTTCCTTAGTAATCAGAACAGGGTCTGTGTCTGACATGAACTGATTGGCCTGCTCTTTGATCACTTCTTCGTGAGGGGGGGGACAACCTTACCAAGCCACAGAGGAAGACAATGCAACCACTCCTGATGAGACATGTTAGATTAGGATCAGAAGGAAGGAGAGAAGGACCTCTGTTATCAGAGGACATGGGGAGGGACATGGGTGGAAAAGGTGGAAGGAAGGTGGTATTGAGAGGGACAGAGGGAGGGAACTACAGGGGGGATACAAATTGAAATAAATATAATAAAAATATAAATAAATTTTAAAGCTTTAGATGTTGTAGGGCATTTATAAATTAACTTGCAATTTTAATTAAATATCAAGGTGAAGTGATAGCATATAATTCCTACTTTATTTACTTATAGACCTCAATATAGAAATTATTTTCTGTGTTTTTCCTAGCCCATTTTACTAAGCAAGAGTAAGTTTACCAGTACTGACAACTTAGTTTCTAAGTCAATGCTCCAACAAATAAAAACAGTAATCTTTAAAATAACCAGTGTTTCAGAGGAGTGAGTATTGAATATGCACACATACTGTTGACCATACAAAAAGCTCCTTAAGCTGTAAGCAGCAGCAGCAGCATGAAGGAACTGCTAATAATTTTTATTTAAATAAGCCTGCACCAGGAAGACAAATTGCACATGACCTTGTTATGAGAAATCTAGAAACGACATTGTATGAAAAGAGATACTTATGGGAAAATAATGAGAAAAGAGAAGTTGAAAGGCACAACTTTTAAAGTAGAGAGAGGTAATATATTAAGTTATATACTGCAATTGATATTAGTTACTAGATAATAGATAAGAGTTTAATGTTCTCGCAAAGAATAATTTTAGGGCAGTGAGGTAATCAATATGTGTCTTAGCTAAATCAAAACATTCTATAATGTACACACTGATCAAAACTTACACCTTATTATATAAGCATTGACAGTTATTGTTTATCAGTTAATATAATTACTGTAAACAAAAACCATAATGAGCAACAATGATGGGTATATATGCCAATGAGAACTAAGGAATGTGAAAACCCTAAGGGGCTGAAGTGGAGTAAGTTGAACAATAAAATTGACAAACTACTGTTGGATTATGTTCAAAGAAAAAAATAGCTATTTGATTTGATATGGTAAAAATAGCATGACTTATGTTTATGCTTTATAAAATATTTATCTCAAATATGCTTGTGTACCATGTGTATGCCTGATGACTGTGGAAGCCACAGAGAATGTTGAAACTGCAGGAACTAGAATTGAAGCTGCTTGTAAGCTACCATGAGGGTGCTTGGAGTTGAACTCTGGTCCTGTGGAAGAGTACCCTAGGGACAACTGAGCCATCTCTCCAGCCCCTAGCATGTCTTGTAAAAACATAGAACCTAAGTCTATACATCATAAACAGAATATGTAATGTTAGGCACCATTCTCCATAGCACTTGACCAGTTTTAATACCATCCAAAGAATTGAAAAACAATCACATCTGAGAGGAAAGTAAAATGACATGTCCCACTCCAGGCATGAATCTGGATAAACACAGGAACGTTGGATAAAACTGTGAAGCTTGAAAGAAATACAGATTCTGAATGACAAAATAGATCAATATTAACTTGTCAATTGTTACAGGCCTTATGTAAGTTCACAGTAGCAGGTTTTGATGTGAAACCTGCGATAATTACTATCAATTACTATATGACAAAAGCCTTTCTGTTTTATCAGGTATCTTCAGGGCTGGCTGTAGAGTCCTCCTCTGTGACCTATCAGGACTGCTCCTCCCCTGGGGGAGGGGGGAGTCAGGGAGCCTGACCTTGAGATCCTATTAGAAATAGTCCTTGTTCCCCTTACTTTGGAAAACTATTTGGTTACTAAGCTACCACGAGCCACATCCGAGCAGAAGTTCTAGGTTATATCCATAGATGGTCCTTGGTTGAGTGTCAGTCTCAGAAAAGACCCTGTGCCCGGATATATTTGGTCCTTGTAGAGCTCCTATCCTTTCCATATCATACTAACTCCCCTTTTTTCATATGATTCCCTGCACTCTGCCGAGGGTTTGGTTATGAGTGAAAGGGGAGGAGGTCCTTCCCTATCAGTGGACTTGGAAAGGGGCAGGGAGGAGACCAGGGAGGGAGTGTGGGGTTGGGGAGGGAATGAGGGAGTGGGATACAGCGGGGACACCGAGTTAACAAAATGTAACTAAAAATAAAAATAAAATTTAAAAAAGCCTTTCTGAAATTTAAAATAAATGTATGTGTGTAACAGTGTTGATTTGTTTGTCTGTATGACTTCCACATTCTTGCCAGTGTCTATGGGGTCAGAAAAGAGTGTCAGAACCCCTGAAACTAGAGTTACAGGTAGTTGTGAACAGCTTGATATGGGTGGTGGGGATTGAACCAAGGTGTTGTGAAAGAGAAACAAACACTTGTAACACATAAACGATCTCTCACACTACTTAAAACTTTTATTAAAGTTTTTAGAACTGTTTATTATATTACAAAAAAAATGAAAATCATGAGGGAATTTTCGATTCTAATCTATAAAGAAAAAATTGCTTAGAAATAGCAGAAGGTTTTCAGCAGTTGAGACTGTTGATTCAGAAATGATTACCAGATGTGGTTTACAGATGCCAGTGTGGACACAAGATTATGCCAGAATTTCATAAGCCGATCTTGCTAATATTTAATTGACATTCTTCTCAGTTTAGTTCAGCAATATTTGGATCAACTATCTTTTATTTTTAGTGTTTGTTTTTATAAAAAGCACATGAACACGTTGAACTGCTTTCTACTGATGGAAAAACACTAATTGAAGTGCTAATAGCAACCTAAAACAGGGTTGCAATCCTTAAAATTGTTGAGCCAAATCAAACAGAAGAAATACTCAATTAAAAATGAGCTCTTCTTTTAGTTTATCTTAGGATCTAGATGCATGAAGTGTTTTATTAAAATTTTATCTGAATTTACTTCTTGAGGAAAAAAGCTGAAGCAATATTATCAAATTTAAACTAATACATTCACCTATGAAAATAATAAATGGTTGTATCAGAGTATTTTATTTGAAAATGAAAGATTTGTGAATAATTATCAATTATTTTTTTAGAAGAAACATTCACTATATGGAATACCTCTTGTTTTAACCTATAATACTTTGAACAAAATAAAATTTATTCCAAACTTCACCTTTCAGCATATCTAATTTCTCTCTCTCTCCCTGTGATCACTCACAGAGGATCAGTTTCATCTACTTTCTGTCCACTCTACATATGCTTTAACTAACTGTGATGCTGATGGTGAACCAAACCGATATTCAACCTTGACAGTAGTCATATATAATGTTCTTGAAATTACCCAGCATAGTAAGTTGTAAAGAAAGCTTTGTTTCTGTCTCTGAAAATGAGGATAAGATATTATACACCAACAGCAAAATAATAGCAAAAATACATTGTCAATAATATAAACATATATTCATAGTTTTATTCTGTGGCTCAAAACCTTTCCCACAATCTTTTCTTAACTGCTTTGTTTATATCTGACATCTAAAGCTCACACTGTCCTGTCCCATCTCCATGTGTCTGTTGGTCATTAAATGCAGCTGATTATACTTTTCAGATGTATGAATTTGGGAGATATTGGAACACATATGAATGATAATTTGACCTGATATTAGAAGATATGTAATATGTGAGCCAATATTTTATTAGACAAATTCAATCTGAACCTATAAGTTCCAGTATGGAAATAGAAAGAGACAAAGACAAAGTGACATAAGAAATATTTTTCTTATGGATCTGGCTGGTATCAGAAATGTCATTCTGATGAATTGAGCTAGAAAGCATGTGTCTTAGCGTAAATGACCCATCTTGGGAAGTATAGTTCTCATTGTGCCATTTTTTACAGTCTATGCTTCTTATAATTGCATCCTCATCTGTTGGAATTGCCAAATCTCAAGATACTGGGCCAGTCAGAGAACCTGGTTGAAGACCATTGATATTCATGTATGAAAAGCCTTTTCATTTGCTTGTGAGCAACTATGCACACTAACATCAGCAGAAGGATGGTATAAATTCTATGGCGCTTTACTTGACCTTATGGGTGCACATATATTAGCACAATGAAACTCTTAAAGAACTTGAACAATTCACCTCTTAAAATAATAGTATGTACATATATATATTGTTGTTGTCATTGTTCTAAATATCCTATCCTAACAGCCATAGCATTATGAAGTCAGAACTACATGTTTCAGTGCTGCAAAGTGACTGTGATACGTAGCACAGGTGACAATCACTAGTATAGCGAAGAAGAAAATATGTGGCAGAGGGGGAATGTTAAAGATTTGCAAAATTTGAGAGAAAGTAAAAATTATAACCAGCACAATACCTAACATCAATGTAAGCATGTTTCCTTACGCCCCAGATGAATGGAGCCCCCACCCCTCATCAACGAAACTTATCTTGCATCAGGGCACCATTTATTTTTGGCATTTTGTATCAGATATCAGGTTCTGTGTGGACTTATACCTCAGCCATGTAATCTAGTCCAATGTTGTACATGTTTTTGTGTCAGGAGCTTGACAGTTTTATTTTGATGTCTCTATAGTACATCTTATAATCATGTAGTAGTTTATTTCCTGCCGTATTATTTTCTATTTAGTATTTCAGTGTTCTTTCACACATCCATCTGGCTCTATTTTCTTTTATGTTTGTTTATATTTATTATAATTTAATTTCTTTCTATCCCAGCTGTAACCCCCTCCCTCATCTTGTCCCACTCCTACCATTCCTCCCTCATCTCCTACCATGCCCCTCTCCAAGTCCACTGATGGGTAGGTCCTCTTCCCCTTCCATCTGACCCTAGCTTATCAGTTCTCATCAGGACTGGCTGAATTATCTTCCTCTGTGTCCTGGTAAGGCTGCTGTCCTCCTCAGGGGGATATGATCAAAGATCTAGCCACTGAGTTCATATCAGAGACAGTCCCCGTTCCCCTTACTAGGGACCTCACTTGGATACTGAGCTGCCATGGGCTACATCTGTGCAGGAATTCTAGGTTAACTCCATGCATGTTCCTTGGTTGGAGTATCAGTCTCAAAAAGACCCTTGGGCCCAGATTTCTTGGTTCTGTTGCTCTCATTGTGGAGCTCCTGTATTCTCCAGGTCTTTCTATCTGAACCTTCTTTCATAAGATCCCTGCACTCTGCTTAAAGTTTGGTTATGATTTTCAGCATCTTCTTTGAAACCTTGCTGGGTAGACTCTTTCAGAGGCCCTCTGTGGTGGCTCCTGGTTCTATTTTCATTACTCTACCTGAAGCCACTTGGTTTGACCAGCATCATTTGTTGAAAATACTAATTTTGGAAGGGGGTTTGTTTCTTTTTTTGTTTTGTTTTGTTTGCTTGTTTATTCTCCAGTGTACATTTGGAGCTTCCTTTTCAAGATTCACATTCTGTAGGAGTTTGGAATTGTGTCTGTGCTTTCAGTTCTCTATCACTGATTATTTTATCTGTTTCTATACCAAATACTATGCTAGGTTTTTGCTTGTTTGTCTATTTATTTTGTTTTTCAGAAACATTTGTTGAACTTCCTTTTTCTTTCTTTTTTATTTATTTGTTTTATTAATTACACTTTATTCACTTTGTATCCCGCCATAAGCCCCTCCCTCCTCCCTTACAGATCACACCTTCCCTCCCCCTTCTTCATGCATGCCCCTCTCCAAGTCCACTAATAGGGGAGGTCCTCTTCTCCTTCCTTCTGATCTTAGTCTGTCAGATCACATCAGGAGTGACTGCATTGTCATCTTCTGTGGCCTGGTAAGGCTGGGGGGTGAGAAAAGAGCAGGCCAATCAGATTATGTCAGAGGCAGTCCCTCTTCACATTACTATGTAACCCACTTGGACACTGAACTGTCATGTGCTACATCTGTGCAGGGGTTCTAGGTTATCTCCATGAATAGTCCTTGGTTGGAGTATGAGTCTCTGGGAAGTTCCCTGTGTTCAAATTTTCTGCTTCTGTTGCTCTCCTTGTGTGGTTCCCATCCTCTCCAGCTCTTACTCTTTCCCACTTCTTACATAAGATCCCATGCACTCTGCCCAACAGTTGGCCATAAGTCTCAACATCTGCTTTGATAGTCTTCAGGACAGAGGCTTTCAGAGGCCCTCTGTGGCAGGTTCCTAGGTTGTTTCCTGATTTCTTCTGATGTCCATCCTCTGCCTTTCAGGAGGGGACAGAGTGTTTTAGTCAGGGTCCTTTCTCTTGATTAGTTTGTTTAGATATACAGATTTTAGTAGGTTTATCCTGTGTTATATGTCTATATGAGTGAGTATATACCGTGTGTGGCTTTCTGCTTTTGGAACAGCTCACTCAGGATAATCCTTTCTAGGTCCCACCATTTACCTGCAAATTTCATGATTTCCTTATTTTTCATTGCAGAGTAATACTCCATTGTGTAGATGTACCACAATTTCTGCATCCATTCCTCAATGCATCTGGGCTGTTTCCAGCTTCTGGCTATTACAAAAAAAAAAAAAAAAAAAAGCTGCTTCAAACATGGTTGAGCAAATGTCATTATTGTGCACTTGAGCCTCTTTTGGATATGAAACTCAAAAGCTTCTATAAATCAAAGGACACTGTCATCAAAACAAAACGACTGCCTACAGATTGGGAAAGAATCTTCACCAACCCTTTATCTGACAGAGGACTAATATCCAGTATATATAAAGAACTAAAGAAGCTGAAAAACATCAAACCAAGTAATCCACTTAAAAAATGGGGAACAGAGCTAAACAGAGAATTCTCTGTAGAGGAATATCGAATGGCAGAGAAACACTTAAAGAAATGCTCAACCTCATTAGCCATTAGGGAAATGCAAATCAAAACGACCCTGAGATTTCACCTTACACCCATCAGAATGGCCAAGATGAAAAACTCAAGTGACAACACATGCTGGAGAGGTTGTGGAGAAAGGGGAACCCTCCTCCACTGCTGGTGGGAATGTAAACTTGTACAACCACTCTGGAAATCAATCTGGCCCTTTCTCAGACAACTAGGAATAGTGATTCCTCAAGATCCAGCCATGTCTATTTGTTTTTAGCTGCAGATCTGTAATGCAACTTGAAATCCTAGCAGGTTAGTATGTGTTTGTTTGTGTGTGTGTGTGTGTGTGTGTGTGTTTTCATATGAAGCTGAAGATTGCTTTCTTTGAAGTTAAATTTTTATTTTTTATATATTAATTACAGTTCATTCATTTCATATCTCAGTTGTAGCCCCCTCCCCTCATACACGATCCTCCCTCCCTCATATCCCCCATGCCCCTCTACAAGTCCATTGATAGGGTAGGTCCTCCTCTCCTTCCTTTGGACCCTAGCTTATCAGGTTTGATCAGGACTGGTTGCATTGTCCTCCTCTGTGGCCTGGCAAAGCTGCTCACCCCTAAGGGGGAGGTGATCAAAGTGTCAGCGACTGCTTTTTAATGGCCAAGACAGACTTCAAAATGCCCAAATTCTTATTTATCAAGGAAATGCATGTTGAATCTACTTTGTGATTTTGTCTTAACTCAGAATGACCAAGATCAATAAAAGAAGTGACAGAATATGTTGCTAAAGACATGGAGATATGTCACCATGTCTCCACTTCCCTTCAGGTAGCCAGGTGTGTTGCAGACTGAGCTAGATTGGAGGGAGAGAAGCTTAGCAGAAGGCAGGAGAGTGCTGTTTAGGTGCTTGGTCAGCGCTGAGGGTCCAGGCAGTGAACATATCCAGCAACAGCTTCTGGTAACTTATTCCGTTTATTGTGGGTGGGGAGGGACATGGGCGGAGGTATTTATACCCCTGAGTAAGGAGCTAGGGTCTCTAGGGCAAAGCTTGTGTGGGCATGCAAAATTGGCCAGGGCAGGGGTGTTGAAAGGTGCTTCATCTGCATACTGTAGTGTGTGTGTGTGTGTGTGTGTGTGTGTGTGTGTGTGTGTAATACCTTATAAGGGCTAACAATGAGTGAAGCCTGAAAACTGTCAGGTAATAAACTTACTATGGTAGATGGTGGGGAGCCAGCTTTGTGGCACCAGTATGGGAGGGGGGAAGTAGTCAACTCCTGCCATCCTTATGTTTTGGGTGCCTGGGGTTATTTTTTTTTATTGTAGTGTATTATATTTTTGAGATTATAGTTTAAATACATTTCATGCCTCCAATGTTTTCCCTCCAGAACCTCCAATATACACTTCACCTTTCTCCAAATGAATGGCCTCTTTTTTCTTTCGCTTTTTATTTACTTTATCTTTTAATGGTGCTTCTTCCTTCTTTTCCTCCCGTTCCCCTCTTAACATCCTTCACCCTTCCATTCTTTCTTTCCCCCCAGAAAAGGGGAGCCTTCTCACCCAGTATCAACCTTCACCAGCATGTCAAGTCACATCAGGACTGAACATATCTTCCTTTCCTAAGGCCAGGTAAGACAGCTCTGCCAGCTGGCTCCCCAACCATCAAAATTAGCAAGAACTTAATACTCTAACAGTTCTCAGGATTTACACATTGACAGACCTTGTGAGATATTCACACATACACACACACACAGACACACATACACATACACTACTACTATGATAACCTCTGAATAGGGCAAGGGAAAGTGGTCCAAAGAAGGCATTAGGGTCTATGTTAGAAACAGCACCCACCACTTTACTTTCCAGGCTCCCCATATGAAAACCAAGCCACCCATTGGCCACATATGCGCAGTGGGCCCATGTCCAGATCATGCATGCTCCTTAGTTGATGTCTCAGTCTATGAAAGCCCCCATGGGACTGGGTTACTTGTCTTTGTTGGTCTTTTTGTGAGATTTTTGTCTCCTCCAGTTCCTTACATTTTTTTCCCAAACTGTTCCACAGGAGCCATGCTTGGCTGCAAGTCCCAGAATCTGTCTTGATCTTCTGCTGGCTGGAGCATCCCAGACAGTAGTCAAGGTAGGCTCCTGTCTGCAAGTATAGCAGAACATCACAGACAGTATCAGGGGCTGGCTCTCTACCATGGGGTGGGTATCAGGTTGGACCAATTATTGGCTGGACATTCTCTCAATATTTGTTCATTCTTTATTCCTGCACTTCTTGTAGGCAGGGTAACTTTTCAATTACAGATTTTGCAGGTAATTTGCTCTTTCTCTGCTTCCGCTATCCTGTCTGATCTTCATGTCCTCCCCCCTCCCCACCCTATTAGGTATCTCAGCTAGAGTCATACCTGTGTCCCCCCAGGAGCCTCCAGCTTGACAAAGAGATGCCTCCCTCAGTTTCTTCTCTTATTTCCAGCCTCTAATGTCTCGCCCCTGTTCAGCTCACATCTGATCTCCACCGTTGTTTCCCTCTCCATTCCATCCCCGGTCCAGTTCCCTTTCTTCTGTCTATTCTATTTCCCTTTATGAGTGACATTCAGGCACCCTCCCTTGGGCCTTCCGTGTTACTTAGCTTCTTTTCATCTATGGATTGTAGTATGGTTATTGTGCACTATAGGTCTAATATCAGCTTTACATACCAAGTATGTCTTTCTGGGTCAGGGTTACCTCACTCAGGATGATCTTTTCTTGTTCCATCCATTTACCTGCAAATTTCGTGATTTTTAAAATATCTGAGAAGTTTTCCATGGTGTGTGTGTGTGTGTGTGTGTGTGTGTGTGTGTATATATATATATATATATATATATATATCATTCATATAAATATATTCTCTCATATATATATATTACACTCATATAAATATATTCTTTTATATATATATATATATACACACACACACCATGGAAAACTTCTCAGATATTTTAAAAATCACGAAATTTGCAGGTATATTCCATTCTTTGGCTGAGGGACAATCTAGTTATTTCCAGTTACTGACTATTACAAATAAAGACACTACAAACATAGTTGAGTAAATGCCTTTTTGTATGGTGGAACACATTATGGGTATATGCCCAGGGGTGAAATACATGGGACTTGAGGTAGAACTATTCGCAATTTTCTGAGAAAGCACCAGATTGATTTGCAAAGTGGTTGTACAAGTTTGCCTTCCTACCAACAATGGAGGAGTGTTCCTCTTTCTCCATATCCTTGCCAGCATGTTTTGTCACATGAGTTTTTGATCTTAGCCATTCTAACTGGTGCAAGATGGAATCTTAAAGTCATTTTGATTTGCATTTCTCTGATGACCAAGGACATTCAGCTTTTATTTAAATGTTTCTCAGACATTTGAGATTACCTATTTGAATTCTCAGTTTAGTTCGGTACCCCATTTTTAATTGGATTATTTGATTTGTTGATGTTTAATTTCTTAGGTTCTTTATATATTTTAGATATTAGCTGTGTCTGATTTAGGGTTGGTGAAAGTCTTTTCCCAGTCTGTAGGCTGCTGTTTATTCTATTGACAGTGTCCTTTGACTTAGAGAAGCTTCTATGTTTTATGAGATCCCATGTGTTAATTGTTGATCACAGAGCCTGTGCTGCTGGTGTACTGTTTAGGAAGTTGTCTCCTGCCAATGAGTTCCAGAATTTTTCCTACTATGTCTTCTAATAAGTTTAGAGTCTTTGGTTTTGTCTTTGATCCACTTGTACTTGTATAGAATACTTTTTGCATGGAATAGTTTTGCTATCCTCCGTCTTTTATTTTTCCACATGAAGTTAATGGTTGCTCTTTCTAGATCTGTAAGGAATTGTGTTGGAATTTTAATGGGAATTGCATTGATTCTGCAGATGGCTTTTGGCAGGATGGCCATTTTTCCTATGTTAATCATACTGATCTATGATCATAGGAGATCTGACCTTTCCATCTTCTAAAATCTTCAGTTTCTTCCTTCAAATACTTGATATTCCTGTCATACAAGTTACACCAAGATATTTTATATGATTTGTTGCTACTGTTAAGGGTGTTGTTTCCCTAATTTCTTTCTCAGTCCTTTGGTCGCTTGTATAAAGGAGGGCTACTGACTTTCTTCTTTTTGTGATTGATATTATGATCACTCTTTGATGATATCCACTGTATGTTCTTACAGTTTTTGTCTTGTTTTTTTTTCTTTTTTTTATTACTAGTTACATTTTATTAACTCTGTATGGCATATGTATCCTGCTCCCTCATTTCCTCCCAAACCCTCGCTTCCTCCCTCATCTCCTCCCTGCCCCTTTCCAAGTTCACTGATTGGGGAGGACCTCCTCCCTTTTCATCTGACCCTGTTTTATCAGGTATCTTTAGGACTGACTGCTGAGTGAGGTATCCCAGAAGGAGAAAGACACACATGGTATATACTCACTCATATAGTACTATAAGATATGATAAACATAATGAAATCTATACACGTAAAGAAGATAAACAAGAAAGAAAGGGCCAGGGGTAAGATGATTAATCCTCACTTAGAAAGACAAATGGAGGTGCATTGGACATAGGAGAAAACAAGCAACAGGACAGGAGCCTACTGCAGAGGGCCCCTAAAAGACTCTACCTAGCAGTATATCAAAGCAGATACTAAGACTCATAACCAAACCTTCAGCAGTGTGCAGGGAATCATATGAAAGAAGGGGGTGTTAGTATGACATGGAAAGGATTGGAGCTCCACAAGGACCAAATATATCTGGGCACAGGACTCTTTTCTGAGACTGGCACTCCACCAAGAAATCATGTATGGATATAACCTAGAACCTCTGCTCAGATGAAGCCTGTTATACCTCAGTAACCAATTGGTTTCCCATAGTAAGGGGAACAAGGACTATTTCTGACAGGAACTCAATGGCAGGCTCTTTGACCTCCTCACCTTCCCCTCAAGGGTGGAGCAGTCTTGCTGGGCCACAGAGGAGGGCTACTCATTTTTTTGAGTTAATTTTGTATCTAGAGACTTTGCTGAAGGCATTTATCAGATATAGGAGTTCTCTGGTAAAATCTTGGGCATCACTTATGTATACTATCATATCATCTGCAAAAAGCAATACTTTGATATTTTCTCTTCCAATTTCTATCCCATTGATCTCCTTTAGTTGTCTTATTACTCTAGCTAGAACTTCAAGTACTATATTGACAAAATATGGTGAGAGTGGGCAGCCTTGTCTTGTCCCTGATTTTAGTGGGAACACTTTATGTTTCTCTCCATTATCTTGATGTTTTCTTGCTGTATATTGTCCTTATTGTGTTTAAGTACGTGCCCCTCCCTCTTCTACAAATCCCACCTTCCCTCACACTTCTCTTTCTATGCCCATCCACTAGTCAACTGATAGGGGCGGTCTTCTTTCCCTTCCTATTAGGTCTCATTAGGACTGGCTGCATTGTCTTCCTCTGTGGCCTGGCAAGGCTGCTCCCCACAGGAAGAGGTTATCAGAGAGCCTTCCATGGAGTTCATACAAGAGACAGCCCTGCTCCCCTTACTAGGAAACCACCTGGAGACTGAGTCTATGAGCTACATCTAAGCAGGGGTTTTAGGTCCTCTCCATGCATGGTCCTTGACTGGGGTATCAGTCTCTTCAGGGCACCCAGGACCCAGTTTTTGTTGCACTGTTAGTCTCCTTTTGGAGTTCTTGTCCCCCCAGGACTTTCTATCTCTTCCTTCTTTCATAAAATTCCATGCACTATGCCAAAAGTTTGGCTATGAGCCTCAGCCTCTGTTTTGATACCTCAATCAGTAAAGTATTTCAGAGGCCCTCTATGGTAGGCTCCTGTACTGTTCCTGGTCTTCTGCTTCCAATGTCTATCCCATTTGGTCTTCTGAATGAGGATTGAGCATAGTCTCTAGGGACTTCCTTGTTGTATAGCTTCATTAGGGGTATAGATTTCAGTATATTTATCCTATATTATATGTTGAATTACCACTTATGAGTGAGTATATACCATGTGTGTCTTTCAGCTTCTGTGTTACCTCACTCATGATGATCTTTCATAGTTCCCACCATTTGCCTGCAGATTTCATGATTTCCTTATTTTTAATAGCTGAGTTGTAGTCCATTGTGTAAATGTAACACAATTTCTGTATCCATTCCTCAGTTGAGGGACATCCAAGTTGTTTACTAATTCTGGCTATTATAAATAAAATCCTACAAACATGGTTGAACAAATGTCTTTGTTGTATACTTGAGCATATTTTGGATATATGCCTAGGAATTGTATAGCTGAATCTTGATGTAGCACTATTCCTAATTTTCTAAGAAAGCATCAGATTGATTTCCAGGGTGGTTGTACAAGTTTACAACACATCAGCAATGGAGGAGGGTTCCACTTTCTCCACATCCTCTCCAGCATGTATTGTCTCTTGTGTTTTGGATCTTAGCTATTCTGATGGGTTTAAAGTGAAACCTCAGGGTCGTTTTGATTTGTATTTCTCTGATGACTAAGAATGTTGAACATTTCTTTAATGGTATCTGTCATTTGATATTCCTCTATTGAGAATTTTCTGTTTAGCTCTGTGCCCCATTTCTTAATTGAATTACTTGGTTTGTTGCTGTTTAAATTCTTAACTTCTTTATATATTCTGGATATTAGCCCTCTGTCAGATATAGTGTTGGTGAAGATCCTTTCCCAATCTGTAGGCTGTAATTTTTTTTCTGATGACAGAGTCCTTTGCTTTACCGAAGCTTTTCAGTTTCATGAGTTCCCATTTATTTTTGATCGTAGAGCCTGTGCTGTTGGTGTTCTGTTTAGGAATTTGTCTCCTGTGCCAATCAGTTCCAGGTCTTCCCTACTTTTTATTCTAACATTTTTAGTGTGTCGGTTTTATGTTGAGGTCTTTGATCCACTTGGACTTTAGTTTTGTGCAGGATGATAAATATGGGTCTATTTGCCTTTTTGTGCAGGCAGACATCCAGTTAGACCAGCACCGTTTGTTGATGATTCTATCTTTTTTTCCATTGTATTGTTTTGGCTTCTTTGTCAAAACTCAAATATTATTTATTTCTTGAGGAATCATTACTTATTTGAAGAATGTTCCACAAAAATAAATCAGTGAAATGATACGGTGGAGGAAAATGCTTGCCACCATATCTGACAAATGCAATTTGATCCCTGGGACACATCCGGTTGAAGGACAGACGTCATTTCTGTGAGCTGTTCTGTAATATCTGCATATATGACATGACATGCATGTCCATTATTCACATTAAATTAGTTAATTAATTAATTAAATTCTAAACAATGAATGAATTAGAATAAATTCTAGAATCAAACTTATAGAAATATGAACAATTTAATGATGTAAGGTCCTGATAAAATGTAATTTTCAAAATTAATTCATTTCTAAAGAATAGTAAAATAATTATTTTATTTCTATTAAAATAATTTCAGTAAATAAAATCATTATTAATAATTACATTCAATTATAATGAAGAATTAAAAATTATGTATAGAGAGTCTTGCGTACTAGGACAGAAGGTTATCTCATTTGACTCCTGTATAAAAATTACTACAAAAATTTCACTTTATATTTTGTTTTATTTATTATTAGGACAGATGTTTAAAAGAATTAACTTATGGGAAACCAAAAGGA
The DNA here is from genome assembly GCF_030254825.1 of Meriones unguiculatus. Classification (NCBI taxonomy): domain Eukaryota; kingdom Metazoa; phylum Chordata; class Mammalia; order Rodentia; family Muridae; genus Meriones; species Meriones unguiculatus. Next base: position 5,940,041 of record NC_083367.1, read on the forward strand.
ACTTGTCTATCTTCCTACCACATCTTAATTCCTTTCTTTATGCTGATGTTCTTACTAAAATTTTCCACAGAATGTTTAATCATCCAGAAAAAGTTTCCTTAAATTCTCCACATATCCATAAGCAGAGATTAATGTTCTACATTCAGCCCAAGATTAAATATGTTACTACTTTAAATATTTACCTGTCATTTGATTTTAATAGCTTTTTTGAATTTTTTAATTACAAATTTCATAAAAAATGCATTCAAACATAGGGTCTTTAAAACTTTATTTTATTCCTCTCATTTTTTCAAGTAATCTTTTTATTTTTTCTGCCTGAACAATACTGAGTTTATGAACAAAAAGTTAAAACATCTTCTTGTAAATATGCCATGTATAGGCCAATATCTGTCTAGTATTTAATGTCTGTTATGTAAAAGATATTTAATAATTAAATCTATGTGTTATTTACTGACTTTGAAGACAAAAGTGTCCCCTCAGAAGATGTTGATATGACTGAGAACCCAGCATCAGGCTCTCACAGCAGGAAATAATAACAGACAGATCATCTTGAATAACCTCACTAGAAAGGCATACCAAATATCATTCACATTTTGTTTTACTCCAACATGTTTTTGTTAATAAAGAATAAATTTCATTTTTTATCTTAAAACCTTCAGTTATAAGAAGAGTAAGATATATTCCACCTGGATGGCTGACTTTCCTTAGTATATATTATTGGTTTGCCAGAAATATCCCAAGTTTAAATGGGTCCTCCATGCTAAGCTGCCTTCAGGTGTGTCTTAAGTGGCTTGTAGTTTGATCTCTGTTCTACATCTGTAACTCTTTATACTTTTAACTTTGCACCTAACGTTCTCAAACTCTTATGTAATTGGTCACCCATTTTATGTTTTTCTATGTTCATAGCAGGAACATTCTTTTTTTTTTTTTCTAGAGAGAGAGAGAGGAAGGGAGGAGCAGAGAGAGATATAGAGGGAGAGACACAGAAAAAGACAGAGACACAGACAAAAACAGAGAGACAGAGAGAAAGAGAGAGAGAGAAAGAGATTTTCTTTCTTACATATGGCTGCATAAACAAGACCTGAACAAAAAGGGGGAACTGTAGAGAGCTGCGGAATGCTATGCCTTAAAGATGGAGCTGATTTCCGCCTTCCACCTTCCCGATGGTGAGTGCTCTCTGTCATGAACAATTCCACATTTGGCTAAGGCTGAGGATCTGGCTTGCTTCCATGTATGTGGACCTATCTGCATTGCCCACGTGGCACGCCTGGGTTGGCTACCCAGAGGCTATTTAAGCTGTGAGCAGGAACATTCTTGATGAAACTTGAGTAGAGATTTTCTTTGAATATTTCTCACTCAAAAATTTTTCAGCAAAAGTCATTTTGGCCATTTTTTTTTATTTCACTACACTTTTCAGGTTTCTTCCCAAACTTAAATGTTCTTTACCCAACATTCTTTAATATATCCTTTTTCTAACCATCCAATATATTCTTTAAAAAAAAAAAGCAAACTGAATTAATAAATGTTTCTCAAGGGAAATTGATGAACTCTTATTTTTTTCCTTGTTTTGGTTTATAGGATCAGTGGTGATAATTAAATCGTCATTTAGTTTGAGGAGCATAATAGAAACATTTGGTTATCTTTATCATTAATAAGCACAATACAAAGTAAATGCATGATAGATCAGCTTATACATCACAATCCAAGTGTCATCAAATTAGTTATAATTGTATATTCACTGTTTTAATAATTAGGAAATATCCTTTAAACACTACATCAACCAGAAAAATACCTCTCATATATGTCTGTATAAACTTAGCCTTTGCTGAGATGTTAGGAACTGATCCAGAAATTTGTTTCATGAAGGAAACACCTATATGGTGAAAGGAGATCATGGAATCATAACATTTTTTTCATGCACCCACAATCACAGATGAGTGCCTGCTCCTAGAAGCTCAAGTGTACACTCACACACATATATACACACTCATTAAGAACTAATGAATAAATGAAAAGAAACAACAACAAATTGTGAACACTGATAATTCTTAGAAATATTATAAGATGGGTATAATGTTACTATGATAATCACATTTAGTTTCTATCTATATGATTTAGATTGTGTGTACATTATTTGTAATATAATAGTAAATTTAAATGAAAATCTCCTGTTTTCAGGTTTGACAAGTGATACTTTCAGTGCCTCCACTTTTTTTCTCTTATTTTACCTCATCTCTAAGCAAGCTTTTAAAAGAGTAAAGCCTGTCTTCCTCCAAAATGGTATCTAAAGTCTCTTCTCTTGATGGAACCTGAATCTGTCCTAGAGAATTCTCTGGTGAGTTATGATATAATAGGTACTTCTCAGTATCCATTTATTGTCTCTGGGCCATTTTTTTCTGACATCTGTATAAATTCTTGATTTCGGGCATGGCCAGAACTCCCAAATGAATTAAGACAGACAGGAACATGAGAGTTGGGATCCTGGTTTATAATTTTCTAATACTCTTTGGTTATTTATTTTGTCCATTTCCCCCTAACTATAAACACACTAATTGCTAATTGTGACTTGGATCACTTAAAAATAAAATATGAGATGGATTTTACTTATATCCTCATGCACAGAGCATTATAAACAAGCCTCCACATTTGTCTATCCCGGGCAGACTTGCTCCAATGTATACAAAACATAAAAAGCAAGGACTTTTGCTCAGCTGTTTCTATCATCTTAAAGGTAAATCTGTGGAAATATTTGTGTACTGAACTAAAACTGTCCTTGAGGTTCAGCCAGAGACATATGGGAGCCGGACTGTACCTGTCAAAAGTCGCTATTGAAAAAGCATCTAGGTGGGCAAGTGTATTAATGCTCTTGATTTTTAATGTTTGCTGTGTAACCTTCCCATTAGCAGATATGTGTGTCTATCCTTACTGATTGCTTCATCCACCTCCCTAATGGCCCTGTTTCTGTAGCTGTTTGTACCATGAACTATCCATCATTGCACAGAGATGTGCTCCATGCCTTCATTTCAGCAAAATGTGGAGTACAAAAGTTACATGTTTGAACATATTTCTCAATTCTTATATTCTATGTGCTTTAATATTAGTGTAGATCACAAATTCAGAAGCATCAAATTCTACCTTCTTTAAAATTTCAATAAAAATTTCTCTTCTTTGTTAAAATAAGAAGTGAAAAGTCAAATAATTGTTTTATAAAAGATTATTTCATGTTGAAATGCATTATTATATACTTTAAAATAACATTAAATCTTAACAATAGAAATTAAGTGTGAAAATAAGATATAATACAAATATTTTATATTTGTGAACTATGATCACATGATAGATTTTATCTACACAGTAAGCTTCTCTAATTCACTTACTCACTTGTTTCCTTTTGATTACTTATAATGAATTCACTGTGTTATATTCTCTTTGTATCATCTGTGTACTGTTTTTCTTGTCTATGACTGTGCTGTATAGTAAGAAAAACAAAATCATTCTGACTTTGCTGTGATAACTCTTTTCTGACAAACCCAAGCTGCTTGATCTACTTGCATCAAATTTTATCTTTATCTCATTAAAACATAAAACTGAGTTCAAGAACATTTCTCTTTTGATTATATACATAGATTATTTAAACATGGGTGAGGAACTAGTTCAGAGGTAGCGAAACATGCCACCAAGCCTGGCAAACTAAGTTTAAGGTGATAAGTAAGGGTGAAGAACTGCTTTCTGCAATTTATTAGTATACTGCTATATGTGTACACTGTGGTACATGTGCACAAATATATATAAAAAGCAAACAAAGAAATATTAAAAATGTTCAAGAGATATCAATAGAATAGTACAGTTATTCAAGATGTCTACAATGTATTCTATGTAAAATGACTGTCTCTAAACAGGTTAAAGAATTTCAATTGAGCTGCTACAAACATGGTTAAGCAAATGTCTTTTTTGTGTACTTGAGCCGCTTTTGGATATATGACTAGGAGTGGTATGGCTGGATCTTGAGGAAGCGCTATTCCTAGTTGTCTGAGAAAGCGCCAGATTGATTTCCAGAGTGGTTGTACAAGTTTACATTCCCACCAGCAGTGGAGAAGGGTTCCCCTTTCTCCACAACCTCTCCAGCATGTGTTGTCACTTGAGTTTTTCATCTTGGCCATTCTGATGGGTGTAAGGTGAAATCTTAGGGTTGTTTTGATTTGCATTTCCCTAATGGCTAATGAGGTTGAGCATTTCTTTAAATGCTTCTCTGCCATTCGATATTCCTCTACAGAGAATTCTCTGTTTAGCTCTGTTCCCCAGTTTTTAAGTGGATTACTTGGTTTGCTGGTTTTCAGTTTCTTTAGTTCTTTATATATACCAGATATGAGTCCTCTGTCAGACACAGGGTTGGTGAAGATTCTTTCACAATCTGTAGGCAGTCGCTTTGTTTTGATGATGGTGTCCTTTGCTCAACCATGTTTGTAGCAGCTTTATTTGTAATAGCCAGGAGCTGGAAACAGCCCAGATGCCCCTCAACTGAAGAATGGATGCAGAAATTGTGGTACATCTATACAATGGAGTATTACTCAGCAATGAAAAATAAGGAAATCATGAAATTTGCAGGTAAATGGTGGGACCTGGAACGGATCATCCTGAGTGAGTTGTCCCAGAAGACACACATGGTATATACTCACTCATATAAACATACAACATAGGATAAACCAGCTAAAATCTGTACATCTAAACAAACTAAGCAAAAGAGAGGACCCTAACTAAAATGCTTAGTCCCCGTTTTGAAAGGCAAAGAGGATGGACATCAGAAGAAGAAGAAAACAGGAGACAACCTAGGAACCTGCCACAGAGGGCCTCTGAAAGCCTCTCCCCTGCAAACTATCAAAGCAGATGCTGAGCCTGATGGCCAACTGTTGGGCAGAGTGAATGGAATTTTAGGTAAGAAGTGGGAAATAGAAAGAGCTGGAGAGGACAGGAACTCCACAAGGAGAGCAACAGAACAAGAAAATTTGAACACAGAGAACTTCCCAGAGACTCATACTCCAACCAAGGACTATTCCTGGAGATAACCTAGAACCCCTGCACAGATGTAGCCCATGGCAGTTCAGTGTCCAAGTGGGTTACATAATAATGGGAAGAGGGACTGCCTGTGACATAATCTGATTGGCCTGCTCTTTGATCACCTCCCCCTGAGGGGGGAGCAGCCTTACCAGGCCACAGAAGATGAGAATGCAGCCACTTCTGATGAGAACTGATAGACTAAGATCAGAAAGAAGGAGAGGAGGACCTCCCCTATCAGTAGACTTGGGGAGGGGCATGCATGCAGAAAGGTGAGGGAGGGTGGGATAGGGAGGGTAGGAGTGAGGGGCTTATGGGGGGGAACAAAATGAATAAAGTATAATTAATAAAAGTTAAATAAAAAATTAAAAAAAATTTCAATTGAAAGATTCCTTTTCTCTATACATGTTTGACTTTAACAATCAACTACTCATAATATGTAAAATAATTAAACAGTGTCTGTCCTGACACACTCAGTTCTTGTCCAGATTTGATCAATGTTGTATATGCTTGGCCAGAGGCCTTTACATATTTTGTTTGACAGTATTTAAAAGACTCAAGTGGTTCAGAGAACTATGGAGCAAGATCTTCTAGGTAGAAGCCCAGTCAGAGCACAGGTGATAGCCCTGCTTCATTCAGCTCTATGTCCTTTAGTTGCTTTAAAAAAGGATTTGTGTGGTTAAGCTTAAGCAAAGGGAGTTGTTGACCATGGTCCTAGAAAATGCAGATGACAAAGCTAACCTAAGGTCAGCAGACTTGCAACTTATGCTGAAAAGGAAGACATATGAAAAAGAAAACAAAGTAGGAAGATTGAAGCTTGTAAAAACACTGTGGCTACAGGTAAAATACAATTGGAACATATGTCTAGAATTCATTACATATGCAGTGATTCTAAATCAAGCTCACAATGAATATTAATAACCACACTTATTCTTGTGGTTTAATATTTACTTTTATTTTGGTATGGATATATAGAAATCAGCACATTATATTTGTTATTTGTACCATTTGCAAACAAATTCTTTTCAACTAAGAAATATTTTTAGAATCCTAACAGATATAAACAATTTATAAGCATTAATAAAGGTTAATTTCATTAGCAATCAGGGACATGAAATTTAAATGTATAGTGAAATAATTTTATAAACATTAGTTTAGCAAAAATAACCATGAATATCTACTAATAATGAAAATGTAGGGCTAAAAACTCGTTCTGAAATGCTGCTGATAAATGATCCACTGTTACAGGTTAGCTAGGATACTGCAGGAATTTCAGTGTGCCCAGTTGAGATAGAAGGCCACTTGAAAAGAAGCAAAATCTTCAGGACTGGCTGCAATGTCCTCCTCTGTGGCCTACTAAGACTGTTCCTCCCTCAGTGGTCTTGGAAAGGGACAGGGAGGAGATGAGAGAGGAAGGGTAGGATTGGGAGGGAATTAGGAAGGGAGTTATGGCTGGGATACAAAGTAAATAATTTTTGATTAATATTAAAACATAAAAATTAATATTAAAAAAAGAAAAAAAGCAAAATCCACATGGCGTGGAAGATGTTGGACTATTAAAGAAAATGCTGTATTAGTGATTTACCAGAAGCATCTTTATTAACACATACATGTTAAGTACAAATAATTAAATATAGGTGTTTTTGTTTGTTTGTTTTTAAATTTTTTTTTATATTAATCACAGGTTATTTACTTTGTATCCCAGCCGTAGCTCCCTTTCTCATTCTCTCCCAATTCTACCCTCCCTCCCTCATCTCCTCCCTGCCCCTTTCCAAGTCCACTGCTAGGGGAGGTCTTCCTCCCCTTCCATCAGACCCTAGCTTATCAGGTATCTTCAGGTTTAGCTGCCATGTCCTCCTCTATGGCCTAGTATTTTAAAACACCTATATTTTTAATTTATTATTAAATGAGTTTTATTTGATTTTCACATGATATTTAATTTGTAACGCTTTTATTGAAAGAATATGTATTATTTCATAAACAAATTTAACTAGATAAAATCAATTGTTTCATGGTTTATTGGTAATTAAGCTGTTCACTTTCATAGATAAAACAACCTTTAGAGTTAATTATTTAAGTTCTTTATCAGAAACAATATTTTTTCTAAATTAGAATGATATCTGTAAACTTTGTCACTCCTATAAATAAGTTCCTATATATTACTAAGAATCTAGTTCTTCAAGGATTATAAAGTAAATTGGAAATTAATATTTAACTTGTGCATATTAATTTGAATTCATATTTTGATTTAGACTTTTTCTGAAATTATACCTTCTAACTGGAGCAAATGTGCTGAGTAAATTCTATAAACACTGAACTTAGACATCAGGTTTCTCAAATTGTAATGCATTCAATTTTAGGACATGAAATTATTGGCAAACTGATAATTCCCATTTTTGAATTTACATTAAAATACATTGAGTTTGTCCTGGAAAAACAAAACACACTTGGACACTTGAACAAAGTATCCAAGTGGGTACCCTAGAAAGGAGAACAGGGACTGTCTCTGACAGTCTCTGACTGTCTCTGAACTCAGTGGCTAGCTCTTTGATCACCTCCCACCACCACCCCCCGCCACCCCCAGGAGGAAGCAGCTTAACCAGGCCACAGAGGAAGACAATGAAGCCAGTCCTGATGGGACTTGATAGGCTAGTGTCAGATGGAAGGAAAGGAAGACCTCTCCTATCAGTAGATTTGAAGAGGGGCATGGGAGGAGATGAGGGAGGGTGAGATTGGGAGGGAATGAGGAAGGGTTTCAGCTGGGATGCAATGTGAATAAACTTGTAATTAATATAAATAAATAAAAATTTAATTAAAAAAAGGAGTTTGAAATTTGAAGCTGATGCCCTAAAATGAAACGTTGGCTACAACATATCCTAGTGCTCTTTAACTCTGACTGCAACTAAACACTTACCAGAAACAGAGTTTAGTATATAATCTGAAGGAAAACAGTCCATCATGTCAGACAAGGCTTGTGACAGAGAGCTCCCTGGCATCATGAACACATAGCAGGACAGCTTCTGCTCACTAATATCTTGGTGGTACAGGAATAGACCCAAGGCCATCACCACTCTAGGCTATAAATCTAAAACCCCATTTTGCACTGACTCATTTACTCTATCTAGTCTCCAACTTTACTCTGCATCCTCCTACTTCATATCACTACTTCAGAACCAAGTGTTCAAACATGTGAGCTCTAGAAAACATTTTGTAATTGAGCAATAATTCTCTAGCCCTGACTTCCATTATAACATGCTCATCTCATAATGGGAAATGTCATGGACCTCTCTGCCATTAATTTAATTTGGATAAAGTACATAATTTAACATTTTTGTTATTTATTTTGTATGATACAACGAACACGTATTTAAGCAGGTATTGATACTAAGGACTTTTTTTCTAGAAAACCAGTTTCCCAAAATACTACATTTTTTATGACTTTTGAAAAATGCAGACAGAATGAATAGAAAATAATGTCAGATAGTTTTACATAATATTTTAAAAACCCATTATTAACTACACTATTCTTATATTGATGGGCTCCTTAAGATAATTTTACTCTGTCCTAGTTTAAGTTATGAGGTCAAGGATTAGTACATTCAATATTTAAAATATTCCTCCACCTCATAGATTTTTGTCAGTTACCACGTTCCAGGAACTTGTATGTTCATCATGGTGATTGCCTGTTCAGTGTACTAAAAAATTCATTAAATGAAGAATTTTTAAATATATAATATAGTTTATAAATATTTGCTAGGTAGACAGCATGAAGAAACAAGTCTCTTTTATATGACAAGGTTTGTCATCTGTATTGGTTTATAAACTTCACTTGTATAACATTTAGACATCCATGCATACTTAATAACTTATTCTATCAAGCTTGCTTGAAGGTTAATCTAAAGCCTATATTAAGTCAATACATTCTATAACAGAAATCTATTCCCATAGACTATGAAGTGATATAAAACCAGTTGAGCAAGTGATAATGCCCATTTATTTTTATATTAATATCTTTATAGTAGAGTAGAACTCATGAAAGAGTATATAAAATGTTAATAGAGAATGTTTAAATCCAGAAGGTATCACATCATTTATCTCCTTTTACTCCAAATCAGGAAGAACCATAGCTGATTACTCTATGAGCATGTAAGTATTAGATATAAAGCTTTTCCCTGGTATAGAATTTGGAATTAGTGTACTATTTCATTTGTCTTTAATTTCTCCCACAAATTCATTGAGGTGTGTGTTTGTGTGTGTTTCCATATATTCATCAAAATAACAAGATTTACTTGAACATGATTAAACCATAAGCCTTGACTTCAAGATTCAAGCAACTTCTCACTTTCCAAAAAGGTATTAAGCACAAAGAGTATTATTTAGTAGAGATGTATTTACCAATTCACTCTATGCTTATTGTTACACTTTTAAACTAGACATTTTTGCTGTACAGATTGAATTGATTAGGAAAATGCACTGAGTCAGTATAGAAAATTAGGACAAATTAAATAAATGTTGAATAGTGTGTTGTGTCTAATATTTGAGGGGAAAAAAGAGGTCTAGCTATAAGCCCTATCTGCAAACTATTGAAAAGAATGACTACTGTTATTTAAATGATGACTTATAAACTAGACGTTCCTCTCTTGCGCTGTCAATCCCTTGTCTAAGCCCTCATTCTTATATACATCCAAAAGCATTTGCGTTCAGGGATTTGTATCAGTTTTCCTCATCTCACTTTGTTCTTCTGCTCTTTCCATCATCTTCCTTCAGTGTTCTCATAAGAACTTGTTTTTCTTAGTTTTGAATTTTAAATTACTTTGAGCTTATTCCATTTACAACCAGAGACTTACCATGATTCATGAATATCTCCACACATTTTTATTTCACTTCATCTCCTGAAGTTTCTGTACTTATAATTTTTCCTTGACTCTGAATATAAAAAAAAAAAAAGTAAAATCCACTGAGCCTGCAGGCTCCCCACTTGAATCTTCTGCATTTCAGCAGAGGCATCTCTTGATTTTTTTTTCAGGGCTTCTTGACCTTAGATCTTTCCTTCAACACTTTTTATTTCAACTAAAATTTTGAATTGGCAAAGTCTGAGTATAATATGCTGGGAATGTGAGTATGCAATTTTTGTTTCTGTGGTTCCAAAGCAGGGCCTTAGAGTTTGCATTTTGTTTAGCACTACTATATATCCCTGGTTAAATGGCCATGGCAGTATCATCCAGTGCTCTATCACAATTCTAAAGCATAAAATGACAAAACCAGTACTGGAACTTTATGATACTGTCTTTTTAAATTTTTAAAAATTCTTTATTAATCTATTATTTTATTAATTAAAATTTATTCACTTTATATCCCAGCTATAACCCTCTCCCTAATTATTCCCAATTCTAACCTGACTCCCTCTTATCCTCCCTTGCCCCTCCCCAAGTCCACTGATAGGGGAGGTCCTGCTTTCCTTCCCTCTGACCCTAGCCTATCAGGTCTCATCAGGACCTGCTGCATTGTCTTCCCCTGTGGCCTGGTAAGGCTGCTCCCCCCTCCCCTCAGTGGGAGGTGATCAAAGAGCCAGCCACTGAGTTCATCGCAGAGAGACAGTCCCTGTTCCCCTTACTAGGGACCCATTTGGACACTGAGCTGCCATGGGCTACCTTTGTGCAGGGGTTCTAGGTTATCTTCATGCATGGTCCTAGGTTGGAGTATCAGTCTCAGAAAAGGCCCCTAGGCACAGAATTTTTGGTTCTGTTGCTCTTTTTGTGGAATTCCTGTCACCTCCAGGTCTTTCATCTCTTCCTTCTTTCATAAGATTCCCTGCACTCTGCCTAAAGTTTGGCTGTGAGTCTCAGCATCTGTTTTGATATCATACAGGGTAGAATCTTTCAGAGACCTTTTGTGGTACGCTCCTGCCCTGTTCCCTGTTTTCTCCCTCTTTCGATGTCAGTCCCTTTTGCCTTTCTGGATGAGGACTGAGGGTCCTCTTTCTTGCTTAGTTTCTTTAGGTGTACAGATTTTATTATGTTTATCCTATATTATATCTCTAATATCTACTTATGAGTGAGTATATAACACCTAAAAGTTTGTCTTGCTGCTTCTAGAATACCACACTCAGAATAATCTTTTCTAGTTCCCACTGTTTGCCTGAAAATTTCATGATATCCTTGTTTTTAATTGCTGAGTAGTATTCCACTGTGTAAATATACCTCAATTTTCGTGTTCATTCCTCAGATGAGAGAGATCTTGGTTGCTTCCAAATTCTGGATATTATCAATAAAGCTGCCAAGAATATTGTTGAGCAAATGTCCTCATTGTGTACTTGAGCATATTTTGGATATATGCCTAGGAGTGGCATAGCTTGATCTTAAGGTGACACTATTCCTAATTTTCTGAGAAAGCACCAGATTGATTTCCAAAGTGGTTTTACTAGTTTACATTCCCACCAGCAATGCAGAAGGGTTCCCCTTTCTCCACATCCTCTCCAGCATGTATTGTCACATGAGTTTTGTATCTTAGCCATTCTGATGGGTGTAAGGTGAAATTGCAGGGTCGTTTTATCTTGCATTTCCCTGATGACTAAGAACATTGAGCATACTGTCTTCTTTCCTAGTTTTTCATCTATTTCTAAGTCATTGATTTGCCTAAGTCAGTTGAATTTTGAAATAAAATGCAAGAAATGTTCCATACATTTTTAACACTCAGAACATCTCTCTGTCTCTCCCTTTCTCTTTCTTTGGGTCCGCTCATATATCATATAATATATACACTAAGATATACATATACTATTTTACTTAATGCTATATTTTATATTATTTTAAACATTTACTCAATTAAAATAATAATAAGAATATGTAAGTGGTATATGTAAGAGACTGAGTCATTACTTTAAAATTCTGTGTTATTGAGGAAGAATTCCTTAAAAAAAAAGAGTTAAACACAATATTTAAAACAGTATTTATTACAAAAAACCCACTAATATCCTGTATTTAAAGAAACTGAATTAACTAAGGTAAACAAAAAATTAATAAATACCTATTGCTATTAACCTGGAGCTTTGTTTTAAATGTTGCTGTTAAAAATGCTTTTAAAAATGTTTTTATAAACTTTCTCTACTATCTGGTTTTCAGATAACTTTTTACTTTTGATCTGAAAAAAAATTGAACTACTGAAGTCAGCATCTACAGAATTTTGACACAAAAAGTTTAAGTAATGGTGAGGGTTTCTCTGCCTTTTATTGTGAATGTTATAATCTGCTTAACCTGCTTAAACTTTATTGCCCCTCCATTAAGACCTACTTTAGTTTTAACATAACTCTTGTGATAACAGCCTCTGTTAAGGCCTGTTTTCATCTTCAGCATAACAGAAACCACTTTGTTTTAAGTCTCCATTTTGATCATAAGATAAAAATAAGTTCAAGTTCTCATGTTCTCACTGAAAAATTAAATAGCCTTTATTTACAATTCAATGCTTGTCGAATGTTCAGCTTGAATTAATGAAACATGTTCCACTTAAACAAAACCACAATATCCTGCTATATTCCTTTCTCCCAGAACAGTGAGGATCTGCAAAGTCCCTAAGCCTATATCCTAGCCAATCAGCTTAAAATGCTCTGTCTAGCTACCTAAGTACAATGTACTTGGAGATGCTTTATTTAACTGGTCAAAATGATATGATGTTGTCCAGCCTCACTTCCTACCTGCTTTTTTTTTTTTTTTTGTATTGAAAGCCTCCCTTTAGAAATAAACCAGCATTGCAGTCTGGCTCTAGAGCCCAGATTGTGTCTCTGTCTGGTTAGTCTTCTGATAAAGACAATAATCTTCCATCAATAAATTTCCATCAATTTGAATCTGGTGTTCAAATGGTTAGTGTGCAGCTATGCCTGAATATTTAACTGTGAACTTTTGCTGTATATAGTAATATATAATTACCCATAAAACATCAAGAAAGTTATTATAACAGTTTTTAGTCTATGATAGCATTAATTGATTACATTTTATTTAATAATCCTTACTATAATAACTATACAATGTATGTTTATAGAATCTTAGAAGTATATTAGTTCTATTCATAATAGATATACATAAGAAAACATTTCCTATTTGTTTTCTTTTTAGTACTTTATAAAGATAAATATACATTTTTGTTTTATGAATATGTAAATATTTGTAGCACAAACTTTATTATACATAATCAAATATATAATTTATTTTAAAGGAAAAACTGCATGGGTGAGTGTGAGGTCATTTTCCCAAATCGATTTTGAACTCACTCAAGTCTAGAATGCTCAAAATCCATAGAAATAGTCATACTGCACTTTCTTCTCAACATAATTTGTGATATTCAACTTCTTGTCATTGTGACAGAACTTTATAAAAAGTGGTCTTAAAAGTACTCATTTACTTTGGTTCGTGGTTTTAATGGTAATAACTTGATCTGGTTATTTCACAATTTAGGTGAAATGAATCAGCTTTAAGCTGAATGGTGAGAGTGAATGGGGAAGCAGAAAGTGTAAGGAATAGGGATGTATCTTCATGAGCATGAACTCAATAACCTTTTCGCACTACTAATTCCACTTCACAAAGACTACAAAAACACTCAGGAGTGCTATAGTCTTCAGCACATAGGCTTTATTTTTATTTATTTTTTTTATCAGTTACATTTTATTAACTCTGTATCCCAGCCATGTCCCGATCCCTCATTCCCTCCCAGTCCCTCCGTTCCTCCCTCATCTTCACCGTGCCTCTTTCCAAGTCCACTGATGGGGGGGACCTCCTCCCCATTCATCTGATCCTGTTTTATCGGGTATCTTCAGGAATGGCTGCAAAGCCCTCCTCTGTGGCCTAACAGGACTGCTCCTCCCTAGGGGGTGGGGAGGCCAAAGAGCCAGTCATTGAGTTCTGTTAGAAATAGTCCTTGTTCCCCTCACTTTGGAAAACCAATTGGTTACTGATTTACCACAGGCTACATCTGGGTGGAGATTCTAGGTTATATCCATACATGGTCCTTGGTTGAATGTCAGTCTCAGAAAAGATCCTGTGCCCAGATATATTTGGTCCTTGTGGAGCTCCTATCCTTTCCCCATCAGACTAACTCCCCTTCTTTCTTATGATTCCCTGTACTCTGCCAATGGTTTGGTCATGAGTCTTTGCTTTGAAAACACTGCTAGTTAGAGTCTTTCAGATGCACTCAGTAGACTCCTGTCATACATTCAATGCACATCCCATCTGTCTTTCTAAATGAGGATTGATCTTCTTGCCCCATGTCCGCTCAATTGATTATCTTTTCTAGGTGTATAGATTTCATTATTTATGTTTATCATATCTTATAGGTCTATATAAGTGAGTATATCCCATGTTTGTCTTTCTTCTTCTGGGATATTTCACTCAGAATGATCTTTTCTAGATCCCACCATTTGACTTAAAATTTCATGATTTCCTCCTTTTTGATTGCTGAGTAGTATTCCATTGTGTAAAAATACCACAATTTCTGTACCCATTCCTCCATTGATGGACATCTGGGTTGTTTCCAGGTTCTGGCTATTAAAAATAAAGCTGCTATAAACATGGTTGAGCAAGTATCCCTTTTGTGTACTTGAATGAACTTTGGGTATATACCTAGGAGTGGTATAGCTGGGTCTTGAGGAAGCACTATTCTTCATTGTCTTAGAAAGTGCCAGATAGCTCTCCAGAGTGGTTGTACCAGTTTACATTCTGACCAGCAGTGGAGGAGGGTTCCCCTTTCTCCACAACCTCTCCAGCATGTGTTGAGTTTTTCATCTTGGCCATTCTGATGGGTGTAAGGTGATATCTCAGGGTCGTTTTGATTTGCATTTCCCTGATGGCTAATGAGGATGAGCATTTCTTTAAGTGTTTTTCTGCCATTCGATATTCCTCTACAGAGAATTCTCTGTTTAGCTCTGTTCCCCCTTTTTTAAGTGGATTACTTGGTTTGCTGCTTTTCAGCTTCTTTAGTTCTTTATATATACTGGATATGAGTCCTCTGTCAGATAAAGGGTTGGTGAAGATTCTTTCCCAATCTGTAGGCAGTCGCTTTGTTTTGGTGATGGTCTCCTTTGCTTTGCAGAAGCTTTTCAGTTTCATGAGGTCCCATTTATTGATTGTTGCTCTTAGAGCCTGTGCTGTTGGTGTTCTGTTCAGGAAGTTTTCTCCTGTACCAATGAGTTCTAGGGTATTCCCTACTTTTTTTCTAGCCGATTTAATGTGTCAGGTTTTATGTTGAGGTCTTTGATCCACTTGGACTTCAGTTTTGTGCACGGTGATAAGTATGGATCTATTTTCATTTTTCTACATGCAGACATCCAGTTGGACCAGCACCATTTGTTGAAGATGCTATTTTTTTTCCATTGTATGGTTTTGGCGCCTTTGTCGAAGATCAGGTGTCCATAAGTGTATGGGTTTATTTCTGGGTCCTGTGTTCGGTTCCATTGATCCACCATTCTGTTATTATGCCAGTACCATGCAGTTTTTAAAACTGGTGCTCTATAGTACAACTTAAGATCAGGGATGGAGATACCTCCAGAAGATCTTTTATTGTAGAGGATTGTTTTAGCAATTCTGGGTTTCTTGTTATTCCATATGAAGTTGAGAATTTTTCTTTCCAGGTCTGTAAAGAATTGTGTGGGTAATTTGATGGGCATTGCATTGAATCTGTAGATTGCTTTTGGTAAAATGGCCATTTTTACTATGTTAATCCTGCCCAGCCATGAACATGGGAGATCTTTCCATCTTCTCATATCTTCTTCTAATTCTTTCTTCAGAGACTTGAAATTTTTTTCATACAAGTCTTTGACTTCCTTGGTTAGGGTTACTCCGAGGTACCTTATGTCATTTGTGGCTATTGTGAAGGGTGTTGTTTCCCTAATTTCTTTCTCAGCCCTTTTGTCTTTTGTATATAGGAGTGCCACTGATTTTTTTGAGTTAATTTTGTATCCATCCACTTTGCTGAAGGTGTTTATCAGCTGTAGGAGTTCCCTGGTAGAGTTTTTGGGTCACTCACATATACTATCATATCATCTGCAAATAGTGATAATTTGACTTCTTCCTTTCCAATTTGTATCCCCTTGATCTCCTTCAACTGTCTTATTGCTCTAGCAAGGACTTCCAGCACTATGTTGAAGAGATATGGAGAGAGTGAGCAGCCTTGTCTTGTCCCTGATTTCAGTGGGATTGCTTTAAGTTTCTCTCCATTCAGTTTGATGTTGGCTATAGGTTTGCTGTATATCACCTTTACTATGTTTAGATATGTGCCTTGTATCCCTGATCTCTCCAATACTTTAAACAGGAATGGATGTTGGATTTTGTCAAATGCTTTTTCAGCATCTAGGGAGATTATCATGTGGTTTTTTTCTTTCAGTTTGTTAATATGGTGGATCACATTGATGGATTTCCATATATTGAACCACCCCTGCATACCTCAGATGAAGCCTACTTGGTTATGGTGGATGATATCTTTAATGTGTTCTTGTATTCGGTTTGCGAGTATTTTGTTGAGTATTTTTGCATCAATGTTCATAAGGGAGATTGGCCTGAAGTTCTCTTTTTTTGTTGGGTCTTTGTGAGGTTTAGGTACCAAGGTGACTGTGGCTTCATAGAATGAGTTTGTAATGTTGCTTCTGTTTCAATTTTGTGGAATAGTTTGAAGAGAACTGGAGTTAGCTCTTTTTTGAATGTTTGGTAGAATTCTGCGCTTAAACCATCAGGTCTTGGGCTTTTTTTGGATGGGAGACTTTCGATGACTGCTTCTATTTCCTTGGGAGATATAGGACTATTTAATTGATTTACCTGGTCCTGATTTAGCTTTGGTAAGTGGAATCGATCAAGAAAATTGTCCATTTCATTTAAATTTTCAAATTTTGTTGCATATAGACTTTTGAAGTAAGTCCTAATGATTGCTTGGATTTCCTCAGTGTCTGTAGTTATGTCCCCCTTTTCATTTCTGATTTTGATTTGGATGGTGTCTCGCTGCCTTTTAGTTAGCTTGGCTAAGGGTTTGTCTATCTTGTTGATTTTCTCAAAGAACCAGCTCTTGGTTTCATTGATTCTTTGAATTGTTTTATTTGTTTCTAATTGATTGATTTCAGCCCTGAGTTTGATTATTTCCAGCCATCTGCTCCTTCTTGGTGTGTTGGCTTCTTCTTTTTCTAGGGTTTTTAAGTGAGCCATTAAGTTGCTTGAATGCGCTGTCTCAAATTTCTTCTTGAAGGCACCTAGTGCTATGAACTTTCCTCTTAGCACTGCTTTCATTGTGTCCCACAAGTTTGGGTATGTTGTGTCTTCATTTTCATTGAGTTCTAGGAAGATTTTAATTTCTTTCTTAATTTCTTCCCTGACCCAGCTGTCTTTTAGTAGCAAGTTGTTCATTTTCCATGTATGTGTAGGCTTTTTGCTGTATTTGTTGTTACTGAGGTCCAGCTTTATTCCGTGGTGATCAGACAGGATACAAGGGATTATTTCAATCTTCTTGTATCTGTTGAGGCTTGCTTTGTGACCAACTATGTGGTCTATTTTGGAGAAGGTTCCATGAGGTGCTGAGAAGAAGGTAAATTCTTTTGTGTTTGGGTGTAAGGTTCTGTAAATGTCTGTTAGGTCCATTTGATTCATGACCTCTGTTAGAGATATTGTTTCTTTGTTTAATTTCTGTTTGGTTGACCTGTCCTTTGTTGAGAGTGGGGTGTTGAAGTCTCCCACTATTAGTGTGTGGGGATCTATGTGTGGTTTAAGTTTTATCAATGTTTCTTTCACAAATGTGGGTGCTCTTGTATTTGGGGCATAGATGTTCAGGATAGTGATGTCTTCTTGGTGGAATTTTCCCTTGATGAGTATGAAGTGTCCTTCCCCATCTCTTTTGATTAATTTTGGTTGAAAGACTATTTTATCAGTTATTAGAATGGCTACTCCAGCTTGCTTCTTGCGTCCATTTGCTTGAAAAGCCGTCTTCCATCCCTTTACCCTCAGGTAATGCCTATCTTTGTGACTTAGGTGTGTTTCTTGTATACAACAGATTGCTGGGTTTTGTTTACGCATCCATTCTGTTAGTCTGTGTCTTTTTATTGGAGAATTAAGTCCATTGATATTGAGAAAGAATAATGACCAGTGGCTGTTAGATCCTTTGAATAGACTGGGTGACCCGTGATCAGTCTGGCAACTTTGCTTCCCAGTGGGGTCCCCCCGAGGCTGGGACTTTCAGCCTCAGGCACCCTTGTGCACACGGATCAGCCTGGGAAAGTGATTGGGACACGGACGCTTGCGGCTCCAGCCGGGAGACACAAAGCCTGTGTTACCCAGGATTTCTTCCGGGTTCTGGCTGGGTAGCCGTGAGTGGACCCGACCAATTCCCACACCATGGGAGCCTCCCCTCACCTGGGAAACACAATTGATGTAGTTTCAGGACCCAGAGTTCAGTCTCCTGGTCTCTGCACGGCGAGTGCTGTCCTGCTTCTCCAATGCGGTGCTCTCCCGGCGCCGCCATCTTGGCACCCTCCTCAGGATTATTTTAGATTTAACATTTTCTTTGACAGATACATCTATTTCTTCCATTGTATATTCCACACCTGAGATTCTTTCTTCCATCTCTTGTAGTCTATTGGTTATGCTAACCTCTGTAGTTCCTGTTTTCTTCCCTAAGTTCTGTCTCTCTGCAATTTCCTCCATTTGTGTTTTCTTTAATTTTTCCAATTCTATCTTCAGATCTTGAGCCATTTTGTTGATTTCCTTCACCTGTCTGACTGTTTTTCCATTAATTCTTTCAGTTGTTTGTTTGAACACACCTATGTTTCTTTTATTTCATTCAGTGATTTAAGCATTTTCTCTCTAAAGGCCACAAACTGTTTGACTGTAACTTCCTCTATTTCTTTAAGGATGGCCATATTCTGTTTGAGTTTATCTTCCCCTAGGTCTTTACGTATTTTATTTGTTTCCTCTGTTATCATCTTCATGAGCATAGTTTTTAGGTCATCTTCTTGGATTTCAGTTATGCTGAGGTGTCCAGGGCTACTTGCCCCTGGGCAACTGGGTTCTGGAGATGCCATATTGCTCTGTCTTTTGTTGCTTGAGGTTTTACGCTGGCCTCTACCCATTGTGCTATCTTGGGTGTTGGGGTTATTTTCTGGTGGTGTCTGGGGATCCTGTGGTAGAGAGAATCTCCTTGGCAGAAAGCTGGTTTTTCTTGAAGGAAGTATTCTCAGCTTTTTAGGTATAGTCACTGGATGGCTGGCGTTTTTCAGGAGTTGCCACTGCTCCCCTCAGGGATAGAGACCTGAGTGGTATCTGTGGTCTTTGTTAGTCAATAGGGTTCTCCTCTCACCCAGGGAAGTCCTGAAGACAGCTGCCCTGCCTCTGGGTTTCTTGCTGTAAATTTAATGATCTGCTGTTGTGACCTGTGTGTCCCGTGGTTTGGTCAGTTTTGTTAGGGATAAATAGTTGCCACGTGGATCTGTATCTGGGGGTTGATCTCAGGGATTTTGGGCTTTTGTAGGTCTAAGGTTGGGGCTCTGTGTCCTAGTCCCAAGTGGTAATCTGTGGTGGGTGGGTACTGCTTTCCTGGCAACAGTAGGCTATCCAGTGCTCAGCATGTCCCTGGGTTGGGCTGGTCTGTGGGACCTATTCCAGGGATATACTGAGTAGCCTAAGACTGCCCTCTTTACTTAGTTCCCTGTGAGGATTTCTCCTCACAGTGACTCCCAGTCTCTGTTGCCCTGGGGCACACAGTTGGAAAGCTGGCATGCAGCAACTGATTATGCCTGCTGCTGGAGCCCAGTTCAGTGATGGAAGCTTCGACCCACTGGTCTGTGAGACTTTTTCCAGGAAAGGACTGGATGATTTAAGTCAGTACAGTTTCCTTTCTTCCCTGTGGATTCTCTAGCTACAGGGACTCCCAGTCTCTTTTTTGCCCTGGGGTGCACAGCTCATGTGCCAGATAGCTGGAGCACAGAAACTGTGCCTGTGTCTGGAGCAAAGCTCAGTGATGGCAGCTCAGACTCGCTGGTCTGCAAGATTTTTTCCAGGGAAAGACTGGATGATCCAAGTCAGAACTGTTTCCTTCTTTCCCTGTGGATTCTCTCATGACAGGGACTCCCGGTCTGTGGTGTTTTTGTGCCCACCAATCAGCCTGGGAAGGTGATCAGGACTTGCAGGCCTGTGGCTCTGGTTTGGGGACCTAGTGTTTTCATGACCCCAGATCTCTTCTGGGTTCTGGCTGGGTGACTTGAGAGTGGTCCCAACTGATTCCCATGCCATGGGGGTTTCCTCTCACCTGGGAAACACAATCACTGTTCTTTTAGGGCCCAGAGTTCAGTCTCTTGGTTACTGAACAGAAAATGTTGTCCTGCTCCTCAGGAGCTCCCTGTTCTCCTTGTGCTGCCATCTTGTCTGATTCCTTCATTTTTTTTTAATGGTTTTCATTTCGCTTTTTTTTTCTTTTTTTCTTTTTATTAGTTACAATTTATTACATCTGTATCACAGCTGTATCCCGCTCCCTTATTCCCTCCCAACCCCACCCTCCCTCCCTCATCTGCTCCCTGCCCCTTTCCAAATCCACTGATTGGAGCGGACCTCCTCCCTTTCATCTGACCTTGTTTTATCAGGTATCTTCAGGACTGGCTGCAAACTCCTCCTCTGTGGCCTAGCAGAACTGCTCCTCCATTGGGGATGGGGAGGTCAAAGAGCTTTCCATTGAGTTCCTGTCAGGAATAGTTCCTGTCCTCCTTACTATGGGAAACCAATTGGTTACTGAGCTACCACAGGCTATATCCAAGCAGAGGTTCTAGGCTATATTTATACATGGTCCTTGGTGGAGTGTCAGTCTCAGAAAAGACTCCTGTGCCCAGATATATTTGGTCCTTGTGGAGCTCCTATCCTTTCCACATCATACTAACTCCTCTTCTTTCATACGATTCCCTGCACTCTGCCAAAGGTTTGGTTAGGAGTCTTACTATCTCTCTGATACACTGCTAGGTAGAGTCTTTCAGAGGCTCTCTGCAGTAGGCTCCTGTCCTACGTCCTACAGTTTCAGAAAAAAAACCTGTGCCCCAGATATATTTGGTCCTTGTGGAGATCCTATTCTTTCCACATCATATTAACTCGCCTTCTGCTGAAAGTTTGGTTATGGGTCTTAGTATATGTTTTGAAATGCTGCTAGGTAACCTAGAGTCTTTAAGATGCCTTCTGCGGTAGACTCCTGTTATATGTCCAATGCACATCCCATTTTTCTTTCTAAGTGAGGATTGATCATCTTTTGCCATGTCTGCTTTCTTGTTTATCTTCTTTAGGTGTATAGACTTCCTTATGTTTATCATATCTTGTAGGTATATATAAGAGAGTATATACCATGTTTGTCTTTCTTCTTCTGGGATACTTCACTCAGAATGATTTTTTCTAGGTCCCACCATTTACCTGCAAATTTCATGATTTCCTCATTTTTGATTGCTGAGTAGTATTCCATTGTGTAAAAATACCACAATTTCTGTATCCATTTCTCCGTTGATGGACATCTAGGTTGTTTCCAGGATCAGGCTATTACAAATAAAGCTGCTACAAATATGGTTGAGCAAATGTCCTTGTTGTGTACTTGAGCAAATTTTGGGTATGTACCTAGGAGTGGTATAGCTGGGTCTTGAGGAAGCACTATTCCTAGTTGTCTGAGTAAGCGCCAGATTGACTTCCAAAGGTGTTGTACTAGTTTACATTCCCACCAGCAGTGGAGGAGGGTTCCCTTTTCCACAACCTCTCCAGCATGTGTTGTCACTTCAGTTTTTCATCTTGGCCATTCTGATGGGTGTGAAGTGAAATCTCAGGGTCGTTTTGATTTGCATTTCCTTGATGGCCAATGACGTTGAGCATTTCTTTAAGTGTTTCTCTGCCATTCAGTATTCCTCTATCGAGAATTCTCTGTTTAGCTCTGTTCCTCATTTTTTAATTGGATTACTTGATTTGTTGCTTTTCAGCTTCTTTAGTTCTTTATATATATACTGATATTAGCCCTCTGTCAGATAAAGGGTTAGTGAAGATTCTTTCCCAATCTGCAGGCAGTCGTTCTGTTTTGATGATGGTGTCCTTTGCTTTACAGAAGCTTTTCAGTTTCATGAGGTCCTATTTATTGATTGTTGCTCTTAGAGCCTCTGCTGTTGGTGTTCTGTTCAGGAAATTGTCTCCTATGCCAATGAGTTCTACGCTGTTCTCCAATTTTTTTTCTAATCGATTTAGAGGATCTGGTTTTATGTTGAGGTCTTTGATCCACTTGGACTCTAGTTTTATGCAGGGTGATAAATATGGATCTATTTTCATTTTTCTGCGTGTAGATATACAGTTGGTCCAGCACCATTTGTTAAAGATGCTGTCTTTTTTCTATTGAATGGTTTTGGCTTCTTTGTCAAAAATCAAGTATTCATAGGTGTGTGGGTTTATTTCTGGGTCTTCTATTCGGTTCCATTGATCCTCCTTTCTGTTTCTATGCCAAAACCATGCAGTTTTTATTACTATTGCTCTATAATACAGCTTGAGATAGGGGATGGAGATACCTCCAGATGATCTGTTGTTGTACAGGATTGTTTTGGAGATTCTGGGTTTTTTGTTCTCCATATGAAGATGAGAATCTTTTTTTCAAGGTCTGTAAAGAATTGAGGTGGTATTTTGATGGGAATTGTGTTGAATCTGTAGATTGCTTTTGGCAGGATGGCCATTTTCACAATGTTAATCCTACCAATCCATGAGCATGGGAGATCTTTCTATCTTCTGAAATCTACAATTTCTTTCTTCAGAGACTTGAAGTTTTTCTCAAAGAGGTCTTTCACTTGCTTGGTTAGTGTCACCCCAAAGTACTTTATGTTATTAGTGGCTATTGTGAAGGGTGTTGTTTCCCTGATTTCTTTCTAGGCCCTATTCTCTTTAATATACAAGAGGGCTTGTGATTTTTTTTTTTAGTTGATTTTGTATCCTGCCACTTTGCTGAAGGTGTTTATCAGCTGGAGGAGTTCTCTGGTTGAAATTTTGGGGCTCTCATGTATACTATCATATCATCTGCGAATAGTGACACTTTGACCTCTTCCTTTCCAGTTTGTAGCCCCTTGAATTCCTTTAGTTGTCTTATTGCTCTGGCTAGGACTTCAAGTACTATGTTGAAGAGATATGGAGAGAGTGGGCAGCCTTGTCTTGTACCTGATTTCAGTGGGATTGATTTAAGTGTCTCTCCATTGAGTTTGATGTTGGCTATAGGCTTGCTGTATATTGCCTTTACTATGTTTGGTTATGTGCCTTGTGTCCCTGATCTCTCCAAGACTTTAAACATGAATGGATGTTGGACTTTGTCAAATGCTTTTTCGGCATCTAAGGAGGTGATCATGTGGTTTTTCTCTTTCAGTTTGTTTAGGTGGTGGATTACATTGATGGATTTCTGTATATCGAACCACCCTTGCATGCCTGGGATGAAGCCTACTTTATTCATGGTGGATGATATCTTTGATCTGTTCTTGGATTCGGTTTGCAAGTATTTTATTGAGTATTTTTACATCAATGTTCATAAGAGATATAGGTCTGAAGTTCTTTTTTTTTTTTTGTTGTGTCTTTGTTTTTTAGGTATCAATGTGACCTTGGCTTCCTAGAATGAGTTTGGTAGTGTTCCTTCTGTTTCTATTTTGTGGAATATTTTGGAGATAATTGGAATTAGCACGTCTTTGAAGGTCTGGTAGAATTCTGCACTGAATCCATTTTGCCCAGGACTTTTTTTGGAAGGGAGTCTGTTGATGACTGCTTCTATTTCCTTGTGGGAAATAGGACTATTCCATCTTTCTACCTGATCTGGACTTAATTTTGTTAAATGGAATCTATCAAGAATTTTGTCCATTTCTTTTAGATTTTCGAATTTCATGGCATATAGGCTTTTGTATTATGATCTAATGATTGTTTGGATTTCCTTGGTGACTGTAGTTATGTCCCCCTTTTCATTTCCCATTTTGCTGATTTGGATAGTTTCTCTCTGCCTTTTAGTTTGTTTGGCTAAAGGTTTGTCTATCTTGTTGATTTTTTCAAAGAACCAGGTCTTGGTTTCATGGATTCTTTGAATAGTTTTATTTGTTTCTAATTGATTGATTTCCAACCTGAGTTTGATTATTTCCAGCTGTCTGCTCCTGTTGGGTGCATTTGCTTCTTTTTTCTCTAGGGGTTTTAGTTGAGCCATTAATTTGCTTGTGTGATATGTCACAAATTTCTTCTTGGAGGCACTTAATGCTATGAATTTTCCTCTGAGCACTGCCTACATTGTGTCCCATAAATTAGGGTATTTTGTGCCTTCATTTTCATTGAATTCTAGGAAGTCTTTGATTTCTTTCTTTCTTAACCCAGCTATCATTGAGCAGCAAATTGTTCAGTTTCCTTGTGCTTGTAGGCTTTTTTCTAATTCCATTGTTGTTGAGGTGCAGCTTTATTCCATGGTGGTCAGATAGAATACAGGGGATTATTTCAATCTTCTTGTACCTGTTGAGGCTTGCTTTGTGACTAACTCTATGGTTTATTTTGAAGAAGGTTCCATGAGGTGCTGAAAAGAAGGTATATTCTTTTGAGTTTGTGTGGAAATTTTTGTAGTCGTCTATTAGGTCCATTTGATTTAGGACCTCTGTAAGTGCCTTTATTTCCTTATTAGGTTTCTGTCTAGATATCTGTTCCTTGGTGAAAGTGGGGTATTGAAGTCTCCCACTATCAAGGTGTTGGAACTGATGTTTGATTTAAATTTTAGTAATGTTTCATTTTTGAATGTAGGCACTCTTATATTTGGAGCATGGATGTTCAGAATTCTCATGTCCTCTTGGTAGATTTTTCCTTTGAAGAGAATATAGTGTCCCTCCTCATCTTTTTTGATTAATTTTGGTTGAAAGTCTATTTTATTAGATATTAGGATAGCTACTGCCACTTGTTTTCTGCATCCGTTTGCTTGAAAGACATTTTCCAGCCCTTTACTCTGAGGTAGTGTTTATCTTTGTTGCAGAGGTGCATTTCTTGGATGCAGCAGAATGATGGATCCTGTTTCTGCATCCAATCTGTTAGTCTGTGTCTTTTTATTGGTGAGTTGAGTCCATTGATGTTGATAGATAATACTGACCAATGAATGTTAGTTCCTTTTTTATTGCAGTTGGTGGTCTTACTGTATTTCATTGCTTGTTTCCTTTTCTTTTTTGTGGGGATATTATCTGTATGCCATGTTTTCTTGGGTGAGGTTGTTTTCATTGGGATGGAGTTTTCCTTCTAGTATCTTCTGTAGGGCTGGGTTGCTGTGTAGATATTGCATAAATTTAGTTTTGTCATGGAATATTTTGTTTTCTCCATCTATGTTGATTGAAACTTTGTAGGGTATAGTAGTCTGGGTTGACATTTGTGATCTCTTAGAGTCCCCATGACACTTGCCCAGGCCCTTCTAGCTTTCATAGTTTCTCATGAGAAGTCTGGTGTGATTCTGATAGATCTAACTTCTTTTGTTACCTGGCCTTTTTCCCTTGCTGATTTTAATATATTTTCTTTGTCTGTAGATTTAGTATTTTGACTATGATGTGACGTGATGTGTTTCTTTTCTGGTCTAGTCTATTTGGTGTTCTGTAGGCCTATTGTATAATTATGGACATCTCTTTCTTTTAGTTGGGAAAATTTTCTTCAATGATTTTGTTGAAAATATTTTCTGGGCCTTGGAGGAGGGAATCTTCTTTTTCCTCTATTCCTATTATTCTTTTGTTTTGTCTTTTTATGTTGTCTTAGATTTCTTGGATGGTTTGTGTCAGGAATTTTTTAGATTTATTATTTTCTTTGACAGATACATCAATTTCTTCCATTGTATCTTCCACACCTGAGATTCTTTATTCTATCTCTTGTAGTCTGTTGGTTATGCTTACCTCTGTATTTCCTGTTTTCTTTCCTAGATTCTCCCTCTACATGATTTCCTCCATTTGTGTTTTCTTTAATTTTCCAATTCTATCTTCAAATCTTGAACTCTTTTGTTGATTTCCTTCACCTTTCTGATTGTATTTTCTATTTTACCTTCAATTCCTTCACCCATTTGTTTGAACATTCCTCTGTTTCTTTTATTTCTTTCAGTGATATAATTATTTCCTCTCTGAATGCCAAAAACTGGCTGCATCTTCCTATATTTCTTTATTGATGGCCATAATCTGTTTTACTATAACTTCCCCTAAATCTTTATGTATTTTATTTACTTCCTTCATTAACCTCTTCATAAGCATAGATGTAAGGTCATCTTCTTGAATTGCACTTCTGTTAGTGTGTCCAGGGCTACTTGTCCCTGGATAACTGGTTTCTGGGGATGCCATATTGCTTTGCCTTTTGTTGGTTGTGCTTTTTCGCTGGCCTCTACCCATCTCTCTTTCTCAGGTGTTGTCTGTTAATTTCTGGTGTTTTCTGGGTCCTGGGATGGGGAGAATCCACTTGGCAGTGTTCTGAAGTTCTCCTCTGTTTTTTGGGGTATGGTCAACTGAATGGTGGTATTTCTCAGGAATTGTCACAGTTCACTTCAGGCATATGGACCTGTGTGGTAACTGTCGTGTTCAGAAGGCTCTCTGCTCATTAGGAGAGTTCCTGGTGATGGCTGCCCTACTACCGGGTTTCTTGCTCTGAATTTAGTGATCAGCAGCTGTTGCTCTTAAGGTGTAATTGTTGTGTGCAGCAGTCTTGAAGAACCAGGTATTCCCACAGTTTTATCAGTTTAGCTAGGGATGACTGGTTGAACCTTGGAGCATTATCTGAGGGCTGCTGTAATGGTGCTCTGGCTTTTGTAGGTCTGAGGATGTACCTGTGTGCCCCAATGCCCTAGAAGTAATCAATAATGTTCAGTGATCACAGCACTCATGCCTGCAGTAGAAGGCTAGAGCCTAAAATCTGCATGAATCCAATATCTTCTGGAGCTGGGTGTCCTGAGCATTGGACCTGATGAACCCCCAGCTGTTGGGTTTCCTTCTGACAGAGACGCCCATTCTTTGCTTTGGGGACAGCCGTTTTGTCTGTGATGGAGAGTAGAACGCGCAGGCACAGACTTGTGTGGCTCTGCCTTTTGCTTCTCTGGTGATTGGGTGTCTGGGCCTCTGCTGAAACTGGGTAATTTTTCTCGAGACCTTTGCAGGGTGGTGGTATCAGCTGAGTGCTTTGTGATCAGACCAGCCATTCCCCTCCCTGTGGGTTTGTACCAGACAGAGAAACTCATTCTCTGGTGCCCTGGAGCCCACAGTTCTATCTGGGGCAGCGAGTCAGGCATGCAGTCAGGACTCTGTGCTGGTGCCTGGGTCCCTGGCTCTAGCTCTGGGCTCATTCCTGGGTGCCCACAGAACCCCGGGTCTTTTCCAGGGAATGTCTGGGTGACCTAAGGTCGGTCCCAATCATTTCCTGCACCATGGGGTTATCTATAGACTGGAAATCTGAGTCTCTGATGTTGTGGTGCCCATAGTTCAGTCTGGGACAGTGATCAGAGCTTGCCTGCTTGTGGCTCTGGGCTGGCAACTAAGTGCCTGCTGGAACTGGGATCTCTTCTGCGGTTTAGCTAGGTGAGTTGAAGCTGATTGAATCTCCCACCGTGTGGTATCCTCTCACCTGGGAAACACAATTACTTGTGTTTTAGGGCTTCGAGTTCTGACTGCTGTTCACTGTGCTGATCCTGCTGTGTTGCTGGTCAGAATGAGAGTAGTCCTGGCGCAGCCATCTTGCGGAATCCCGTTGTTTAACTTCTTGAGTTATTTATCTTCTGGATATTAGTCCTAAGTCAGATATGGGATTGGTGAAGATCCTTTCCCAATCTTTAGGCTGTCATTTTGTTCGGACAACAGTGTCCTTTGCTTTACAGAAATTTTTCAGTTTTATGAGGTCCCATTTATTGATCTTAAAGTCTGTGCTTTTGGTTTTCTGTTCAGGAAGTTGTCACCAATGAGTTCAAGGCTCTTCCACACTTTTTATTCTAACAAGTTTATTGTGTCTGTTTTTATGCTGAGGTCTTTGATCCACTTGGGCTTTAGTTTTGTGCAAGGGGATGAGTGTGGATCTACTTGCATTTTTTTACATGTAGATATCCTGTTATATCAGCTTCATTTTAAAGAAACTATCTGTTCTCCATTGTATGGTTTTGGCATCTTTGTCTGTAAGTCTGTGTTTATTTCTGGGCCTTCTGTTCAGTTCCATTGATACATCATTTTATTTCTATGCTAGTACCATGCAGATTTTATTACTGTTGCTCTATAGTACAGCTTGAGATCAGGGTTGGAGATCCCTCCAGAAGATCTTTTATTACAGAAGATTGTTTTAGTGATTCTTAGTTTCTTGTTATTCCATATGAAGTTGAGAATTTTTCTTTAAAGGTCTGTAAAGAATTGTGTTGGTAATTCATTTTATTTTATTTCATTTTTATTAATTACAATTTATTTCCTTTTTATCCCTCCTGTAGTTTCTTCCCTCATTTCCTCCCAATCCTTCCCTCCCTTCCTCCCTCTTCTCCATGCATGCCCCTCCCTCAGTCCACTGATAGGGGAGTTCCTCCTCTCCTCCCATCTAATGCTAATCTATCAGGTTTCATCAGGAGTGGTTGCATTGTCTTCCTCTGTAGCCTGGTAAGGCTGCACCCCCACTGAGGGTTAGGTGATCAAAGAGCAGACCAATCAGTTCATGTCAGAGACTGTCCCTGATCCTATTCCTAGTGAATCCAATTGAACACTAAACTGCCATGGGCTACATCTCTGCAAGGATTCTCGATTATCTCCATAAATTGTCCTTGGTTACAGTATCAGTCTCACAAAACACCCTGTGTCCAGGTTTTTTGGTTCTTTTGTTCTCCTTGTGGAGTTCCTGTCCCCTCCCACTTCTTTCATAAGATTCCCTGCAGTCTAACCAAAGTTTGGCTATAAGTCTCAGCATCTGCTTTGATACCCTGCTGGGTAAAGTCTTTCAGAGGCTCTCTGTAGTAGGCTCCTATCCTGTTCCCTGTTTTCTCCCTCTTCTGATGTCCATCCTCTTTGCCTTTCTGAATGGGGATTGAGCATCTCACCCACAATCCTTCTTCTTGATTAGCTTCTTTAGTTGTAAAAGTTTTAGTATGTTTATCCTGTATTATATGTCTAATATCTACTTATGAGGGAGTATATACCTTGTGTGTCTTTCTGCGTATGGGATCCCTCACTCAGGATGATTTTTTTCTAGATCCCAATATTTGTCTGCAAAAAATTCCTTGCTTTTAATTTCTGAGTAGTATTCCCTGTGTACCACAATTTCTGTACCCATTCTTTAGTTGAGGGACATCTAGGTTGTTTTGCTCAGTATCCTTAGTCATCAGGGAAATGCAAATCAAAATTACCCTGAGATTTCACCTTACATCCATCAGAATGGCTAAGATCAAAAACTCAAGTGACAATACATGCTAGAGAGGATATGGAGAAAGGTGAACACTCCTCCATTGCTGGTGGAAGCAAACTTGTGCAACCATCTTGGCAATTATTCTGGCTCTTTCTTAGAAAATTAGGAGTAGTGCTACCTTAAGATCTATACCATGTATCTGAAATATGCACAACTATGTCATTACAGCAAGGACATTTGCTCAACTATGTTCATAGTAGTTTTACTTGTAATAGCCAGTATCTGGAAATATTTCTATATATTAAGGCATGTCCTAAAGAATATGTATATTTTAGCAGCAGGTTATATGTATCTAGTAACATTAAAGCTTAAAAATATAAATCATATCACATAATAATATTATCTTTAGTGAATATTAATATGAATGTTAAGTTATAGCAAAAGAACTTATTCTTACATAATATCAAAGACCATGGTTCTCAATCCTCCTAATGCTCCAACCCTTTCTTATAGTTTTCATGTTGTGGTGACCTCTCAACTAAATATTTATTTTGTTGATACTTCATATCTATAATTTTGCTGTTATTATGATTGATAACATAAATGTTTAATATGCAACTTCTTCCCTAAAGGTCTTGCAGCCCACAGGTTGAGAACTTCTAACATAAGACAATCAAAATGCTGTAGTATTATCAGGTTCTTTTGGCACTGTAAATAAATAAGCCATTTCCAAAAAAGCCCAAGAATATACTCTAGGCAGTATTTAGAAATGTGGTATGGTTCCTATATATATTTATTTTTTAATATACATATGTTAAATAACTTTATTTTTGCTGATATTCAGATAAAATGTGAATAGAAACAACAGTGGGGATCAGATATAGGAGCAATGGGGTGCAAGATGAGAGGGCTGAGAATAAGAAGAGAAACTGGGGCTGGGGGAAAAATCTCTTTGTCAAGCTGGAGGCCTGAGACAAGGTAGGTTCCTGGGAGGACATGGGTATGACTCTAGCTGAGACTCCTAACATCAGGGGCCATGAAGCCTGAAGTGACCACCTCCTAGCCAGGTAGGACTAGTGATAGGAGGGGAACAACAACCCACCAACAAAATCTGTGATCCAAACATTACACATCCTGCCTACAGGATATGCAGGGACAAAGAGTGAATAAAGATTGAGGGAATGTCCAACCAATAAATGGCAAACCTGAGACCTACCCCACAGTAGAGAGTCAGCCCCTGACACTATTAATGATGCTCTTGTATGCTTGCAGACAGGAGCTTAACTTAACTATAGTCTCAGAGACTCCAGACGACAGTAGATTGAGACAGATGCTGGGACTTGCAGCCAATCAGGGGCAGAGTTCTAGGTGTCCTGTGGAAGTGTTAGGGAAAGATGGAAGAACCTGGAGGGGCCAGGAACACCATGAGAACAAGAGAGAGAACAAACACAGTCCCATGGGGGCTTACAGAGATTGAAACATCAGCTAGGGAATATGCATTGTCTGGACTAGGCCCCCTGTACATCTGTGGCTGATGGGTGGCTTGATCTTCATATGTGATACCTGCAAGTAGAGGGGGAAGGCTGTTTCTAACATGTACTGTATTACCTGCTTTTGAATCACTTCCCCCTGGCAGGGCTGCCTTGCCTGGCCTCAGGGGATAAGGATATGCTCATTCCTGATGTGACTTGTTTTGCTAGGAGGGTTGATTTGGGAAGAGGGGCACACCTCTTTTCTGAGGAGAAAAGAAGAGGAAAAGGAGGAAAGGAAGGAAGGGGGACTGGAGGGAAATGTGGGAGAGGAACCCTTGAGATATAAAGTAAATAAACTGAAATTAACTAAAAGAATTAAATCTACCACAGAGTGACACTGAAAGACTGTACAGCAGAGTATTAAAGCAGATGCTGTGACTCATAGTCAAACTTTGGACCGAGTACAGGGAATCTTATGGAAGAAGGGGGAGATAGAAATACCTGGAGAGGACAGGAGCTCTACAAGGAAAGCAAAGGAACCAAAAAATATGGGGCCAGGAGTCTTTTCAGAGACTGATACTACAACCAAGACCATGTGGAGATAGCCCATGGCAGCTCAGTCTCCAAGTGGGTTCCCTTGGAAGGGAAACAGGGACTATCTCTGATATGAACTTAGTGGCTGGTTCTTTGATCACCTCTCCCTGGTGGGAGCAGCCTTACCAGGCCACAGAGAAAGACAATGCAGATAGTCCTGATGAGACATGATAGGCTAGGGTTAGATGGAAAGGGAGGAGAACCTCCTCTATCAGTGGACTGGGGGAGGGACATGGAAGGAGAAGAGGGATGGAGGATGGGATTGGGGGGGGAAGGGGCTACATGTGGGATACAAAATGAATAAATTGTAACAAATAAAAAAATTAACAAAACAAGAAAAAAATAGAATTAAAAAAATCTGAAATGTTAAAATAAAAAAAGAAAGAAAACTGAAGTCCAAGTAAGTGAAAAAGCATAGTCAAGAATAATTTGCTAATGAACATCTGTATTTTGAAATAAACAAGTCACAATTCAAATGAAAATGTAAATATACCTAAAGAAAGTATGCTCAATTCACTAAGAGAAGTTTATTAAAAATACGATGCCCAATGTCTGGAATCATGTAAGAGAAAATTTACAAATTAATTTAAAAGTATATTTATCTATTGAAATCTTAGCACTAATGTTTTCCTTGCTATAGTTTACACAAGAGCAAGTATGCTCCTGCCAACTGCCTTCTGACACCTCTGTCTTTTCTTTCAATGCATTAGCACACCTAACATCTCATATGCAATATAATTCAACCACGAACCATAAAAATGTGGGCTGGCTTTCCCCGGGGTCCGAGGATTGTTCAATGTTCCTGAATAAACTGCATTGAAAAAAAAATGTCATATCTACATATTTGTGCATTATTGAAATATTCATTACAACTTCAACTAATCAGTTTAATATTTCAAATATTTATAAAGGTACAAGAGCAGAGTGTAATAGTAATCACCAGTAATCACATGAGGAATATTTATCCTTAAATTCTTTTTTGAGGTGATTAGTAGATATTTTTTAATTTAATTTGCAAATAAAAATTCATGCATTATTCCCTAAAACATTTCCATGTGCATATGTTATTCATAAAATAATGTTTTACTAACTTTAAGTAGATATGGATACAACTTAAGAGAGTAGCACACAACTTAAGAAAGGATGAATTTCTTTTTTGCTCCTACTTTGAATCCATTGTGATGGGGAACACACTGCAGTGAGAGTCATTTAGATATATCTCTTAGCAGGTGTGTCAAGTGACTGGTTGAGCCACAGTATAAGCAGACAGGAAGAGGAAAGCTCTCTCAGTTTAGAAACAGAACTAGCCTATAATTCTCAGGCTCAATTCCCATGACTCACTGTGACTGTGTACTAGATTCCTAATATCCCTAAGGTTCTGAAAGTACTTAAAACATCCTCCCCAGTTTTAATCAAATGTTTGACTATACTCACCAGTAGAAACATTTTATATCCAAGCCATACCAGTAAATATCTTGCTAAGTTAGGAAATGAGCAAATAAACTAAGCACATTAATATTAGCCTTTTCCCCCCATGCTTACAGTTTCAACTCATATTTTACTATGAACTTTAAAAAATCATACATCAATTATACTAATGTACTTTGAACTAAATAAACTCACTATCATTCAGAAGCTCAGTTTGTAAAGTATGTAAGAATAATTTTTTTTCTATAAATTGTGGTTCCTTTGTGTTTCACCAATAGCATCATTTTTCATTTCTAATATTTTGTATAAGGAAGGGTGTTTTAGATCTTAGTCAAAGCAAATGGTGTTCTTCTTTAGCAGTAGGCACAATATATCATTCCAGGCATAAAGTGGCACATATTCTAATTTTTCATGCTTCTGTTTTAATCTTCTCACTAGAAAACAGTAGTACTGCTCTGATTGGAGTGCCTAGATATAGGTATGGATATATTCTTTGGTGATGAATACTACCCAGAGGAGTGCTGTTTTCAGCTTACCTTTGCAGTACAACTACTTTATTATTGCCATGATTTCTTATATACATTTCCTTGTTTCATCTGTTCAAGAACAAAAATAAACTACTTGCTGGGGATGAAATATGCATACTCTGTTGTAAAAAATAGTAAAGTAAAAAAAAACAAAAACAAAAACAAAAACAAAAAACTACTCACCAAATAGCATGCAATCAAATGGAGAATACAAGAGGAATTTTAATAATTAGATGCTAAAAATATTTATGTTTGAGGAAAAAAATCTATCTTCATTTGTCATAGCACAGAAAATCCGATTATTTTAATTACTTCTGTTTCCTTTCATATTTGTTTTTTGTCTCATCATCTTGATATGATTCATAAGAATAACACATTTTAAAATTTTTCTTTATTTGGAGAGTTGTTGAATCATGTTTAACACTTTTACCATTTTTCTAATCTGACTTCTGGTTTTAAGTAAATTCTGTTCTGTTAGGAGATCTTGAAAACTATCCTGTTGTCTATGTAATCATCAACTTTTATTGGCATATGAAGTGATATATGCACCAAATGAAGTTATTTTCTAAAGAAATAGGTGTTTTGCAGCAAAATATAATATTTTGAAGTGTTATAAAGAAGGATAATTCTAATAAATAAAAAATTAATATTAAACAGTAACATTTAACTTAACAAAGTTCAAGTGCAAGAACCAACTGTGGCGACCCCTTACCTCATTGCTGGACAGGAACATGTAGTTGCTAGAAATAAATAGAAGAAATAGAAGGAAACTCAGATTTTACTTCTTTTTGACATGTGGCATTCATCATTCAATTTTGTTTCTTACATTTCACTTCCATTTTATTATAGGCTACTTTGTATACTTACGTAATTTACCATGAAGATGGAAATATATTTGTATCACCTTATCCAGGTAGCTGTGAACTCGATAAACACCTCATTTTTATTTTTTATTTTTTGCAATGATGAAGAGTAGAATAGAAGGTATTTCTGAGAAAACTATTGAAAAAAAAAAACCCTGATTCATACAGAAAAGTCATAATTTTTAGATTAATTTTTAAAGGAACATATTGTCATATGTTTGTAGTAACACATAAAAATGAAGATTAAGCCTATTAAAATTTTATCAAAAATGAAGAGGGAGAGCTGAATGCATAAACAATGGAAATGTCATAGTCAGATGAAAATGAAAATATCAAGATAGATCTAAAGTATGTATTCAAACTGAGAACAGTTATAGCAAACATGCAAAAGGGGCAACTATCTCTGCACAACCTGATAGTTACAAATGCAAACAAAAAAGGAGTGTAGGGCTGATAAGAGAGTACAGTGAGCATGATTAGATCAATTCTATTAAAAGCTGTGAAAGACAATAAATGATTCAGGAAAAGTAATCTACATCCAGGTTTGTTCAGTAACCCACTGGAGGGCTTTGTCAAAATCTTTTGACAAGTTAATGAAAAACAGACAGTTATGCAGCATTTGGTGTTTGCTTTTGTGAAATGAATCAACCGATCTTCAAGTTCCTTTATTCAAATTGCTTCCACTATCTTGT